>NC_134486.1:195918193-196598193 GCF_040206685.1 Ascaphus truei | reverse complement strand
GTTGATAAACATTGCACGACTGAGGTTAGAGCAGTTTCTTGTTTTGGTGTTTTAATCTTTTTCCAAAATCTGGTTAGTAGTAATTGTTGCCCTAACTTTCTTTTTCGTGTCTCATTTGTAGGTGTCCGTTCCTGATTTTGAACAGATGTAAGCGGTTGGATGTTGACAGGGACCTGCACAGAACTTGCACCTACTGTACCGGTATCATCCAGAACTGGGGAATGAAGAACTGATGACTCAGGAGAAAAAGTAGCAGGATGTAAAGATCCATCCTCAGATGGGGTAAAGTGGAATTGTTGCTCTCTTGCAGTAATTCTCAACTGTTTAGCTTGGCTTAGATTCACAACTATTGCTTGTAATGTCCTGTTTACATGTTGGATTTCTTAAGGAACTTGGATGATGACTCTTTCAATTTGTGACATTTGGGATATTGACCTTTCATGCATCCTTTCATTCAGTGATATCATCCTTTGAAGCACTGACATAATTTCTGAATGACGACGATTTTCTTCACCCAAGATTCTTTCTTCAGAAGTTGCAATAGCTGAGTAGGTGTCACGAGCAGGAGGACTTGAATGCTGGGTTAATGCAGAAGTGGGAACATCTTCATGGTCACTTGAGTGAATTTGTCCTTGAGTGGCAACATCTGCTTCTACAAATAAAGAAAGACATTATGAACTGCCATAGAACTTTCACTTGTTTTTCAATATAATGATAGTTGTTATCATAGTGGAACACATAACATGTTTCCATAATTTTTAATTTGTGTCCAATTAAAAGATGATGCTTGAAGTAACAATAATGTTTCGACTCAGTCTGAAAGAAGAATAAATGAAAGGTTGTTGTAACCTCACAACTCCTAGCTGATAGTTTACAACACACACAATACATGTTGTCAGGAAACACTACATCTTCTGTGACAATAACTGATGTGAAGTTAATTACATGTGAAAGGCATTTATTTTGCATGGCACATGAAATTCGACAAATGTACACATTAGATGTGCTGCACCTCAAACACTTACCTTCCATGCTTGATGTTGACCTTGATGAGCCAGGTGATGAGACATGTTCAGTGTCAGGTGACACATGAGCTTCAGGAGCAACTATATAGAAGAATAACATAATAATTGTATTGGCATGTGTACATAATTAACATAAAGTTTGTGTAGTAGAAGTATTTATGACTAAATATCAGCATCACATAAGGAAATGACAATATGTTTCTGGCAAGCTGTACATTATCAATCTTAACATCAATGTACATGTGAACCTAATTGGCACATTTATTGTAAAAAAACATACAACAAACAATGTTCATGCAGGAATGCGTTGTAAAATTAAGTGTTCTGTTGGACATACACTGCATATGTTGTGTAGTAATCTAACAATAATAATGTACATCACTATCATGACAGCAAAGTTGACTCTGCTTATAATTCAGTACCTAATTGTGGAAATGTGAATGAATGTTTTTAGTGATCTGTGTGAACATTTAAGAGAAGCAGGTGTAGCGCTCAATGTGGCTGACACTCATCAACACATGCAGTGTGTCGCTCACAAATGCTACTGGTGTGATAATGTGGCATATCTATAAGGTTAAAAGAAGATATGAGTGAAAGAATGACTAACGTACGTTTTCATATATAGTGGCCTGGTGGGTGAAAGTTTTCATAGAATTACCATTTCAAATGAATGTGATGAACTTCTGCTCACCTTGTCAGCTTCTAACAACTGTAGTCCCTCCCCCAAGACGTGACAGCACCCTGACCTTTTATTTGTTTCTACCACCTGTAAGGCGTCCCACAAGACTTGACCATAACATGACCCTGTGATCTGGCTCGGTGCCCAACCCCACCCCCAGTGTTCTCCTCTATGCTGTGATGACATATTAATTGCAGCTGGTTTCACACACCGGTACATGAGCGAAAGACAAATCTGAAGTGAGCTACATATGAACACAATTAAATACCATATGGTACATGTTCCTATTTATGCTCTCAGTATACTACATGAAGCAAAAAAAGAGCTTTAATTAAACATAACGAAATGTGTATGTGCAAATTATGAATATTCGCCTTTGAATGCACTAACTTCCATGCAAAACTTGATGAGGCAGTAATGGCCTGTTAATAGGTGTAACATAGATTATCACGAATTTATGTATATATATATATATAGCAACTGTAAATATTACTGTATGCTCATTTGCATGTCTTAGACAGGTCTGCAACCCTGTCTTTCCCCATTATCGCCCAGCATACAGTGCTTCCACTGCAGCAAGGGATTCTGGGAAATGACATGCAAATGAGTACTCAGTGCCACCTTTTGCCACATATATATTAATTTTTACTTTTTGTAGGACAACTAGATATAAATATATATAGATAGATAGATATATAGATATAGAGAGAGAGACATATATACAGATATATATGTAGGTATGCTTATATTGGGAAGAAAGTATAAGTTGCAGCGGAAATATAGATAAGAATTGTAACCTACGACACGCCTAGTACAGTAACATTTGTCACCTGGTGGAAATGGAGCAGAACAAATTCCGATATCTCTGTCCCCGGGCAAACCCTCCACGATGACAGGAAGAAATTTTTCACGCATCTGCTCCTCCAATGTAGTTAAGATTAGAGATTGTGCTGGTGGCCCACCTCCAGTGCCAGAAGCATGCATCCGTTGTGCTTGTATTATTTTCTGTAAGTTTGCCCTGATATCATTGAATCTATTCTGACAATTCGCCCGGTCCCTGGCATGATTCACACACGCAGACACAGCCAAGGTTATTTGATCCCACATTTCTTTTTTTGATGCTGAACTTGTCCGCCCTTGAAATACATACAAAATATATGACGTTAATTATTATTATAAAAACGATCAGTTTCCTAAACTGCTAGCTATTCCAAGAGATGCCAAACATGCTGATTTAGGTGTAATATGTGTACCACATGAGCACTTACGTGTAAACATACAAATGTAAAGAAGCTTGCATGAATATTGTATGAACTTTGGCAACATTTTTAGACTGACTGTTATGGTCGATCTAAAGCATGAAGGAATATGTGTGTAACAATTAAGTTTAATTGATAGATATTATAGAATAATATTTTGATATTAAGACATCTCACATGACCTAGGATAACATGTCTTTAAAGAATCAATGCAAAGATAGACTTACCTAGTAAATGCCCATACAGACAGTCATAGTGCTCCAGAATCCCTGTGACAAAAACTATGTTTTCCTCTTCATTGAACCAAGACGTGCAGGCCCAGAGCTTGGCTGCCGCTGACTGGACTCTCCTTCTTCCAATGGAAGAGACTCCAAAAGCGGGCCACCAGCAACCACCCCACCACCAGACACCCCAGCAGCACCAGCAACAGAGCCACCAGCAGCACTCACACTCACAGCAACACCACTCGCACTCCCAGCAACACCATTCACACTCGCAGCAAAAGCACTCCCCTGAATCCTACGTTCACTCAGACTCGTACTCACACGACTACCAGTACCACTCACACCAGCATCACTCTTCCCACGCCTTGCGGCCATAGCTCTAGCACTCACAAAGAACAGAAAATAAATTTAAAGACAATCGCACTGAACACTTACAAAGTGAAAACAAGACAAAGATGTAAACAAAACAACACAGGACAAACCTCTCACAATACACCACAACTGTCTCAGTCAATATAAAATATGTATATTGGCCAGCTCTGTGTGTCTCCCTGTATCTCTCTCTCTCCCAACAACACAGAGAATTAATAAATATACACGCTGCCTTTAATTGGGCCGCTCAATCCAAAACATGCTTGCTTCGGCAGATTCAGCAAGAAGTTTAATTGGGGAACCTAACACCACCTCGCCATGCACGCCGATACACCTGTGTGTGATCGGCAAATCATCGGCAGAGTGGGAACAAATGTTTTCGGCTTGATTCAGAAGGGATTCGGCACTTATTGCATACAGAGAGGGAAAATCGGCAGAATCATGCCGATAATGTACCCTTGGCGATTACACTTTTTAAGTCTTTTATTCACTATTTGGTTATTTAAACACTATATTGTTATTTAAGCACGACTATCACTATTATTGTTTATTATTCACATATGTGTGGTTATATTTAGGGTATGTTAGAGTGCTATTGTCACTTTTTTCACTTACACCATAACAATCAGTCTAAACAGTTTGACAAAGTTCATACAATATTCATGCAAGCTTCCTTACATTTGTATGTTTACACGTAAATGCTCATGTGATACACATATTCCACCTAAACCAGCATGTTTGATATCTCTTGGAACACGATAGAACCAAATTAAAGGTCAGGGTAGTGTCACGTCTTGGGGGAGGGACTACAGTTGTTACATGTTGACAAGGTGAACAGAAGTTAATCACATTCATAAGAAATGGTAATTATCTGAATACTTTCAACCACCAGGCCACTATATATGAAAACGTACGTTAGTCATTCGTTCACTCATATCTTCTTTTAACCGTATAGATACGCCACCTTATCACACCAGTACCATCTGTGAGCGACACACTGCATGTGTTGATGAGTGTCAACCACATTGAGCGCTACACTTGCTTCTCTTAAATGTTCACACAGATCACTAAAAACATTCATTCACATTTCCACAATTAGGTACTGAATTATATGCAGAGTCAACTGTGCTGTCATGGTAGTGATGTACATTATTATTGTTAGATTACTACACAACATATGCAGTGTATGTACAACAGAACACTTAATTTTACAAAGCACTCCTGCATGAACATTGTATGTTGTATGGTGTTGAAAATAAATGTGCCAATTAGGTTCACATGTACATTTATGTTAAGATGGATAATGTACAGCTTACCTGAAACATATCATTGTCATTTCATTATGTGATGCTGATATTTAGCCATAAATACTCCCACTACACAAACTTCATGCTTATTATGTACACATGTCAATAACATTCTGATGTTATTCTTCTATATAGTTGCTCCTGCAGCTCCTGGGAAACCTGACACTGAACATGTCTCATCACCTGTCTCATCAAGGTCATCATCAAGCATGGAAGGAGAGTGTTTGAGGTGCAGCACATCTAATGTGTACATTTGTCGAATTTCATGTGCCATGCAAAATAAATGCCTTTCACATGTAATTAACTTCACATCAGTTATTGTCACAGAAGATGTAGTGTTTCCTGACAACATGTATTGTGTGTGTTGTAACCTATCAGCTAGGAGTTGTGAGGTTACAACAACCTTTCATTTATTCTTCTTTCAGACTGAGTCGAAACATTATTGTTACTTCAAGCATCATCTTTTAATTGGACACAAATTAAAAATTATGGAAACATGTTATGTGTTCCACTATGATAACAACTATCATTATAATGAAAAACAAGTGAAAGTTCCATGGCAGTTCATAATGTCTTTCTTTATTTGTAGAACCAGATGTTGCCGCTCAAGGACAAATTCACTCAAGTGACCATGAAGCTGTTGCCACTCCTGGATTAACACAGCATTCAAGTCCTCCTGCTCGTGACACCTACTCAGCTATTGCAGCTTCTGAAGAACGAATCTTGGGTGAAGAAAATCGTCGCCATTCAGAAATGATGTCAGTGCTTGAAAGGATGCTGTCACTGCATGAAAGATGCATGAAAGGTCAATATCAGAACTGTCACAAATTCAAAAAGTCATCATCCAAGTTCCTAAAGAAATCCAAAATGTAAACAAGACATTACAAGCACTAGTTCTGAATGTCAGCCAAGCAAATCAGTTGCGAATGACAGCAAGAGAACAACAATTCCACTTTACCCCATCTGAGGATGGATCTTTACATGCTGCTACTTTTTCTCCTGAGTCATCAGTTCTTCATTCCCCAGTTCTGGATGATACCGGTACAGTAGGTGCAAGTTCTGTGCAGGTCCCTGTCAACATCCAACCGCTTACATCTGTTCAAAATCTGGAACCGACACCTACAAATGAGACACGAAAAAGAAAGTTAGGGCAACAATTACTACTAACCAGCTTTTGGAAAAAGATTAAAACACCAAAACAAGAAACTGCTCCACCATCACTCTTGCAATGTTTATCAACTGCTTCACAACTGCCACAGCCCACACCCAGTGCCCCTGAAGTGCCAAAGCCCACACCCAGTGCCCCTGAAGGGCAACAGCCCACACTTAGTGCCACTGAAGTGCAACAGCCCACACCTAGTGCCCCAGAAGTGCAACAGCCCACACCCAGTGCCCCTGAAGTGCAACAGCCCACACCCAGTGCCCCTGAAGTTCCACAGCCCACACCCAGTGCCCCTTAAGTGCAACATCCCACACCCAGTGCCACTGAAGTGCAACAGCCCACACCCAGTGCCACTGAAGTGCAACTGCCCACACCCAGTGCCACAGAACTGCCACAGGCCAGTACAAGTCATACAGTTAAGGCCAAAGTACTTGGCAAAGGGAAAAGGCAAACACAACAGCCAACAAGCAGGCCTGTGACTCGCTCTCAAAAGGATAAACAAAAAGAAATAATCACATTCACTAAATTTGTTGGTGTCCTGGTGTTGTTTACTGCAGACTATTTCATGCATAGTGTATGTATGATCATGTACAGATGCTTGATAACATTCAAGTATGTCCTTGTACACATGAATGTTTATAAATGCTCACTGACTGAATTAAGGCATATTTGATAACATATGAATATGTATTAATCATCAGTTGATTAATGGTACAACATTATTACACACTTGCCATGTTAATGGAAGCTGACATTCACTTAGCTCTTGTTCAAGATGAGATGTATCTGGGTTATTTGTGTAATGTAGATAGTCATTTCATGCTAATATTATTGACATATAACTTTAAGTAAGTACCTGTAACAGGGGACTTATCCCTGTTCAGTAATGTGCCTTTAATCTAGCAGTGTGGTAGTTAATGACTAAACACCACCTGCCTGCTTAGATTGCTTACAAAAGCCTGCCTTTGAGACAGGAAGTGACTCCTTAGCTCTGACTGAGAGCTGACCTTTGGAGACAGCACATGTCTTGAGCTCTGCCCAGCATAGCTAATTGCAAGACACCAAACAAGACTTCTAAACCTGGATGCCACGGGTGCGGTTCCAGGAGAGCAGAGAAGCTTACTCTACAGAAGCTAACAGATTAGACTTTCATTATTAAGAGACGGCTTATATCTGCTTATTTTCATGCTATGTGTTTGAGGTTGGGAGAAATGCTTAACTAATGGAGATGTGAACTAATTGCATAGGATTTCACTAGAAATACTCCCAAGTGAATGGAAGCTTTGTTCCCCCCCCTGTGTTTGGATAATTTCCTGATGAAAAGGAAAAGGCATAATAAAGCCTATTATAATTTCACATTATAAAGCCTCCTAATTGTGTACCTCTGTGAACGTCCGTCTACATATGGTGTCCGAGGTGGGACAAGAGTTGTCCTTGTAGTTAAAAAGGACCGGAGATTTTTATGTGAATTTTTTTGATGCTTTTTGCCTACAAACAGTCTGAGAAAAAAAAAAAAAACCTCATGCAGCAGAGATCAGAGTTAAAGGGACACACCACTGAAACTTACACTGCATTGAAACTTACAAAACCACAGATGGACTCTTTGCCCCAATCCCAAGAGGAGAGAGACTGCTGAAGCAGCTAAAACTTTATATGCCTATCACAAAGCGTAATATGGTCATTGAAATAGGGGTGTTGCCTTCCAGCCATAGTCAGGGTTCAAGAAGTGAGTCAGCCCTTAAAAGGGATAGGTGTTTGTTGTTTTCAAAAGTTTCGCTGAAGCAGTGAATACAGATGGTGACCCACGAGTGATATTGATTTTGCAAATAAAGGTTGCCACACCGCATAGGGCTACCAGCTGTGAATGGAGTATATGCAGAAAAGTGTGAAAATTGATACAAGACTGTGCTGAAGCAAGGGAATTTTTAGCAAACAAATGCTGAGTGTAAAATTGCCCTATAAAGGAAAAGGTTTTTCAAAGCCAATTGCTGAGTGTTGAGTCCACTGCAAAGAATGTTTTTTTTCTGCAAGTAAAAAAGTATGCCTATTATCTTGGGAGCAAAACAGACACCCAAAGTGTGAAGTGTGAATGCCATAATACCCAAAGATGAGACTGAAAATTACTGAAATCAGGCAGAAAACCAAATTCTGTTGCTGAAGCGGAGAGATTGCACGTAGCAAGTAAATGGTGTATAGCAAACAGACTTTTTTACCTAGCAACTGCACATCTTGTATACCTGATAAAAGAAAATGCATGCACAGTACTGCTGATATTGAAAAAAAAAAAAAAAATACCCAAGAAAGAAAAGTCTACAGAGATGCCTGTGAGAGCTACGACCTCTACAAGCAAAATATGCCCATCTGTAGGACTACCACAATTGGGGGTTCTAGCAAATACAGTGGCAACAGCTGCAATAGCGCCTCCTGAGGTCAGGAAGAAAATTACACCTGATAGCCTAAAAATGGAGGACAAGATGCAGCGTTCCTGTAATGAACCCTACCCCACGGAAGAGTGGCCCATCCAGTCCAATAATGAGGAAGACATCTCTAACGGGGAACCCGAACCGAGTCACACCCACAAAACACCCCAAGATAGGTGTGGGTGCCTGAACTCGGCACGAACAGAAAAGACCGCTACCTTTGATGACGAATATGATCAGCAGGAGACAGAACGAGTGTGTGTGTGTGTGTGTGTGTGTGTGTGTGTGTGTGTGTGTGTGTGTGTGTGTGTGTGTGTGTGTGTGTGTGTGTGTGTGTGTGTGTGTGTGTGTGTGTGTGTGTGTGTGTGTGTGTGTGTGTGTGTGTGTGTGTGTGTGTGTGTGTGTGTGTGTGTGTGTGTGTGTGTGTGTGTGTGTGTGTGTGTGTGTGTGTGTGTGTGTGTGTGTGTGTGTGTATTAACTGATATATATATATATTTATATATATATTTATAAATATATATATATATATATATATATATATATATATATATATATATATATATATATATATATAATACTGAGTTAAGTTATGGTGAGTAAAAAAAGTGACAAAATCCTCCACAGGAAAGCAAATATGCAAATACAACTGTATGCTCATCTGCATGTCTTAGGCAGGTCTGCAACCCCACCTTTCACCATTATCACCCAGCATACAGCGCTTCCGCTGCAGCAAGGGATTCTGGGAAATTACATGCAAATGAGCACTCAGTGCCACTTTTTGCTTCAAAAACCATTTTTAACATGGTTCCCTATAGGCTTAAGCTTGCTGCATGGTCACAGCCAGGGTTAAGGTGCATACCCAGAAACCACCCACAGACAGCTGTTTCGACAATAATGGGTCTCATCAGTGTGGGGCTGGTTAACTAGGTATGCACAGAAGCTACGGGATAGGCTATACCATAATACTTAGTTAAGTTATGGTGAGTAAAAAAAGTGACAAAAACCCTCCACAGGAAAGCAAATATGCAAATACAACTGTATGCTCATCTGCATGTCTTAGGCAGATCTGCAACCCCACCTTTCACCATTATCACCCAGCATACAGCACTTCCACTGCAGCAAGGGATTCTGGGAAATGACATGCAAATGAGCACTCAGTGCCACTTTTTGCTTCAAAAACCATTTTTAACATGGTTCCCTATAGGCTTAAGCTTGCTGCATGGTCACAGCTTTGATTCTGTCCATGAACTCGTCTGCGACAGACTACTGGTCGTAGACGGTTCGTGGGCAGGGGAGCCGATTAGGCTCATCAATGTGTACGCCGCCCCCCTGCGAAATGAGCGCTTGGAACTTTTCCAGCACCTTCATCCTTGGCTCGCAACCTCCAGGGCAGTGGTGATGGGTGGGGATTTCAACTGCACGATTGAGGTGGGGGGGCGCGTGCCCCCCTGCAAATCATCAAAGATAGATGTGACGTCCAGGCTACTCACGGCGATGATTGGGGAGCCATCCCTGAAGGATGTAGTGGGATCTATGGGAGCAGGCGCCGCAAACTACTCTTGGTGCCACCCAAATGGTTTTGTGCATTCTCGGATTGACTTCCTGTTCATCACCAAGCAGGTACAGCACAGACAGCACTCCATGGTCGCAGTACATTTCTCTGACCACAGAGCCATTCAACTCCAGGGGCGCCTGGGAGGAGGTTTCCCCCCAGGGCCAGGATCCTGGAAGCTGAACTGTGCACTGATGGAAAGGGAGGAGATCATGGAGGAGCTGAGAACAGCATACACAGCATGGAAAGAAGAAAAGGCCTGTTTCCCCAGCACTGCAGAGTGTTGGGAATTCATGAAGATAAGGATCCGCTGCTTCCTGCAGGCAAAGGGCAGACACCTGGCGTGTGAGAGGAAGGGGGAGTTCGAGGGCCTGCAGTGCAAGCTGCAGTCCCTGCATGACCTCAAACGCTGCGGATGGAACCTGGAGGATGACCTGGAGGAAACTAAGTAGAGCCTGCAAAAGCACTTTGAGAAGGAATTCAGACGAATCATCTTCCGTTCCAAGGTGGAGGAACTTGAGAGGGGGGAGAAATGCAATGCCTTCTTCTTCAAGAAACTCCACTCTGCCCACACGCCCCTGAGGGAGCTGCGAGACAAAGATGGCAACGTGCAGCAGGGGAAGGAGGAAGTCATGGGAGTCGTGAAAGATTTCTATGAAGACCTCTACTCCCCAAAAGCATCAGACCGAGACCAGGCTGACAAATTCCTGTCAGGGTTTACAAACACCATCGACCCGGCAGGAAAGGCAGCCATGAACGCCCCCCTGACGCTGGAGGAGCTCCACGCTGCAACCAAATCCTTTAAGATGGGTAGGACGCCGGGCGGAGATGTTATCCCAGCTGAATTATACACCAAGCTGTGGGACCTGATCGGCCCGGACCTGCTCGAGCTTTACATGGAAATGGAAGCAGAAGGTAGGATGCCCCCAACGCTGAGGGAAGGAATGCTGATGCTCTTGTACAAACGGAAGGGGGAGAGGTGCGACCTCAAGAACTGGCGTCCCATCTCGCTCCTGAACGCGGACTACAAGATCCTAGCAAAAGTCCTAGCGAACAGACTGAAGAAGGTCATCAGCCAGATCATCCACCCAGACTAGACGTGTGGCATCCCCGGATGCAGGATCGCAGACAGCCTCGCCCTAATCAGAGACGCAGTCCACTACATCAAAGACCACCGTGTACACGTGGCCCTGGTCACCCTTGATCAGGAGAAGGCCTTTGACCATGTCTCCCATGATCTCATGGGCAGGGTGATGCGTGAGTATGGGATGGGGGAGATGTTCTGTTCTTACACTGGCGACACACTTTATTCGAGCTCGGCTAGTCCCACGAATTCGGGTATACCCGGTTGTATTGAGGTTTGTGACTGTTTTCTGCCCGAGTGCATTGAGGTATTTCCCGGCAGGGATTGAAGCATTTTATTCCCGCTGGCTGCAATACTGCACAGTATATATATATATATATATATACTGCATTACAATTCATGAATTTATGCCATCTGGAAGACACACGAAGCATTGCAGCCTATTAAATCCTAATCATTATCATTTAACAGATCAGCCGCCCGTCAGCCAGGCATGAACCCAGGCTGGGAAGGCAAACGCAACGGGGCTTGTCAGAGGTGAGGAGCGGCGCATTCCAGGTATCTGCCAGGTACATACTGGGTATTTGCTCGAATAAAGTGTGTCGGTGCAGTATGTTAACCTGATGTACCTTGACATTTGCAGTGTGGCGATCATGAACGGATGGAAGACTAACCCCTTCCCTGTCCTCTCAGGGGTTAGGCAGGGCTGCCCTCTTTCACCTCTCCTTTTTGTCTGTTGTATAGAGCTCTTCGCCCAGTGCATCAGACGAGACGCAGAGATCAGAGGGATCGTCATGCAGGACCCCAGAGATGCAAAGTGAAGTGCTCGCTCTACATGGATGACGTCACCATCTTCTGCGCAGATAGCCGGTCGGTGAAGACGCTGGTCCAGACGTGCGAGGATTTCGGGAAAACTTCAGGAGCAAAAGTCAACTGCGGGAAGTCAGAGACCAAGCTATTTGGGCTTTGGAACCTGACTGCCGACCCCCTCCCCTTCCCCATCAGAGCAGGCCTCATTCAAATCCTTGGAGTCTGGTTTGGTGTGGGGAGCGAGGGCGCTGCCCTGAAGAGCTGGAACGAGAGGCTGAACAAGGTGAAGCAGAAGATCGGATTGTGGCGCCTCAGACCCCTCACCATTGACGTTAAAAAGCTGGTACTGCTGAACGAGATCCTTCCTGTCCTGCAGTACGTTGCCCAGGCATACCCGCCTTCGACCAGAACCTGCCAGGAGATCTCCATGGCAGTGTTCTGCTTTGTCTGGGGGGCCAAGTTTGAGAGGGGAAAGCGCAAGGTGATGTACAAAGAGCCGCACAAGGGGGGTAGAGGAATCCCCGACATACCCACTATGCTGCGCGCCTTCTTTGTAAGCAACTGCGTGCGGATCACCCTGAGAGACTGCGACAAAGACTCCTCTGGCTACTCCATGTCCCGCCTCCTACTCCTGCTGCTCTGGAGAGCACTGGGGTGGGACAAATGGGACAGCTCCATCCCTTACAGCTGGCGCACGCCCTGGTTCTACAAGGACGTGAAGAAGTTCGTGAGGCAGAACAATCTGGAGGGAGTAAAACCAGACCTGTGGAAGCCCAAGGTCATCTACAAAATTATCAGGGCTAAAGACATCATGAAATCGGTCCCAGGTCTCCACCCCAACACCTTTGGAACTGTGTGGAGGAATGTGGCATCGAAAAGACTAATGAACAAACACAAAGACATTGCTTGGCAGGCCATACACGAGGGACTCCCTGTGAATGCGGACAAGTACCAGAGCAAACTCAGCCTCATGAGGTACTGCCCCAGGTGCAACCCAGTGGAGGAAAGCATCATACACCTCTTCTGGAACTGCCCCTTTGCGCAGGCCTTGCTGCGCGCGCTTGACACTGACTTAAAGGATTGTATAACGAGGAAGTGCGTCACGTACTACTCGGTGCTCCACGGACTTTTCACAGGAACACACACAGAGGATGCAATCGAAGCCGGTTGGCGTCTAATGTGCTGTTTCAAAGACGTTTTACTATTCGCCAGGGAACGTTTGACTAGGGGGAAGGAGAGGATGTCGGTACAGGACTGTCGCAGGCTGCTCCACAGCCTGCTCAAGGACTATTCCATCTTTGACGGTCCTGAGGAGGAGGACTAAACACCCCCCTCCCCACCCCCCCTTACTCCCCCGCCCCAAAAGTTTTTCTGTGCAATAAAGTTAGAGATAATGTTTGTATGTCATGTCTGTGGTGCGGTGCATATGTATAAATGCACTGCACCGCCGTGTTCATCACAGTTTTTACTACTTTTGGGGAAACCATTAAAAAAATGTATGTGAGTTGTGTGGGATATGCACTGCGCCGTTGTTTACGTCGCGGTTTTTTTTTTCGTTTGAAAAATGATTTATGTACTGTTATAATCTTGTTGTAAAGATTTGCTGCATACTGCTGCGGCCAAGTTTATTCGAGCATTTGCCCGTTCTTGGCCGCAGCAGTAGCCTGGCGCGCGCCCGAGAGTGACGGGCGCGCGCCGAAGCAGCGGAAGAGCGCCCTCTGATCGGGGCGCTCTCCCTACCGCTGCCGGGTCCGCCGGGTCCCCCGGAAGCCCCTGCCGCTGTCCCGCGATCGCGGGACACCAGGGCTCCCTCGGGGAGCCCCTGGACGCGCGTGCAGGGGGCGCACGCTCCCGAAGACGCGTGACCGCGCGTCTATGACGCGCGGCACGCCGAGGGGCGGCCACTAGCAAGCCGGGAAATCTCCCGGCTTGCGGTACCGGCCACACTTTAATAAAGTGTGTCGGTAGTGTAATAAAAGAATTTTCAAAACAAAAACCTGTCTGTGGGTGGTTTTTTGGGTATGCACCTTAACCCTGGCTGTGCTCAAAGCTGTGACCATGCAGCAAGGTTAAGCCTATAGGGAACCATGTTAAAAGTGGTTTTTGAAGCAAAAAGTGGCACTGAGTGCTCATTTGCATGTCATTTCCCAGAATCCCTTGCTGCAGTGGAAGTGCTGTATGCTGAGTGATAATGGTGAAAGGTGGGGTTGCAGACCTGCCTAAGACATGCAGATGAGCATACAGTTGTATTTGCATTTTTATATATATATATATATATATATATATATATATATATATATATATATATATATATATATATATATATATATACAGCATATATATATGCCACTGTTGTCAGCAAACAGGCCTTGTGTTAATGAGATATAAATGTTAGGACACTTGCTAAAATTATGGGATCAGTATGATTTAGCCCATAATTCACTCACCTGTATTTAACTTTGAATATGATTACAACAAGGCCTACTTACACACATCAATGGCTTTAGTTTAGCACTCTATATATAATATATATATAATCAGAATGAACAGTACAGGCCATCATGGCTGAAAAGAGGCGTTGATTGCTGTTAAATACCACTTCTACACAGTTGACTCAAATAGGCCCTCAAACATACTCACCCAGTAATGTTATAAACTGTAATGAACTGTTAAGATAATTACAACAAGGCCTGTTTGCACACAAGGCCTTCAATGTAGATATATATATATATATATATATATATAAAAAAAAATATATATATATATATATATATATATGTGTATATATCAAGAGAGACTAACAGAGAGAGTCAAAGAGAGAGAGAAACAGAGAGAGAAAGAGAGAGAAAGAGAGATAAACAGACAGAGAAAAACAGAAAAAGAGACAAAAAGAGAGATGTGTGTGTATTGTTAAATCTAGCTAAGTGTAACCACAAATCTGTTCATCATAGCACTGTAGATGATTTCACACACATTGTTATTCTAATTCAAAGAGTCAACTTGTTTTGCACGTGTTGATTGCCTAAGCCGAAAGTAAAGTTTCGATTCCTGTGAAAAGAGTATCTTACCCAAAGAATTTCAGCCAATTATTCAAACAAATTTCTTGTGAGAGAAAACCTAGGCTTATAACTGCTAGGTTGTATTATAACCTTGGAACAAACCGCGAAGATAACATGTAACTATTCACACATTCAGCAGACATCCATATGCGTTCAACTTAACACAACGTGAACTTGGAGAAAAGAAATGGCAGAAGCTTCCACATTGCACAGCCATCCACGTAAATCATACAAATTTATGATTAATTAAGCAATCGAATCAACGCCAGAGAAAAGTGCAAACGTGGCCAAAATGTATGACTTTATCCAAAAGAAATATCCATACTACCAAGAACCTGACAAACATCGACATTTTAAAACTTCTGTACGATTCACTTTATCCGCAAATGAATGTTTTGAGCGTGTCCATGATCGGCTAGATCAACGATATGGATGCTGGCATGTTGCGCCATCATTTAAACTTACCATGGAACATGGAACATATCTTCTGTTAAATAGCATATTTTTGCCTAATACCAGTGACACTGAGGCCGCACCGACTGTTGCGTCTGCTGATATACCTGCACAATACATTCATCAAGACCAGATGCAAGATGGACATAACTACTATGATATGTATCAAAACTTATATGGCCAATACCAATGTGAATGGGAAAACAACCAACAACTGTACGTACCTCCGGACGTCTTGTTTGAAGAAGCCACTGCAGATCCATATGACGCCCTCATGGAGATGTGTGTGATTCCGGATTCAACGGTTGCCTCAAACATGGATGATACTGTTGTGCCTTCCAGTTGCAGCCAAATCAGTTTTGACTTCTACAAGAATGGTAAATACAAATTTCGTTATGCCTTTACTCAAATTATATATGTGTACATTAATAATATACACCATTTGTTAGTCAAGTGAGTGTGTACAGCTTAACATTGCAGACAATAGAAAAATGGGAAGAGTTCCCAAAAGCAGCGCTTCAGCAAATGAGGTACAAAGATGGATGGTAATTATATATATGACCAAGATGTGGAGAGGTATATTGCAGCAATTAGGAGTATTGGACCCAGTGCATTGTAAAGCAGGAGTATTGCATAAAATAAAATGTCTTTTTGGTGAGGAAGTATTCAATGCTTTCAAGCACCTCAGAAGACTTTGAACTCTTACCTGCTGCACTGTTACCGGTCAACAACTCCCCCTGACTCCATGGGTGGGGAGATACAATACTCACTTCTTGTATCCTTTCTCCATAGGTGCGTGCATCACGCAGGGTAAGTAGATAGTAGCTTGAAATCCAGAGATTGCAGCGGAGCACAGCTGAAGGATGGGGTCAGCACCAGCAATAGAAGGTTAAAATATCAATTTATTGGTACATGGTACAAACAGGGGGAGACAGAACACACTCTGACGCGTTTCAGGCTATGCAGCCCTTTTTCGAAGAGTACAATCGCGTCTCACAAGCTCGCAGTTATGAAGGGGATTCCCCGCCTACTTTACCCAGTGATGCCGTGCGATTTTGGCACGAGCGCTTGTATGCAATTCTATTGGTTGAGACGATCTTCCAATCAGAGAGCTGATTCGGAAGGTGCGTCTGTGGCGGCTAGGGTTTCCCGTTCAGCTGCGGGAATGGAGAAACAGACAAGGGGTATCACAAAGTTAAAAATATACAACACAAACATATAACATATATATTCTTATTCAATACGCAATTAGTTCATCATATGGATGTACTGCACCGACACACTTTATTCGAGCAAATACCCAGTATGTACCTGGCAGATACCTGGAATGCGCTGCTCCTCACCTCTGACAAGCCCCGTTGCGTTTGCCTTCCCAGCCTGGGTTCATGCCTGGCTGACGGGCGGCTGATCTGTTAAATGATAATGATTAGGATTTAATAGGCTGCAATGCTTCGCGTGTCTACCAGATGGCATAAATTCATGAATTGTAATGCAGTATATATATATATACTGTGCAGTATTGCAGCCAGCGGGAATAAAATGCTTCAATCCCTGCCTGGAAAATAACCCAATGCACTCGGGCAGAAAACAGTCACAAAACTCAATACACCCGGGTATACCCGAATTCGTGGGACTAGCCGAGCTCGAATAAAGTGTGTCGCCAGTGTAGTCAGGACATGGGACTTGTGTACTACTATCCAAGATCTGTACAGAATGGCAAATTCATAAAATTCATATTTGCCATTCTGTACAGATCTTGGATAGTAGTACACAAGTTGTTTTCACAAGATTTAGACTGTCCAATATTTATGCTGCTATTTTGTAACTTACTACTTAGATTAATCTCTTTAGATCATTGTTTTTTACCATATATGATATAGGGGTTAACTCTATACAATTTATTATGGTTATACTCGTATTTTTGATTAATCATTAAGCCAAATTAGGTCCCATGTCCTGACTACATCCATATGATGAACTAATTGCGTATTGAATAAGAATATATATGTTATATGTTTGTGTTGTATATTTTTAACTTTGTGATACCCCTTGTCTGTTTCTCCATTCCCGCAGCTGAACAGGAAAACCTAGCCGCCACAGACGCACCTTCCGAATCAGCACTCTGATTGGAAGATCGTCTCAACCAATAGAATTGCATACTAGCGCTCGCGCCAAAATCGCACGGCATCACTGGGTAAAGTAGGTGGGGAATCCCCTTCATAACTGCGGGCTTGTGAGACGCGATTGTACTCTTCGAAAAAGGGCTGCATAGCCTGAAACGCGTCAGTGTGTTCTGTCTCCCCCTGTTTGTACCATGTACCAATAAATTGATATTTTAACCTTCTATTGCTGGTGCTGACCCCATCCTTCAGCTGTGCTCCGCTGCAATCTCTGGATTTCAAGCTACTAACATTGCAGACAGCCTTACATGTAGTGTGCACAAAGACATTATTTCCTATAACAATATATTACATGACGAAACATTAATACACATTGGTGACGGAGTCCTAAATCATAGATGCTTATCGCTTTTAAAGTATCATTTCAACATGTTACACTAACAGTAACACACACACCTCATTGTTTAGCATTCAACATATAAAAACAAAGTGTCGCCCACATATGACGTGGAAACCTAGTCATGTCCCAAGGCGTCCTTAAAATGTTTCTGATGCAAGCCCCACCCCAACTGACGTGCGCGCGTGAAACAGTATTGGCTGTGCCCGTAGCTTATTGTTACGGTCAGTGCAGTGTGTCATGCGCGCGCGTCGGTGGGGCGGTGCGTGCACAGCGCTGGAGGCCAATGTTCATTCAGTGGGAGGGGTGTTTGCGTGCATTTCACAGTGCCTTAACATGACGTCACACGTCTTTTGTTCGTTCATTGGCTGATCGTCCGTTTTTGCCGTGGGCACATGTCCGTTTACAAAGTTTAGATATGTACGTGTGTTGAAGTGAATTTGTTTCGCTTCCGTATCATTACTTTCAGCCATGATATGCGTAATGCTAACAGCACCATGGAGGGAAATGTATTGAACGCACACAGTACACATCGTTTTGCTCATGCGCTAAGACTTAGTCCACACATTCGTGACGTGCGCGCGCAACAGACGTTGTGTGCGCACATTATTATGTATACAGGCACCGGAACTAACATATCAGTAGTAATGCCAGCAATGCAATTTGAAAAATAAGACAGTTCTGTATCTGTAGTTTTATCCTTTGCTTTTAAACATATACGTAACTTATGTGTGTATATCCACAATCATATAGAGATGTGTTAAGTGTTGTCATGCTGAGACATAGATAAATGTGCCATCTTTGAACATCAAGTGTTTGCTGTATTTCACAGATGTCGAGGATGAATACATGGGACCAATGTATGATTTCAGATTGGCCAATCGTTATATTAGATGATTGTGACGACTAGCGAACAACTATTATAATAAATATGTAACAATGCTTTCAATGATTGGTGTGCAGATTAACAATCACTACATAATGTTATCCTATAGTGCAAATATTTACTATGCACTTAATTATCATAATGATGTTGCTAAGCACGGAAGTTAGAACTTCTATTGATATTTTTTTCTTTTCTACTAACATTATATGTATTGCCATGTGATATATGCAACCAACATTATCACTCAGCAAACACATTAATCTACTATATATTATAATCTCACGTGTGACTTGTCAAAGAATGTAAATGGTACACTGGCGACACACTTTATTCGAGCTCGGCTAGTCCCACGAATTCGGGTATACCCGGGTGTATTGAGGTTTGTGACTGTTTTCTGCCCGAGTGCATTGAGGTATTTTCCAGACAGGGATTGAAGCATTTTATTCCCTCTGGCTGCAATACTGCACAGTATATATATATATACTGCATTACAATTCATGAATTTATGCCATCTGGTAGACACGCGAAGCATTGCAGCCTATTAAATCCTAATCATTATCATTTAACAGATCAGCCGCCCGTCAGCCAGGCATGAACCCAGGCTGGGAAGGCAAACGCAACGGGGCTTGTCAGAGGTGAGGAGCGGCGCATTCCAGGTATCTGCCAGGTACATAGTGGGTATTTGCTCGAATAAAGTGTGTCGGTGCAGTACATAACAACTCGTCGACATTGTATCTGAACGTACACAATAACAATAGGGAGGTGGTAGAAACTGTTTAGTCGTGTGAATGTTATATTATCACCTAAGTTATAGTGGTAACCTAACATGCATGAGCTAATGAATGTTAGGTAAAGATCATTAAACCATTAATTTTTGTGTGTACTGTACATTTAATTCACACAAGTAACTATAGTTTAGTATTATTAGTAAACGTTCAACACATACATAGCTAAGTGAGGCCGATGATAAAAGTAAAATTATTATATTGGTTTATATTATTTCTGGTAGAAATACATGCATCACACCAAAACGACAACACACACACACACACACACACACACACACACACACACACACACACACACACACACACACACACACACACACACACACACACACAGTAGGTTGCTGAAATGTGTGCGTATGTAAATGTACACTTCATTTATGATCATATGTTGACAGTAGTTATAAAGGATCATGATCATTTTGAATAAGTAAAGTGAATTAAATAAAAAATTTAATAACTACATTGTCATCGTGTTGAATGATTTAGGAAAAGTTGAGAATTCCAAAAACTATACTTTGGAATGGTGTTAACATTTTGACAAATGTTAGATGAACGTCAAATCAACACACATTTTTGACTTATACATACACATGTAACAATGTAGTAATAAACATGAAGATGAAGTGAGAGAAGAACTAATCACATATATTGAAATGTTAATGTTGTTTAACACATTAGGGTCTTTTCATACAAACATGCATTGAGTGTTAACATCGCTCATGTGCATGAATATATGTTCTCCTCCCATAATCACTAGCTAAGCAGGGTTTATCCCCTTTTCTCCCCCCACCCCTATATTCCATGAATGGATGTTGTAACGTTGCCAAAATTACATGTTATGTAATGTACGTAATGATAAGAAAACACACTGCACAATAACCACCAAGTGTAGATAAACGCACGGACACAATAGAAAAATGACATGTTTCTATTGTCACATATTTTTCATTACATTCTGTTTATACATCCTGTAACTATACCTGTATCGAGGTTTGCACATCTTATGAAAGATGTGAATTGAAATACATACCATGAGCAGAAATTGGAGTGATATACCTTGAAAAAGAAAACATGAATGAATATAAATCATTGTCATGACATGTTCATTAAGGTAAGCAACACACAGAAGTGACAATTTTGTATGTGATATGAAACAAAAATTATAATACGTCAAATATGATCTTAAATACACAATAGTGTACACATCATTGTGACACAAATGTCACAGTGCAAAAGAAACATTGTATGTAACCATACTGCACTAGCTTTTGACTATCGACATAGTAGGTTTATTGTGTATGCATAACCAAAAATAGCATGTACATAAAATATAGATTTTGTACACATTATTTCTTCACGTACACACAACACCTTTTAGTGGTAAGAAGTATAATACAACCTGTTGATGAATGACATACCGGTGCCACATGCAATTGTCCACACAGCAGAGAAGAGAAAGGTGTGCGAACCATATTCATCTGTTTCCTAAGTGAATGGTATTTGTACAAATGTATTTATCATTACAATGAATTAATACATCTATGTAGTTCTTTGAACATATATATATTTGCTTACATGAAAAATAGGTGTTTATGACATTCCGACGTGTCTCCACACCACCGGCTGTTTTCTCAGTGTCAGCTGGTAAATTTAAGGGATGCTCCTCCTCCATGCCCTGACGTTTGTCGGTTTGTTCATTATTGCGGAGTACCAGATTGTGCAAAATGCAACATGCAATGACAATATTTGACACTTTAGCAGGCTTATATTGCAATGCCTCCCTGTTCTATCTAAACACAGAAATCGTGTTTTCAGAAGCCCAAATATCCTCGCTATGATGGATCGGGTAGATATATGGGCAACATTATACCTCTCCTCTGCTTCACATTGAGGGTTTGCCACCGGGGTCATCAGCCGCGGCCTAATTCCGTATCCTGAGTCACCTATAATCCATCGTGCCAAAAAATGAAACAATTTGTGTTAACATTATTACATTGAACAGTTCATATAAAAACTAGAGTTGTTTGTTAACACATCATAATATGTACTCACCATCAGCCAACCAGGTCCAAAATAGCCTTCTTCGAAAGCATGGAAGACTGATGAGTTTCTCAGGATAGTGGAATCGTGACTGGAACCAGGGAATTTGGCTATCACATGCATAATCTTCATTGTGGCATCGCATACCAAATGTACATTCAGGGAATGGTAGTGCTTACCGTTGCGGTAAGCATGCTCACTCTGACTAGGCGGGATCAAAGCAACATGGTATCCCGGCTATGGTATAAAAGCCATTCCTGACTTCCAGCCACTCTGTGTGCTCTGTAGGAAAATGAATATAATTCCTAGCACGTCTATTCAGTGCACATAGAAACTGGTTAAAGGCCCGCGAGAATGTAGATTGCGAGACCCCGCCCACTATGCCCAAAGTTGTCTGGAATGACGCGGAAGCAAGATAACGTAATGAGCACAGCATTGTAACAAGCCCAGGACTGCACGACCTCTGGCTGTCACAAAATCTAAATCTCCCCGTATCTCTTCATAAAGAGCTAAGATTGCTGCTGAACTCAAACGATAGCGACTTACAATCTCCTCCTCACTCATCCCAACTAACATGGTTCTCTCCCTGTACAAATGAGGAAGAGGCACAACTTCTCTCCTCTCTCTTCTCCTCTCATCTCCTTGCCCTCTCCCTCTCCCTCTCCTGTCCGCGTGCCTGTCCCTGTCACTGTCCCTGTCTTCTCTGTCCCTGTCCCTGTCCCTTCCTTGGCCTGTGACATCCTCTCCATCAGCAAGCCTCTCGTCCAATAGAATCTTCCTCCGTCTCATAAACATTCGCATCATTTTCAGGTCTGTAGCTGTGAATGCGCAGGTAATTGCCCTCCTTTAAATACCTATGTGATGATGTCAGGTGATTTGCTGAAGTGCAAGGTGTTACATTAACATATTCAAGTTGTTCACTCCCAACGTGTATCCAGTACCAATTAAAAGGATTATTTATGTGTGTTCACCAGGCAATCATGATATTTGAGAATGATGTAACGTTAAGCTTTGTACAACCATTTATTGGCAAGTATTTCTGGAATGTGTAATGCATGTACCACTTCAGAATGCAACACCCAGTCATCAAATTAGGATACAACCATGGCATTGACGTTGAGAAACTACGTTGCAACATGTGTAATTTGGCATGTTATTGTCACCTGTTCACATGAACTAATTGTTAGTGCATATGCATAATTTAATGCCATCAGGATAGTTGCTATTGATTCAGTTTCAATCGTGTAAAAATGAGTAACTATTATAGATGTGTGTATAAGTTAGCATGAAGTGATTCTAATGCATCGTGTACAATGTAAACATGCAATGTTATTGAGTGTCCAATTGCGGACGTCATCAAAAGAGGGAGGTCACAAAGTACATGTAAACATGAAAACAAACAGCTACATTTACATTAGATCATGCGTTACACATTCAAAGCATTCTGTAATGTATACCAACATTACTATACTAAATGTGTTACATCATATAATAAATTGAAGCACACTTAAGTAACATGTTTCATATTATGTGACCTGTTCCTTTAAGAGTTGAGTAAAGGATTTTCCATTGACACATCATAACATTAAGACTAATGTGACACGCAAATCATCATAACATATAAAAGTACAATGTTATGCCAATAATAAACGTAAACGCTGACACGTTGAAGTGAATGACCTCGACACTGTAATGCCAAGCACATTTTTATTATGAGCAATAGAACGTAAACAGTCCTATAATGTTATAAGTCCCCGCTCCATTGACTCCATTGATGTAGAGATGAGGTTTTTTTTCTAAGTGCCGTCCCGGCAACTTTGCCGATCCTTCTCCCCTCCAACTTGCCATCTTTAGTTGGCGGGACCAATTGCCGATGAAATCTCCATTTCTGAGTGCCGATCAGCACCGATAAGCTGATCGGGGCTACTTGAATACAGCCGATTTCAAAAAGTGCCGATAAGTGCCGATAAGTGGGTAATTGGCAGCCGCATGCTGATACATTTTTATCGGCAAGAAAAACTGCTGATTTTGAGCACTTATCGGCGCTTACTGAATCTCAAATCCAATTTTGGCGGCAAAATGCTGCTAAAAGCTTTATCGGCGCTTACTGCATGAGGCCCTATGTCTGAATACATTCAAGAAAATTTGAAGAAGGGATTTATTCAGAACTCCTCATCTCCAGCCGGGGTTGGCTTCTTCTTTGTTAAAAAGAAAGATGGATCTCTTCGCCCTTGTATACACTACAGAGTGCTTAATAAGATCACTGTGAAGAACCGTTATCCTCTACCGCTCATCTCTGAGCTTTTTGATCGTTTACAAGGCTCCAATATATTTTCCAAATTGGATCTTCGGGGGCATATAACTTTATTCATATACGCAAAGGTGATGAATGGAAGATGGCTTTCAACACTCGTGACGGACTTTACGAATATTTAGTCATGCCCTTTGGTCTCTGTAATGCCCCGGCAGTATTCCAAGAATTTGTTAACGAGATTTTTCGGGACCTCCTTAATCTTTTTGTCATTGTCTATCTTGACGACATTCTTATCTTCTCTAAATGTCTCACTGAACACACTTACCATACCATGCTGGTCTTGTCCTGTCTCCGGGAGAATCATTTATAAGCGAAACTATAGAAAAGTGCCAGTTTCACCAGACGTCCAATGCATTCCTGGGTTATATTATCTCCGACACTGGATTCTCAATGAACCCTGCCAAACTCAAGGCAGTACTAGAATGATCACAACCCACCTCTTTAAAAGCAATTCAACGTTTTCTAGGATTTGCTAATTATTATCTCAAATTCATCAAAAAAATATATTCTACTATTGCCCCTATCACTGGTCTTACAAAGTAAGGAGCAAACACTTCCTCCTGGCCATCTGCAGTACTTCAAGCCTTCAAATCTCTCAAAGAAGTTTTTGGGTCTGCACCTATTCTTTGTCACCCAGAGCCTAGACTACCATTTACTCTGGAGGTGGATGCGTCTGACATTTGGGGCGGGCGCTACCCTGTCTCAGAGGCAATCTCCTCAGGCCAAACAGCATCCCTGCGGTTTCTTTTCCAAGACATTTTTCTAGGCGGAGCAGAATTATGCTGTTGGCAACCGGGAGGTCCTTGCTATCAAACTTGCACTACAGGAATGAAGGCACCTACTGGAAGGTACTGAAAACCCAATTTCAATTCATACTGATCACAAGAATTTACTGTACATAGAAAACGCCTGTCGCCTTGGAGCTCACCAGGCCCGCTGGTCACTCTTTTTCTCTAGATTCAATTATCTTTTTTCCTATATTCCCGGTTCAAAGACCCTGAAGGCAGATGCATTGCCCCGCCAGTTCATGGTTGAAGACAAATCTAAAGATATATCCGAGACTATCCTTTCTTCCAAATACGTCATTTCTGCAAATTTTTGGATGTCTTGGACAACATCTTGGCTGCTCAAACACGCATACCCAAAGGTCTCGAGGTGCCGGATGGTTCTTTATATGCTGCTCCTCAATTTCGTAAGAAGATACTAGAATGGGGCCATTCATCTAAGTCTGTCAGTCACCCTAGTACCAGAAGAATTTCAGTTCTCATCAGGCGAACTATTTGGTGGTTTACCATGTTAAAGTACTTTGTGGAATTCGTCAAGTCCTGTTCTATTTTTGCTCAGGGTAAAACGACACGCATCAAACCACCAGGTCTTTAACGCCCATTGCCAGTGCCGGATCCTCCTTAGAGTCACCTCTCTATGGATTTTATTGACGAACTTACAATTTCTAGAGGTATGAATACCATTTTGATGGTCGTTGATATATTCTCAAAACAATGTCACTTTATTCCTCTCAAAGGCTTACCCAACTCTGCTACCTTAGCGGACATCTTTCTCAAGGAGATCTTTCATATTCACGGGGTACCACTGACCATTGTATCCGACTGTGGATCCCAAATCGTCTCTAAATTCTGGCGTGCATTCGCCCAAAGAATGGACATTTCCTTTAATTTTTCTTCTGGGTATCATCCCCCGACCAATGGACAGACCGAAAAGACTAATCAGACCTTGGAACAGTATCTACGGTGCTTTATTTCCAACGCCCAAGATGACTCGGGTGGACCTTCTCCCATGGGCATAGTTTGTCCACAATTCCTTAAGGAACAAATCTACACAAGAATCTCCATTTATTATTTATGGATTTCACCCAGCACGGCTTCCCATTTCCTCTTCACCTTCCGGTGTCCAAGCACCAGAGTCCAGAATTAATTCTTTACAAACATCTTGGAGGAGGATTCAAAAATATCTTATGGAAGCAACTCGCAGACAAAATTCCCAAACGGATCGCCATTGTCGCTCCGTGCCTAACTTCAAACCAGGAGACAGGGTGTGGCTGTCGTCCAAGAACATTAGACGCAAGACTCCTACTGCTGCGATACACTTTATTCGAGCAAATACCCAGTATGTACCTGGCAGATACCTGAAATGCGCCGCTCCTCACCTCTGACAAGCCCCGTTGCGTTTGCCTTCCCAGCCATGGTTCATGCCTGGCTGACGGGCGGCTGATCTGTTAAATGATAATGATTAGGATTTAATAGGTTGCAATGCTTCGCGTGTCTACCAGATGGCATAAATTCATGAATTGTAATGCAGTATATATATATATATATACTGTGCAGTATTGCAGCCAGCGGGAATAAAATGCTTCAATCCCTGCCTGGAAAATAACGCAATGCACTCGGGCAGAAAACAATCACAAACCTCAATACACCCGAGTATACCCGAATTCGTGGGACTAGCCGAGCTCGAATAAAGTTTGTCGCCAGTGTACCTCCAAATTGCCCCCTAGGTTCCTTGGCCCCTTCACTGTTCTGGAACATATCAATCCGGTCACATATAGTCTCCAGGTCCCCACATCCATGAAGATACCTACTGTGTTCCATATTTCCTTGCTAAAGCCTGTTTTTCAAAGCTATCAATTTCTGATAGCATCTTCTAAACCACTGCCCGTAATCATACATGAGAAAGAAGACATGGGAAAGAAGAATATGAAATCCAGTCTATTATCGATTCAAGACACTCTTGAGGGGTTCTCCAATATTTGGTTCACTGGAGGGGTTTTAAACCTGAAGAGAGGTCCTGGATCCCCTGCCACAAAGTTTATGCCCCCAATCTTGTAAGACGGTTTCATGCAAAGTACCCCCTAAAACCATATTGGAATCGCCGTTCCTCGAGGGGTGGTACTGTAAGGAATTGGGGAACATGCCCCCCGCGGCACGCTCACTCCTTACCTTCCACTGCACACTCTCCTGCTGCAAGGATTCTCAGGGCACATCCCCCGCAGCATGCATCCTCTTTGCCCCCTGCTGTGTAACCTCCCGCGCACCTTACAGAGCCCACGGAGGGCTTTCAGGAATTCCACAGAGCTTGGCTCCACCCATTTGCTTGTTACGTGCGACCGCCCTGCGAGGCGCACACATGTGTCGCGCATTTACCACTCACCAGCGGCGCTTCAACTCTGACCACACTCACCTGTCTCCTGCATCGGTCACAGCCTATCCCTGCCTCCATTGTGCACACACCTCTGCTCCTCCCATCGGTCCCATTGGTTCCCTCCTGCTATATATGCTCAGCTAGTGCATTCACACTTTGGCTGAGCATAGTCATAGGTGACCTTGTGTTCCCACTTCCCTGTGCCTGCCGTGTTCCTGTTTTCCTGCTTTACCTTGTTGCTGCTTGTCTCCCTGTGTACCAACCCGGCTAGACTTTGGACCATTCTCTGGATTACTGACCCCGGCTTGCCTCTGACCTTCCGTTACTCTCCATCCCTGACTACAGCTAACGGACACTCGTCTACTCTTCTGGCTCTGACCCTAGACCATGGCACACTGGACTTCAACTATCCACCAGGAACCTACCTATGACCTTGGCATGTACTATGACTAAACCACTCTCTCCAATCCAGACCTGCTATCTCGACTATCCACCCTCCAGGCATGCCTCTGCTGCTTTGGGTGCACAGATACATACTTTCCCACCTCAGTACTGGGGTTCCACCTTCTCGTGGTGAGCACAAGCGTTACAGCTATATGGTCGCAGGATACTGGGACCTCTTGTCTTATTTTGTGAGAGATGGGAAGGAGAGACTACTAATAATGATGCATCTGTGCTATGTATTTAGTAGATCTCAGAGACCTGCTAGAAATGCTTATGGGTTGCCACAGGGTAACCTCAGGGTTGCTCAGACCAAGCAGAATGCTTAGTATGACCAGATTGCCCGTAGCAGTTCATTCATCCCAGGACAGCAAATACTTGTTTTAAAGCCCACTCGGCAGAACAAATTAATGGCTGCCTGGTCTGGACCGTACACAGTTCTCAGAAAGATGAATGAGTACAACTATGTTGTACAGTTAGATGGAGAGACAGGAAGGACTAGGACCGATCACATCAATTTGCTGAAGGAGTATTTTGCGCCAAGTGTGGCATCAGTGCTGGCTATTTGTAGCCCACTGATGGGGGACCCGGCGAGCAATGCTCTTCCTTACCTCCTAGGGGAATCTAGGCAGGAAGGCACCGTATCGCAGGTGAGATAGGGTCCCAGTTCAGTGCACAGCAGAAGGTACACGTGAAGGCTATGCTAGAGCAGTATAGGGTTCTGTTCACGGACAAGCCGGGCAGAACACATATCACCGTTTACCTAGGTCTCACCGGTGTCCTGAAACCTCTGCATAAGCATGCCTATCGGGTATCAGCAGAGGTGAAGGCCAGTATAGAGAGGGAAGTAGAGGAGATGCTGGCCCTAGGGGTAATTGTACAATCCCAGAGTCCTTGGGCTGGACTACCGGCAGCTCAATCCAAGAACGGTGCCAGATGCTTATCGCATGCCCCGCATGGACAAGATGTTAGATGAGCTCGCGGGGGCAAAGAATCTGACCACTATGGATCTGAGCAAAGGTATTGACAGATCCTGCTTACCCAGGAGGCTAGGGAGAAGTCAGCATTCAATACTCCAAGTGGCCTCTACGAATTCTTAGTGATGCCATTTGGGACGAAGAATGTTCTAGCTACCTTCCAACGCCTGGTCAATAGGTTACAGGGATGCAGGGGTGCGCAAGGGCATACCTGGATGACGTTGCAGTGTTTAGTGGGACGTGAAACAGTCCCCTAGTTCATGTAGCGGTGTGTAAAGAATACGGTCCTGCTTTTGCTTATAGCCTTGCAGAACTGTGTAGTTTCTAATTACTCCCTCTGGCAATCTATAAGCACCTGTGCTAGTTATCTCTGCTGCCCTAGCCGGTGCTCCGTCATTGGAGGAATTCTCACACATCTCCCTCCTGTGATTGGCTCACTGCCCTTTATATGCTGGGCTTTGGCATTGAGTCAGTGCCGAGCATAATCCTTCACTGGACATTACTGTGTTCAGCCACAAGCCTCCTGGCTTGTCTCGTTTGTGTACTAACCTTTCTATCTCATTATTAGTTCCCAGAGGCCTGCTGTTACTCTCTACACAGAGGTCTGTCATCCAGTGTTCCAGAGGCCTGCTGTTACTCTCTACGCAGAGGCGTGAGTTCCTTTGTTCCAGAGGCCTGCTGTTACTCTCTACGCAGAGGCATGAGTTCCTGTGTTCCAGAGGCCTGCTGTTACTCTCTACGCAGAGGCCTGTCTTCCTGTGTTCCAAGAGGCCTGCTGTTACTCTCCACGCAGAGGCCTGAGTTCCTGTGTTCCTGAGGTCTGCTGCTACACTCCATGCAGAGGGCCTGTGCCGGACTCCTGTGCTGTAGCATTTGTTTGCAAGCACTGGTTCCTGGTACCTGCTGCATTCTCCCCTAGCAGAGGTTACCTTTTGTTTCCTGAGGCCTGCCGCTACTCTTCACGTGGAGGCCTGTTTTGGATCCCTGTGCTGAAGCACTGGTTTTTCCCCGGCGCTGCCTTGCGGTGTTCCTCGGCAAGCCTGCTGTCCTCCTACAGACACCTGCTTCATGGGCCAAAGCTGCCCCTCGCATAGAGGTCACTCCCTTGCTCACGCTCCTACGCTGAAGCGGGGAGCTCCTGTCTATCCGTTGCCGAACTCCTGCTTGAATAAAGATGATGCTACCTTCTCCAATCCTGACCCTTCTATGTACGACTACAAACTGCGCACTCCGGATCAGTCTGCGCGGACTAAGGTTGATGATTATATAATCCCACCTCAGCCCCGCGGTCCGGCCTCGGTTTGGGGCGAGCACAAGCATAACACGGTGCTAAGAAGAATTAGGGAGGCAGGACTCACACTGAAACCCACCAAGTGTTTAGTAGGTATGGCAAAGGTTTTGTACCACGGGCCCGGGGTGGATGGAGGGCACCTCAAGCCTGAACCAGTTAAAGATGAGGCTATAGTGCAGTGGCCAGTCCCCAAAACTAAGAAGCAGGTTATGGCTTTTTTAGGCACCGCTGGCTACTATTGGAAGCTTGTCCCACAGTACAGCGCCGTGGCTAAACCCTTGACAGATCTGACACAGAAGCGACTCTTCTGGTAGCCTGGTCTCATGCCTGTGAAACAGCATTTCAAACTAACAGCGGCAAATTCAAAGATGCTCTGTACTGAATAGACGTGAGCCGGCTTCAAGGATTTTGAACTAGTCCTGCTTTTGAGAACGTAGCAGTCACGGTTGGCATTGCATGCCGAAATCAGTTCCAGGACTTTCGTGAGTACCTACCGGTCATTTTTGTGAATTTCGTTTAGAGGATAGATTTATTTGTTAGCCCCGTTCCCAGTAAGTGTGTTAACCCTGTAAATTGTGTTACATTTTGTTTATGTCTTTTCCTGAAATAAATTACAATTTATTTTACCACCTTGCTTTGCTCAATCAATGATCCCGGTATAAAAAGGTGTTAATAAACTTGGTCTCCCATGACAAACGGGATTCAAGTACACTAACAAATCCTTTATTAATTGCAATACCACATTCGTCACCTATCTCCTTAGTTGCGGATGTGGTAAGCAATATATAGGATGTACCACAAGGGCCATATAGGTCCTTATACTAGAACTCTTACGCCTAATTACAAAACAAGCCACCAGCCACCCAGTTTCCCAACATTTCACCAATTGTAATTTGGGTAGCATTGATACATTTACCTAATTGGGTAAAGAACACATATCATGTTCTTTAAGGGGTAGTAATAGAATGAACATACTGGATCAACACAAACTGTTCTGGATTTTTACTCTTCAGACCAAAACTCCCAAGAGTCTAAACTCAGATTGGAATTTGGGTTCATTTTTGCGCTGACATACACATATACATTTATGTATGTATTATTATAGTATATGTGTTATTTTTCATATCAACATTCAGTGCATCCTTTAATGGAAGAGTTCTTTCTCCCTTTTTCCCATCAGGAATATTATGAACATTCTTCATCTTATTTCATATATAAAATGTTGCACACAGATATGCTGTGTTTATGAATAACGTTTATTTTATGAACAATGTTCATTCCAATATTCCAGGGTTTTTCTTTGTGTCTTTGTTGTCATATCACTCATTTGGGAATCATTTATTTAGTTATGTTTCACATTTTTTAGCATGTTTCTTAGGGATTACCTTTAAACAATTATATTATTATTATGAATTATTGTAAATCCATTCATGCTTTAACTAATAAAGTGAAGTATTAGGTTGTTTGCTTCATCTCCAATAGGTTTACTAAACATACAGAGATCATTTTGTTAACTGTTATGTTTTTTATCCTTTTTTAGGAAATTATATAAATTAATTATTTAATGTTTTTTTTTAATACTTCTCTTATCCTTGTTTCAAGTGTTAAGTTGTTTTTAATCATTTGTTAGCCAGCACTACCAGAATGTTTTTTTTATTCATTACATTTGTTCATAAAGCTTTTTCAATTTTGAATACTGTCTGTCACGTGCTGACGTCACAGATCCCGCGTCATTTGACGCACCAGGAAGTGGAGGGGATCGATGAGCGGCGCGCTATTTCGGTATTTAAACATCCCGGTAAGTGCTTGATTAGTCACCTTGATAAAGGGCTCTATACCTGAAATGCGTAGGTGTCGGCTTATGGACTTTGTGTCTGTTCTTTTGATCCAATAAATTTTCAGTTTTTTACTATGGGAGCTTTTCTTTGTAATCTTTTTTTCAATTGGGATGTAGTGCTCTGCCTTTTCCTCTGATTTTTCTTGTCACCTCCTTTCGCATCCTTGGCCACCAAAAAGTCAGTTCCAGAAGACCAATAGTTCTTCTTATACCTGGATGTCTGGAGCTTTTGGAGCAGTGACCCCAATCCAGTACATTCCTCCGATATGCTGGTGCAGTAAAAAGGCTTCCTTCCGGAACCTGGAGGCCCTCTAGAATATTAGACTAACCTTGCACGATGTCTTCAAAGGAATCGACCGTTATAGCGGAAATTAAATGAGATGGGGGAAGTATGGCTTCCTCAGTTTTGTCCTCTACCAGAAATCGGCGAGAAAGGGCATCTGCCATTACATTCTTGGAACCTGGTATTAAAGAAATAACAAAATTAAACTGAGAGAAAAATAATGACCACCGAGCTTTTCGTGACCCTAAATGACGTGCACCCTCTATATATAGGAGGTTCTTGTTGTCTGTTAGGATGGTAACTGGATTTGTGGCACCCTCGAGCACATATCTCAGTCCTCTAAAGCCATTTTGATGGCCAAAAGTTCACGGTTGTCTACGTCATAATTTTGTTATTTTGTTCAATTGCCGAGAATTTTTTAGATTGGTCTTCGAATCCTTCCTTTGGGACAATATTTCTCCTGCCCCGATGTCCGAAGCATCCACCTCAAGGGTGAATGGTAATCCAGGATCAGGATGCACCAGAACAGGAGCTGAAACAAAGGCTGTTTTAAGCCTTTCAAATGCCTGAATAGTCTCTGTAGACCATAGTGAAGGATCAGCTCCAACGACGGATGAGAAATTTTGAATGAACCTACGGTAATAATTGGCGAACCCTAAAAACCGTTGTACAGCTTTCAGACTCATGGGGCAAGACCAATCCAAAACAGCTTTTACCTTCACTGGGTCCATGGCCAGTCTAGTATTGGAGATGATGTATCCTAGAAATGAAGTCCTGGTCTAATGAAATTTACATTTCTCCAATTTTGTGAATAACTGATTCTCCCATAGTCTTTGAAGTACATCTTTTGCATGTCCCGAATGTTCCTGTACAGTTTTGGAGAAAATTAGTACATACTGCTGCGGCAGACTTTATTCTTACTAATAACTGGCTTGTACCTGGCATGTTCCTGGAATGTGACACTTTTCACCCGGAGCATGCCGGGCTCCTTTTGCCTTCCCAGCCAGGGGTCATGCCCGGCTGACGCGCGTTTGATGTGTTAATTAATAATGGTTCAGTATTTACTAGGCTGCAATGCTTCGCGTGTCCGCCAGATGGCATAAATTCATGACTTGTAATGCGCCGAATCAGTAATGTGTCGGCTTGCAGGTGTTTCGTTTAAAAAAGATACTGTACCACAGTGTGCCATTGTAACTTGGCCTTGGCCTTGAGACTGAAGGAAGAGTTGCCAAAATGTATCAATTTAGGCTTTTCATATTAAAGAAAGACAAAGACCAGTTTTAGTTTGTGTTACACTATTCTCCAGAGACCCACCCGCTATGAGTGTTCAAGTGCAGCCTGCTTTCCAAAAACCTGACAGAAGTTACGCGTATTTGATATGGGCCGCGATTAATGCAACAGAGGATAAGATGGCAACAGTTGCTCAAATTTATCAGTATTTTATCGAAAAATATGACTTTTACAAATTTTCGCCAACTTCTCATACGTGGAAGCGTGCAATAAGGAAAAGTTATGTAGTGACCCCTGTTTTCACCGTATTGAGCCCCAATTTGTTGGAGGGAATTGGTGTGTATCACCGGGTTTTTCCCGTATCTATGATCATGGAGGTGGCAAAAGGCGAAGGGTCATGTTAAAACCAACTAAGAAGCGACAGTCGCTGCCAAGCAATGCACCAGCACCAGCACCAGCACCGGCTTCCAATGATGGTCCTACTGTCAGTAACAACCCTGAGCCTGAGGCTGAGCTGGATTTGGTGTGCAGTTTTGATGAAGCTTGCATGTACCTAAGCGATTTCCAGCCTCACCTGCTGACTACAGATGGACTAGTCCCGCTGCCAACAATCGACGTGGATAATGAAGAAAGCTGGACTGGCAGTGGACCGGCACCGGCGCAAGCTGAGTGGGAAATTCAATGGTGAGTACTGTCTTGTTGCCGTATTATTTTGGTGGGGCTGGCTGGGTACTTCTTTAGGGGGCTGACCATTACTGTACTGTACTGTACATTAAAACTTTTCTTTTTGTTTTTTCTCAGAAAAGAAAATGGCTAATGGGGGGATTTCGATGGATAATTTTGTACGGTATGCTGATGTTTTCCGGCCGTACAGTATACTGTGTAATAAACCCTGATTAAATAAAACTATGCATTTATCCTACATATTCAGTATCGTTTCATTATTTGTCTTCCACAGTATACTGTACAGTGGTATACAGTGCCTAACATCTATGGGCAAAAATAATTTTATTCCTAGGTGCCCTAGAACAGAAGTTCCCACGCCAATTGCCCGTGAACTTGACCGCGGCCCTAAGTAGTTCCCACGCCAATTGCGCGAATATAATGTAAAATAACCCGTTCTGTGGGTCTGAGCGGGTTGAAATTTACCTGGTCCCCATGCAGGAGGACCCTTGCCATAGTGGCAAAATATCAGCCTTGCACGACCCCCGGAACCGGAGGTACCAAAAGACAGTTTAAAAGCACATTAGCAAAGTGGCTTTTTTTCTGCCATGCAAGTCAATGGCAGAAACCTAGACTTTAACATCACCCTGACTCCGTTCTGTTGCCACGAGAGGGTCGCAATTTGCCATGCAATCCTGCCGCAACTAGGACTACATGGTGACCGAATATGGGCCCTCTAGCTCGAACCGAACCGGAGTTGTGGGTTCCAGGTTTCTGCTCATTCTGACTTAGCCGGTTCAAAGCTTTCTCCGCCATTTGCGCTCAATGGTAGGACCCTCCTCGCCGGCGTAACCCTTTCTCACCGCCATTACTGCTGGGACCCTGTTTGGGTCAAGTGAGGGAGTTCCTAACATCTAGAGGCCAAATAAATTTTATTTCTAGGTGCCCTAAAACAAAAGTTCCCACGCCAATTGACCTAGTTCCCACGCCAATTGACCTAGTTCCTACGCCAATTGCGCGACCAGGCAGTAAAAAAACAGTGCAGCAAGCCGCTACATTTGTTACACTGGCAAAGGAGCAAATGGAAACAATGTGAGGCAATTCAACATGGTCTTTTATTGGTGGAGTCAGTACAAAAACATTTATTTACAATATTGAAACATTTATAAAGTGCACAGCAATTCAAAACATCAACACACAATAATACTTTACAGTACATTCTGCTGCCTTTATTACATTCTTCTGCCACAAAACATTTTTGGTGCATGGGGCACAGGGAGTTAAAGTGACTTGCTTTTTATGTACTACAGTACTGTATATTTGGGGGTTGTCTTTGGGGGTTTATTCATCCAATTATTATGATTAACTGCCTTTTGAAATGACACTGCTGTTAACTATGTCAGCCACACACCTCAAGAGTTTTTAATCCCTCCCTAGCCAAGCATATTGGCATTGTGTTCTTAATCCGCCCATAGCCGAGCTCCAAACACTCAGCAACGCCTGCTTCTAATCACACCATCCCCCTCCCCCAAGCCTTAGAGGCCTGTTGTGTGAACGGTAATGCTTTGAAAAGTCCCCTCTCGAATTTGAAATGTAAATCTTATGTGCAAAGCACTGTGAGAATTGAGAGTACACTGAGACAGTATTTCATCAGGGTGTGAAAATATTTGTCAGTCACTACTGTATGGTTTACAGTCACATGTTTTTAATACAATACAGTACATTCTTTAATATCTTTAAAATAAAAATATATAAATCCTGTATACACTTCACTGTAAGTACATACTGTATAATGTAAAATAACCCGTTCTGTGGGTCTGAGTGGGTTGAAATTTACCTGGTCCCCATGCTGGACGACCCTTGCCATAGTGGCAAAATATCAGCCTTCCAAGACCCCTGGAACCGGAGATACCTAAAGACAGTTTAAAAGCACATTAGCAAAGTGGCTTTTTTCTGCCATGCAAGTCAATGGCAGAAACCTAAACTTTAACATCACCCTGACTCCGTTCTGTTGCCACGTGAGGGTCGCAATTTGCCATGCAATCCTGCCGCAACTAGGACTACATGGTGACCGAACATGGGCCCTCTAGCTCGAACCGAACCGGAGTTGTGGGTTCCAGGTTTCTGCTCATTCTGACTTAGCCGGTTCAAAGCTTTCTCCGCCATTTGCGCTCAATGGTAGGACCCTCCTCACCGGCGTGACCCTTTCTCATCGCCATTACTGCTGGGACCCTGTTGGGGTCAAGTGAGGGAGTTCCTAACATCTAGGGGCCAAATAAATTTTATTTCTAGGTGCCCTAAAACAAACGTTCCCACGCCAATTGACCTAGTTCCCACGCCAATTGCCGTAGTTCCTACGCCAATTGCGCGACCAGGCAGTAAAAAAACAGTGCAGCAAGCCGCTACATTTTTTACACTGGCAAAGGAGCAAATGGAAACAATGTGAGGCAATTCAACATGGTCTTTTATTGGTGGAGTCAGTACAAAAACATTTATTTACAATATTGAAACATTTATAAAGTGCACAGCAATTCAAAACATCAACACACAATAATACTTTACAGTACATTCTGCTGCCTTTATTACATTCTTCTGCCACAAAACATTTTTGGTGCATGGGGCACAGGGAGTTAAAGTGACTTGCTTTTTATGTACTACAGTACTGTATATTTGGGGGTTGTCTTTGGGGGTTTATTTATCCAATTATTATGATTAACTGCCTTTTGAAATGACACTGCTGTTAACTATGTCAGCCACACACCTCAAGAGTTTTTAATCCCTCCCTAGCCAAGCATATTGGCATTGTGTTCTTAATCCGCCCATAGCCGAGCTCCAAACACTCAGCACGCCTGCTTCTAATCACACCATCCCCCTCCCCCAAGCCTTAGAGGCCTGTTGTGTGAACGGTAATGCTTTGAAAAGTCCCCTCTCGAATTTGAAATGTAAATCTTATGTGCAAAGCACTGTGAGAATTGAGAGTACACTGAGACAGTATTTCATCAGGGTGTGAAAATATTTGTCAGTCACTACTGTATGGTTTACAGTCACATGTTTTTAATACAATACAGTACATTCTTTAATATCTTTAAAATAAAAATATATAAATCCTTGTATAAATCCTGGTAAAATATTTTATAAATAAATAAATAAAATAATTCATTGGTGCACTGTAGGGGTGGCTGTAAATGATTATGATTCGCAGGAAAGTGAATAAATATTTATTTTATTTTAAAAATAATCAGGAATAATACATACAGTAATGCAGTCTTTATTACGTTATTTTGGCAGCTTGAAATTGGATAACCATTTGGATAACCTTTGTGAAACATGGGGAAACATGAGTAATGCACATTTCTAAGAATATTAGTTAATACTACTGTATATACAGTAAAATACTGTAATGTACTGTATAATATACTGTACTGTATATACTGTATATTAAAATTTATTTTTCTTTAGTCTTTATCTTTTCCTCATTCTGTCTGCAGTACAGTAGTTCATTGAGAGAGGAGAGGTTTTGTGTACATCATTGCTACTGTTTATATACTGTACATTTGACTGTACAAGCAGATTTGACTGGACACAACACCCCCATCCCCCTAGGCCACCGCTTTTCCTGGAACGACAAGAAAACCAAAAATGTGTGCAGTTACTGTACTGTATTATGGCAGAACTACTGTACAGTAGGTGGCTGGTGCAGCTTTCTCTGGAAAGAAAAAAAATGGGGCAGTTACTGTAGAAGGCAGTTACTGTAGTACTGTCAAACTAGTGTACTGTATACTGTACTGGAACTACTGTATACTCTGACAACTGTTAAATTATATGTACTGTAACCTGATGGCTTGTGCTGCTCTCTCTGTAAAGAAAAAACTAACTACTGTATACAGTACTCTTACTATCTGGAAAGAAAAAATCTTTGCCATACTTACCTGTAACATACTGTACTTACAATACTACAGCACAGTACTACTTTCCTGAGCTTGGCCATTACGCGCGATGACAATGGGCAACACAGTGGCAATATGGTCTATATATTTATTGCAGCGTTCCACGGTGAGTACATCGTTCCAAAAACTCAGTATGCCTTTCAACAACTCGTCCTTTTTGGAGGGTTTCCCCACTTTCCGGATATGGTCCTTCAGCTGATGCCAGACCATTTCGATCGGATTGAAGTCTGGCGACCTGTCATTGGAAAGAAAGGACAATTGGTTTAAGAGCTAAAAACAGTGGGGAACAAAAATGAGACACGGTCTACTGCACTTACTCCGCTGGCGTCTTCACCCAGTTGATGCCGTGCTCAAGGATATGCGCCGTTGACGCAGTGTGCTTGGGATCGTTGTCCTGGTAGAAGCGGTGACCATTGGTGAAGTCGCGTGTGATGTATTGCACTATCTCGGGCACAATGTTGTCTTGGAAGTAAGCTTTATTCATGATTCCTTTAGCAAGAAAAGAAAAGTGCTCAAAAAACTGCACAATAGTACAGTACAGTGCATACGGTAAGGCAACACTAGTCAAGTACAGTGCATTAGGCGACATTATATTTGATAAATTTTACCTTCAAAGATGACCATGCATCCCGGTCCACGCCTAGAGATGGCACCCCACACATGCAGCTTCACAGGATGTTTTGGCCACGGCTTCAAAGATAAGCGGCCTTTTTTGTGGAACGCAAATCGTGCAAATCTCTCCAGCGACACAGTAGACTCATCAGTGAAGATGCAATCCTGGAAAGTCTCCCCGCTGTCGATCCATGCCTGGGCCTGGAGCACTCTCTTGATTTTGTTTGCTTCCCGTATCATGGGGTACGCTCTGTAATGACAAGAAATAAAAAAAATTTGCGGCACAGTGCAGTACAGTTTGCGAAAAAACACTTTTACCTCCTGTACTGTCCAGTACTAACCTCACACGTCCATACACTGGCGACACACTTTATTCGAGCTCGGCTAGTCCCACGAATTCAGGTATACCCGGGTGTATTGAGGTTTGTGACTGTTTTCTGCCCGAGTGCATTGAGGTATTTTCCAGGCAGGGATTGAAGCATTTTATTCCCGCTGGCTGCAATACTGCACAGTATATATATATATATACTGCATTACAATTCATGAATTTATGCCATCTGGTAGACACGCGAAGCATTGCAGCCTATTAAATCCTAATCATTATCATTTAACAGATCAGCCGCCCGTCAGCCAGGCATGAACCCAGGCTGGGAAGGCAAACGCAACGGGGCTTGTCAGAGGTGAGGAGCAGCGCATTCCAGGTATCTGCCAGGTACATACTGGGTATTTGCTCGAATAAAGTGTGTCTGTGCAGTATTTCCATCCAATGCTGCGTCTCATCTTCTTTATGCTGCTTTCGGATACAGTCATATTGTGCTTTTCCTGCAGAGTGTATTTGACCCTTAATGCACTCCTCTCATCATTCTCCACACTTATTTTGTCCACCAGAAGAGTTGTCTCCCTACAATGTAAAGAAATTATATTGTTTTATTAATATGCAGCAATATAAAATGTATGTAAATGTAATGTTGTAATATACAGTACATTAAATACTGTATAAATAGACAAAATATATACAGTACTGTATACTGTTGAACTATAAATATAAATAGACAAAATATATATACTGTTGTACTATAAATATAAATATACCAAATAAATATACTGTTTTAATATAAATATAAATATACAGTACATCCTATTCAGTATATACCGTTGTAAGCTTAATTGAAATATACAAAAATGTATACTGCTGTACTATAAATATAAATAGACAAAATATATATACTGTTGTACTATAAATATAAATATACCAAATAAATATACTGTTTTAATATAAATATACAGTACATCCTATTCAGTATTTACTGTTGTAAGCTTAATTGAAATATACAAAAAATGTATACTGCTGTACTATAAATATAAATAGACAAAATATATATACTGTTGTACTATAAATATAAATATACCAAATAAATATACTGTTTTAATATAAATATAAATATACAGTACATCCTATTCAGTACAGTATATACTGTTGTAAGATTAATTGAAATATACAAAAAATGTATACTGCTGTACTATAAATATAAATAGACAAAAGATATATACTGTTGTACTATAAATATAAATATACCAAATAAATATACTGTTTTAATATAAATATAAATATACAGTACATCCTATTCAGTACAGTATATACCGTTGTAAGATTAATTAAAATATATAAAAAATGTATACTGCTGTACTATAAATATAAATAGACAAAATATATATACTGTTGTACTATAAATATAAATATAGCAAATAAATATACTGTTTTAATATAAATATAAATATACAGTACATCCTATTCAGTATATACCGTTGTAAGATTAATTGAAATATACAGTACAAAAAATGTATACTGCTGTACTTCTGTATAAATATAAATAGACAAACTACTGTACAGTATGTTGTAATATTAATCAACAGAAATAACAACAGTATTACAGTAGATACAGAACTGTACTGTAGATGTACAGTACAGTGTTCTATATTTTTTTTGTTAAGTTTTATAAATATACTTACGCGTTTGTTACCCTTGGTGCCTTTTTCCGGTCTCTGTTTTTTCCTTGTGCATGATAGCTCACGGTAGTTAATGGCACAACGAGGTCAGAAGTAGCTAGCCAGCGTTGGATAGCAGCAATTTGGTGTCCGCTCGTGTACATCTCCTTAATTCGCATGCTGAGATCCTTTGAAATCTTTTTAACAGGCATTGCTGCGAGTGGAAAGAAATACAAACACAAGAATGTATATTCGATGCTTAGTCGATGTGTATTCTATGTGCAGTCAATCCACAAAATGGATGGTGTATTTATATGGTAATGACTCACACGCCCACATTCAACACCTGTACCTGGCCGCCATGCATAAAATGTCACACACTTTGCATAGGCCACCACTCCAGGATCTTTATCTGAACTTGCCCTTGTCCAGATACTGTACTGCATTGTGCCACCTGCTTCCATGGAGCATCCCCGGTTCTATGGACCCAAGAACCCACTCACCTCTGCCGTGCCTGTCATGCTGAAAAAGCGAAAGGCAGGAGCCGTTTCCACGCCAAGGGCAAAGCGACAGGCTAAGGCCAATAAAGAAAACCTTCTGCTGACCCCAAAGGTTAAGGGTTTTCTTAGACGTAAGCCTCATTATGTGAAGAAGATATACGGTAATACGCTCTCTACGCAAAACGAATGGCAGCCAACCCATCGGACCCGCAGACCACTTCCTCCCATATGCTTCGACGACTCTGCTTTAGCTGTCCCGGAAATCTTCATCCCGTCTTCTCCGGTTCCTTCTGATGATGCTGCCGCCTCTGAAATCCACGGGTCACTGTCTCCGTTGCTCTTAGACGACTCTGCTTCTCGCCCGGAAATCCAAAGGTCACCTTCTCCATCCCTCTTCAACGACGCTGCCGCTTCTCCTCTACCGGGTATCCACAGGTCACCTCCTCCACTCACCATCGATGCCGCTTCTCTCCATGGAACTCCCATCTCATCCTCCGTTGCACCCATCCCCCTAGATGTCCAGACGCCATGCACAAGAAGCAGCACGTTGGACCGGATGCTGAATGGGATAAGTTTGGATCTCCCCGGGAATTCTATTGTGCTGGCAAAGATAGATCTGCATCTGGAGACAATGCTAAATGTGGAGCAACGGGTGCTACAAATGGAGCAAGGAATGGATCAACGGATGCTACAAATGGAGCAAGGGATGGATCAACGGATGCTACAAATGGAGCAACGGATGGATCAACGGATGGAGAAGATAGAGGCTGACATTGCGGGCATACATTATTTGCTCGGTGCTAATGCCCCTGTTTCCCCGACGCCGGAGCAGGAGGGTGACATGGATGTGATGAATGGGCCCTTCGACCCCCTTACATCACCAAGCACCCCCCCTCCACCACAAGATGTAGTGTACATGTATGCCGTTGAGGAGGACATGACAACCCCGTCAAGACCACGCCAGGAGACAACACGGCGACCACGACCGGAGGAAAGCTTCCTCCCTGACATCCTACCATTGCCCGTCGCCTCAAGCACCCCCGTTCCCAAAAGACCTACACCCGCTCGCATCGAAACAGTGCCCGACATCACCCTGCGCGATCTGACAGCAGCGCTTAGGGAGAAGTATAGCGTGATGAGTGCTGGTGTACCCCACAAGTATGCCTTGATCATTTTTAAGAACCATGTTCCCTACACGTTGTACTGCGAGTAGGTGTTCAAAGTGAACTACGATGGGAATCGCGTAAAAAAGGCCCTTCCTGCCAATTTAAGGAAAAACATTGTGGAAGAATTGCGGTGCTTTTATACAGTTACAGATCCTGTAATGAAAGGCGTTAGAGACTGCATTAATGGCGTTTTGCGCCATGCAAGGAATTGGCCATGGATGGACAATGTGGAGGACTGTCAGTGAGACCATACTGTTGTGCTGAACTGTATTGTACTGTACATGTTTTGCCCTACAGTACCTGCTGTACTTAAACAAAGGAGATGTTGTTGATTGTTTTTTTTCACAGGACATGCACAACTCCAGTCCCTGAGGGCCGCAAACAGGTACGGTTTTCAATGTTGCCCTGAAAACCTGCCCTGTTTGCTGCCCTCTAGGACTGAACTGGTGCAGGTCTGACTGACAGTGTTGCGCACCATCCCACTGTACTGTATACAGTACTGGGTTTCTTTAATAAAGGACATGTTACTTAAAATGTCACTTTAACTCCCTTTGCTCCATGCACCAAAAATATTTTGTTTTGTTGATGGTTAGAATTGCTGTGCACTTTATAAATGTTTCAATATTGTAAATAAATGTTTTTGTACTGACTCCACCAATAAAAGACCATGTTGAATTGCCTCACATTGTTTCCATTTGCTCCTTTGCCAGTGTAACAAATGTAGCGGCTTGCTGCACTGTTTTTTTACTGCCTGGTCGCGCAATTGGCGTAGGAACTACGGCAATTGGCGTGGGAACTAGGTCAATTGGCGTGGGAACTTTTGTTTTAGGGCACCTAGAAATAAAATTTATTTGGCCCCTAGATGTTAGGAACCCCCTCACTTGACCCCAACAGGGTCCCAGCAGTAATGGCGATGAGAAAGGGTCACGCCGGTGAGGAGGGTCCTACCATTGAGCGCAATGGCGGAGAAATCTTTGAACCAGCTAAGTCAGAATGAGCAGAAACCTGGAACCCACAACTCCGGTTCGGTTCGAGCTAGAGGGCCCATATTCGGTCACAATGTAGTCCTAGTTGCGGCAGGATTGCATGGCAAATTGCGACCCTCTCGTGGCAACAGAACGGAGTCAGGGTGATGTTAAAGTTTAGGTTTCTGCCATTGACTTGCATGGCAGAAAAAAAGCCACTTTGCTAATGTGCTTTTAAACTGTCTTTTGGTACCTCCGGTTCCGGTGGTCGTGCAAGGCTGATATTTTGCCACTATGGCAAGGGTCCTCCTGCATGGGGACCAGGTAAATTTCAACCCGCTCAGACCCACAGAACGGGTTATTTTACATTATATTTGCGCAATTGGCGTGGGAACTACTTAGGGCCGCGGTCAAGTTCACAGGCAATTGGCGTGGGAACTTCTGTTCTAGGGCACCTAGGAATAAAATTATTTTTGCCCATAGATGTTAGGCACTGTATACCACTGTACAGTATACTGTGGAAGACAAATAATGAAACGTTACTGAATATGTAGAATAAATGCATAGTTTTATTTAATCAGGGTTTATTACACAGTATACTGTACGGCCGGAAAACATCAGCATACAGTACAATATTATACATCGAAATCCCCCCATTAGCCGTTTTCTTTTCTGAGGAAAAAAAAAGAAAAGTTTTAATGTACAGTAATGGTCAGCCCCCTAAAGAAGTACCCAGCCAGCCCCACCAAAATAATACGGCAACAAGACAGTACTCACCATAGAATTAAAATTAATTTTCCCCCAGATGTTAGGAACCCCCTCACTTCACCCCAACAGGGTCCGAGCATGTACTGTACAGTACTGTACTTTAAAATAAATTAAATATGCAATTTTACTATTACTGCGTGCGCACGCACAGACTGTGTACTGCAGGTTGTACCTCGAAGGTATTACTTTAGACTTCAAAGACAACAGCTCGCAAACGCCCCCATGCGTTTTTACACGGCATTGCAGTATTGCAGCCAGCGGGAATAAAATGCTTAAATCACAGCCGCGAAAATAACGCTATATACCCCGGGAGAAAACGACACAAAACCGCACATCACCGGGGTCCTCTGAAATTCGCAGAGCTAGCCAAGTAAGAATAAAGTTGGTCGCCAGTGTATGCAGCAGCCGTTATCCGAACATTTCATGATTTGTATTCCTGGGCATACCCAGGTCGTGCCGCATGATTTCTTCAAATTTTCCTGCATTAAGACGCGTGTTTACTAGTGATTTTATCAGGTGTGTTGTCTTAAATCTAAAAATCTAAGTAATTTGAAGATCAACATTACGAGTTCATAATGTATTCTGTACATGGGAAAGAAGTCCTTTCTGAGGTTCCTTAGCCATACACAAATCCTCTAACTGTAGAAGACTACGGGTGTGATTGGTGGCATTCACGGCAGCATAACAATTGAATATCGCGTGAAATACAGCAGAGTTCAAGAAAACGGCTCCATGAAATGTTCGGATACCGACCGCTGCATCTGTATGTCATCTAGGTATACAATTATGTATTTGTCAAGGCGATCTCTAAAGACTTCATTAACAAAGTACTGAAACAATGCAGGGGAATTACAAAGTCTGAATGGCATAACGAGATACTGCTGCGACACACTTTATTCGAGCAAATACCCAGTATGTACCTGGCAGATACCTGGAATGCGCCGCTCCTCACCTCTGACAAGCCCCGTTGCATTTGCCTTCCCAGCCATGGTTCATGCCTGGCTGACGGGCGGCTGATCTGTTAAATGATAATGATTAGGATTTAATAGGCTGCAATGCTTCGCGTGTCTACCAAATGGCATAAATTCATGAATTGTAATGCAGTATATATATATATACTGTGCAGTATTGCAGCCAGCGGGAATAAAATGCTTCAATCCCTGCCTGGAAAATAACGCAATGTACTCGGGCAGAAAACAGTCACAAACCTCAATACACCCGAGTATACCCGAATTCGTGGGACTAGCCGAGCTCGAATAAAGTGAGTCGCCAGTGTATTCAAAATGTCCATCCCGGGTGTTAAAAGCCATTTTTCACTCATCTCCCTGCTAAATTGTGACTAAATTGTAGGCTCCTCGTAAATCCAATTTAGTAAACATTGAAGCCCCCTGCAGGTTGTCAAAGAGTTCAGAAATTAAAGGTAAAGGAAACTGGTTCTTTATCGTGATTTTGATGTCCTCAGTAATTGATGCAAGAAAAAACCTGCACCTGCAGGAGAGGAGGACTTCCGGATAAATCCCTTTTTACATCTTCAATGTATTCTTTCATGGCCCTGGTCTCTGGAGGTGAAAGCGGGTAGGAACATCATCGCAGCGGCACCAAACCGGGCAGTAGATGAACAGAAGTAAGGTAGGAGCACTGCAAAAAAGGCTGGACTGGAGGCAGGTAAAAAAATAAAACTATTTAATAGGCATGAAAACAAACACAAATAAACAGGTAAGTCCTCTGACGCGTTTCCTGCCTCTACAGCACTCTATCAAAGAGTAACTTTACCATTCAGATAAAATTCCTTAAATAGGTTTCTCCCAGCTTACACAGGATCCACTCTCTCCTCCCCTAATAAAGCTGATATCCAGCACCAGATACCACAGCAGGTGCCATCCAATGGATATAACCGTGATAAACTGAGAGTCAGCCAATCAAAGGAAATATAACCAATAATCTCAAAGTATATTACTGACACAAAAATGTTAACAATGTTGCTAATCTACAGTGTATAAAAACACGCATCAATGGAAGCAAACGAATAGAGTATGAAGATGGTGAAATTATGTTACAATATTATTGCCAATAGAATATGCATTTCTACATAAAGCAACCCCATAAGGTGACCACATATATAATTAATCATAACATTATACAAATCTGAACAACAAAACATATATACACACAAAACACCACATTTAAAAGAAATACAAAAACCCGTATTGAATCGAAACAAACGACTCTAATGAATATCCTTTGATATATATATATATATATATATATATATATATATATATATATATATATATATATATATATATATATATGGTCCTTTAATACATCCTAAACAGTCTATATTAAATGTAATAGGCTTTAAAGATATATATATGCACAGTGCTTGACAAATCACCCAAAAATCTACTCGCCGAAACAAAAAATCTACTCACCACCTAGCCCCGCCCATAGTCCCACCCCTAGCCCCACCCCAGCCACGCCCCACTTTAAAAAAAAGAAAAGAAATTGAATAAATTCCTAATTCCTAAGAACAACATTCGTTTTTGACATAAGTTTATTTATTGTATTACATTTATACTTTACTACAATTAGTCCTTGTTACGTGTGTGTGTGTGTCTAGGTTCCTGCATCCCTTAACCAGTGTCTGGATGTCACCGCTTCACAATATCTAATGCAGCAATCCCACCTGGAATATTACCTGATCCGCAGTCCCTCAATGTCCAAGTACCCTTTGGTGGTAAAGGGTTAACCAGGACAATAATAAAGGTATTATGCCCAGCTGGTTAATCCTAAACCTTGTTGGGACTGAAGGGGTTAAATTGTATGGTCACCATAATATCATGTTTTCCCCTACACTATCTTTATTGTCTCTGTTTTGTAGCTCAGAAACTAGCTGCAGTGTTATAAATGAATGGGAAATGTGCAAACTTTATTTGCAACACAAGGGGGAGCTTCTAGTGCTGGGCCAATGACTAATTGCATAAGTGTGCCTGTGAGTAAGTGGCTGCATTGAAGATGGGTATCACTTTCTAGACCACAGACGTCGAATCCGCGAAGTCAATTGAATAAGTGGTCTGCGGTCTAGCTGAAGTACCTGAGAGCTACAATGTATCCAGCCGTCTTGTTATCCACTTAAGGTGAATTGATGGCGCGCGCCTGCGGTTACCGATCAAAGCTAGCATGGATACATTGTATGCTGGCTTGTAACCCAGAACGATTATAGGTCAAACCGCAACCCACATCACAGATCCCATTCAATTAAGTGGATAACGTGCATTAGGAAAGAGCTGCCACTCTAATTTTTGGAGTGCAGCTAGTTAAGAGTGTACCATGAACATACATATTGGTTTTATATTAGTTGCACATACAGAACCTATATATAAAAATATCATGTGTTTCAGTGGGGTTTTAAATGTAAAGGCAGGAACCCTTTCCTGCCAGTCCGGCAATGATTCTATTAACATGTAAATATGTTATGGATGAATGATCTGAGGGATTTTTCATCTCCATATTTCAAAGGGCATGTAAGAGACGTGTTCAGAGGTACGCAATGGAGACTTTTTAAAGGTGGAATTAAAATAAGACTTTATTGCGCCTGTTGCTTTAAACACAGCAAACATGTAAATCAGCAAACAAAATCTGCTCCACTCTGGAGAATATATACACTTATGATCCAGTTCTCTTTAACTGCGTGGTTAGCCCAGCGATTCACCAGCCCAAATCATAGAGACATTTATATATATAGATAGACATAGATAATAGTCTTATAAGAAAAGTCTTATCTGTTAGCTGGGTTACTGTAGGGGAAGCTTCTCTGCTCTTTTGGATCCGCACCCTTGTGTGGTAAGTCAATGTCCAGCTCCAAGTTTAGAATCTTGTCCCCTTTGTCTTGTTGTCAGTTTGCCGCTCAAGATATCTGTCCTTCCTTGGTTCAGCCCAGTTGTGGACTAAGGAATCTCCCTTCCTGTCTCAGAGGCAGGCTTTTGCTAACACCTGTAATCAGCCAGGTGGTGTTAGTTAATTGCCTACCAGCAGTTAACCACCACACTGCTGGATTAGAGACACATTTGTGAACAGGGATAAGTCCCCTGTTACAGGGCATCCTGCTAAGTTGGTTCCCCAGTGTCTAGAGAAGTCCAGAGTTGAAAAGCCTCAGAGACCCGAGGTGTTAGTGTGGCCGCATTATTTCCAAATATCAGATACCGGTGCAAAGTACGAGCACCTCACACTTGGTAGCCAAACCCCAAACTTACTGGCGCCAGTTAAGAGGTTGGGCCCGTTATGCTAAGCAGCTTAGGTGTCAAGTTAGCACATGCTCTGAGCAAACCAGGAAGCAACTTCTGCCCTCTTTATGAGCTATTGGCAAGTCTGGGATAGGTGGGAAAAAATATTCCCACGGGAGGATTGGCTGGGTATGTTAAAGATAGGGCTCTTAACCCTAGTAAAATGCCTGCAGCCCAGTCCTAGTGAGATTCACCAGATACATCTAAGATCAACCAAGAAACGTCCAAGCACAGCATCAGCAGTTCCAGAGTGTGAGGGGTTAACTACACCGTAACAAATAATTGCACCCCTCTCAAAGAATTTGTTTGAGCTGGGGATTCCCGAACAAATCCAGTAAGGACTTACAAAATGATTACTTTCGGTGGAGATATAGGGTTGGCAAGTTGCGCCCCTAGCCAAGGACTGTCGCATGGCTCAAATCGTGCACCCACGTGCATGTGTGCAGAGGTGTCCAGAGACTTTGTTGTTAAGTAATTCGTTCCGTGGACATTTGATTTCGTTTCCCCATCCCAGTAAGTGTTTTATCCAGTGTAATTGTGAAAATTGTGTGTTTGCCTTAAAAGGAAATAAATTACAATTTATGTTGCCCTCCTTTTTGTGATCAATCCAGAATCCCAGTATTAATGTGTTGGTAAGACCTGGTCTACCGTGACATACCCTCATTCCCGCAATGTTATATGTTGGAGGGAAGGTGTTCCCTACCCACCTTCCGGGTTAGGGGGATTACGATGTGTCTTGTGTGAAGCTCGAGAGTCAGATCTGGAAGAAAGCAGTATAGGTTATTTCGGTGTAGGTATAGGGCAGTTAAGATATATAGGGTAAATAAGATATCCAGATCCAGAGTGTGGGAGAGAGACAGAGAGAGAGAGACAGAGAGAGATACAGAGAGAGAGAGAGAGAGAGAGAGAGAGAGAGAGAGAGAGAGAGAGAGAGAGAGAGAGAGAGAGAGAGAGAGAGAGAGAGAGAGAGAGAGAGAGAGAGAGAGAGAGACAGAGAGACAGAGAGACAGAGAGACAGAGAGACAGAGAGACAGAGAGACATACAGACAAAGACAGAGACAGACAGAGAGAGAGATAGACAGAGAGAGAGAGAGAGAGAGATTGAGAGAGAGAGAGACAGAGACAGAGACAGAGATAGAGACACAGAGAGAGACAGAAAGAGACAGAGAGGGACAGAGAGAGACAGAGAGAGACATAGACAAAGACTGACAGAGAGACATACAGACAAAGATATAGACAGACAGAGAGAGAGGAGGTTGAGAGACAGAAAGGGTGAGAGACAGAGAGGGTGAGAGATACAGAGAGGGTGAGAGACAGAGAGGTGAGAGACAGAGCAGGTGATAAAAAGAGAGGGTGAAAGACAGAGAGGGTGAGAGACAGAGAGGGTGAGAGGGTGAGAGACATAGAGGGTGAGAGACAGAGAGACAAGTGGGTGAGAGACAGAGAGACAAGAGAGTGAGAGACAGAGTGGGTGAGAGGTGAGAGAAAGAGAGGGTGAGAGACAGAGAGGGTGAGAGACAGAGAGGGTGAGAGGGTGAGAGACAGAGAGGGTCAGAGACAGAGAGGGTGAGAGACAGAGAGGGTGAGAGGGTTAGATGGTGAGAGACAGAGAGGATGAAAGACAGAGAGGGTGAGAGACAGAGTGGGAGAGTGACAGAGTGGGAGAGTGACAGAGTGGGAGAGAGCAGGTGACTGACTGGGGAAGGTGACTGACTGACTGGGGGGGTGACTGACTGAGGAGGTGACTGACTGACTGGGGGGTGACTGACTGGGCGGGGAGGTGAAAGACTGGGGGTGACTGATGGGGGGTGACTGACTAGGGGTGACTGACTGGGGGGTGATGGACTGGGAGGGAGGGTGACTGACTGGGAGGGGGGGCGACTGACTGATGGGGGGTTGACTGACTGACTATGGGGGTGACTGACTGACTAGGGGGGGGTGACTGACTGACTGGGGGGGTGACTGACTGACTGGGGGGGTTACTGATTGGGGGGGTGACTTACAGACTTGGGGGGGTGACTGACTGACTGGGGGGGTGACTGAATGGGGGGGGTGTGAATGACTGTGGGGTGACTGATGGGGGGGTGACTGACTGGGGGGTGACTGACTAGGGGGGTGACTGACTGACTGACAGGGGTGGCTGACTGACTGGGGAGTGACTGACTGGGGGGGTTAACTGACTGACTGACTGTGGGGGTGACTGACTGGGGGGGTGACTGGGTGGGGTGGGTGACTGGGTGGGGAGGGGGTTGGTGACTGGGTGGGGGATGTGACTGGGTGGGGGGTGACTGATTTGGTGACTGTGTTGGGGGGTGATTGGGTGGGGATGGGGTGACAGACTGGTTGATTGGGTTGGGTGGGTGACTGTCTGGGTGATTGGGTGGGAGGGTGACAATTGGGGGGGTACTTCTGGTGTCCTGCACACACACTCTCTCCCATACACACCCTCCCTGTCTCTCCCATACACACACTCTCTCTCTCTCCCATACACACACTCTCTCTCTCCCATACACACACTCTCTGTCTCTCCCATACACACACTGGACAGGAAGGGAAGGGGGGGATGAGGGCGACTGAGCAGGTGGCTCCCCACCAGGCACCAGCCAGCCACCACTACCACTGCCCCGCTCCCCCCGTGCCCATATCCCCACCCTGTGCATGTGGCCAAGGGAGCGCCGGGGACCGGGGAAGGAACACCCCCACTACCATCTCCTGCCCTGCGTGGGCAGCCAGCCACCGGGTGCAGGAGGGGGACACACTGCACGAGCAACAGCAACACTCCCCCCCCCATTACTTACCCTTGCAGAGAAGGAAGGGCAGCCTGACAGCTCAGCACCAAACAAAAAGTCCTGGCAGCTCCAACCCACGTCACGCCCAATCAGCCAATCAGCTGGAGGGATTTTTTTTTTCAAGCATGGGATTTTTTTTTGCAGAGCAGGGGAAATGTAATTCGCCACCAGCCAATATCCAATTGCACCCGGTGAGTGGGCGTTCGGGTTTGTCGAGCACTGTATATGCATATATACACATACCCCTATATATATGTGTGTACATATATGTACACTCACACACATCTACTGTAACATAGTAGGGTATCATAATGAATGCTCTGGTGTTGAACATGATTCGGCCCCTGTCCGTGGTGGTGACAGGCTGAACAGGCTCAACAAATGAGAATGTTTCTGGATATACAGTAAGATACATTGCATCCAACAGGTATAAATGTTGATTGGGAGTTTACACATTTTCTCTAAGAAGAACACATACTGTAGGGTAGCCCTATATTACAACTATACTTGGGCTGGATTGCTTTCTCCATTCACTCCATGTCGTTATTGGATAAATGTCCATATAATTAGGACATGCAATTTTTTGTCTCTGCCACCTACCATCTAGATTTTGTTATGCATTGTGTTATGTATTGTGTGCTATTTATTGATCTCTTGTTTAGCTGCTGTAGAGTACCATGGGGATGTGATCATAATAGGATTGGCTTTAATTCATCAGCTATCTTTATATTTGTTTCCTTTCGATATGATATTCATGTTGTGGTGCTCAGTGAATGATCACCACTATTGTATTGTATTGTATGTCTTTATTTGTATAGCGCCATTATAGATGTGTGTGTGTGTACACACACATACACACACACACATATATATATATATATATATACATTCCCCAGCTATGCGACCCTACGTCCTAGCCCAACATATATGGGACTACTGCTGGCGCTTGCTAAAACCTGAGACCCGCAGCTCCATCGAGGTCGCAGAGTTAGTCGCCCTAGAACAGTTTTTGCAGGTTTTGCCCCTAGATGGAAGGAAGTGGGTTTGTCGCCATTCAGCCAAGACCCTCCTTGAAGCCTCCAAACTAATTGAGAACGTTTTGGCTGGAGAGCAGTCCTGTGCCCTTTGTCCAAGGGTGTAAATAGGGTGGTCATTAAAGAAACCCTGTATATTTGGAAAAGGCTCCCATACTCAGTGATCTTAGGTTGGGATTGGAAGTTCTTTGACGAATTATTCACAAATGACGTTTTGTCCCTTAGGCCCCAGGCGACGAGAGATACATAATTCCCTCCTACTGTCTCTAAATGTTTCTTACCTACCAATTAGATTGTAAGCTCCTCGGAGCAGGGACTCCTCTTCCTTAATGTTACTTTTATGTCTGAAGCACTTATTCCCATGACCTGTTATTTATATTATTTGTTATTTATATGATTACCACTTGTATTACTACTGTGAAGCGCTATGTACATTATGGCGCTATATAAATAAAGATATACACTGGCGACACACTTTATTCGAGCTCGGCTAGTCCCACGAATTCGGGTATACCCGGGTGTATTGAGGTTTGTGACTGTTTTCTGCCCGAGTGCATTGAGGTATTTTCCAGGCAGGGATTGAAGCATTTTATTCCCGCTGGCTGCAATACTGCACAGTATATATATATATACTGCATTACAATTCATGAATTTATGCCATCTGGTAGACACGCGAAGCATTGCAGCCTATTAAATCCTAATCATTATCATTTAACAGATCAGCCGCCCGTCAGCCAGGCATGAACCCAGGCTGGGAAGGCAAACGCAACGGGGCTTGTCAGAGGTGAGGAGCGGCGCATTCCAGGTATCTGCCAGGTACATACTGGGTATTTGCTCGAATAAAGTGTGTCGGTGCAGTACACTACAATACAATACTATATATACAAAACAATACAATACAGAGATAATGTTGGGGGAATTGTTCCCTTTTACTGACCCAGCACTGTTTCCTTCCAGGTTCTGCCCCCAAAAATCCAAAAAGCGCAGGATAGAAAAAAAAGAAGGTACCCCCAAAGTTGTAAGAGTTACAAAGTACTGCCAAGAGTTAGAGGCACCCCAAACAAGTCAGAAAGGTGTTCCCCAACAGGTGAAGGGGCCGGGAGTAGATAACCCTCCCTCACTGGAGGCAGAGATGTTGTCGGGCATTTCAAATTTTATGGTAGAACAAAAAAATGACGATTCCTTAAGACGGGTATATGACCAAGTGGTAGTGGTAGACAAGGAAGTAATAAACCCACAGGGGGGCAGTATTTTTCCTCATTTTGAGTTGCATAATGATCTCTTATACCGAGTTGAGAAAGAGAAGCAAACTCAAAAGATACAAATGCAACTGTTAGTGCGAAGACCCTATGGAAAAGAGTAATTACGTTTTGCTCATACTCTTCCTTGTTCAGGTCACCTGGGAAGGGAGAAAACCCGAATCTGCCTCATGGCATGGTTCTATTGGCTAGGCATTTATTGAGCAGTAAGGGACTTCTGTGATTTGTGCACTGAGTGTCAGATGGTTGCCCCAAAGGGGAACACTAAGGCCCCTTTGGTGCCTATTCCATTAGTAGAGACCCTTTTTTCAAAAGGATAGGTGTGGATATTGTGGGTCCCCTGGAAACAAGTGCTGCAGGGTAGAGTATATACTCGTCATAGTAGATTATGCTACAAGGTATCCAGAAGCTATTCCATTGGGAACGACATCCGCTAAGGTTGTAGCAACCAAACTAATTAAGGTCTTTTCCCGAGTGGGGTTTCCTACTGAAATTTTAACAGACCAGGAAACAAATTTTATGTCCAGGCTCATGAAGGAGGTATGGGAGGTATGTGGTCTGTTAAAAGTGAAGTCGGTCCGGACCTCGCCTTATCATCCGCAAACAGATGGACTAGTCGAACGGTTTAATAAGATGCTTAAAAATATGTTAAGGAAATTTATATCCACTGAGACACGCCATTGGGATGAACTGCTTCCACCTCTTCTCTTTGCCATTCGGGAAGTTCCCCAGTCTTCCACAGGGTTTTCACCTTTTGAGTTACTTTATGGAAGACAGCCAAGAGGAATCCTGGATTTGGTAAAAGAAATGTGGGAAGAACAAACCACAAGGGTAAATAATGTAGTACAGTACGAATTAAAACTAAGAGTAAGGTTAGAAAATCTAGGGGTGTTTGCACAGGAAAATTTGCGAGAGACACAAATAACACAAGAAAGGAATTATAATAGAGGAGCTCTCACAAGAGAATTTCAGCCTGGGGATAGGGTTTTGCTTCTGCTTCCGTCTACAGAGTCGAAGTTGTTGGCAAAATGGAAAGGACCCTTTGAGGTAGCACAAAAAGTATGACCCGTAGACTACAAAATATTACAGTCAGGGAAAAGAAAAACAAATGTATCATATAAATCTTTTGAAGACCTGGAAAGCACAAGAGAGATTGTTTGTCTCAATAGGAGAGAAGGAGTTAGACTTGGGACCAAAAGTAGACCCTGGCAGGAAAAAGGAGAGTGTCCAATTGGGGTAGAATCTGTCCTTGGAAAAGAAATTACAGGCACGAAAGATGGTGGAACAATTTTTTGATGTTTTCTCTCCATTGCCAGGGAAAACACATCTGATTGCACACCATATCGAAACGGAACCAGGTAAGAAAGTGAAACAGAGACCTTACCGAATTCCTGAAAAATTAAGGGGAGTAGTAGAAACAGAACTAGAAAACATGCTTACATTGGGGGTGATATAAAGGTTACGGAGTGAGTGGTGTAGCTCCATCATCTTAGTCCCTAAGCCGGATGGGTCTACACCATTCTGTATAGATTTTAGAAAAGTAAATGCGATTTCTAAATTCGATGTATACCCCATGCCCAGAATTGATGAATTGTTTGAGAGGCTATGGAAGGCCAAGTATATTATGACGTTAGATCTGACTAAGGGATATTGGCAGATCCCTTAACCGAAAAGTCACAGAAAAAGACTGCTTTTGCCACTCCCTGTGGTCTGTTTCACCTTCAGACCATGCCGTTTGGATTGCATGGGGCTCCCGCTACCTGGATCAAATATTGTTACCCCATAACAAATATGCAACAGCCTACCTTGATGATGTAGTCATTTATTCCACAGATTGGGAAACACATTTGGCTAAAGTGTCGGCAGTACTAAGGTCCCTTAGAAAGGCAGGCCTGACTGCCAATCCAGCAAAATGCTCAATAGGGAGAAGTGAAACAAAGTACTTAGGCTACATACTTTGTAATGGACAAATAAAGCCTGTCTGCAGCAAGGTGCAGGCATTGATGGATTGTCCAGTACCAACGACAAAAAAAACAGGTGAGAGCTGTCCTGGGCTTAGCAGGGTATTATAGGAAATTTGTACCAATTCTTTCCACAGTCCTTGACCTCACACATCTAATAAGAAACATGGCACACAATAAAGTCCATTGGACAGTACAATGTGAGGAGGCATTTCAGGGAGTGAAAAGGATACTCTGTTCAGAGCCAGTTTTACAGAGTCCAGACTTTGAGAAGCCCTTTATTCTGCAGACGGATGCCTCAGAAGTAGTTTTAGGGGCCATCTTGTCTCAGGAGGTAGATGGGGAAGAGTGTCCGGTCCTATACCTTAGTAGGAAGCTCTTAAAAAGAGAACATGCCTACTCTTTAATATAGAAGGAGTGTTTAGCGGTGAAGTGGGCAGTAGTAGCATTCAGGTATTATATCCTGGGTACCACATTCACCCTGGTCACAGACCATGCTCCCCTAAAATGGCTACATACAATGAAGGACAGAAACCCCAGAGTCACGCGCTAGTACCTCTCTCTTCAACCCTTCTCCTTTCTAGTACAACATAGGGCTGGGAAGTAACACGTTAATGCAGATTTTTTTTGTCCCAGGAAAGGAGGGGGGGATTGTTTAAAAAAACGAGTGTGTGAGAAGCAACACTCTGAGGGGGGAGGTATGTGAGGGAGTATATAAGAGGTTATACTCTTTCACTTTAGCAGACCAGAAGAACTACACACTAGCTGGCAGGTTTCCTAGCTGATTGGAAATGGGAAGTTTAAAAGGAAGACAGCAGATTTCTTCCAGGCTGTCATTTTGCTCTCAACCTGTGAGGAAACAGGTTGCAGAGAACCTGGCTGAGGGGAGAGCCTGAACTCCCTGTTGTGTGCCTGGAACTAAGGACTATTATTTTTGTTTGCAGACTTATGCCATTTACTTTCATTGCTTTATTCTCTGTGCAACTACAACCTGCTTCGCTGGTAACGGAAATAAAGCACTTTTCATCGCAAAAAAAGTGGTCTATAAGCTCTTCTCTGACCATATCGACAAGGCCGCTCCATCACAGTGAGATATAAACCCATGCTGTAAGGGTCGATCATCAATAGCTTCTAACCCTACTTGGTAGCTCCTACATACCAGAGAAATATTATTTCTTTCAGTGAATCCCTGGTCAATGAAATTCCCACATGACCCGGAGTCCAGAAATATTGCGCAGTGGGTTTGAAGGTTTCATCAGTTAATATGATAGGGATTAAGACCCACAGGCAGAGTCCAGAATTGCGTCTGCATTTTTTTTGCCAAACGATAGCTTGCACCGAGCTGCATGGCCTCTTCTGGTTTTCGGAGGTGGAAGGGTAACGGGACATGTGTAATGATTATGAAGAGACAGCATAACTTGCTTGCGCTGAGTTTTTTCGACCTTTCTTTCCTGTAATTGTATTGTATTGTATTGTATGTCTTTATTTATATAGCGCCATTAATGTACATAGCGCTTCACAGCAGTAATACATGTGGTAATCCAATAAATAACAGATAATATAAATAACAGATCATGGGAATAAGTGCTTTAGACATTAAGGAAGAGGAGTCCCTGCTCCGAGGAGCTTACAGTCTAATTGGTAGGTAGGGAGAACGTACAGAGACAGTAGGAGGGAGTTCTGGTAAGTGCATCTGCAGGGGGCCAAGCTTTATGTGCCATGTGTTCAGAATAGCCACAGTCCTATTCATATGCTTCTTTAAGCAAGTGTGTCTTAAGGTGGGTCTTAAAGGTGGATAGAGAGGGTGCTAGTCGGGTACTGAGGGGAAGGGCATTCCAGAGGTGAGGGGCAGTCAATGAAAAAGTTTTAAGGCGGGAGAGGGCTTTAGATACAAAGGGGGTAGAAAGAAGACATCCTTGAGAAGAACGCAAGAGTCTGGATGGTGCATAACGAGAAATTAGGGCTGAGATGTAAGGAGGGGCAGAAGAGTGTAAAGCTTTAAAAGTGAGGAGAAGAATGGAGTGTGAGATGCGGGATTTGATCGGAAGCCAGGAGAGGGATTTCATGAGGGGAGATGCTGAGACAGATCTAGGAAAGAGTAGAGTGATTCTGGCAGCAGCGTTAAGGATAGATTGTAGGGGAGACAGGTGAGAGGCAGGAAGGCCGGACAGCAGAAGGTTACAGTAATCAAGACGGGAGAGAATGAGGGCCTGAGTCAGAGTTTTAGCAGTCGAGCAACAGAGGAAAGGGCGTATCTTTGTTATATTGCGGAGGAAAAAGCGACAGGTTTTAGAAATGTTTTGAATGTGAGGGGCAAATGTGAGAGAGGAGTCGAGTGTGACCCCAAGGCAGCGTGCTTGGGCTACTGGGTGAATGATCGTAGTTCCAACAGTAATGTGGAAGGAGGTAGTAGGGCCAGGTTTGGGAGGAAGTATGAGGAGCTCTGTTTTAGCCATGTTGAGTTTAAGGCGGCAGAGGGCCATCCAGGATGATATAGCAGAGAGACATTCAGAAACTTTGGTTAGTACAGTAGGTGTAAGGTCGGGTGTTGAGAAATATATTTGTGTGTCGTCAGCATAGAGGTGATAATTAAACCCAAAAGATGTTATTAGGTCACCTAGAGAGAGTGTATACAGAGAAAAGAGAAGAGGTCCCAGGACAGAGCCCTGGGGTACCCCCACAGAGAGATCAATAGAGGAGGAGGAGGTATTAGCAGAAGAGACACTGAAAGTACGATGGGAGAGGTAGGATGAGATCCAGGATAGAGCTTTGTTCCGAATGCCAAGAGTATGGAGAATGTGAAGGAGAAGAGGGTGGTCCACGGTGTCAAATGCTGCAGAGAGGTCGAGTAATATGAGCAGAGTGTAATGACCTCTGTCTTTGGCAGCATGGAGGTCGTCAGTTATTTTAGTGAGGGCTGTTTCCGTGGAGTGAGCAGTACGGAAGCCAGATTGTAGAGGGTCTAGGAGAGAATAGGTGTTGAGAAAATGGAGCAAGCGAGCGAATACAAGACGTTCAAGGAGTTTAGAGGCAAAAGGCAGGAGGGAGACAGGCCGATAGTTAGAAAGACAGGTAGGGTCAAGCTTGCTGTTTTTGAGTAATGTGGAAAATAGCTGAAGCGCTCAAATGCAGGTATATCTCAAAATGATAATAAGCCAGACCACTGTACCAGGGTACTAACAATTGATATAGTACCTATTGTGTCGACTCTGTTCCTCCGGTATCTATTGCTTTACATACATTTAATGATTTTTGTACCCTGCAAGATATGAATGATCTTTTATCTGAACAGACGGTTGATGATGTTAATATTCCTACATTTTCTGAATGGAATTCAGGCCTAAAAAGGAGTTCTGTGTTCTACCCCACTCATGTCAAGGCTCAATTTCTGACTATGTTTGAAAATCTGGTTATAAGAGACCTTTGTCTTCTAGCTTAGGGATTTTCCCTATCCTATATAGATCATGACAATTTGAATCAAAGTGAACGTTTAGCTTTAAAATCTTTGAAAAATAATTCTGCATTGGTCATTAAGAGTGCGGACAAGGGGGGTGCGGTGGTGGTGCAGGGCAGAGACGGTTACATCAGGGAGGCATTACGCCAACTGGATGATGGCCGGTCCTATCGTGTACTATCCGCCGACCCCACACCGCAATTCTTGGAGTTCCTTGTAGAACTGGTTGACTCAGGTGTTATTATGGAAGTTCTGTCGAAGGACGAGGTTAAATTAATTATTTATCTCATCCCATTATTCCTATCTTCCACCATCTCCCAAAGATCCACAAGACATTGGTCGACCCTCCAGGTCATCCCATTGTCTCTAGTATTGGATCTTTGGGAGATGGTCTGTCAAGATATGTTAATGGTTTTCTTCAGCCATTTGTTAGGAAATTGCCCTCATTTATACGGGACTCTGGTGATCTTCTTGATCAGATCAAAAATGTTAAATGGGGTAATGATTACCTGTGGGTAACACTTGATGTTACCTCTCTGTATTCTGTTATACAACATGACCATGGTTTGGCAGCGGTCCGCCAATTTATTGAGATACCAGAAATATCAATTTTTCAATCGGCTTTTATTTTGGACGCTATACACTTTTTACTCACGCACAACTTTTTCACATTTAATGGTAAGTTTTATTTGCAACTTATTGGCACTGCTATGGGTACAAGTTTTGCTCCTTCTTTTGCGAACTTATTTATGGGATGGTGGGAAGCACTTTTTATTTATTCGAGCACTAATTTATTTCGTCACAATATTGTTTTTTATAAAAGATTTGTGGACGACCTAATTATTATTTGGAGGGGGGATGTCACTACACTTCACACTTTTGTATCTTATCTTAATAATAATCTTTATAATCTAAGATTTACATTAAATTTTCATTTCCATCACATTGAATTTCTGGATCTACAATTATTTGTAGACATAGACAAAAAAATCCAAACGGATGTTTATAGGAAGCAAAATGCCAGGAACACCTTTATTAGGGCGGACAGCTGCCACCCATCCCATGTCATAAAGGCCATACCAAGGGGACAGTTCCTCAGACTGAGAAGGAATTGTTCCACTATGAGTGGTTTCCTTTCTCAGTCTGAGGAGCTTACAAGGAGATTTTTGGAAAGGGGATACCCCAAATCACATTTAGCAATTGCATTTGAAAATGCATTACATACAGAGAGAGCATCATTGTTGCCCACACATCCAATTGGAGATTCTCGCCTTGCTAACAATGTTAAGACAATTGGTATTAAACAGGACTCACATGGACTGACAGAATTAAAAAACAAATGTCCTCTTTTTATTTCACAATTTAGTAAACAAAGTGGAAAAGTAAACTCTATAATTTCAAAACATTGGAATGTCTTATCCATGGACCCTGTCCTTAAAAAATATGTGGATTCTGGTCCTACTTTTGTATATCGTAGAGCGAGAACAATTGGATCTCATGTTTCACCAAGTGAACTCAAATCTTCTGGTCTCAAAAAACCTTTTATCACTAGGGGTTCCTTCAAATGTGGCTCTTGTAGTGCATGTAAACACATGAAGCCTGCCAAAAGTTTTTTCCAGTTTGCCTTGCCACCGCCACATGGTGTGAATATATTACCAAATAAGGAATTTAAGGTTAACAGTTTTATAAATTGTAAAAGTCAATTTGTGATTTATCTAATAACATGTGGTTGTGGCAAGAGGTATGTGGGGAGGACGACTAGAGCCCTTAAGGTCAGGATGTTAGAGCATTTAAGGCTCATAAAATTGAGAGACACTAATCATCCAGTCTCAAAACATTTCACTGAATGTGGTCAGGGAGGAATTAATAATTTTTCCTTTTTGGGGATTGAATCAGTTATTTCTAAATCTAGAGGAGGTGATCATATCAACCTTCTGGACCGTAGGGAGGCGTATTGGATCTTCACTCTCCAAACGCGCTTCCCTATGGGCTTGAACATTGACTGGCAACTAACACATTTTTTGTAAACATTTTTGTGATAGACGTATTATGGTGTAATTAGTTGGTAATACAGATTAAATAAGACAATTGTCATTATATTGGACATTATATTCTTGTCATTATAACCTTTGAACCTATGCCTTATCATGCAAATATTATGCTAATATGTAAGCTTAAATTGTTCTTTGATGTATCTTGTGGATAATACTTCATATTTTATAATGGTTGTATTTCCCTGGTTCCTATGATTTAGGTACACAATCTGTGTTATGCAGTATGTATGTGTAATATGTCTTTAAATTTACTTTTCTTGCACATTTTTTTAATCATGTCTAGAGGTTTTTATTTTTAACTTTTTTTTGTATATAACTTAGTTGCAACACAGCTAGTTTTTTAATCCACCTTGTTCATGTTTTTCCTTGATATAATAGTACCCTTTATTAAGCATTAGTTTAGTTTAATATAGCTTTATTTCGTTTAAATATGCTTGTCCAGTTAGCAGCAATGTATTTTGTTCTGCTGGAATGGTCAATAAAGCTTTGTTATTGTGTTCCTATGTTTGCCCACATCCAAAATGGCCACACTGCCTTTGGTACTTCCTTTTGCCCTTAGATCGGCACTGAGTCGCTCTGTTATGACGTCATCAGGTTCTGATTTTTGGCGCGAAATGGCCCACAGGTAAGAGGGTATATAATGGATGTTATCACATTGTGTTTTATCCTTGAAAAAGAACGCTGCGACGTTCGAAATGCATTGAATGGGTCTTTTGTCACATTAAAGTGCCCTTTTATCATTTTTTTTGTTCTGGTTTCTTCCTGCTCCGTTTGTGCTGGTGCGCTTTTTGGTCTCCCTTTTCCCTGTTTTTGAGTAATGGTATGACTGTTGCATGTTTGAAGGAGGATGGAAAGGTTCCAGAGCAGAGGGAGGAGTTAAAAATGTGCGTGAGCGTAGGGATTATAGTAGGAGCAAGAGGTTTTAGGAGATGGGAGGGAATGGGGTCAAGAGGGCAAGTGGTAGAGGAAGAAGAGGCGATCAACAGCGACACATCCTCCTCTGAGACAGTGGAAAAAGAGTCAAGGAAGGCAGGAGGAGAGTTAGGAAGAGGTGTAGGATGGGAGGAAGAAACAGAGGGGATGTTCTGACGTATGGATTCCACCTTTTCCTTAAAATAGTCAGCAAAGTCCTGAGCGGAGATGGAGGAAGGAGAGGCAGCGGAGGGTGGTTTGAGTAGAGTATCAAAGACAGAGAACAGTCGGTGTGGGTTAGACTTGTGCATGTTGATTAGTGAAGAAAAGTAGGCTTGTTTAGCTTGCGAGAGGGCAGAGTTGAAACAGGATAGCATAAATTTGTAGTGAAGGAAGTCTGCGAGAGTATGAGATTTCCTCCAGAGGCGTTCAGAGGAACGAGTGGAGGAACGCAGCATGCGCGTGTGGGAATTTAACCAGGGTCTAGGGTTAAAAGGGCGAGTGCGGCAGAGAGAAAGCGGGGCATGTAGATCAAGAGAGGAGGACAAGGCAGAGTTGTAGTTCCTGACCAGTTTGTCAGGGTCTGTAGCAGATCTGAGAGAGGAGAGGGAGGAGTGTAACGTGGACTCAAAGTCAGGTAAGTGAATAGAGCGCAGGTTTCTGCAGAACCGGGGTGTAGATGGAGGTGGAGAAGTTGAGAAGCGAGATAGAGAGAATGAGATGAGGTGATGGTCAGAGAGAGGAAAAGGGGAAATGGAGAAATCAGAGAGAGAGAAATTTTTAGTGAAAACCAGGTCTAAGTAGTGGCCATCCTTGTGGGTGCTGGCTGCAGTCCACTGTTGAAGGCCAAAAGAAGAGGTTAGAGAAAGAATGCGGGAAGCCCAAGGGAGAGAGGGGTCATCAATGTGGCAATTGAAGTCCCCAAGGAGAAGAACAGGGGAGTATGAGGAGAGGAAGAAAGAGAGCCAGGATTCAAAGTGAGAGAGAAAGGCAGAAGGGGGATGAGTAGAGGTAGGTGGGCGATACATGACCGCCACATGAACAGGGAGAGGAGAGAAGATCTGGACAGTGTGAACCTCAAAGGAGGGAAAGGCAAGAGAGGGGGGAATAGGAATAGTTCGGTAACGGCAGAGAGAGGAGAGCAGGAGCCCCACACCTCCACCCCTGCCATCAAGGCGCGGAGTGTGGGAGAAGGAAAGGCCACCATAAGAGAGGGCAGCTTCCAGAGCAGAGTCAGACTGAGTGAGCCAGGTCTCAGTTATAGCAAAGAGAAGCAGGGAGTGAGAGAGAAAGAAGTCATGCACAGAGAGGAACTTGTTAGAGAGGGAGCGAGCATTTCAAAGGGCACAGGAGAAAGGGAGAGAGGAGGGAGGGTGGCAGGGGATGGGTATGAGGTTGGAGGGGTTAACACCAGAAGGAGTAGAAGTTGTATGTGGGAGGCGAGGACGAGAGCAAGTAGAAATAAGGCAGGGACCAGGATTTGGAGAGATATCCCCAGAAGCAAGGAGGAGAAGCATGGATAGAAAGAGGATGTGTGAGGATGATTTGTAGGGGTGTGTTTTAGTGCAGGAGGTATAGCTGTGTGGTGACAGAGGACGCAGGTAAGAAAGGAGTTCATGTGAACTGAGAAGTGGGGAAGAAAGGAGAGATGGAGATATATGAATAGAGTTAGAGACATAAGGAGACTGGTGGAAGGAAGTGCATAATTTGAAAATAAGTGCGGTTGCAGCAAATATAAAAAATAAAGGCGGCATCACAGCAATAGTTAAGTGTTGAGATGTGCAGTCTTAGATAGATGATATCCTCTTTTCCAACGTAGATCAAAAGCAGGAATCAGAAGCAGTAGGTGATGTCCACTTTTCCACTTCTTTTTGAACTTCCTTTTTAAACTTCATAAATACTTGAAACATATATACTTAAAAGCATATCTGCTTGCAAGCATGGCTGCTAGCAGCAATGGCTGTTAGGAGTTTACTTATATACTTTTAGAAAGTCACCTGGTTGGCACAACAAACTTAATTAGCACATGTGAGGGTAGTTAAAGCAAATGGTTTTTCTAAGGTGGGTGTTGCCTTGCCTTGCCTTGCACAAGTGTGAAAGCTGAATTAAATTAAGACAGTAGGGGGATGATTTACAGACAGACAATTGGAATATGTTTTTACCTAAATAGAACTAAATACACAGCATGGGAGGATATCAGGATAGACAGACAATTGGAATATGTTTTTACCTGAGGAAAGAGAAGAGATGAGTGAGTGATTCAATAGTCTTCCTTCCTTTTTAAACTTCATAAATACTTGAAACATATATACTTAAAAGCATATCTGCTTAAAAGCATGGCTTAAAGATCTCTGATCTCTGATCCATCCAAATGCATAAGGCGATGAGCTCCTCTAATACAGTGGGACATATCTGCGTGGCAAGTTCATCTTTAAGATTTTCAGTCACGCCTTGCCAGAATACTGCTACTAACGCCTCATCATTCCATCTGGTTCAGCGGCTGTCATCCAAAATTTGACCGCATACCGGGCAACTGAACAACTACCTTGGGATATATGTATAAGCGAGGATGCAGCAGTTACACTGCGTCTGGGCATTTTGAATACTCTGCGGAACTCTTGGTGAATCGTGCTATTCGCTAGCGAGGTCTGGTCTTTATTCCCAGATGGGTGAAGCCCACGCCAAAGCTTCATCAATCAACAAAGATACAATATATGCCACCTTAAATTACTGTCATACAAAATGGGATGGAGTCATTTCAAATTGTATCAAGCATTGGTTAAGGAACCCGCGACAGCTAAGAAGACCACCGCCATAGCGATTGGGTGCAGGAAGTTTCTGACGCTGCGGTTATTGGAATAGGTTCTGGGGCCCCGCTGCTAAGGAAACATAATTAAATTAGGTATGCTGTGCCTGATCTGTGATGGATTCAATTGTCACTTAAGTAGCTCCATACGTTTGTTATTTCAGTCCAGATATTTCCCTAATTTCTCGAACATGCTAGCGTGCATGTTCAAATCTCGACCTACCTCAGCGGGGTCCAAGTTTGTGGGGCTGAGCATACTGTAACAGGTGCTCACCACAAACAGGACAGAACCACGAGGCTGAGGTTGTGATTCAGAATACACCTACCTGCAGCCGCGAGATTGCGTCCGATATACAGATCCGTAGTCATGTGGCCAGGTAAGGGTAGGAGAAGTAGGATAGTGTCGATACTCGCCATTGTCTAACATTGGAGATGTAGAATAGTGATGTGCGTAGCCAAGGTGGAGGTGTAGAGAAGGTGGGGGTCCAGGTACAAGCCGAGGTCGTGGAACCTGGGAGACAAGACAAGGTTAGCAGAATTGCCCAAGGCAAAGCAGGACATGGAAAGCTGGGTGATTGTGGGTAGCACTTCATCGCAGGTTAGGACTACTATGCTTAGCCAATTTGGAGCAGGGAGCGATGAGCATATAAAGCACTGTAGGCCAATCAGGGGAAAGACACAAGGCTGACTGTGATAATTGTCTTTTGATAGCAGAACCAATCCACACTGAGTTGTACGGCTGTGAATGCTGATTGTCATCCGCCCATTCAATTGTCATGAAGCGGAGTAAGCACCGCAGTTGAAGTATATGAGATGATACTTCTGCTTTCAGTGTTAACTCCTGGTTGAGTCCTTTTGCCTGACAACTGTAGAACGGCGCCTACGCAAAATCCTGTCGTGAGTGAGGTGCGTCATCAGTGGCGTCACAGGGCACATCACGGAGGTGGGACCTAAGACTGATCCTCACAGGCATCCTCTGGTGGATTTCATCTCCGATGTCCAACAGATTTACTTGCACCTAACATGGTAGCCCTGGTAGCCAGTCAGAACATTGGTTCTGAATGTCCCAGCTCATTTACCATGCACAACAGTACATTTTATACTAAACACAATGTTAATAAAAATATACTTTTATATGTCCTAAGTCTCTGGGTATGAGGAATAGAATAGAAAGCTGCACTTTATTTTCTACTAGCCTATATTCCCCAAACACTATCTCATAGACTTGGACTTGACTCTAAGAGTCCCTTCATAACATCATAATTATGGTTGGAGTGCCCATGAACCCCAATACAGGGTCTGGGCTACTTGGGAAGTAACTGGATATCCCCCTTAACCTAGGGACCCTTCATAGTTACCGGGACTCTTTACATCCCTTTGCCCCATTTACCTTTATGAATTGGGCTGAAGCAGGGAACCCTAGCAGTGAGTCGCACACGCATTTTCAAGTGGCGATATTGCCGGGACAATGTGCCTGCATGTATCCGAGAACCAAGCATGATTCTCGGGTACATTTTTAGGGGAGTGACAACTCCAGACCCCAACTACCTATGCACATTCTGACAACAATTCCTCCACAAAACCCCCCTTGAAACTCATAACCTAGCAATCCCTGCTTGCTGGCATCCCTTGAAGGCAAAAAACACAAACATTATTTATTGTCGCACATTTACACATTATGCATATACAACGGTTGGGCTCAAGAGCTAACACTCGTGAACCCCAAAAACATGATTCAGAGGTAACCAAACAGGCTTAAATCTTTATTGAGAGCATAGTTACCCACCCACCATCAAAATATACACATACATACATACTGTATATCTATTGTCAGAGACTCGGTTTATATTAGCAGAAGTGTTTAGAGTGTATACTGCTCCCAGCCTGGGTGTAAGGAATCCGTTCCTGGTTTTGGCTGGAGCTCACTCTTGCAGAGTTGGTGAGCTCTCAGACAGATCTTCGTTTGGATTTGCAAGCACTGTCACCTATGCTTGCAATCACTGCAGGTCTGTCTCCCTGCTCTGGCACTGGAGGAATTCACACACACCCCTGTCTTGGGATTGTCTATCTGCCCTTCTTATACTGGGCTTTCCCTTTTCCTCATTGCTGAGCGTAACCCAAGATTATCTTGAATGTAACTGTGTGTGCCACAAGCTACTTTGCCTTAGCCTTGTCTTGTTCCTGAGACCTGCTGCATTCACCCCCAGGCAGAGGTCTGCTTCCTGGTTCCTGTGCTGAAGCACTGGACCCCCAGTGCCAGCCTTACATTGTTCCTGAGACCTGCTGCATTCACCCCAGGCAGAAGTCTGCTTCCTGGTTCCTGTGCTGTAGCGCTGGACCTCCAGTGCCAGCCTTACCTTGTTCCTGAGATCTGCTGCATTCACCACAGGCAGAGGTCCTCTTCCTGGTTCCTGTGCTGAAGCGCTGCATTCCCAGTGCCAGCCTTGCCTTGTTCCCGAGACCTGCATTCTCACTTGCAGAGATCTCATTATGGGCCGCTCCTTCTCCTCGCGCAGAGGCTATTCCCGTGCTTCAGCTGGTATGCTGAAGCGGTGTGCTCCTGACTTCCTGTTGCCGAATTCCAGCCTGGACATCGACTACCCTACATCTCCAAACTTGACCCTGCATGTCAATGGATTACCCTGGCCTCTCCAACCTTGACCCTGCTACGATTGACTATGGATTGCGCAATCCTGAACCTGCTTTGTGGTCTAAGGTCGGTATATTCACATCCCCAACTCAGCTCCGCGGTCCGGTCCCGGTTTGTGGCGAGCACGTCCGTTACACTGGGGTTAATGTCTCCTGGCAGCAGCTTCCAGGTATAACTATTTAGCCTTTGCTTCAGGGTTTAAAATGCTGCCTAAGAATACAGACAGTGTCTTCTCTTACATTTTTATGTTTAACGGGAAGCTAGCTTAGCTGGTCAGTGATGGTAGAGAGTGGTTATGTTGTTTAGTTGTTTTTGGAGTAAGTTTGTAGGTACTTTACTTTAAAGGGATAGTGTACTCAAAATTTGTATTTATATTGTGTATGTATATTTATGCTGGATGTAATTTATCATAAATACTGTACATTTGAGAATATTCAACTTCTTTGAAATATTTGAGAAAAAATGTTGAGAAGTGACCAGCAAGACATTAATGAATCTCTACAATTGAAAACACCATTTTGTATCCATTCTCGCCATACACCATGTATAAATAGAATACTTGGATTGATATATTCTGTGCATTACTTCACCGTTCAGTATACTGAAAGAGAGAGTAGGTTGTGTAATATATTTTATTGGACTGACAGATGGTTAATAAGTTATAAGCTTCCCAACCTTGCAGGGTTTTTATTCAGACAGTGAAGGTAAGGACCAACATGCCTACCCATCCTTTTTTACTTCCATAACAAATGACGATAATTAACAATTTTGTTAATTTGTATGAAAATGTCGCAAAACTTGGATCAAGTATTGGCATGTAATTTTATACCAGAGACATACTTATGAATCTTGCTAATAATCCTTCTTCCATTTGGTGTAGATCTCTTTGGAACAGAGGTTAACTCCCCCTACACCTGTCAAATGTACTTAATGGAAAGAGAAATGAGAATGGTACCAATTATAGGCACATTGTTTAATACATCTCTTTATAATATTGTTCTGATTCCTCCTCCCTATCTCTTTTTGTACCACTTCACAAAATACTTAAGTCACAAGTGGAGAATTTTGAGAAACAATAAAGCAAAGCACCTTGTTACATTGACACAGCCACACAGTGTTGAATGACACCGTTTGTACTGGTTATGGAGCAATGCTTTTTCAGTGACACTTGATAGTGGAACTTCACTCATGATCTATTACTGTGAAACACTCTGTTCATTATAGGGTCATGTGATTAAAAAAAACATAAAACAATGTTCCAGTCAAATTAAATAGTCTAGAAGATCTTTCTCAAATACACATGCACAGAGCTCCAAAAAGATATGCTGCTTGTTCTTCTATTGTCTTTAATATAATATAGTGTGCCATGAAGTATGTAGATATCTAAGGTGACACTGAAAACAGTATGGGGTCCTGGTCCAAGGATATCATTCTAATTTACTAATTAGTTCAACCGTTGATGGTAATTTTGTAGTCTTAATGCAAGTGCTTATTTTCTTGTGTAAAGTCAACTAACACATCTGAATGCATAATTGCCAAGACCTGCCTGCTGCGTATAATTTTTCACTGTCAACATAGAATTCATTCAAGCAATTCGAGATTATTGATTGTGTTATGTGAAGGGGAACTAATGGTGCAAATTGGGTTATTGTGTCACAACAGGAAGGAACCAGAATTTTTTTTAGATATAATACAACCTATCACATTTTCTTGACAGGTGTTAATTCGCTTTGATATATCCCTCACAAAAATATTATCAGGTAGTGCATACATATTTATCAGTGTGAAAGCAAGCTGCATTTGTTTTGTTTAGAAATGTAATGCACAAATAATTAATTAAAAAAATTAGCATATTTACGTATCCCAAGTTTACACTATAGTGGTTACAGCTTCTAAAACACCCCCTACTGTGCATGATACATAACAAAACAAAGCAAAACAACACTACATTGAGACCACTGCTCCTGTGTAATTAATTCATTTATTTACAGCAGAAAAACTGGCCCTTTGCAAATCAGCATCATTACTACAAATTGCTTACTGGAACCCTTGGGATCTTGGGAAGTTTCTGCCTGCAAATAAGCTTATTAATCAGACTTCCTTATGTTTTATTGAAGCATCATTGTTTCTATGATAATTACAATTGTGTGATGGTTCTAGAGAAGTAAAAATCATTTATTAGCACAATTTATACTCCTTTGTAGCAGTTTCTTGCCTTGAAACAGATGTTCTGTAACAAACTAGTGGTGTGAATAACGAAAGTGATTTATTGAGCAATATAGCAAAGATTTCTAAATTTCTAGTGCTATTGACTAACTTTCCATTTCTGACTATTACTTTACATTTTCAACCAACAAAAAAAAGAGGAAATTTCAAAAGGCGCTTATATCAGATCTATTGTGACCAACAAAAATGCCCACATGGATGGAACAGCAAAATTGCCTATTTCTATCTAAATAAGGTTTGGGACAAACTTAATTTCAATCACCCATCCACTGGGACACTGGATTGCCCTAAAAGTTAGGTAAAGTTGCAGCGGCCATTATTCAAACAAATCACGGCGCCGATTTCGTGTGCTTTGCTGTACTCCACACAGCATGAACGCGGCCATTCGCCCTAGACACCCTCGCTTATCACGATTGCTTTGTTTGAATTTCATGGATTCTGTTTCTTTAGGTGCAATGAAATGAATGAATTGCAATGTGTACAGTACTGTGCTACTGTGCTACTGTGTCAATTTAAGGTGTTTAAAAACCAGAACTCTAAAATGCCATTTTCTGCACTTGCCGCACTCGCGTCTTAAGGCGGTATGGTTGGAAGACATATAGCAAAACAGAGAACCCAGGCACTAACCTTAACCTCTAGATGTAACAAAAAATATTAAAAAATAAATAAATAAATACAGTGTTGGAAGACATCCCATGTCATGACATCGGTATTCCGATGTACACAACGCGTGAAGTGTTTGAATAACAGCCGGTGGAGCTGTAGTACTTTATTTGAATGCTATCTAAAGCATATAGTGATATGCATAGGTATGTAGGAGCTCAAATGCTTGGTCCCATCATTTATCCATATAGAGGTAGACAGGTGGGGGGATATATGCATTAAAACTGTAGTACTCGGTCTTAGCAAAAATTGACTTAATAATGCCTGAGGGTATGGGACAAAAGTATTATAACTTTTTCCTCCTACTTGGGATGGCCCAAAGAAAAGAATGAGTACTCACTGTTACCCCTTAGTGTCCACAGGCGTGCAGCCTCATCCAAAGTCCAAAGTAGTTGTGCATAGGCGCACAGCAAACAAGGAACAGGTCACGTGGCGTATGAAAAATATTTATTAATGCTGCATTAAAAAACGGTGGAGGGTACAATACTCCTACGTGTTTCATGCTTGTAGGCACATTATCAAGGAGTTACCTGATACTAAAAACAGACAAACAATTTATACACTTCCTGGTACCGAAATTCGTGCCAAAACCGATGACGTCATACCCACAACGTTTAGCTGTACCAAGGGGCCTATCGCGCAATGCTATCCGACAGTGGGTAGGATGATAGTAATCCAAGTGGCAGGACATTGGACAATGGTAAAATCCACTTATGTCGAAGTAATATTGGATTTTATCATTTTTGGTCAAATAAACAAAATAAATGCCTATATACACTTGGCAATAAAGACAAACAATATTACCACTCCCCTACGGGGATTTTAAACACTGTTTTTTATTAGAATAAAATCACATTGTCACATATATTGATGTTGATTTTTTTTAATTATTTTTGTTTTTATTAAGACCCTGATATCTCCATAGAAGCCATTGTAATTTCTGTGTATATATATATATAGTATTGTACCCTCCACTGTTTTTTTAATGCAGCATGAATAAATATTTTTCATACGCCAAGTGACCTGTTCCTTGTTTGCTGTGCGCCTATACAGTACACAACTACTCTTGGATATCTTTGGACTTTGGATGAGGCTGCACACCTGTGGACACTAAGGGGTAACAGTGAGTACTCATTCTTTTCTATGGGCCATCCCAAGGAGGAGGAAAAAGTTATAATACTTTTGTCCCATACCCTCAGGCATTATTAAGTCAATTTATGCTAAGACCGAATACTACACTTTTAACGCATATATCCCCCACCTGTCTACATCTATATGGACAAATGATGGGACCAAGCATTTGAGCTCCTACATACCTATACATACAGTATTACGTCTGATCTTCATGGTGGGATTGCTCGTGTCAAATAGGTTCCCTCCCCTTTTTTTAAGGATTACAAGGAACAGGTCCAACGAACTTATATTTTCATATACAGTAGTGGCAGACACAATAATTTTTCCATTTGCCTAGTTGTGGCTGGCAACGGAATAGCTGCTTAATATGGATGATACTGGTGACTCTCAGGACTCTGCATCACCCTTGGCATATGCCTTTAATTGTGGGGATGATTCATCCAGCAAAAAGAAAGCATTACGTGTCTTTGATAATGTGGTGGACACTGATTCTAATGATATTGCGGACCTCAAAATCTACTTCCAGAGTTTGGAAAAACTCCTTATACAAAAGACCAGAGTGTGGTGAGATATCGTTGCACTGGAAAATTATTTGAAGGATAAAAGTATCCCCAGAAGTTTGAGGGTTAAAAAAGCCTCAACCTTTGGATTTCAAGACAAAATCTTTGAAGATCAATGGGTGGAGGCTCCTTCAGACTGATGGAACTAATAATACAACAAAAAAATCAAAGAGAAAGAATCAGTGGATAAATAAATGAAAGAATTACAAGATAAATTGATTAGATTCAAGGACATGGATGGCTTCAGGAATTTTGATAAGATACTATGCAAAACGAAGGAGGATTTTGAGCGTGAAGTCATGATAAAGAAACAAAATAAGTATGACCGTGATCGTATGGACTACGAGAGAAATCAGATCTTCAGCTGGCAGAGGACAACCCCTGCTTTTGATTGCCCTCTACGAAGTTCTTCTGGAAAAATATCTCGTAGGTCTATTCTTAGGAAGTCGATTCTTAAACCAACGACTTTGGAATTCCAGAGTGGTGAATCAGAGATTTCAGACGAGACCACATCACACTCAGTCTCCTTCTTCGATGCTGCAAATAGGTCCAGTTACCAGACACAGAGAAGCAGCAATCGGACGAGAGAGGAAGAACAAGAAAAAAATGGAGCCCATGCAAGAAGGGATTCTTTCCTGGGAGATCTATGGAAACTCATCAGACCCAACAACAATCAAAAAACTACTCAGTGTTCAAGAAAAATGAAAAAGAACAAAGAGGGGGAAGAAAAAGCGACGACAAAAGAGTCAACAAAAGGAAGAAGAACTTCTAGAAACGGTGGCCAATGTTATTAACATCTCAGGGATTGAATTATCTGCCTCTGAAATATCCCTTCTCAATAAAGGGTTAAAGTATGCACCCACTATGGACATCGACCTCTTTGGCACAGCGATCCAAATTTGTAAGGAAACTCACCTTGAAGATGTTTTTCCATCGTCCTAAAGTTGAGACTGAGGGTTCTTTGGACACAGATGATAATGAGATCATGGATGGTGATATTGATGAGATCCCTGGCTCCACTCTCCCCATGGGCCTTCTCCCCCCTCTTCCTCTATGGAGACCCTTGATTCCTTTAGGGACCATTGTGCCCTTAGAGATCTAGAGGATCTCTGGGAGGAACAGAGAGGGGCGTTGAAAATCGACATTGAGTTATTGGAAATCTAAGTTAAAAGAGCAGTCCATTTTTTACCCTACCTTTGTGAAAGGTCCCTTCCTCACAATGTTTGAAGCCCTGGTAGTTAGAGGCCTTAAACTGTTGACTCAGGGGTTTTCTTTTTCTGGTGGCAGCCATGATAATTTGAAACATGAGGAAAGGCTAGCCATCAAATCATTGCAGGATAATAAAATGTTGGTTATAAAAAATGCAGATAAGGGGGCAGCTGTGGTGGTCCAGAGTAGGACTGACTACTTCAAGGAAGTGTTTCGCCAACTTGGAGATTGGACCTCCTACTCTGGACTACCACAGGACCTGACTAATGAATACATGAAAGAATTGCTGGAGTTAATAGAACTGGGGTCAGTCACACAAGTTCTCTCAAAAAAGGAAATTGACTTTATATTCAATCATCACCCTGTCATCCCCATCTTTCACCATCTCCCAAAGATCCATAAGACTTTGGTCGACCCTCCGGGCCGGCCAATAGTCTCTAGCATTGGATCTTTGTGAGATGGTCTATCCTGTTATGTTAATGCTTACAACCTTTTGTTCGGTCTCTTCCGTGCTTTCTCCTCGATTCAGGAAGCTTACTTACTAAATTAGAGGACGTTACATGGAACACAAATTGTCTCTGGGTAACCATGGACGTGGTCTCCCTGTACTTAATCATTCGACATGATCTGGGATTGGCAGCTGTCCGACATTACATAGAGGGTCCAGGTAGCTCATTACTTATCACAACATTTATTATGGAGTCAATATCATACTTACTCACTCACAACTATTTTCTTTTTGAGCACAAATTTTATTTACAACTTCGGGGCACGGCAATGGTCACAAGTTTTGCCCCCTCCTATGCCAACTTATTTATGGGGTGGTGGGAAAATAAATTTATTTTTAGCATTACTAATACTTATAGGCACAGAATTCTTTTCTATAAATGTTTTATAGACGATTTAATCATTATTTGGCATAGTGACACTGAAACTTTATATTCATTTTTTGATTATGTTAATGATAACACGTTTGATATAAAGTTCACTTTTAATTTTAGTTTACACCATATCAGCTACATTGATCTTCTATTGTATATAGACAATGATTTGAATATTCAAACAGATGTATTTCAAAAGACAAATTCAAGAAATACATTTCTAAGAGTGGACAGCTGCCATCCCAGATCTGTCATAACAGGGATACCCAAAGGACAGTTTCTCAGGCTGAGGAGGAACTGCTCTACCATGAGTGGTTTCCTCAATCAGTCTGAGAAAGTGATATTTCGTTTTGTGGAGAGAGGTTATAATTGTGGAACACTAATGGCCACTCTTGAGGAGGTTAAATAGATAGAAATTCACTCCTCTCTAATCATACACCTAATACACAGAATGAGAGTTGTGTAAACAGAAATGTATGCAACCAGACAAAAAAGGAAAGGTTCAAGAGACCACAAGGGATTAGGGAAACAGGGATGGATGGGGATGACACATGTACTCCGTTGTTCATCACACAGTATAATAAAGCCAGTGGTCAAGTAAGAAAAATTATGCAAAAACACTGGGGACTATTGAACATGGATCCTGTATTGCGAGAGATGACTGGGGATGGCCCAAAGGTCGTAAACCAGAGAGCGAAAACCCTAGCAACATATGTTTCCCCTAGTGCTATTTCTACACCAATTGGTAATAGAGAGACATTTGTGACAAGGGGTTCATTTCGATGTAACAAATATAATATGTGTAAGTTCATGAGTTCCTATAACTATATCACCTCCCACAGCCCGAGCAAAATATATAGAATTAACAATTTTATCAACTGCGACACCACTCATGTGGTGTATATGGTAACATGTGGATGTGGGAGGAGGTATATAGGGCGAACCTTGTGATCACTAAAAATAAGGATGCAAGAGCATTACAGATTGATCAAAAAGAAAGATCTTCAACACCCTGTCTCAAAACATTTGACTGAATGTGAGAAGGGAGGACCAGGGAACTTCACTTTTGTAGGTGTGGAGAGAATTATGAGACGCGAAAGAGGAGGGGACATAATAAATACACTTGATCGTAGGGAATAATTTTGAATCTTTACACTAAAAACACGAGTCCCGGATGGAATTAATGTGGATTGGAGCCTTAGTTCTTTTCTGAGAGAACCATCCAACTAATTCATCCTATGTCCCCCTCATCACCTTTTGTGATATTCTCATTAGGTTCCAACTTCCTTTTGATATTACATCTCACCATTGAATTGTATAGTATCTCTTTTTTATGTATATATTTATGGATAGATATGCGTAATTGTCTGCTGAACTGCTATATAAATATCAAAAGAGTTATGAATTTTGATATAAATAGTCATAGACTGAGTAGGTCTTTGGGTAATTTGACCTCCCCCTTTTTTGTCACTTTTCCTTGCTGGAGATAGAGTTTATTTATCATTACATTGTGTTTCCCTATACAATAATGGATATGAGAAATATATATAACATAATTATAAAACATCAGTAATGTCACCAGTATTATAGGAGGTGTAGTTCAATTATTTTTATCTTTATGTGGTGTTATACACTATACTTAGTACCGTAACAATTATTATTTTTATTAATCATTGTTTTTCTTCTTTTACTCTTTTTCTTCTTCTTTTCTTGTGCTTTTTGTATTGTAATAGATATATTTGCGGATTATTCAAATCTGGCAGAGATCATGTGTGCAAATTATGCTGATATCTGAAGGGTTAATCCGGTGACTGCATCCCTTGATATGCTTGGATTTATTTCTTATAGTGAAGAAATAATCAAGCGCAAATAACACCACGTAAAACCAATAACATTTAAATAATATACAGTCCTTAGAGAGTGCAGCTCCCGACATAGGATTCAGACCAAATCCAACCAGCAATCGAAGAAGAAACAGGTGCGTAAATCACATCAGTACATGGAAAGGAAGTAGAGACACAAAATAGTGCAATATTGTCAACTCCAACAAATGAAATCAATGTTGATAGCTCTATAAAATTTGAACTCGCGTGTACAACGTGATAGTAAGGCGTTGTGGTTATTAGAAGTTATCAACTTTAGTTTCCAGATAGGTACTCCAGATCCATAGAAAAGGAAGGGAAATCCATATACAAAAAAGGAAAATGCAAAATAGTATAATACTGCTTTTAATATTAAAAGCACAAAGTATTCCACTTACATAAGTGCCTTTGTTGTGAGCATTCAGACCACCCTGGGTCATATGGACAGACAGTTATATTCACAGCAACAGCATCTGCTCCGCGGCCGTCACAGCAAACACTGGGATGAATGAAGTCATCCTCCACTCTGGATGTCACCAACAAAGTGCCACTCTGTAGTCAATGATTCACCCAACACGCGTTTCCACTTAAAAGTCTTCCTCAGGGGCTAATCTAACATCCTGCACTGTTTCCCTCCCTTAAATAACCCACCGCATTAATTTTCAAATTGCGGAGCGTCACGTGTGACGTCATCACGTCCGATGTCATGTAACGCATCATGTGACACGTCATCATGCATATATTAGCATAATCAATTATTTAATATTTTACAAAGTCCTGGTATACAATATCTTATACAGCCCCACATTGGGCACATAACTCCACCGCATTAGGATTGAATTATAGAACGTTGCGTGTGACGTCATCGCGCCACATTTCACATCGCGTCACGCGACGCATCACCACGCATTTGTCTGTGTCTGTGTAAGTCTCTTTTGTAAACTTACCAATTGACTGGCAGATTCCCTGACTGGTAATAGTGTTATGTAATAATTATTATTTTATTGTATAATATATGCCTGCTATGACAAAATGTTATTGCCATTTTTATATTTAATGTATAATATTGTTGCCATTATTATCATAATTATTAGCATCTAAACTGCAATCCTGATAGCTATTAATCTTCATTAATTACTGTGCTTTGTTGCATTAAAATGCAACTTGTGACTGTGTAACACTTTATCTGATAGAATTTGGTAAGTTTCTGAGCATTTGATATGTTTTTGATGCGTTGCGTGATGTCATGCGTGATGGCGTCACATGCAACGCTCCGCAATTCAACTCAATATAGAGGGTTGTGTTTGTAATGTTATGTGCCCAATGGTTGTGTAAAAAACTTTATGTCAAAACCTTATAAAGTTTTGAGTTGTTGATTAAATGCGTGGTGACGTATCGCGTGACGCGGTGTGAGACGTGACGCGATGACGTCACGCGTGACGTTCTATAATTCAATCCTAATGCGGTGGAGTTATGTGCCCAATGTGGGGCTGTATAAGAGATTGTATACCAGGACTTTGTAATGTTTTGAATAATTGAATCGGACGTGATGACGTAACACGTGATCCTCCGCAATTTGAAAATTAATGCGGTGGGATATTTAAGGGAGGGAAGCAGTGCAGGATGTTAGATTTCCCCTGAGGAAGACTTTTAAGTGGAAACACGCGTTGGGTGAATCATTGACTACAGCGTGGCACGTTGTTGGTGACATCCAGAGTGGAGGACGACTTCATTCAGCCCAGTTTATGCTGTGATGGCCGCGGAGCAGATGCTGTTGCTGTGAATATAACTGTCTGTCCATATGACCCAGGGTGGTCTGAATGCTCACAACAAAGGCACTTATGTAAGTGGAATACTTTGTGTTTTTAATATTAAAAGCAGTATTATACTATTTTGCTTTTCCTTTTTTGTATATGGATTTCCCCTCCTTTTCTATGGATCTGGAGTACCTATCTGGAAACTAAAATTGGTAACTTCTAATAACCACGAGATCTCAAAAAGTATTGAGTAAAGACCCCACTTAGCTGCACTCTCAACCTTAACTGGAGTATATATTTTGCCAAAAGCAAACACAGAGAATCCCCTTCAGATGAAGGAACCGACGAAAAAATAACAAATTGTTTATTACATCCAAAATTATCACACTCAATGGTTAAAATAAATGCTAAAAAGTTAAAAGTCCCCATATGGGAGCAAGGGAGTGAAATTAGAATCAAACACTGATTATTTAGCTACTGAGATATAGTAGTCAGAGATTCTAGTTACCCTCTTGCGTACACATTGGCTAATGGTGTAAATCTGAACCATACAATATGTTGCTAATCTTATAAGCACATGTAGTAATATTGGTTTCACATCAATGAATGCAGCTGAATTAGCTGCAATGATAGTATCCTTTTAAAATAGCTATTAAGGCAACATTTTTATTTGCAACTTATATAGAAGCTCCACATATATTATCAAGGCTAGTGTTCTGCATAAGTCATCCCCTAGGGGATGGTGGTGAACTTTTGAATGTTAATAGGTATAAAATAGGTATAATACCCAAGTTTTATGTTTTACGTTTTAAACAAATAAAGTGTTCTATTTCACTACAATAGGACGTGTTACAGTTAGATTGTACACTTATACAGGCTATTCAAACTCCCTGCTCAGTTGCCAGTATCTCTGTGCAGAGAGAAGGGTCACGGCAAACTACAGGGACAAAGATAGGTATACTAAAACTATTTGTCAGTATCCCACTGCAGCTGGTTATAGCTATTACCCCAGATACTTAAATAGTGTGCGGTCTGCTGCATGATCATCTATGTATATATACGTGCCTGTCACATAAATCCTCAAAAGTCACCAAAACAGATTGCAAAATACTGCCATATACAAACACAAACACAAACGGAGATTACGGAGGAACCAAAGACCCAGCATACTGCACCGACACACTTTATTCGAGCAAATACCCAGTATGTACCTGGCAGATACCTGGAATGCGCCGCTCCTCACCTCTGACAAGCCCCGTTGCGTTTGCCTTCCCAGCCTGGGTTCATGCCTGTCTGACGGGCGGCTGATCTGTTAAATGATAATGATTAGGATTTAATAGGCTGCAATGCTTCGCGTGTCTACCAGATGGCATAAATTCATGAATTGTAATGCAGTATATATATATATACTGTGCAGTATTGCAGCCAGCGGGAATAAAATGCTTCAATCCCTGCCTGGAAAATACCTCAATGCACTCGGGCAGAAAACAGTCACAAACCTCAATACACCCGGGTATACCCGAATTCGTGGGACTAGCCGAGCTCGAATAAAGTGTGTCGCCAGTGTAGCAACCGGTGTACAAGCTGTGATTCACAATACCCGTAATTGCTCTAGTATATATCAGCTGTTAGTGCCGTCAGTACGGTCAGTGGTATGCTTATATGTGTGTCTATATTGTATCAGACCTCGTAGATCGCCGATACAAGTTTGCAAAATGTTGCTAAAGTATTACTAAACATAAGGAGAGGGTTACGGAGAACCCAAAACCACAGCAGGACAGAAGTATACAAGCCGTGATTTCTTGATACACGCGATTGCCTGAGTCCTTCTCAGCTGTCTGTGCCGGTAGTGCCGCTGCTCCGCTGTGACGTCACTCACGTGGCGTCCAACCTGACTTATGTTTCGCGCGATTAACGCGCTTCTTCAGGGGGAGGAGTCTGTTCCTCTGATACTGAGATAGCTATTTAAAGGGTAAGCTAGGCTGCTATTGGTCAAGGTTAGTGTATATACTGCTGGATTCAATTTAAAGGTAAACTCACCCTTTGGAACAGGTGAATACTAGTGACTAATGTCACGGACTTATAGTTGGTATAGTGATTCCCCCTTTTTTCTGATATATAGACAGGTACTCGTCCCTTGAAGGAGGAAACATGATATATGGAAATAGTTGAATAGATGAACTCATGAAACGATCCATAGCTAGAGGGTTCATGTAAAAATGTAGGAATGTGTGTATCCTTAAAAGATCCGCCCATAGGGTCAATACGGATCTACATGAACTACTGTATACCCTGGATCCCCGCAAAATCTGACCGATGGTCACATATATAAATGAGTGAAAGAACCCTTAGATCTTTAGAGGTATGGTGAGTATAGAAAACCATCATTTAGTCATGTTGGTGACTGGGACTGTAGTAAAAATATCCAACGGCATTCTTGTTGGAGAAATACTTTGTCCCAGTTACCTCCTCGTGGACTTGGCTGGACATGTTCTATTGCAGTAAATCTAATCACATTGGGATTCCCTTGATGTGATTCAATTATGTGTCTAGCTAGGGGTGTATCTACAGAATTCCTGATATTTCCAATATGTTCAAGGACACAGGTTTTAAAAGGTCTATGTGTTTTGCCCACATACCGCTTCCCACAGTCACATGTCATCAAATAGATGACTCCGCATGTTTGACAATTAATGAACTCTTTTATCTAGTAAGTCTGTGTTTTTGTAAAGTTCATGAAGGTTTTGGCATTTTTCATCACCGGGCATGCTTTGCATCTCGTGCATTTAAAGTAACCTGTTGGTTTTTCTCCTAACCAGGTTTTACTGGGTTTTGATTGGAAATGACTATGGACTAGTCTATCTTTGATGTTTCTACTGCGTTTCCAGCACATACTCTGGGTTGGAGGAAGGATTTTGCATAAGTCCTGATCTTCTTGCAAAACATGCCAGTGTTGTGTTAGAATTTGTCTAAGTTCCTGAGATTGACTGCTAAATTTGCCAATACACCTAATTACATTGTCTGTGGTTGCCTCCTCTTTCTTATTATTATTGGCAAGTAGCGCTGTCCTTTCAGATGTGAGGGCACGGTAATAGGTCTTTTTGATGATTTTATTAGAATAACCCCGCTCCTTGAACCTGGCTGACATGTCTCTCGTCTGTGTCTTAAACTCGGATAGGGATGAACAGTTTCTTCTTAAGCGGAGAAACTGTCCAACTGGAATGTTATCTGTGACATGCCTAGGGTGGTGTCTCGTTGCCATTAATAAGGAGTTAGTAGAGGTCGGTTTCCTATAGACGCTAGTTGTTAAACCACCTGTAGTTGTTTTAGATATGGTGATATCAAGAAAATCCAGTCGGGTTTTACTCATTTGATATGTTAATGTTAGGTTGATTTTGTTGTGATTAAGACATGTAACAAATTCCTTTAATAGGTCCTCTGTCCCACTCCAAATAAGTAGGATGTCATCTATATATCTGACCCACAACTCCACAAAAACAAGAAATCTTTCAATATCTTCCACGAAGACTATTGTCTCCTCCCACCAGCCCAGGTACAGGTTGGCATACGTTGGGGCACAGGTCGTCCCCATTGCTGTCCCCTGTACCTGGTGGTAAAGTTGGTGTTCAAAGAGAAAGAAGTTGTGGGTCAGAATATATAGTAGGAGATCCAAAACAAGGGTATTGTGTAATTGCATATCTTCCCCTCTAGCTCTAAGAAAGTGTGCAACTGCTGGAACACCGAACTCATGTGGTATACTTGAATAGAGTGCTTCTACATCTAGTCCCACCAGTAGAGTGGGTGTCTCCAAAGTGATGTTTTCCAATTTGAGGAGGACATCCGTGGTGTCTTTAACATGAGATGGGAGGCTGGTGACATAAGGACGTAGAACATTATCTAGGTATACACTTGTTCGTGAAGTTATGTTGTCAATGCCGGAGACTATTGGTCTTCCGGGTGGGGGAACCCTTCCTTTGTGTATTTTAGGGAGGGAGTAGAATGTTGCAATTTGTGGTTTTTTGACCAACATGTAATCATATTCGTTTTTCGAAATTAGTTTATTATTCAAACCTTCCGTAAGGATGGTCGTTAGTTCTTTAGTAAATGCTATTGTTGGATTTGTTTTTAAAATTTTATAGCATTTCCTATCCGATAAAATACGTTTACATTCAGTGATGTAATCACACTGGTCAAGAATCACAACGTTCCCTCCCTTATCTGAGGGTTTAAGAACAATTGTGGAATCATTTTCTAGATCTTTCAATGCCGGTCTTTCCTTAAAGGTTAGATTTTGTTTACTTTTTTTCACTTTTAAGGTCATAATATCCTTAGTGACTAGTTGGCAAAAAACGTCCACATTTGGGCTTATTTCGGATGGTGGTACAAAGGTAGATTTGTTTTTCAAGGTGGTAAAGGGCCCTTCACCTCTCGGTCTAACACTTTCTTCCATTAAGCTTTCTAAGACTTCAACATTATCACAGTCCTGTGTATTGAAGTTCTCGAGTGGTGTATTCCTATTCTGCCAAACTCTGCGTTTCCTAAAAAAATTTTGGAGATTTAATTTCCGACAGAATAGGTTGAGATCCTTCACTGTGTCAAAGATGTCTATTTGGTTAGTTGGACAGATGGAAAGGCCTTTGGAAAGTAGGCTTAGGTGGTCAGTATTTAGGATTTTTGAGGAGAGATTGATTATCTGTATCTCCTGCCTCTTCTGCGTCTGCCCCTCGTGTGGTGTTGTTCTGGGTAGGCTCATTTCTCCCTGTCTCGAAGATAATCCCCCCTTCCCCCTCCTTGTTTTCCTTTTCCTTGTGGGCCTATGTTGCCCGTTTCCCCTAAAAAAGAGGCTGATCTTTGGGGTAATGGGAAGGGGAGACCTGTACTTGTACTGGGATGTTCTTGGTTAACCTCACCACATATGGCTTCAGTTTCACTCTCTGAGACTTCACAGTCGGTGGATGTTTCTTGTGCTTGTGCAAAATTACGTCTGGTTTGTCATCTGGATTTAAAATTAAAGATGTTACCTGTCTCAAAGTCAGACTTATCCCTATTATATTTCCTCTACTTTCTTTCCTTGATGTCCTTCGTGAGCTTATCAATATTGTTTTTAAGTTTTAACTCAAGTTGAATAAACTCATTGTTAGTATGCCACAGATGCAAGTCTTCTAACTGTGTCTTAATAACCACAACGCCTTACTATCACGTTGTACACGTGAGTGCAAATTTTATAGAGCTATCAACATTGATTTCATTTGTTGGGGTTGACAATATTGCACTATTTTGTGTCTCTACTTCCTTTCCATGCCCTGATGTGATTTGTGCACCTGTTTCTTCTTCGATTGGATTTATTTCTATATGCAATTGTCTTATCATATTTTTTGGGTTAATTTATTCTGCAGGAGCTATATAGGAAACTTAAGAGGAGCCTGTCAATGGAGCTCCTCTGGCTGCGCAGGCGCATTGGGAATGTTTTGATTTTGAGGGGGAGGAGTGGATGGTGGCTGCACTCCATGACGCGGGTGTCGTCGGTGCTGTGCTTGCAGGCACCAGATGGACTCCTAGCTCTGTGGGGGCAGATTATGCCACTGACTTCACTATCACCTCATTTTTGGTCTCCTAAATATGCCATTTTTTCCATTAGGCTATTTGCGCATAGACATATTTGATTGGGGTGCTCGACGTACTCGAGGTGGACATGGGCGGAGTTATGTTCTTGGCGTCGGCCTTGTTATAAGGCGCCCGGCGGTCACCCAATGTCCTGCCACTTGGATTACTATCATCCTACCCACTGTCGGATAGCATTGCGCGATTGGCCTCTAGGTACAACTAAGCATTGTGGGTATGACGTCATCGGTTTTGGCATGAATTTTGGTACCAGGAAGTGTATAAATTGTTTGTCTATTTTTAGTATCAGGTAACTCCTTGATAAAGTGCCTACAAGCACGAAAGATATAGGAATATTGTACCCTCCACTGTTTTTTTAATGCAGCATTAATAAATATTTTTCATACGCCACGTGACCTGTTCCTTGTTTGCTGTGCGCCTATACACAGCTACTCTTGGATAAAGCATATAGTGCACTGATTTACCAGATGTTAAAATATTTGGCAACCTCTTATGATTTTTCCTGTATTTCATTCATTAGTGTGTTTTGACAGTAACTGTAGTCAAAGTAAAGCATAGAGATATAAGTAGGAAAGCATGACAGAAAAAATATATATACATTTTATTATTGCTTAATATGTTTGCTTGTAAAGTCCTTTTATTTATTTTGTAATGAAGTTAATATGATGCATACATTTCTGGGATACTGCTACTAATAGGTATTGAGACTGTTGTCTGACATGTCAATATGAGTTTGCTGCTTGAGATAAAATGAAAATGTGTTTAAAATTAATTTTCCAATGTTATTTAGTATACCTAATTGATTACTATTACTTGAATTTCTTCCCTCAACTACACAAGACTCATTGCATTCTATAACAATATATGTTATGTAGTCCTATAGCCCAGAATGATATCATGAACAACTGTAACTTTTCTATGTCAATATTGTTTTATAGGCAACTACTGTATGATCAAGTATTGTCAAAAATAATAAAGAAGTGTTATATTATGGTGATATCTTATTATAAATTAAAACATCAACATGAACTAAATAAAATGTACCTCTTATCACAGTTGAAAAAACAGATGCAGCGGCCGTTATCCGACAATTTATCAGGTTGAATAACACACTATAGTGTATGGTGGTCCGAGTTTGTCCACTGCAGACTTAATGGCCATCAGATTAACACAGCAGGAGTCCCTGCTTTGTTAATCCTACAGGGGTATGTCTACCTGTCTGTAAGAGACGCGCAGTAAACGACTCTACCTGCGCGCCTATAACAGGCGACCGCAGGGTTTTTATTTAAATTTGAACACAACAGTATTGTAGCAAGGGTACTCCAGAGCTGAACCGCATTGATTTCAGGTCCGGGATCCCCCTACTTCCCAAGATACAGGCCCAGTGTAATGGAGAAGTTGCTCTCTTAATCCACTACAAACTCCTTCCTCCTGGCCCACCCCCAATATCATTATACAGGTCTACTCAAACCCTTGTATTATTAATTTGATGCTGGTGGAGAACTCTAAAAAACAGTACACCAACCACGACTCATTCTAATAGCAAACATGACAAATTTACAGCCTGCAAACAACTACTCAAAGTTGTATTTATACTGTTACTCTCTTTATTAAGCGATATTGAATTTAACCTAGGCCCTCCCTCTTCAACTCTGTCCCATTTTCCTGAGAATAGCATTTTTTGAAAATTTAAAGGGTTATCTCATCACCCATATAAATATTTGTAGCCTGTTGCACATAATGGATGAACTAAAGGCATGGTACACTGCTAAATTGCCCACAAGGTCACCCTTTTTTGAAATCCTAGTTGGCAAAATTTGCCTCCCCTTTTCTAAGCCTGTTTTTATTGCGGGTATCTAAAGCCCTGCTACAATCCCTGGCTGATATCACTAAGTTTCTTGGCTCAATTTTCATCTCTGAATGGGAAGTGTGAGCTTTTATTTCTTGGGGATTTCAACTACAACTGGCTTGATAGACAAAAATAGGATTATGGCGCACAGCCAAGAGTGGGTCACAAAAATAGATTTGTAAAAATATACAGTTTTATTGGTCCGTGTTTAAAAAAATGGAGATGTAACATACCTCCTATGAATTTTGTGCGTGTTGCACTTTATCAAGGTGTCACCATAACATTCACAAGGAGCCCTTAAGTAAACATTTGAAAATCCCCGTTTCGTGCCAAAACGTGGTGACGTCGTGGCGTCCCGCGCATGTGCGATGGCATCACACACAACCGTGCTTGCGCACGGACCAGATCCACCAAGGGCAAGATCAGGAAGTCCTGATCTGCCCTCAGTTAAGCCCCAGAACACTGAGCACATGCGCGAGTGGGACCCGCCCCATGTGACATCACCTGTTCCCACGGAGACGACTTTAGACACAACTAAATTCTTTTTCTAGATATAAAGTCTGACAAACAGAAAAAATATTCAATGAATAAGAAAACTTCAGTGAATAGACAAACATAAAAATTAAAACCACAAATTAATAAAGCAGGTTCTGTGAACCTAACACTACCTCCTAAGACACAGGCAAAAAATGGACTAGAATTGTAATGTAACAATAATATAAAAGTACAGTATAACATTCTAAAATTATTACCAAATTTAAAAATCTAGTGATTAGAGATCTACGCTTTTTAGCACAGGGTTTCTCGTTTTCTTCTTTATACACTGGCGACACACTTTATTCGAGCTCGGCTAGTCCCACGAATTCGGGTATACCCGGGTGTATTGAGGTTTGTGACTGTTTTCTGCCCGAGTGCATTGAGGTATTTTCCAGGCAGGGATTGAAGCATTTTATTCCCGCTGGCTGCAATACTGCACAGTATATATATATATACTGCATTACAATTCATGAATTTATGCCATCTGGTAGACACGCGAAGCATTGCAGCCTATTAAATCCTAATCATTATCATTTAACAGATCAGCCGCCCGTCAGCCAGGCATGAACCCAGGCTGGGAAGGCAAACACAACTGAGCTTGTCATAGGTGAGGAGCGGCGCATTCCAGGTATCTGCCAGGTACATACTGGGTATTTGCTCGAATAAAGTGTGTCGGTGCAGTATGTTAATCAAGACAATCTGAACAGGGATCAAAGGTTGGCAATGGAATCTCTACAGGATAATTATGCCTTGGTAATCAAAAATGCGGATAAGGGAGGTGCTGTGGTGGTCCAGAGTAGGATGGACTATCTCAGGGAGGCTTATCGCCAACTTGGAAATGGTTTCTCCAGGGGATTTATTAAGACAGATCCAAGAAATCAAATGGAGCCAGCAATGCATTTGGTTAATGTTGGACGTAACCTCTCTCTATTCAATTATCAGACATGATCTGGGGATGGCGGCTGTACGTTATTTCATAGAGGGTCAAGAACAACTCACTGTTCAATATCACTTTTATTGTAGAAGCTATTTCCTTTTTATTAACGCACAATTATTTTTTGTTTGAGGACAATTTTTATTTACAATTAAAAGGCACAGCAATGGGGACGAGTTTCGCCCCCTCTTATGCTTATTTATTTATGGGGTCGTGGGAAGCACAATTCTTGTATAGTAGCACCAAACCCTTTAGAAATAATATTATTTTTTATAGACGACCTAATCATAATTTGGAAAGGGGATAGTAACACTTTACCCGCCTATTTTGATTAAATTAACAATAACACTTATGATTTAAGATTCACTTATAATTATAATGTACAGCATATACAATTTCTGGATCTTCTTTTGTTTATAGATCTTGATCGACGCATCCAAACATATACCTTAGAAAGAAGCATTCAAGGAAATTCGTTCCTGAGAGCTAACAGCTGCCACCCAAGATCCCTGGTACTGTATCTAGGAAACCACAGGGCCAATTCCTCAGAAGGAGGAGGAATTGTTCCATCTTAGATGGATTCCTCACTCAATCTGAGGAATTTAAAAATGTTTCATTGAGAGGGGTTACAAACCTGAATTATTACAAACAGCCTTGTAAGAGGTTTTAAATATTGAAAGGCAATCCTTTATCGGTTCCACAAAGTCTGGGATGAGGGTGACTAAAGAGAGGAAAAAGATGGGAAAACATTCAGAGAGTCCAGACATACCACTGTTCATATCACAGAAGAGCAATCAGGTTAAATCGATCCTTTGTAAATATTGGGGTCTATTGCAGATGGACTCTGGTCTAAATGATTATGTAAAATCAAGCTCTAAGTGCATATTCTGCAAAGCTAAAACAATAGCTGGTTATGTTTCACCGAGCAAAATTTCTAAGTTCAATGAACAGGTTAATACTTTTGTCACCAAAGGTTATTTTCGCTGTGGAGCATGCAATGTCTGCAGGTACATGAAGCCATCCAGCATTTTCTTTTCCCACATCCCACATAAAAAGTATACAGTAAAGTCAACAATTTAATGAATTAAAATTTTACATGTATTATCTATTTACTTACAGTACATGTGGATGTGGGAAAAGATATGTTGGTAGGACAACAAGAAATGTAAAAACTAGGATACAAGAACATATCAGGTTGATTAAGAAAGGGAGGGGGGATCCCTGCTCAGCCTAATGTGCTCAGCCTAATGGTCGTTATACGTTTATTCTAATAAAATGTATTTATTTTGATTCAGTAGAGCAGTGTGCATCACATAGGGTACCTTTCTCTCTCATAACCACTGATTAAGAAAGGGGACTTATTACATCCTGTTTCTAAGCATTTTTGTGAATGTAAGGATGGAGGAATTAAGACCTTTAATTGTATGGGAATTGACAAAGTCACATTAAAAGAATGTGGCAGGGACATTGGGCTCTATGCAGTAAGCGCCGATAAGGCTTTTTTCAGCATTTTTTGCCCTCCCGATTCAGTAAGCGCCGATAAGTGGGAATTATCGGCAACTTTTCTTCCCGATAAAAAATTATCGGCAGCCGGCTGCCGATAAGCCACTTATCAGCACTTTTTGAACCCGGTTGAATTCATGTAGCCCCGATCAGCTTTTCACTGCTGATCGGCACTCCAGAATGGAGAGTTTATCGGGAATCCAGCCCGCCAACTAAAGTTGGCAACTTGCTGGAGGAGAAGCATCGGCAAGGGCGACACTTAGAAAAATCAGCCTTTTTTCCTGCCTGGGATTGATGCCGGGGGTCTCCAGAGTTGATACCCGCACCGGAGACCCCCGGCATGCATCCGAGGCAGGAAAAATGCATTTAAAGGCCACTTCATTACCTTAGCGGCTAACCGCTAAGGCAATGAAGGGGTTAACCCACCGTGCCAGGTTTATTGTGGGTAGAGGGGGTGGGTGAAGGGGGTATTTGGCCCTTATTGTTTGTTTAGGGCTTGCGGGGGGGTTGCGGGTGCACGTAACCCCTTCACGACCGTAGCAGTTAATACCGCTGTGGTCATGAAGGGGTTAAGCCCTCCCGCTACCCCCCCAAGCCCTAAACAACCACCGTTGGGGCTAATACCCCCTTCACCCACCCCCACTACCCACAATAAAAAATAATCACACACAGCAGCCCCACACGAAATAAATAAATAAATATATCTAAATAAATAAATAAATAAATGATTATAAATATATAAATGAAAATAAATAAATATATATATATATATATATATATATATATATATATATATATATATATATATGAAAAAGAAAAGAAAAAAACAGGCGCACACCTAGTGCATTAAAGTATAACAATGTAGTTTATAGAACAATAAAAACAGTCAAATGTCCACTCACAAAAGTACACGGTAAATGAGCAGGTATGAGATAGGCTCTCATAAGCCAATACTGCCGTCCGACTCAGCAATGGTGTCCTTCTCCTGTGTGCTATCCGCGTGGTTTCCTGCAACCGGAAGGGACATCCACCCGGTCGGGTGCCCCGCACAGGAAATCCTGCTATTCTGATCAGCTATTCTGATTGGCTGTGCTTTCATTGCCTTTAAGTGACGTCATCATTTTTATTTTTTATCGGCCAAAACACATGGTTTTCACGGCCCAATCAGGGCCTTTGGAACCATGATGAAAATCTGACGTCATAGGCCTTTAAAAGCCTATGTCGTCTCATTTTGAAGCCAGCCGCCGAGGAGGAAGGACCTCCTACAGAAGAAAGAAGAAGACCAGGGCGTGGCCGAAGATGGGAAGAAGACCCCGGAAGAAGATAGAAGAAAGAAGAATACAGATGAAGATGGATTACAATTAGAAGACCCGTGGATTGATTTGGATTTTTAGTTTAATGTTTATTTTTTTATGTTTTTTTATTTTATGGGTTCCTGTGCCTGGTGGATTGGTTCGTGAGTAAGCAGTTCAACGGGAGTCGGTGGGGTCAAGTAATGGTAAGTGAACTAAAGAAATTTATTTTATTTAACTTGTTAATTTTTTTAAAAGCTTTTTTAACATGTGTATTTTTTTATTTGTGGTATATCATTTCTTGCCACTGTATGTATGCATGTATGTATGTCTAGAGAGATATATACATACAGGGTAAGAAATGATGTTGTTTTATAAGCTTGATTTGATGTGTTTTAAATTAATTTGTCTATGCTGCTATGCATAAATGTGTGTATAATGTATTTTAAAATTAGATAGATGTAATTGTTGATATTCTATGTGTACTTGAGGTCAGGGTTAGCCTTGGTTTTCAATTTTGTATTCTTGTTGGTATTTATATTTTTTCACAGGCTAAATTGTTATGTTAAAGGCTTGAATTTGTTAATTGTTTAATTGTTAGGGATGGAATGTAAATTGTTTAGGGATGTCATTAATGAATGGTAATTGATTTATGTTTACTGGATTGGTTAAAATAGTATACTTGTTGGGAGGTATTTGTATTTTGCTTGCAATGTTATTGTTAACATTCATTTGCAGAATGTATATGGTGCATAGATTGTATGCATCATATATACAATGTAAATGCTATGTTTTGATTGGCATTTGAGGTATTTGTTTGGCAGTTGATGATTGTGATTGTAAGTTCAGTTAGGATTATTAAAGGAAATTAATTTTATTGTAGTGTGTCTGTATGGAGAAGTTTTATTTGTAGTACAGCATGTTTTTGATAACCCTTCTACATTTATTTGTATCTTGGTTCATCATGTGTGTATATATATATATATATTTGCATGATGAAGCCACTGTACAAATTCATGGGTGAAGAGTGGGTATCGGGCCAGTGTGGATTAACCCCTTAATTACCTTTGCGTTTATTATCTGATAAGGTGTTTAAGGGGTTAATTGATATCTGAATGTAATTGCAGTGTATTGGCTTTGTTTTGGCTATGTATTTTGTGGGTAAGACAAGGATGTTGCTGGCAACGGAGACTTCTTATTAATGAGGTCAGTAGTACTTTATTTATTTGAATATGCTAGTTAATGTTTTTAATAATGGGCAAATAATCTATTATCCCTATCTGGATAATAGTTATTTTGCACATTATTGTAATGTAGTTGTTGGGGGGGGGGGATATGTATTGAATGTATAGGCCAGGTTTATTTTTTTTACATTCAGGGTTTGTTCCGTGGTTCTGCGTGAGACCTATGGAGACCACCTACGGTCTACTCGGGTATCTCATGGGTATCAGGCTGGTGGTTCCACGATTGACACATGCGGGGATGAAGCGGTGGCCTCACATCTGTGGGGGCACTGCGGACCCATAGTCTGCGGGGATGAAGCGGTGGTCCCACATCCATGGGGGCACCGCCAACCCATAGGTGAGGGGATGAAGCGGTAGTCCCACATCCGTGGGGGCACTGCGGACCCATAGTGAGCACTCGTGAGTTCCCCAGACCCCCATGGGAACCACCCGAGGCCCCGCAGACACCTGTGGGTCTGACCCGGGGCTCCCAGACATCCTTGGGCCTACCGTGGGGACCCAATTGTGGCCCACGGTGACCCAAGGAGACCACCTGGGGGCCATGGTGCTTGGCAGGACCCACCAACAGGCCTCCAGAACCTGTTTGAAAAGGGCTGCTGGTACCCTGTAGGTCTGTCAGGTGCCCCGCCATCCAACCGGGGACTCGCGTGGGGCTGTGTTATGAACCTTGTTTGTAAAAGGATAAATCTTGTATTTATGGGGGGGCACAGGGGGTGGGTAATGTATTTAATAAATAGAATGAAGTTTATTGTGTGTCATTGTATTGTTTTTATTGTGGGTACTGGGGGGGGGGTATTTTCCCCAATGGTATGTGGGTAGGCCTCCCTTGTGGGTAGTGGGTGTGGGTGGTTAGACCTCACGGGGTGGGCGGTTAGTGTGGAAGGGTATGTAGGCGTCCCGAGTGGTGGGTGAGGGTGGGTTAACCCCTCAATGTCTGTAGCGGTTAATAACCGCTATGGTGATTAAGGGGGTAGGGGACATTACATTGGATGTTTTCATTTTTGTGTCTGTTTTGCAGCAGCGGAGGGGACATGGGCAGGATGAAGAGGAGGATGGCCTTCATCGTGGCAGCCGGAAATGGGTGGTGAGTACTATATGTATTTAATGTATTTATTGTTGTTTATGTATTTCAAATACACAGTGGGTGTATGTTGTTTATTGCTATGTTTATTGGGGGCAAATGTCCCCAATAAACATGCTATTCTGCCTTAACTCTTCATTGCCTTAGCGGTTATCCGCTATGGTAATGAAGCAGCATTTATGTATTTTTATTAATATTGTGCGGAAGCAGGGGGTCCCCTTAGCTGAACCGCATTGATTTGTGGCTCATAGACCCCCTGCTTCCCGAGTTACAGGCCCCGGTTTGGGGCACCGGTGCCAGTGCCGCCGCCATATTTATAGCGGACACAGCGCGAATGGGGTGCTATAAAGATGGCGGCGACACTGCCACCCAATGACACATTCTGGGGCCTGTAGCTCGGGAAGCAGGGGGTCCCTGGTCCACAAAGCAACGCGGTTCAGCTCAGGGGACCCCCTGCTCACAGTACACTATTATTAAAAATACATTCATGCTGCTTCGTTACCATAGCAGATAGCCGCAAAGGTAAGGAACGAGTCTTTATTGATATGGGTGTTTTACTCATAGTGTAGATGTTCAGGGGGTCTCCGGAGCTGAACCGCTTTGGTTTTAGGTCCGGGGACCCCCTGCTTCCCGAGATACAGGCTCCTTTAGGGGGTGCCGGTATCCCTCTGCATTGTTTACATTCCACGGTCACGTGATCGGGACCTTTAAATGCAGAGGGATACCGGCACCTCATAAAGGGGCCTGTATCTCGGGAAGCAGGGGGTCCCCGGACCTGAAACCAATGCGGTTCAGCTCCGGAGACCCCCAGCACATGTACACTATCAGTAAAAATTGTTTATAAATACTTTATTTTTTGCAGATGTTTGCGCTGAGAGCGGCTTGTCTCTCTCTGCTGCAAACATCTATCGGCACAAAAGGCATATGGGAAGGCTTATCGGGAGCCAGGCTGTATCGGCATAGGCTCATTGGCAGTTTTGCTTTTGCAGTGATTCGGCAGGGATCGGCATGGATTCGGCCCTTACTGAATACTGCGAGGGCAAATCGCCAAAAAAAGGCCTACGGTAACCCTTGCCGAAGAGATTTTATCGGGGCTTACTGCATGAGGCCCATTATTACAATTCTAGATTGCAGAGAAGCACAGTTGATTTTCTTATTGAGGACAAGAGCCCCAGAGGGTCTTAAATTTGAATGGAACTTGGGCCATTTCTTAAGATGATCCAGTTTTCCATGGTATTGTATTGGGTTCTCTCTGCGTTCTATGATATTTCTTTTGTCAATATAACAAGAGACAGGGGGTGCCCAATGCTGCATCCAATTGACAAAACATATAAAGTAAAATACTTCAATAATAATAATTGGTTATTTAGTTAACCCTTTGGCCAAAGGCGTCATAAGCCTGCATACCAACGTCAAGGTATAACCAAAATAATGCAGGTCCTACACTACACTGTGAACCCTTCCTTTTACCTCTGTGAGAGGGGAAAAAACCATAATGGGTCTTGTTCCTGCAGCAAGTTAAATGACCTTCCAAGTTAAAAGGGTGAAGGAGGAGGAGTGAGCTCTGGGGGGAGGTGCCACAGCCTCCAAAGAGACATAGGTTAACACAGATTCCCAGCAAGCTCAAACTCCCACACCCACCACAAAGTGAATATATATTTATGTCAACCAGAGAGCTACTGAGCGTGGCAATTGCATATAACAAGAGACAGGGGGTGCCCAATGCTGCATCCAATTGGCAAAACATATAAAGTAAAATACTTCAATAATAATAATTGGTTATTTAGTTAACCCTTTGGCCAAAGGCGTCATAAGCCTGCATACCAACGTCAAGGTATAACCAAAATAATGCAGGTCCTACACTACACTGTGAACCCTTCCTTTTACCTCTGTGAGAGGGGAAAAAACCATAATGGGTCTTGTTCCTGCAGCAAGTGAAATGACCTTCCAAGTTTCTCTCTCTTTGGAGGCTGTGGCACCTCCCCCCAGAGCTCACTCCTCCTCCTTCACCCTTTTAACTTGGAAGGTCATTTCACTTGCTGCAGGAACAAGACCCATTATGGTTTTTTCCCCTCTCACAGAGGTAAAAGGAAGGGTTCACAGTGTAGTGTAGGACCTGCATTATTTTGGTTATACCTTGACGTTGGTATGCAGGCTTATGACGCCTTTGGCCAAAGGGTTAACTAAATAACCAATTATTATTATTGAAGTATTTTACTTTATATGTTTTGTCAATTGGATGCAGCATTGGGCACCCCCTGTCTCTTGTTATATGCAATTGCCACGCTCAGTAGCTCTCTGGTTGACAAAAATATATATTCACTTTGTGGTGGGTGTGGGAGTTTGAGCTTGCTGGGAATCTGTGTTAACTTTTGTCAATATAAATGCAGTGGAAATGAATTGCATCATTCCCAACGGGTTTCGCCTAATATCATACTGGGATTATTGTTATATATACTCATTTGTATTCTTTAGGATCATCTAATATGTATTTTTCCTGAAATAGTTCCTGGATTCATATCTCATACAGTAAATATTCGATTTAGAATTCTTATTCATACTTCTGATTTGGAGTTGGACCCTTTGTATTTACGTTTGATATATATCATATTTCTGCCTTATTTTTAATATTATTATAGGTTAACATTAATATGTCATATTGTAAGTGACATTTTTTAAATGTTAGGAAGCTATAGAAACTTTGATGGGCATCAGAAATTGAATCATGTCATGCATAAAGAACAATCTGGATGATGAGAAATATATATATTTTCTGTTTGAGAGATTTTCTTACAGAAGACAACTCCTGGGGTTGGAGCATAAGCTTTGTAAGCACAAATACAACTGTATGTAGTAGAGTATGAACTATTGTTATGCTTAATCGTTCTAATAAAACTAGCCTTGTCCAGTTGATAAATTGGACAAGGAATTATATAGATTTAGTTGTAGTATAGATTACACCCCAATATTTCAATTTGGAGGTATATAATTGAATTTATATTAATTTATATATATTCGCACAAGTTATTCCTTATTCTATATCTGCGTTTTTGCTTTATAAGTTTGCTCCATTTATTCTTTTGTAATTTTTGAAATTTTTAGAAATGTTGGCTTATTTGTCTAGATTCATATTTGTCATTAATACTATCTTTTGACTTATTTTCTGACTTATACTTTGCGAATTAGATTCTTGTCCCATTATGCCTCATGTAGTTATGCCTGTCTTTAACTAATGTTATATCTTGATCATATTGGGCATGACTGATGAGGGTTTATAATTTTAGAATGTTATACTGTACTTTTATATTATTGTTATATAACAATTCTAGTGCATTTTTTGCCGGTGTCTTAGGAGGTAGTGTAAGGTTCACAGAACCTGTTTAATTAATTTGTGGTTTTGATTGTTATATGTTTGTCAATTCACTAAAGTTTTCTTTTTCCATTGGATTTTTTTTTGTTGGTGGACTTTATATCCAGAAACAGAATTGTTGTGTCTAAAGTCATCTCCGTGGGAATTGGTGATGGGGGTGGGTCCCGGTCGTGCAAGCGCTCTGTGTTCTGGGCTTAACTGAGGGTAGATCTGGACTTTCTGATCTTGGTGGATCTGGCCTGTGCGCATGCGTGGTTGTGCGTGACGTCCTCGCGCATGAGCAGGACGCCGTGACATCACCACGTTTTGGCGCGAAACGGGGATTTTCAAATGTTTACTTAAGGGTTCTTTGTGAATGTTATGGTGACTACTTGATAAAGAGCAACGCGCACAAAATGCATAGGAGGTTTGTTACACCTCTGTTTTTTTTTAAACATGGACCAATAAAGCTGTATATTTTTACAAATCTATTTTTGTGACCCACTCTCTTGGCTGTGCACCATTATCCTATTTTTTCTATCCTGATATAACTAATGGCAGCACGCTCAACTAGAGGCACAGGATAGAGGTACATCATAATGTGAGTATATCATTTATATATTATTAAGTGAATCTCCTGTGATAATAGTAGTCCAGGGACTATCCCAACGAGGTTTTGAGGAGTGGGTTTTTACCAACAAACTCTTACCTTCAGGTACATATGTCTTAGTTGTACATATGGTACAGGTACATTGTATAGTATGTCTTTATTTATATAGCGCCATTAATGTACATAGCGCTTCACAGTAGTAATACACATGATAATTAAATAAATAACAGATAATATAAACAGGTCATGGGCATAAGTGCATCAGACATAAAAGTAACATTAAGGAAAAGGAGTCCGTGCTCTGAGGAGCTTACAGTCTAATTGTTAGGTAGAGAGAACGTACAGAGACAGTAGGAGGGAATTTTGTTAAGTGCGTCTGCAGGGGGACAAGCTATATGTATCATGTGTCCAGTATAATCCAGTGCTATTCATATGCTTCTTTAAGCAAGTGTGTCTTAAGGTGGGTCTTAAAGGTGGATAGAGAGGGTTCTAGTCGGGTATTGAGGGGAAGGGCATTCCAAAGGTGTGGGGCAGTAAGTGAGAAAGGTTTAAGGCGGGAGAGGGCTTTAGATACAAAGGGGGTAGAAAGAAGACATCCTTGAGAGGAATGCAGGAGTCGGGATGGTGCATAACTAGAAATTAGGGCTGAGATGTAAGGAGGAGCAGAAGAGTGTAAAGCTTTAAAAGTGAGGAGGAGAATTGGATGTGTGATACGGGATTTGATCGGAAGCCAGGAGAGCAATTTCAGGAGGGGAGATGCAGAGACAGATTTAGGAAAGAGTAGATTGATTCTGGCAGCAGCGTTTAGGATAGATTGTAGCGGAGACAGGTGAGAGGCAGGAAGGCCGGACAGCAGGAGGTTACAGTAATCAAGACGGGAGAGAATGAGGGCCTGAGTCAGAGTTTAGCAGTCGAGCAACAGAGAAACGGGCGTATCTTAGTGATATTGTGGAGGAAAAAGCGACAGGTTTTAGAAACGTTCTGAATGTGAGAGGAGAATGTGAGAGATGCGTCGAGTGTGACCCCTAAGCAGCGTGCTTGGGCTACTGGGTGAATGATCGTACTTCCAACAGTAATGTGGAAGGAGGGAATAGGGCCAGGTTTGGGAGGAAGTATGAGGAGCTCTGTTTTTGTCATGTTGAGTTTAAGGCGGCGGAGGGCCACCCAGGATGATATAGCACATATAGGTACATATGTAAACAGTTTCTGGCTGATTTTGCCAACTGAAAAAGAAAGAAATTCACATATTGTAGTGCAGATAAATCAAGCAGTATCCCAATTCAGTTGCAATGCTTTCTCTGCCTCATATTCATGATTTTCAATGTAATGGTGTCTTTTGGACCAGGTGTTAAAATGCTGATCTCTGTATTTTCCTATGTACCATCCCTGGGTTATTGTTGCTCCCATTGTGGGCATAGGTAACTGCACATGCAATCAATGGGTGTATTGGTGTTTGTATTGTATTTTAATGTTTATTGGGGTTTGAGGGGGTGGGTGAATGGGGGTAATTGCCCTGGGGTGGGTGGTTAGGCTTCTCAGATGGGTAGTGGGCTGGGTTAACTCTTTCATTAGCATAGTGGTTAATACCGCTACGTTAATAAAGGGGTTAACCCCTCCTGCAATCTTCCTGATAGGCCTAACCACCCACCCTGGGGCATCTACCCCATTCACCCAGCCCCTTTAACCCCAATAAACCAGGTACTCTGGCTTAACCCCTTCATTGCATTAGCGGCTAGCCGCTAAGGTGATGAAGCTGCTTTTATTTTATTTTAATAACACCGTATTGAAGCAGAGAGTCATTGAATTTGAACTGCATTCATTTCAGCCTCAGGGACACCTGCTTCCCGAGTTACAGGCCCCGGTATGGAGTGCCGGTATTTCCCTGCATTGTTTATATGTCCCGGACATGTGGGCCGTGTTGCAGGAGAATTTAAACATGGTGGAGTTACCAGCACCCCATAACGTGGCCTGTAATTCGGGATTAAGGGGGTCCCCAAGGCTGAAATTAATGTGGTTCAGCTCTTGAGCTTTGTGATCACCTGTTAGAGGTGTGCAGGTAGAGTGACTGATTCAGTCTCACTCTTACTATGCATCTCTTACATACAGGTGCAACCCAGTAGGATTTACAGAGCGGGAGTTCCATTCAAACGCAGTAACCCCTGCTGTGTTAATCCCGATGGACCATTACCGATTGCTATGCTCTGTGCCACGGACTGTTAAGGCTTTGCACACTGAGAGCTTATACCGAAATATTTAAACTAAGAACCTTAAGAATAGTCTATCTCCTAGTGATATTGACATTAAAGAAAAACACTATGCAAGAGACATCCTGGTTATCTAATAAACCAAGAGGTAATGTATCATAATGTATTATTGATCATGATGCATCATAATAGTGATCCATCACTAATGAAATATAAGGGTATTTATATCATACTACCTAGTAGAAGAGGGAGGGTTTGTGTTAAAGCATTTTCCAAACAAGAAAGTTGTTGGATTTATAATCTCAAAACTTTGGCTCCCTTAAATCTGAATGAAGAAATAGATGTCTGGTCCTTGTTTTGAGTACTGTTCATTTAATTTGTTTGACTAATTTGCTCTTTTTAACTTTTTGATATATTTATACATCTACAATGTATTTTATTTATTTTATTATATATTTATATTATTTAGATTTTTAATAAGTAGTGTGGTTTTATGTATATATATATATATATATATATATATATATATATATATATTCATGTAGAGGTATCAGTACCGTGTTAGCCGAGCTTCAATATTCAAAAAATAAATAGATGATATCGTTCTGTAAAAGCAAATAAAGCATTTCGTTAGCCACAGAACGGTATCATCTATTTTTTTTTTTTGAATATTGAAGCTCGGCTAACACGGTACTGATACCTCTACATGAAAATATATACATATATATATATATCTATATACATATATATATTATATATATATATATATATATATTTATATATATATATATATATATATATATATATATACACATATATATATATACACATATATATATATATATACATATATATATATATATATATATATATATATGGAGCGCTTCTACACTGCATGCAGTGACATTACGTCAGGACGTCACCGCGCATGCACACTAACAGACCAAATCGAGCGCAGGACATTCTGCGGCTGCCAGCAACAGCATATCTGCTTTTATTGGACTTTTATGATGATACCAGATGCCCTGGGGTTCCTCAACGTTCCGCTGTTTGCCTACACCACGGAGTATGATTCAGGCTGTGAATTCCGGATACAGAGCCACCAGCTGTGCGGTGATTATATTCACAATTGCATGTTTTAAACTTACCCTTGTGAGTGTATTTTTTTCCACCCCTTTCCCTTTCCTTCCATCATTAAATTAAATTTTTTACGCTCTCTCTTCTTTTCTTCATATATATATATATATATGTAGAGTTATCAGTACCGTATTAGCCGAGCTTCAATAATCAAAAAATAAATAGATGATACCGTTCTGTGGCTAACGAAATGCTTTTATTTGTGCGAGCTTTCGAAATACACTGATCTCTTCTTCCGGCGATGTTACAATGAATGAAGCAAGTAGGGACCTTCCTCAGGGTGGTGCAATAAGTGTTTGATCTAGCACATATATATAACCCCACCACTACAGAATAACACCTGATCCCAATCACCTATTAAAACACCTATTAAAAACGAAGACACACCTCTAGGTACTACCCCTTAAACTCTAAAACCAATAGAATCCCATACTGAGGGCTGCAAGCACCAATTACAAGTAGTACAAAGAGTCCGTCATCATCATGGACCCCCGTCTGTATGAGCCTGCTGTATGTAATCTGCAATCATGTCCCTCTCAGCGCATCACGTAGTTACCCAATCGCGTTCATAACACCAGGTAGGGTGCACGCACTCAGCATGATCCATTCACGCATGCGTGAATATAACCAGTAAGTAAGCGCCCACCAATGTTTAAATAGTCATAGGCTGCACAAAGTGTTCTGCGCATGCCTGGCTAGTGTTATGTACAATTACTCATCAGGCCATAAGGTAGCAACCCGACGGCGTCTATAGCAGCAAGCGCGACAATGGCCAAACAGCCATAGGCTGCATAAAGCGCGCCGCGCATGCGCTAGCTTGTATTGTGTATAGTGACACGTAGTCTGGCAACCCGACGGTGTCTATGGCAACTGAGGGGATCGCGATTGCGCATAATAAACCAAATCGCCCATAAATAATGTACATAGATTCTACCCCTCATGCCTTGCGCATGTGTAAACATCTCTAATAGTGAAAAAGCGTAACTATAGCAATAAGGCATTCAGTAAACAGAAAAATCACGCATGCGTGAAAGAAAGGAAATCCGTCCTATACTGCACACACCAGCGTCATAGCAACCAAAAAACATCAGCACACATATAGGCAACTAGTATATCGTAGGGATAAACAATAAAACAATGAACCTGACTTGAAAGTACTACAATGAGTGCCCACGCAGGACTCAAATAATGTCATATATAAACACAAACCCCATCTATAGACAATATAATAAAAATACATAGTGAGAACCCTTGGAGCTAACAATTTAGCTTCTTGTTGCAAAAGGAGTTTGTTCCTATCTCCTCCACGTGGTGGAGGCTGTACTTGGAAGATAGGCAAGCAACGCATAGTGGCTAGAGAATGACTCAACTATTTGAAGTGTCGAGCAACAGGAAGGTAAATCCGAGCGAGTTTCACAAGAAAGAATCCCTCTCAATATGCACTCTACATATATAGTGGTCTATTTCGTAGAGATATCTGTTGCCATCTTATCATCTGTTGCATTAATCGCGGCCCATATTAAATAAGCGTACGTTCTGTCGGGTTTTTGGAACACGGACTGCGGTGGTGCACTCATGGCGGGACTCTCAGACAATAACCAGACCAGAAACTGTGCTTGACTTTTTTTAATATGAAAAGCCTAAATTGATACATTATTGTAAATTCTTCCTTCAGTCCCAAGGCCAATTTACAATGGACCACTGTGGCATTCTTTTAAACACCTGCAAGTCGACACATTACTGAAGCGCATGCGCGTTACAATTCATGAATATCTGCCATCTGGCGGATACGCGAAGAATTGCAACCAATTAAATCCGAACCATTATCAATAAACACATCAACCGCGAGTGTGAATGCAACATGAATGCGGTATGAATGCCGTCAGAATGCGGCATGAAAGTGGTGAATTGCGGTGAAGTGCGTGGCATTCGGAAAAAATCCCCGAAAAAAATCGGAGATGTTGGAGAATAAAAGGGGCCGCGGCTGTATGCATGAATGAGTATGCATTAAACACCACAACAACACAAAAGAATTTAGTGAACTTTGTTGTTATTTATTTATGTTTTGCCTTTTGAGAGCGAGTCACAGGCCTGCTTGTTGGCTGTTGTGATCGCCTTTTCCCTGTGCCAAGTACTCTCGGCTTAACAGTTGCACTTGATGTGGCCTGTGGCAGTTCGGGGGCACTTGTTGGGGCCTGTGGCAGTTTGGGGGCACTTGTTGGGGCCTGTGGCAGTTCGGGGGCATTTGTTGGGGCCTGTGGCACTGGTTCAGCATACATTGAAACACTGGTGGAGCAGTTTCTTGTGTGTGTGTGTGTTTTTTTTTCTTCCAGAAGCTGGTTATTTGTAATGGTTCACCAATCTTTCTTTTGCGTGTCTCATTTGCAGGTGTCGGTTCAATATTTGGAACAGATGATGACAACGCTTGTATGTTGACAGGGACCTGCACAGAAATTACACCAAGTGTACCTGAAACATCCAGAAGTGGTGAATGAAGAACTGATGGTTCTGGAGAAAAATTAGCACCACGGAAATATCCATCCTCTGATGGCTTAAACTGGAATTCATGCTCTCTTGCTGTACTCCTAAACTGATTGGCTTGGCTTACATTCAGAACTAGTGCTTGTAATGTGTTGTTGAGATTTTGGAGTTCTTTAGGAATTTGTATGATGACATTTTTTATTTGTGTCATTTCTGATATCATCCTTTCATGCATCCTTTCATGCAGTGACATCATCCTTTCATGCAGTGAGATTATTTCAGAATGGCGACGATTTTCTTCACCCAATATTCGTTCTTCCGAAGCTGCAATTGCAGAGAAAGTGTCACGAGCAGGAAGACTTGAATGCTGTGTTAATCCAGGAGTGTCAACAACTTCATGGTCACTTGAGTCAATTTGTCCCTGGGCGGAAAGATCTGGTTGTAAAAAGAAAAACATAAATGATCAACTCACATGGAACATTAACATTGTTTCATGCAATAATGATAGTTGTTCTCATAGTGTAACACATTACATGTTGACATATTATCTCTAATTTTTTGACAATATATGATTTACTCTTTTGTCCACAATTACAAATGTCTCGAGTCAGTGTGAATGATGAATGAATGGAAGATTGTTGTTACATCACAACTCATACTTGGTACTTCAAAACGCACACAATACATGTTGTGTAATGAAACATCTCCTCTGTTTCATTCATTAACTATTCATAAGTTCATCACATGTGAAAATCACATCTTGTAAACAATGTAATTTGTCATGGCAATGTACATATTATATTGTGTGTACGTCAGACACTCACCTTCCATTCCTGCTGATGACACTGAGGATGCAGGTGAGGAAACGAGTTGTGGCGGAGCTGTCCCAGGTGACCCAGGAGCTGGCGGAGCAACTATATAGAAGAAAAACATCAGAAGCTTACATTATGTGAATTAGGTACACATGACAGTATCTGTATTGGGAGTACTGATGTAAAACTATCAGCATTATTTCATGAGATAACAATGATATGCTTAGGTCCATCTGTAGATGATCCATCTTAACACAAATGTACATGTTAATATGATGAATATACATCTTATTTTAAGCGTACAACATACATACAGTACTATGTTAATGCAGATATGTATGAAGGGATGTGTAGTCCAATTCACTGATCTGTTCTCCATACACTGGATATGTTAGGTATTATTATAGGCACAATAAGTGACATCACTGCCATGAATGAAAACAATACTCTATGCTTACAATTCTGCACATAATTGTTTCACATTGTACGATAATACTTCTAAATCAGTATGAGCATTTAGGAGATGCAGGGGTAGCGCTGCATGTGGGTGACACTCAGCACCACATGCAGTCTCTCGCTCATAGATGTTACTGGTGTGAGAAGGTGGCGTATCAGTAAGGTTACAATAGTTATTTCAAACACTAATGACAAAGCAACTTTGTCATATATCGTCTAAAGGTTGTTTAAAGTTGTCATAGAATTAGCATTTCAAATGACTGTCATGAACTTATCTTCCCATTGTCACCTTCTACCACCTCTACCCCCTCCCCCTACACTTCACCCCACCTTGACCCCCTGAACTCACTCTTCCCCCCCCCTGTTCACCTTTATGCTATGATTAGATATTTGTTGAAGTTTTTTCACAGACAGGTACATCAGCGTACTTACAATATATAGGTAGCTATATATTAACACTATTTAATTCTATATGGTACATGTTCGTATTTCTGCTCACATGAGGCAACATCAACAAAAAACAGCATTATTAACCAATAATGGAATGTCTGTGTGAAAGTTCATAGTGTTCGCCTTTGACTTAACAATATTACAGGCAGGACATTATTATGCAGTAAGGGCCTGTTTAGAGGTGTTACATAGATACTGCTGCGACACACTTTATTCGAGCAAATACCCAGTATGTACCTGGCAGATACCTGGAATGCGCCGCTCCTCACCTCTGACAAGCCCCGTTGCATTTGCCTTCCCAGCCTGGGTTCATGCCTGGCTGATGGGCGGCTGATCTGTTAAATGATAATGATTAGGATTTAGTAGGCTGCAATGCTTCGCGTGTCTACCAGGTGGCATAAATTCATGAATTGTAATGCAGTATATATATATATACTGTGCAGTATTGCAGCCAGCGGGAATAAAATGCTTAAATCCCTGCCTGGAAAATAACTCAATGCACTCGGGCAGAAAACAGTCACAAACCTCAATACACCCGGGTATACCCGAATTCGTGGCACTAGCCGAGCTCGAATAAAGTGTGTCGCCAGTGTACACACACATATATATATATATATATATATATATATATATATATATATATATATATATATATATTTGTGTGTAGCGGTCATGTAAAATGCCTACAGTCATCTCTCCTGCTGGCAGCAAGGCCTGGTAAGTGTGGGCCTGCCAGCAGTAATCATGGAGGTTTTCCCTCACACCCTGGTGGGGTGCCCTGTGTATGGATGGGACTGGTCACATGCTCTGACTCCATGGTTAGTGATGTCAGAGGTGTGTCAGCCTCAGAAGTTACATAAGGCACAGCACTGTGTCTAATAGTTAGTTGCTGGAAGTTCTACCTGAAGTCTGAGTTGAGGAAGGAGTTCGGCTAAGAGGAGTAGTTCAAGTTCTGCTAGAGTGTCAGTTATGTTATAGTAACTCCATGGGAGACTGTGTCCAGGGACCTGGCACAGGGCAGTGATTCCTGCGGGAATAGTGAATCCCTCATCTAGGTGACATACCTATCAAAGGGGAGCACGGGCGAGATGATCGGCTAAAGATACCCCATTGTGGAGGGCAGCTATGCCCACCGTGACAATAAAGATGGAGATGATCAGAGAAACCCCTGTTTGTGAGAGTCCAATGATTACACAGGAGGTTGCACCACCGAGGAGTTCCTCGTCAGGATCATCCCCATGCGGACGCAGGGACCCTGGTGAGGTGGAGGCGCTGCACTGGAACTAGGTGAGACTCAGCACACTACCTCAGCTGCCTGTCTGGATGGGTCCTCCCCACACACCATCATGCGGGAGACTCAGGAGTCCTGTAGCCAACAGGTGCACCACCCGACACTACCACACTGTAATGGGGACCGGTTAGACCACAGGGGCCAATGTGAGATTGGGTGGGTCAGGCCGGGCCAGAAACACCGTTACATTTGGAGGCGAGCTGCTGAGATCAGATCTGTCATCAGGACAGGCTCTAGCTAGGCACACTGGGAAACAGGGAGAGTGTCTGCTGCCACTTTGTGCTGCGTAGGGACGGACCTAGGGGTGGTCAGGGGGCTGACGGGATATTGTCAGTTCGCAGGGACGACCTAGGGGCCTGAAGGGAGTGAGGGGTCTGGAGCCGGGCTATAGCTGACCGAGTCACCTTGAGGCAGTGCTAGTTGGTAGGATGCCAGAAGGGATAGCCTGTTAACTTGGTCAGGAATCCTGGAGAGGGTCTGCGCTAGGCTGACCAAGAGAGGTAGACGCCCCAAGTACTGCATGGCAGAGCCAGAGTACCTAGCCCATTCCAGACACTTACCATAGGGAGCACAGACTGGGAGGAAGGAGTCACAGCAGACACTGAGAGAGTGAGCCTAGCCTGAGGTAGTGCAATACTGGGTCACACCTAGATAAGGTACACATGTGGTGGTGCATCTGAAGCTAATCTTTATTGTGCCGGTGTGGTGGCTGCCCCGCAGAGTGGAGCCCCATGTACGATAACTGTTACGAGAGAGTGGAGGATCCGCGTGGGGCGGAGAACATGAAATGGCGGACAGAGGATGATGGGGAGGGCACCCGTGGCGTGCAACCCACTGAAGAGCAGACTGTAGCCGAGTTATCATTGACCAATCTGCTCTGGAGCGAGGGGCCACCCTTGAAGAGTGTGAGGAAATTGTAATAATTGGGGGAGAACCCCGTGAGGAGAGCAAACAAATGGACTTTTTGGGCGTAAAAGTCAATCAAAATGGCGGTTCCCGCTTGCTAGGGAAACCGCATGGGCCAGTCGCAGAAAAAATGGCTGATGCAGGACTTGCAGGGAGCTGGCCGGGAATGGCGCGGACAGCGGAGCCCCGCCCTGATGGGGGCATGGCGCGAAAGCTATGGCTGCGCCGGGATGGACAGTGACTAACTCAGCCCCTGTGCTGAGTCAACCGCTTAGTCTATGGGACCCTCCCCTGATTTCTACCAGGGGGAGTGACTTTCAACTATGGCCTGTGGGAATGCACCCACTGGGCCCAGGGACTGATATCCAGACGGCGCCACTACAGAACGTAGTTCCGGCCGTGGAGGAGCCGTGCAAAAAGGATGGTTATCTTGCACGGAGGAAGGCTGCCAGGAGAAGGCGGGAACTAGCCGTGGGAAAAGACCCCCACCCTTGTGGGGAAATTGGCGCGAAAACGCTAACCGCGCCCACCAGGACTGAGAGAGGTGCGGCCTTAATTAAGGGGCATGATATTCCCCTGTGGGACCCGCCCATAATTGCAACCCCTGGGGGCGGGTTCCAGCTCTGTCAGAGAAGGGAGGAGCCGAAGCAGGGAGTGGCGGATCCAGCAACTTCCATCAGTCAGTTGCGAGGAACCACTGAGAAGGAGAGACCTGTACAGGAAGTGGCTCCTGTACAAAGAATGGCCTGCTCCTCCACGGTGGGCACAATGGTCTCTACACAGCCCTACTCAGTGCCCGGCGGGGTGCTAGTAGTGAGGGTGGCCAACACCGAGACGGTGGTCGGGCTCTGCCTACAATGTGGGCTGCCCGGAGGCACGGTCAACACGGCGGCACGTTGCCCTCATTGCGGGACTTTATACCTGTGGCCTATGCCCACATTTATTCCAATTCAGCCTGCTGACCCCCCGGTGGACATGGCAAGGCGCTCCGCCGAGTCCCCGGGCGCGCTATGGATCAACCGCGCCAGTCCCGGAGACAAGGGACTGGAGCCGGTCAAGTCGGCTGGGTCAGTGGCGATCGAGGCGGTTGAAGCACCCCCCGCAATCGGGGAAAAGAGACTTTCACTCTGCCCGGAGACCCCTAAGTCAGGAAAGGGGATTACTCAGACGAGGACCTCCGTGAGCTGGCGGTGGTAAAAGCGGAGCTGAAAAGGCAGACCGGAAGGACGACACCCCATGGGGTGAGTGGCAGGACGTCCCCCGCAGATCGGCGAGCCGACCGACGGAGTCCCACTTTCCCAGGACCTGGCGGAGACGGGAGAGAGATGCCTACACCCCTGCGGACGGGTAAGCCAAGCAGCCCTATTACTTACCTGGTTACAGCGGACGGCGAAGCGCTGGAGGGGCAGCGCCATGCCCAAAGCGCACGTGGAGAGACGGCATCACTTCCGGCAACGACGGCGGGGCAACCGGATGTCGTTATAGAGGAAGAGATCCCGCATGGGGGTCCCACGCAAGATGGTGACGTTTCCGGTTCCGGGGAGGACGTCACTTCCGGTGGCGACGGCGGAACCCATGAAGAAAAAGCAGCGACGCTTCGGTGATCGGGGGAAGGTCCCCGATCACTTACAAGGCCCAGAAATTGGAGAGACGATCTCAGGACTGAGGAGGGTGAGACATCATCCTTGGACCAGTCTACGGACAGCCAGGAGCGGGTCGTAACCCCGTGGGGTCCCGTTCCGTGCCCCTATGCCCAAACCCCCGCCATAGTTAATACCCCTACCCCCATCACACGGTCACCGGGTTCACCGCCTAGCCTGGAGTACGTGGACAATTCACAAGGGGGAGAGGGAAGACGGACTGGGGAAAAGCAGCGCAGTGGCGCTACGGAGGGCGATTCAAGGGGAGGGGGAGAATTGAGCGTGGCAACTACAGCACCCCAACCCGTAGTAAAGGCCTCGGGGTCGTCTAGGTGGTCTGTGCCGCGATCTGAGCGGTCATCAGGGGTATTTTCCATGGACGATGACAGGGACTCAGGAGGGTCAAACAGATTTCGGGAGAACCGGTGGTGGGCCCCATTATTTGAAGGGTACTTGGCCTGGATGGACCGCACTCGGTTCCTCATCCGGCGAGAGGATGTAGTGGACTATTGGTGGGCTGTGGGAGAGTTTACCCCAGAACAGAGGGACAGAGAGCTGCAGGAGCGATGGCTGCAGATTGAGAATAGGGAAATAGAGCCTATGGGTCCCAGTATTTTGTCAGACCCCGTGGACCCTGACGAACCCCTATCATGGGTGCTGCCTGGGAGGGGAGGTAAGGCTGACATGACTAGAATTAGTAGGGCCGAGAGAACCATAATGGCTCGGTATAAATCTTCCCACGGGTTGGAGTACCCGTATGTCCCTGAGCCTCTCATGGATGAGATAGAGGACAACCGGGATAGGTGGCTTAGGGAGGCCATAGAAATGCACCTAGTGGGGAGAGGGAGTTCCGTGATAGGAAAGAAGGCCGAGGAACGGATAGAACATTTAATCCGCATATGGGCCATTGGGAGAAATATCTATAAACACAGAGTAACATATAGACCAGAGAGGGGATTACCCAGGCATTTCTCAGTAACAGTTCTGGATATGGGGGGTAGAGAAGTAAAGAAACCGGACCCCTATCACTATTTTTAGGTGGTACTGTGCATCACGCGGGTCTGTGGCTGCTGGTCGGGGCGGGCTTGGCGGATGACTGTATTCATGTGTACTGCATTATGAGGAAGTTTGTGTGATGTTAATTATGTTTTCCGTTACAGTGCTTCCTGGAAAGAGGTATACAAATTTAGGTCCCAGCGAGGACAATGGGATTCACCAGGGGGAGAATGTAGCGGTCATGTAACATGCCTACAGTCATCTCTCCTGCTGACAGCAAGGCCTGGTAAGTGTGGGCATGCCAGCAGTAATCATGGAGGTTTTCCCTCACACCCTGGTTGGGTGCCCTGTGTATGGATGGGACTGGTCACATGCTCTGACTCCATGGTTAGTGATGTCAGAGGTGTGTCAGCCTCAGAAGTTACATAAGGCACAGCACTGTGTCTAATAGTTAGTTGCTGGAAGTTCTACCTGAAGTCTGAGTTGAGGAAGGAGTTCGGCTAAGAGGAGTAGTTCAAGTTCTGCTAGAGTGTCAGTTATGTTATAGTAACTCCATGGGAGACTGTGTCCAGGGACCTGGCACAGGGCAGTGATTCCTGCGGGAATAGTGAATCCCTCATCTAGGTGACATACCTATCAAAGGGGAGCACGGGCGAGATGATCGGCTAAAGATACCCCATTGTGGAGGGCAGCTATGCCCACCGTGACAATAAAGATGGAGCTGATCAGAGAAACCCCTGTGTGTGAGAGTCCAATGATTACACAGGAGGTTGCACCACCGAGGAGTTCCTCGGCAGGATCATCCCCATGCGGACGCAGGGACCCTGGTGAGGTGGAGGCGCTGCACTGGAACTAGGTGAGACTCAGCACACTACCTCAGCTGCCTGTCTGGACGGGTCCTCCCCACACACCATCATGCGGGAGACTCAGGAGTCCTGTAGCCAACAGGTGCACCACCCGACACTACCACACTGTAATGGGGACCGGTTAGACCACAGGGGCCAATGTGAGATTGGGTGGGTCAGGCCGGGCCAGAAACACCGTTACATGTGTATCTATGTAAAAACTCTAAACAGGCCCTTACTGCATAATAATGTCCTGCCTGTAATATTGTTAAGTCAAAGGCGAACACTATGAACTTTCACACAGACATTCCATTATTGGTTAATAATGCTCTGTTTTTTGTTGATGTTGCCTCATGTGAGCAGAAATACGAACATGTACCATATATATATATATATATATATATATATGTAACCCTTTTTGTGAACCGGCCGACCCACCCAATCTCACATTGGCCCCTCGTGGTCTAACCGGTCCCTTTCCCTGCAACACACCTGCTCCTAAAGGGTTACTGGTACTGAAACACACCTGCGGCTCCAGGAGATCTGAGCCTCCGCTAGCTGGGAGCCTGGGGAAACCCTTACCATTACCTGGTGCAGCGCCTCCACTTACCCAGGATCCCCCGTTAGGAAAGATAGCCCTGAGTAAGAAATACCATAACACACGTAGATAAAACAATACTAACACTTTACTTGAGAACACATATCACATACCATAACACATTGCATAACATAACATAACATAACATAACCAGATGCTCTACCCGCATCACCTCAGCCCAATGTCTGGTGTTCCCATCCAGTGTCCTGTGATCACCCCATACCCAATGTCTCGTACTCCTACGAAAGGTCGTGGGTGACTGCGCAGTCACTATGTGAATAGGCCTGTTGGTGCACTTAATAATTAAGTACCTTCCGAGCACTCCGATGCTCGGGACCGCAACGCACTTCTCAAAGGGTCAGACGTCCGTCTGATCCTATTCAGGTACTTCCGCCGGGGACCCCAACGAGGGTCCCACCGCTTCCCGGGAACTCAGCAGTCGCTCGGTAACACCACCGTCGCACGGGCACAGCAACCGCCGCTATCAGCTTTCTGCCTAACTACTTCTAGAGTGACAGCAACCCTAACCTAGGGCCTGTCCCTGATGAACCGCAACCTGGGATGGCTTGGGGAAAACTCCTAGGGCCTGTGGACAATAACCTGCCCCCCTTCCCCTCAGCTGCCTAGTCCTATCTGTCTCACTAACAACTAGCTATTAACTAGCTAACAGTCTAACGCACCTGCAACCGACACTCAGCTCACACTGTCAGCCTGCAGGGATTCACCCACACTTCACACACACTGCACGCACTGCGCCCAGCACATGCAGCGACACACACACAGACAGCTGCAATCACACACAGCCACCTGGATCCCGCAGCAAATACACTGCTCGCACGCTGTGCCTATTTGCCAGTGCCCACAGCCCTCTCCGCTGTGGCACTGCCAAACCTGCACCTTCCACACCCAAGGGTCACCTCCCTAGCTAAGGCGTCCCTCTTCAGTTACCCCCTGCCCTTCCCGGGAATTGGGGCCTGCCTGGGGATCTAGGGAGAACCCTTACCTGATGCAGGAGCCACGCGCTCCCTGCACCCTTCCTACTCCTTCCTTCTCCTCTGCCTGACTGACTGTTGCAAAGCCCGGGAAATGTATCTATATTCCTGGGCTGAGCTTCCTGCAGCCCTATTGGCCACTAGGGAGCACCTGACCTCTGTCTCCCTAAGCCTCCTGGGAGTTGTAGTTCCCAGGGGCTGCCTAATGCATTGGGGCCGCGTGCGCGCTTCCCTTGCGCATGCGCGAACCACTAATGGCTGCCTCACTCTCCCTCTACACTTCCCTACTCTCGCGCGACCTCTCCCTATCCCTGGAGTCCTATCGCGCGCTTCCGCCCTACTGCGCATGCGCGAACTAACGCGCAGTGGCGGCGCACTCTCTGCAAGCCGCCGAGCCGGTGGCAACGCGATCGCGACCTTAGCGACGGCCCGATCGCGTCCCCGGCAACCGGCCTGCGCCTCGCAACGCTCTGCTCCCTGCACTGGCCCCCACCCTCGCGAAGTGCCGGCGGGTCCGTCAAAGCCTCCGGCGGCACCCGCTACCGCACGGCACCCGCGGAGGGGGGCCAGAAAGTGAAAATATACCTCGGGGCTACATATATATATATATATTCTATCTATATATATAGATAGAGAGATAAATCAAATAGTTAATTATGGATTTTTGTTACCATACACACTATAACCAAGAACACAGTGATGACACCCATTAATGTGACAAAGGCTGACTGCGGGTGTGTTTACTGGGTATGCATGTTAACCCTGGGTGTGCTACAAGCTGTGACCATACTGCAAGCTTAAACCTATAGGGGAAAGATGTGTATAAACAGGTAAATCTGACGATTGACCCACCAGGCGCTCAGAAATAGAACCATGCTGCCCAGTGATATATTGGAACTTAGGCTATGGTAGACCCCAGGAATAAAGAAAATATAATGTGTGAAAGATCTTTTCCAGCAACAGGCTTCCTAGGAGCACCATGTAGTTGAGATAAAAAGATTCACTTATCTGACTCAGGGGAGTGATCCGCTTGCATTAAAACCATCTAGTTATAGGGTGTTTTTAATTGCTACACCTGTTCGTATTTCCCAATCGAATCGTACACCAGGTGTCCATCAACACACTCCCCACAACATTGACGTCACATAAAACATAGTATTCTACAAAAATCAAAGTGACCTAAACACCATTGCTTATACCATAAATCCTAACATTGTATCCAAATATGTAAAGCAATGTATTAATGATTAGGTCATATTAAAAACATTTATATGCACACTTCATATCTAGATTAAGCAATAAGTTGATAAATATATTACAATAATATTGCAATAATGCAATAATATACCCATGGGTTTGAATTGTTGTTCGAATGACAAAAGAATATAATTATGTAGAGAGCAACAATATCAACAGAAGGATATAGCAATTCATAATTTGTAATATACTCAAATGTAAAAATATTATTTAGAATTTTAAATTTATGATCAGCATTAATATGTCTAAACAATTGAATAAAGCATATAATCCATTGATTAAAAACACCCTATAACTAGATGGTTTTAATGCAAGCGGATCACTCTTTGACAAAGGCCCCATAGGCTGAAACGCGTCAGAGGATCTGCTTGCACTTTGTGTGAATAAAAGCTTTTTTCAGTCACTCATTAGCCTTCTTCCACTTATTGCAGCTGTGCGGCGTTTTCACCCCCCTCGGGAGGAGTTTTTCATATAGGGGAAAGATGTTGAATGGTCTCTAAAGTAAAAGGTAGCACTGTGTGCTAATTTGCATATCATTACACATAATCCCTTCCTGCAGTTCAAGTGCTGTGTGCTGGCTCATAATGGTGTAAGGCAGGATTGCAGACCCAATACATGCAAATGAGCATACACACACACATATATATATATATATATATATATATATATATAGATAGATAGATAGATAGATAGATAGATAGATAGATAGATAGATAGATAGATAGATAGATAGATAGATAGATAGATAGATAGATAGATAGATAGATAGATAGATAGATAGATTGATCTATCTGTTTTTTCTGTAAGCCCGAGAAAAATCATCTGACATGTAAATGTGCTGGGGGTGAATGAGCTGAGGGTATTTATATATATAGATATATGTGTGTGTGTATGCTCATTTGCATGTATTGGGTCTGCAAGCCTGCCTTACACCATTATGAGCCAGCACACAGCACTTGAGATTTATAGCACTTTAGATAGCACTTTAGATATATATATATATATATATATATATATATATATATATATATACACATAAAATTCAGTCAGCACACTGTAATTGAAGATGTAGTAATAGCAGATGCTAGTCCCATAGAGAGTAAATATGATACGAACCAATCCAAAGACCAGTAAAGAGACAGCAGACCGCTCGGGGTTAATCCAAAAGTCTATATTCACAACATGAAATACACGTAAGCCAACGTTTCGGTCCCACAGAGAGACCTTCCTCAGGGCCGAGGAAGGTCTCTGTGTGGGACCGAAACGTTGGCTTACGTGTATTTCATGTTGTGAATATAGACTTTTGGATTAACCCTGAGCGGTCTGCTGTCTCTTTACTGGTCTTTGGATTGGTTCGTATCATATATATATATATATATATATATATACTGCTACGGCCGAGTTTATTCGAGCATTTGCCCGTTCTCGGCCGCAGCAGTTACCTGGCGCGCGCCGGAGGGTGCCGGGTGCGCGCCGAAGCAGCGGAGGAGAGGCCCGCCGATCGCGGCTTCCCCCTCTCCTCTCCGGGTCCGCCGGGTCCCCCGGAACCCCCTGCTGCCGTCCCCCACATCGCGGGACACCAGGGCTCCCTCGGGGAGCCCTGGACATGCGTGCAGGGGGCGCAGGCACCCGATGACGCGTGACCGCACATCGGAGACACGCGGCATGCCGAGGGGCTGCCACTTGCAAGCCGGGAAATCTCCCGGCTTGCGGTACTGGCCACACTGCAATAAAGTGTGTCGCCAGTGTATATATATGTAGCGGTCATGTAAAATGCCTACAGTCATCTCTCCTGTTGGCAGTAAGGCCTGGTAAGTGTGGGCATGCCAGCAGTAATTATGGAGGTTTCCCCTCACACCCTGGTGGGGTGCCCTGTGTATGGCTGGGACTGGTCACATGCTCTGACTCCATGGTTAGTGATGTCAGAGGTGTGTCAGCCTCAGAAGCTTACATAAGGCACAGCACTGTGTTTAAGAGTTAGTTCTGCTGAGAGGAGGAGGGTTAGTTCAGTTGAGGAAGAGTTCCAGCTCTTGTCAGAGCTGAGGAAGGAGTTCAAGTTCTATCAGAGTGTCAGTTATGTTATAGTAACTCCATGGGAGGCTGTGTCCAGGGACCTGGCACAGGACAGTGATTCCTGCGGGAATAAGTGAATCCCTGATCTAGGTGATATACCTATCTAAAGGGAGCACGGGCGAGATGATTGGCTGAATATACCCATTGTGGAGGGCAGCTATGCCCACCGTGACAATAAAGATGGAGCTGATCAGAGAAACCCCTGTGTGTGAGAGTCCCATGATTATACAGGAGGTTGCACCACCGAGGAGTTCCTCGTCAGGATCATCCCCATGCGGACGCAGGGACCCTGGTGAGGTGGAGGCGCTGCACTGGAACTAGGTGAGACTCAGCACACTACCTCAGCTGCCTGTCTGACGGGTCCTCCCCACACACCATCATGCGGGAGACTCAGGAGTCCTGTAGCCAACAGGTGCACCATCAGGCATATCTACACTGTAATGGGGTCCGGTTAGACCACAGGGGCCAATGTGAGATTGGGTGGGTCAGGCCGGGCCAGAAATACCGTTACATTTGGAGGCGCTGCTGAGATCAGATCTGTCATCAGGACAGGCTCTAGCTAGGCACACTGGGAAACAGGGAGAGTGTCTGCTGCCACTTTGTGCTGTGTAGGGACGGACCTAGGGGTGGTCAGGGGGCTGACGGGATATTGTCAGTTCGCAGGGACAACCTAGGGGCCTGAAGGGAGTGAGGGGTCTGGAGCCGGGTTATAGCTGACCGAGTCACCTTGAGGCAGTGCTAGTTGGTAGGATGCCAGAAGGGATAGCCTGTTAACTTGGTCAGGAGTCCTGGAGAGGGTCTGCGCTAGGCTGACCAAGACAGGTAGACGCCCCAAGTACTGCATGGCAGAGCCAGAGTACCTAGCCCATTCCAGACACTCACCGTAGGGAGCACAGACTGGGAGGAAGGAGCCACAGCAGACACTGAGAGAGTGAGCCTAGCCTGAGGTAGTGCAACACTGGGTCAAACCTAGATAAGGTACACATGTGGTGGTGCATCTGAAGCTGATCTTTATTGTACCGGTGTGGTGGCTGCCCCGCAGAGTGGAGCCCCATGTACGACAACTGTTACGAGAGAGTGGAGGATCCGCGTGGTGCGGAGAACATGAAATGGCGGACAGAGGCTGATGGGGAGGGCACCCGTGGCGTGCAACCCACTGAAGAGCAGACTGTCGCCGAGTTGTCATTTGACCAGGCTGCTCTGGAGCGGAGCGAAGGCTATGGCTGCCCCGTTTTTATCCTGTATGGGACAGCGAGGGGCCACCCTTGAAGAGTGTGAAGAAATTGTTATAATTGGGGGAGAACCCCGTGAGGAGAGCCAACAGATGGACTTTTTGGGCTCAAAAGTCAACCAAAATGGCGGTTCCCGCTTGCTAGGGAAACCGCATGGGACAGTTACAGAAAATGTGGCTGGTGCAGGACTTGCAAAAAGCTGGCCGGGAATGGCGCGAACAGCAGAGCCCCGCCCTGAAGGGGGGCATGGCGCGAAAGCTAGGGCTGCGCCGGGATGGACAGTGACTAATTCAGCCCCTGTGCTGAGTCAACCGCCGAGTTTATGGGACCCTCCCCTGATTTCTACCAGGGGGAGTGACTTTCAACTATGGCCTGTGGGGATGCACCCACTGGGCCCAGGGACTGATATTCAGACGGCGCCACTACAAAAAGTAGTTCCGGCCGTGGAGGTGAATTGCAAGAAAGGATACTTTGCGCAAAAAGCTGCTGCAAGGAGAAGGCGGGAACTAGCCGCGGGAAAGGAATCCAGCTCTGAGGAGGAAACTGGCGCGAAAACGCAGACCGCGCCCACCAGGACTGAGAAAGGCGCAGCCTTAATTAAGGGGCATGATATTCCCCTGTGGGACCCGCCCATTATTGCAACCCCTGGGGGCGGGTTCCAGCTCTGTCAAAGAAGGGAGGAGCCGAAGCAGGGAGTGGCGGATCCGGCAACTTCCATCAGTCAGTTGCGAGGAACCACTGAGAAGGAGAGACCTGTACAGGAAGTGGCTCCTGTAAAGAGAATGGCCTGCTCCTCCACTGTGGGCACAATGGTCTCTACACAGCCCTACTCAGTGCCCGGCGGGGTGCTAGTAGTGAGGGTGGCCAATACCGAGACGGTGGTTGGGCTATGCCTACAATGCGGGCTGCCCGGAGGCACGGTCAACACGGCGGCACGTTGCCCTCATTGCGGGACTTTGTACCTGTGGCCTATGCCCACATTCATTCCTATACAGCCTGCTGACCCCCCGGTGGACGTGACAAGGCGTTCCGCCGAGTCCCCGGGCGCGCTACGGATCAACCGCGCGAGTCCCGGAAACAAGGGACTGGAGCCGGTCAAGTCGGCTGGGTCACTGGCGATTGAGGCGGCTGAATCAACCCCCGCGTTCGGGGAAAAGAGACTGTCACCCCGCCCGGAGACCCCTAAGTCCGGGCGAGGGGATTACTCAGACGAGGACCTCCGTGAGCTGGTGGTAGTAAAAACGGAACTGAAAAGGCATACCGGGAGAACGACACCCCGTGGGGTGAGTGGCAGGACGTCCCCCGCAGATCGGCGATCCGACCGACGGAGTCCTGCCATCCCAGGACCTGGCGGAGAGACGGGAGAGAGACGCCTACACCCCTGCGGACGGGTAAGCCAAGCAGCCCTATTACTTACTTGGTTGCAGCCGACGGCGAAGCGCTGGAAGGGCCGCGCCAGGCCCAAAGCGCACGTGGAGAGACGGCATCACTTCCGGTGGCGACGGCGGAGCAACCGGATGTCGTCATAGAGGAAGATATCCCGCATGGGGGTCCCACGCGAGATGGCGACGCTTCCGGTTCCGGGGAGGACGTCACTTCCGGTGGCGACGGCGGAACCCAGGAAGAAAAAGCAGCGACGCTTCGGCGATCGGGGGAAGGTCCCCGATCACTTACAAGGCCCAGAAATTGGAGAGACGATCTCAGGACTGAGGAGGGTGAGACATCATCCTTGGACCAGTCTACGGACAGCCAGGAGCGGGTCGTAACCCCGTGGGGTCCCGTTCCGTGCCCCTATGCCCAAACCCCCGCCATAGTTAATACCCCTACCCCCATCACACGGTCACCGGGTTCACCGCCTAGCCTGGAGTACGTGGACAATTCACAAGGGGGAGAGGGAAGACGGACTGGGGAAAGACAGCGCAGTGGCGCTACGGAGGGCGATTCACGGGGAGGGGGAGAATTGAGGGTAGCAGATACAGCACCCCAACCGGCAGTAAAGGTTCCGGGGTCCTCGAGGTGGTTCAACTCGCGATCCACAAGGTCGTCAGGGGTATTTTCATTTGACGACGACAGGGAACCAGGGCCTAACCCATTTAAGGAGACCCGGTGGTGGGCCCCGCTATTTGAAGGGTACTCCGCGTGGATGGACCGTACTCGGTTCCTCATCCGGCGGGAGGACGTGGTAGATTTCTGGTGGAAAGAGGGAGAGTTTACACCCGAGCAGAGGGACAGGGAGTTACAGAAGAGGTGGTTCCAGCTGGAGCGTAGAGACATAGAGCCCATGGGTCCTGACACACTGTCAGATCCAGTCGATCCTGATGAGCCCCTATCATGGGTGTTACCTGGGAGGGCAGGTAATGCTGATCTGACCAGGGTCAGTAGGGCGGAGAGGGCTATAATAGTCAAATATAAAAAATCCCATGGGTTGGAGTATCCCTATGTTCCGGAGCCCCTGATGGATGAAATTGAGGACAATAGGGAAAAGTGGCTCCAAGAGACTATAGAGCTGTATTTAGTCAATAGGGGGAGCGCCATTGTAGGTAAGAAGGCAGAAGAAAGGATAGACACCCTGATGCGAGTGTGGAGCATAGGGAGAAATGTTCACAAACATAGGGTGACCTATATGCCAGAGAGAGGATCGCCTAGGCATTACTATGTCACGGTCCTGGATATGGGTAACAGGGAGGTGAGGAAACCCGACCCAGATCACTATTTTTAGGGGGTACTAACGCATCACGCGGGTCTGTGGCTGCTGGTCGGGGCGGGCTTGGCGGATGACTGTATTCATGTGTACTGCATTATGAGGAAATTTGTGTGATGTTAATTATGTTTTCCGTTACAGTGCTTCCTGGAAAGAGGTATACAAATTTAGGTCCCAGCGAGGACGATGGGATTCACCAGGGGGAGAATGTAGCGGTCATGTAAAATGCCTACAGTCATCTCTCCTGTTGGCAGTAAGGCCTGGTAAGTGTGGGCATGCCAGCAGTAATTATGGAGGTTTCCCCTCACACCCTGGTGGGGTGCCCTGTGTATGGCTGGGACTGGTCACATGCTCTGACTCCATGGTTAGTGATGTCAGAGGTGTGTCAGCCTCAGAAGCTTACATAAGGCACAGCACTGTGTTTAAGAGTTAGTTCTGCTGAGAGGAGGAGGGTTAGTTCAGTTGAGGAAGAGTTCCAGCTCTTGTCAGAGCTGAGGAAGGAGTTCAAGTTCTATCAGAGTGTCAGTTATGTTATAGTAACTCCATGGGAGGCTGTGTCCAGGGACCTGGCACAGGACAGTGATTCCTGCGGGAATAAGTGAATCCCTGATCTAGGTGATATACCTATCTAAAGGGAGCACGGGCGAGATGATTGGCTGAATATACCCATTGTGGAGGGCAGCTATGCCCACCGTGACAATAAAGATGGAGCTGATCAGAGAAACCCCTGTGTGTGAGAGTCCCATGATTATACAGGAGGTTGCACCACCGAGGAGTTCCTCGTCAGGATCATCCCCATGCGGACGCAGGGACCCTGGTGAGGTGGAGGCGCTGCACTGGAACTAGGTGAGACTCAGCACACTACCTCAGCTGCCTGTCTGACGGGTCCTCCCCACACACCATCATGCGGGAGACTCAGGAGTCCTGTAGCCAACAGGTGCACCATCAGGCATATCTACACTGTAATGGGGTCCGGTTAGACCACAGGGGCCAATGTGAGATTGGGTGGGTCAGGCCGGGCCAGAAATACCGTTACATATATATATAGATAACATTCCAATAGACACTGTTTATAGTATAGCTTTTACTTGCATCATTCATTGTAACATCGCCGGAAGAAGAGATCAGTGTATTTCGAAAGCTCGCAAAAATAAAAGCATTTCGTTAGCCACAGAACGGTATCATCTATTTATTTTTTGATTATTGAAGCTCGGCTAACACGGTACTGATACCTCTACATATATATATATATATATATATATATATATATATATATATGTATGTATATAGATAGATAGATAGATAGATAGATAGATAGATAGATAGATAGATAGATAGATAGATAGATAGATAGATAGATAGATAGATAGATAGATAGATAGATAGATAGATAGATAGATAGATAGATAGATAGATATATAGAGATATCATGTATATGTATATATCAATCTCTATATATTTATATCTATATCTATATCTATATCTATCTATCTATCTATCTATCTATCTATCTATCTATCTATCTATCTATCTATATATATATATATATATATATATATATATATATATATATATATATATATATATGTAGAGGTATCAGTACCGTGTTAGCCGAGCTTCAATAATCAAAAAATAAATAGATGATACCGTTCTGTGGCTAACGAAATACTTTTATTTGTGCAAGCTTTCGAAATACACTGATCTCTTCTTCCGGCGGTGTTACAATGAATGATGCAAGTAAAAGCTATACTATAAACAGTGTCTATTGGAATGTTATCTGTGCTGGTCCTTCCCCCGGTGTGGATGTGTTTTATGGCTGGAGGTGTCAAAAGGTTCCTGAAAGTACTTGCTAAATATATATATATTTGTTTTATTTATTACATTTTGGGGGGACTATTGATATTAACATTTTGATACGACACGTGTAATACAGTAAGATTTTTCACCTGGTGGGAATAGATGTTCGAATAAACCGATATCTCGGTCCCCAGGCAAACCCTCCACGACGACCGGCAGAAATTTCTCACGCACCAGCTCCTCCAATGGAGTTAGCGTTAGAGCTTGTGCTGGCGGACCGCCTCCATTGACAAAAGCATGCATCCGTTGGGCTTGGATTTTTTATTTTAATTCGCTTTCACATCATCAAATCTCTTCCTACTATTCGTGTGGGTCCTGACACTATTCCCACACGCAGACACAGACAATCTAATCTGCTCCCACATTTCTTTCTTCACGGCTGAACTTGTCCGTCCTTGAAATACATAACAATTATGGTAAGTTAATATGTAATTTAATGACGAATAACAAATAATTCTGCTAACTGTTGAAAGAGATTGATAACATGCTGGTTTAGGTTCAATATGTGTGGCACATGACTATTACAATTATTTGGAGACATACAAAGCTAAGGAAGCTTGCGTGAATGTTCAATGAACATATAAAATCACATTTTAGGGATTCATATGTTCGGTGAAAACAATCAAGGATAATGTGTGTAACAATCTACTATCATTGATAGATATTAAAGATTATTAGATGTAAATTAACATATGTGACATCAGAAACGAGAAAAAGTTTTTGAACAATCAATGCAGATTGACTTACCTACTAAATGCCTATACAGATGGTCATAGTGCTCCAAATTCCCTGTCACAAGAACTCTATTTTCCTCATCATTGAAACGTGGATTATGTGGCCACTCCACACGTTTCTTCCGACCATGTCCAGCCACAGAGCTTGGTTGCTGCTGGCTGGACTCTCCTTCTTCCAATGGAAGAGCCTCCAAAATTGCTGCATCACCCGACACCCCACCACCACCAGACACCCCACCAACACCAGACACCCCACCACCAGACACCCCACCACCAGACACCCCACCACCACCAGACACCCCAACCCCACCAGACACCCCAACCCCACCAGCACTCACACCAACACCACTAGAACTCACACCAACACCACTAGCACTCACAGCAACAGCACCACTCACACCACCATCACTTCCCTGACTCCCACGTTCACTCAGACGTGTACTCACGTGACTACCGGTACCACTCACACCAGCATCACTCCTCACACGCCTCTTGGCCATACCTATAGCACTCACAAATAACAGAAAACAAATTTAAACACAACCGCACTCAACACTTGCAAACTGACAAACCAATCACAATACACAGCAACTCTCTCAATATCAAATATGCAAATCGCCCAGCTCTGTGTGTGTCTCTCTCTCTCTCTCCCAACAACACAGAGAATGAATAGAAATAAACGCTGCCTTTTAATGGGCCGCTCAATCAATAAAATGCTTTCTTCGGCAGATTCAGAAATAAGTTTCATTGGCGAACATAACACGTCATCGCCAAGCTCTCCGATACACCTGTGTCTGATTGGCAAATCATCGCCATAGTGGGAACAAGTGTTTTCGGCTTGATTCGACAATGATTCGGCCCTTATTGCATACTGCGAGGGCAAATCGCCATAATCATGCCGATATTGAACACCTGGCGGGAGCACTTTTTCGGTGCTTACTGCATAGAGACCCAAGTGCATGTGTTAGCAGAAGCTCACTGTAGCTAGACAGGGGTAATCAGGCCGAAATAAAGGTATTATACCCGGCTTATTATCCCCAACTCACAGTGGGAATGAAGGGGTTAAAAGTATTTGCACTGCACTGCTGTCTTTGCCCTATCCCATCCTTCTTAACCCCATTTTCAGGCTATTCCATGCCTGCTGTAAAGGAAATGAATGTAATGCCTGCTATATCCTATTGCGACACAAGAGGGAGTAGTGAGCACTACAGCCAGCCCTGTGCATGGCAGGTCTACTGTACTAGATGGGTATCCATTTCAAGTGCTTGACTCTGTAACTGCAAAGCAATTGAATAATTGGCTTGCGGTTAGATTTCAATTAGTTTTATCGATACAATGTATCCGTACCTCGTTAGCCTGCAGAACTTGAAAGGCAGTAAGTCAATGACTGTGAAAAGTAGGTCAATTGACGTAGGAACCAGGTGAACTTGGGTTCCCGCCAGCAAGCCTGTTAAAAAAAGCAGACTAACTTGTGAACGGAGACACCCAGCACCCTGGTTTTTAGTGTGCAAACATAAAGTAGTAAAACACAAACATACATATATAAATTACAGTCATGGTACACCGGGAACATGAAGTTTTAATAAAGTGTAAAAAACTACATTTAAAATGTACAGGCAGGAATAGTTTTTTCTGTAAGCCCGGGAAAAATCATCTGACATGTAAATGTGCTGGGGGTGAATGAGCTGATTGTATTTTCTTCCTTGTACTTCAAAGAGGTCCCGCTGAGCCGGCGACCGTCAGTCTAAGGAAGTGACAGGGATGAAAAAGCTCAGAGCACCATAATGTATACATGGCCGGAATTCTGATAAGTGGCAGATCCCAGACCATTGACACCATTGGGCCAAACCCCAGACTAAGGGGCGCCAACAAAAGGGTGTATCCCAGGTATGCTAATTTGCATGGGTGTCAAGCTGACACATGCGCTTTGCCAACCGGAAAGCTTTTTTGCCCGGTTTTGCAAACTGCGGGCAAAGCGGCCATTGGTGGCTGAGATATTCCCATGGAGGGGATTGGGTGCACATGTTAAATGTACCCTTGAATAGCCTATAACTGTGCCCACCGGACTATCCCCAAGGTGTTCGTGTTCAAGAGAAATCAAGAAACCATACATGATGTAACTACGATCACGGAGGACTTCGTTCAAAAGCACAGTGGTAACGGTTCCAGTACGTAAGGGGTTAATACCATCGCAACCAAGAATTCACTCCTAGTCATTGCTGAGCATAACTTGTTTTAGCCTTGAGCTCCTACGTCTGTTGTGCCTTGCTCCTTGTCCTGTGTTGACCTTGCAGTTTACACTTCGTGTATCAACCTTGCTTGACTTTGGAACCTCTGTGGATATTGACCCCAGCTTACCCTCGACTCTGCAGACCTCTCCAACCAAGACCACGGCAATACGGACCTCCACGATTCTAACCTCTCCAACCCCAGACCATGGCTAAACAGATTTAAATGATTCTGACCTCTCCAACCCCAGACCACGGCTAACGGAATTTTACTATCCTGAACTCTCCATTCCAAGACCTTGGCAAGTATCGATTAACCCACTCTCTCCAACCCAGACCCGGCTACATTTGACAATCCGCCTGCCAGGCACTCTTCCGCTGCTGTGGGACGTTTACTACTTCCCCACCTCAGTACTGGTGTCCTGTCTTGCTTGTGGGCAGCGCAAGCATTACAGTATGCTCAGCCCAACAAACATGACCCCACTGAGCTGGGCCAAGACCTGTCTTCGATTTCCGAGCATTTCCAATACCTGGATAACCAGATTGCTTCCCTTAAGCAAAACCTGGCCACTGTTTCCCTTAACCAATCGCAATCCAGAATTATTAGACCTACTTTTTTGACTGTTTCTTCCCCTGAAGCCTCTCTCTCCCTCGAGACACGTCTCCCCAATCCCAATTGATATGCGGAAGATCCCCATGAATGCCGAGGTTTCCTCAACCAATGTGACATACAGTTCGAGTTAACCCTTTCCCGTTTTTCTTCTGATAGATCTAAGGTGGCGTATATTATCGCTTTATTAACCAGAGACGCATTGGCATGGGCATCCCCTGTCTGGGAGCAGAGACCAGAGCTTATCCAAGATTCCCCACGCTTCATGAAGGAATTTAAGCAAGTCTTTGATACCTCTGGCGGTAAGATTACTGCTGCTTATTCTCTATTTCACATTTCTCAGGGTCACAGACCAGTTGCAGATACACTCTGGAATTTCGGACCATCGCGGCTGAGACGGGCTGGAACGATGAGACGTTATGTGCAGCTTTCTGGCAAGGTCTTTCCGAGACATTAAAGAATGAGTTAGCTGATCAGGAAAGACATATAGTCCTCGAGGATCTTATTGCCATGTGTATTAGGGTGGATCAACGCCTTCAAGAAAGGAGGTTGGAACGCCATCATTCACGTTCTCTCACACCAACTGCTCTTGTCCCCAGTCTGTCTCCTTCTACTTTTCCAGCTCTTGACGCTCCAGAACCAATGCAGTTAGGAAGTCACCAGCTCTCCCCTTCAGAGAAAAAACATTGGAGAACTGGAGGATTATGTTTTTACTGCGGACTGTTGGGTCACCTGGTGCTTCATTGTCCCACAAAGCCAGGAAACGCCAACACCCAATGAGGTATAAGGGAGTCTTATTGGTACCATTTATTCTTCCCATCCTATTAAGAGAGGTCTACCTACAAGGGTCATGCTGTCTATCTTCCTTGAGGGTCCTGGTCTCCTAGTTCCTGCCTCCATCGAATCTGGGTCTGAGGGAAATTTTGTGGATCAAGATTTCGCTACCAAACATAAGATTCCCCTGATCAAGAAATCAATACCGATGGGTCTAGAGGCTATTGACGGACGGTCTCTCCAGCCAGCCTTTATTTCATTGGAGACTCTGTCACGATGGACGGAACTTATCAACAATTTTTATATTTTGGGGATTCTCGATTGAGCAAACAAATTAAGCAAAATAAATTGTCATTTATTTCTTTGCTAGACAAACTCACGATAACTTCAAAATACAGTTTTAAAAACTTAAATGGGGGAACGGGAGAAATGGTCCAGTGAACGAAAAACACAGAAATAAAGTCTTTTAAATTGCAGTCCTTTTGCAAGGGATGCAAGTTGCCAGCCCGTTATTTCCTTGAAATGTAAAAAGTTTGTTCTGGTTCTTTGGGGTTCGTTCTGGAATCCCCAGGGCTAATGAAATCCTGAAGCAGGGCTAGTTTCCTTGTTGCGATGTTTTTAACCTCTTGCGTTCTGGAATCGCAGCCGCTGTACTTAGATCTTATCCGCTTGAAGAAATCAGGTAACAACCACAGGAATGAGGGTTTAAGGCCATTTTAAGGACAAGGGTCCTTGGAGTTTTTCATTAGCCTCATTCTATTGGCAAGGAATTATCTTCCTCCTATCCGAGCCCGCCATGTAACATGGGAAAATCCTAAGGCCAGCCCGGGTAGCTCTGAGCATGCTCAGTGAGCAGCTTGGTAGCACTGCTGAGTAAAAAGGGGCCCCTCGTTTCTGGGGATGCAATGTCTGGAGTTTTGTCCCAAGGTGTGAAATATCCAGGAGGAGTAACAGGATCTGCTACTCAGAAACATCCCGGTTAAGTCACACTTTAAGACTCTGGGGGGCCTTTCATCTCCCACACGTCCCTAGACACATAGGCATTGCCTCAACAGGGGGCTTTTGAAGCTGGAGTGGAACATACCCCACGCTCATGTATGCATAACATTTGTTCCTTAATGCATTCACTTACAAAGGAGGACAGGAAAAAGGTTCCTGTCCTGACTTTTAAAATTGCACACAGTAATACACTTTAATAAAAATATCTGTTCCACTTGTCTTACAGTTATATTAATATGTGTGTGCTTGGGGGGGTTACACTGAGGCTGTAAACATAAAATCAGGGTTCTGGCTCACTCCGTTCCTGAGTTAGCAGTCTTACATGGAATGGCTCCTGTTATTCAGCACTTCAGATAGAGACTAGCCTGCAAAAAGGGGACAACAATGCATAGCAGGGAAAATACTACATGTGCTGTGCACATAAATGTAACCCCTTAGGTCCCAACGCGAATTAGGATTAATCAACCGAGCATACTGCCTTTATTAATGCGCTGATTAATCCTATTTTCACCACACCTCCCCCACTCAAAGCCCAAGGTCGGCCCTGCCCACTGTAACGAAATTGTGGGTAATCAGCGCATTAATAAAGGCAGTATGCTCGGCTAGTTACCCCTATTTCATATTGGGGGTGAAGGGGTTATTTTTATGTGCACTGTACATGTATTATTTTTCCCTCTGTCCCTTATTGACCCCATTTTGCAGGAGTGTATGTGCCTGCAATAGTTTATAACATAGTACATTGACGTTACTGGCTTTGGACAAAAGATGCTGCTGCAAACGCTAAGCCACAAGTTAAGTTGATAAGCGTGGCGCGGTATCTTTGTTCCATTGCCAAGTAGGTATCCATTACTGAGACAGGAAGCCGTAACCGCAGAGTCAATTGAATCAAAGGGCTGCGTTTTCCCATCTCAAATGTTTCTCGGATACAATGTATCTTCGTCCCGGTTAATGGTGTGTCTTGCAAGGCAACTCGCAATTGGCGTGGGAACTCGCTCAATTGACGTGAGAACCCCGTAACCGCAAGTCAATTGACGTGAGAAGCCCATAGCCCAGCATTGCCAGTTCAAGAAGAAGCTATAACACGAGAAGGAAAAGGGCCAGCAACCTGAAATTTGGTATGAAGCCCCAATGTAACACCCTAAGCACCATCATATTAAAAATATAATTGTAGGACAAGGGAAACATGTATTTTTAATAAAGTGTATTTTTGCTGCAGTTTTAAATGGACAGGCAGGATGAGGCTTTTTTTCTACTGTCATTGAAATGCACACAGGGACCAAATGTTTTGACAACCTATGAGCTGGGACACTTTCCTATGCAAGCTTCATAGACCCCATGCTGAGGGAAGTGTTGCATATGAAAGCCCCAGAGTCGGATGTGTGAATTAGCCAGGATGGTTGCTGAATAGGAGATCCTGTTAGCCATCTGGGCTAGCTCACACCTTGAGTTTCCCTCTCAGCCTGGGAGATGCCAGGTAGAAGGGGGAGTGCACATATGCTAAGCAGGCCAGCCAGCAATGTCGCACAGGTGCTGTGTTAACCAGAAATCCATAGAGTGCCCACTCTGCAAACTGTGGGCAAGTTGGAGATTGTTGAATGGGAAAAATCCCATGAGGGGGATTGAGTGGGTATGTTGGAGATAGGTTCTCAAATCCTATATACATGCTCCCCGAGCTATCCCCGTGGTCTTTCATTTTTCATTCTACAATGTGAGCGGACTTCCATCATGCTTCTAACAGCGGATAAGAGCAGCAATGACCCTGGAACGCAATGAGTATTATCACATCGGAACCAAGGACATAACTCTGCGCCAGGACTCCGTTATTGCTGGTGGTATCTATCAGACCACAACGGACCCGAAATAACTTTGCCCTATTCACAGAAGGATTGGGCTGGCAATTTGCACCCTTGCAAAAGGATTGCACTTCAAAGGACAATATTCTGGTGCTTTGCACTTCTCTGGACATTCTATCCAGTTTCTCTCTTCAGTAAGTGTTTTTGTTAAATATATTCTGAGGTTTTCGTGTGCCTGTCTAGTAAGGAAATAAATGACAATTTATTTTGCTCAACTTGTGTGCTCGCTCTAGTTCCTCAGAAATATAAAATTGTTCTACAGGTCAGTCCCCGTGACACCCACCTCCTCCGCTGGTTGGGCTGACCTGATGGCTTTTGAAGTTAGTAGTTCCTGAGGATTGTCCTGCTGGAGAGGCCATCAGCATAAGGTCTTGTGCTGAATAGTAAAATCAAATTCTTGTAAGGCAAGACTCCAGCGCAAGAGTTGGCATTCTCTCCCGACATGGTCCGTGATAACAGTGAAGGATCTGCCATACAGATAGGGGTTGAGTTTCTTGAGAGCCCATACTATGGCCAGACACTTTGTCTCAATAGTGGCATAGGCCACTTCTCTGGGCAGATGCTTGCGGCTGAGATACACCATTGGATGTTCACTGCCCTCCTCCCCAGCTGGCTGAGCACAGCCCCAATGCCAAAGTCTGAGGCATCAGTCTGCACCAGAAACCTTTTGGAGTAATTTGGAGCAGGTAAGATGAGTGTACTGGCCAGTGAAGTCTTCAAATTCTGAAATGCTTTTTCACAGGCTGGAGACCAGACTACAAGCACAGACAGTCGCTTCTGGGTCAAGTCAGTCAGGGGTTTGGCAATGGCACTATACTGGGGAACATACTTCCTATAGTAGCCTGCGGTGACCAGGAAAGCCAGGACTTGCTTCTTAGTTTTGGGAGTCGGCCACTGCACTACTGCCTCTACCTTAGCTGGTCCTGGCTTGAGGTGCCCTCCACGAACCTGATGTCCTAGGTATAAGACTTCAACAATCCCTACTGAGCATTTGGTAGGTTTTAAGGTGAGCCCTGCTTCCCTAATCCTGGCTAGCACCGCAGCTACATCAATTAAGTGTGATTCGCAGGAGTTACTGAACACAGCAATATCATCTAGATAGGCCCTTGCAAACCCTTGCATACCCTCCAACAATCGATTGATCAAGCGTTGGAAGATAGCCGGTGCATTCTTCATCCCAAATGGCATCACTAAAAACTCATAAAGGCCGCTTGGGGTGATTAAGGCCGACTTCTCCCTAGCTTCCTGGGTTAATGGGATCTGCCAATACCCCTTGCTGAGATCCATTGTGGTCAGATACCTTGCCCCCGCGAGTTCCTCCAGCAACTCATCCATGCGGGGCATGGGGTATCTGATTCCGTCCCTGCATTTAGCTGCCGGTAGTCCACTTAGAACCGGGCGGTCCCGTCCTTCTTAGGTACCAGAACTACCGGACAAGCCCAAGGGCTCTGGGACAATACAATTACCAATAGGGCCAGCATCTCCTCTACTTCCCTCTCTATGCTGCCCTTAATATCAGCTGAGACCCAGTAAGCATGCTTATGTATGGGTCTCAAATCCCCTGTAAGCACTGGGTGCTCAGTAATGTGTGTCCTCCCTGGCTTGTCTGTGAACAGAGCCCTATACTGCTCTAGCATTGCCCTAGCCTCTGCTCTCGGCCTGACACTCAGCTTAGACCCTATCTCCACCTGCTCTACAGTACCCCCTGCCTAGCCTCCCCTAGGAGATCTGGCAGGGTACTGCCCACCGGATCCCCCATTGGTGGGCTGCAAATGGCCAGCACCAATGCCACACTCAGGGCTACAAACTCGTTGAGCATGTTGATGTGATATGTTTTGGTCCTCCCTGTCTCAGCATCTACCTGTACAACATACTTGCACTCATTAATCTTTTGCAGTACCGGATAATGTCCCGACCAGGCAGCCATTAATTTGTTCTCTCGAGTGGTTTAAGAACAAGTACTTGCTGTCCTGCGATGAATTCTCTGCTATGGGCATTCTGATCATACCATGTCTTCTGCTTGGTCTGAGCAGCCGTAAGGTTGTCCTGTGCCATCCCCATGAGCATCTCTAACCGGTCTCTGTGATCTACCACATATTGAAGCACAGAAGCATCAATATTGGTAGCTTCCCCATCCCATCCCTCATGGAATAGGTCCAGAGGTCCACGTACCTTGAGACCATATAGCAGCTCAAAGGGTGAAAAGCCTGTGGATTCTTGCAGTACCACCCGGTATGCAAACAGCAAGTTCTTCAGGTGAATCTCCCAGTATTTCCCCTCTGCCTCTATAAACATACTAAGCATCTGCTTCAAGGTACCATTGAATCGCTCACATAGTCTGTTGGTTTGGGGGTGGTAAGGGGTCATGCGCCGGTGTGCCAGTGCTTCACCCCGCATGCATCCCAGAGACACTGTAGCAATTCACTCATGAATTGCGACCCTTGGTCATTTAGGACCTCGCTAGGGAAACCTACCCTAGTGAAAATGGTTAGCAAAGCCTTAGCCACTGTCTTAGCATCAATAGTAGCCAGCGCTACAGCCTCAGGGTACCGGGTGGCAAAATCCACCACCGTGAGAATGTAGCGCATCCCTGTCCAGCTAGGAATCATAAGGGGCCCCACAAGGTCCATTGCCACCCATTGAAAGGGTTCCCCTATCACCGGTAACGGTCTCAGGGGTGCCTTCACATGATCACCCGCCTTATCTACTCGCTGGCAGGCATCACAGGATCTGCACAAATCTGTCACCTCGCTGGATGCCCCCAGCCAGTAGTAACGCTGCAAGAGCTGGGCTCTCGTGCGTGTGACCCGCTGATGCCCCGCAAGCAGGATGGAGTGGGCAACCCATAATAACTGTTGACTATACCCCGTGGGTACCACTAACTGTCGCTTGCCAGTACAAACCTTAACTAACCCTGTAGCCCCATGCTCTCTATAAAAAAGCCTGCGGTGCCACAGGTAGTAATCAGACCCCTCACTTGGCTTAGACTTGGATGCTCGAAGTCTCATGCCCTCCAAGGTGGGATCAGATTGCACCGCTTCCATAAACTGAGTGCCTTATTCTGGACACCCCCTGGTCATACCTGAGTCAGGGGAACAGGGAACAGGGACAGGGTACAGTAAGTCAGTGTCAGAAGCAGACTGAGTCTGGCTTACCTGTCTGGTCTCTTCAGAGACTGCTGGAAATGTAGGTCCCAAATACAGGGGGACAGGGGCTGCTGCTTTGATCTTCGCTGACTGGCTCCTGGTAATCACCGCAACCGGGGAAACAGGCGTCAACTCAGTGGTGAAAACACAAGTAACATGCCCCAGGTCATTGCCAAGGAGCACCTCAGCATCCAACCCGAGCAATACCCCCACCTCCTCATGCCACGACCCGCCCCTAGTCCAAAAAGACCAGGCAAATTGGAGTGACCGCGGTCCTCCGTCTGGCATGGTCACTTGCATCCCGGTGCCCGGGAGCAAATCCTTTGGCCGCACCAAATCAGGGCGAACCAGAGTCACGGTGGTACCGGAGTCCAGCAACCCATCTGCTTGCTGGTCTCCGATGGTCACCCTTCACAGATGCTTCTGCTGGGCATTGTTGAGTTGCAACCTGGCTGGTGCAACCTGATGCCCTCTGTTCTCCACTGCAGGCCCTGAGGTTGCAAGGGTTGGTGCCTGCATGATCATCCCTCTGTTTGCTGGCGTCACGGCTGCGCTGGGTCCCTCCGATGGTGCCCATCGCACACCGGCAACTGGTTTTGCTGCTTGGGATTGGTGCTCCTGATGGGGTCCTGCGAACCGGTCCCTGTCCGGACAATTGGGTCTAAGGTGCCCGACCTTGTTGCAGGAAAAACACCTCATCTCGTGTTTAAATTATGTAGCTTTTGGTGCTTTGCTTGCTGCTGCAGTTTTAAGTGTCCATTGACGGGTAGTTTTAGTTACCTGGACTGATTGGGCCCCTCCTTTGGGAACTGTTGGCTTGTCCAAAGCAATCCTGCTGGCCACATACTCGTTGGCCATCCGGGCAGCGTCCTCCCAGGTCTTAGGCTTATCCAAGCCCTTATCTTGGGGGGGAAACATTGCATCAGCTGCTCCTGGAAAACCAGGTCCAGTAAGGTATGGTATTTGGTAGCCCCATACCCCGTGACCCACTGGGTTCCATGCCTAACCATCCTGTTGGCAAAGTCTGCAAATGATTCCCCGGGGTGCACATACCCATCTGGAACTTTCTCCTATACCCCTGGTCTGGGCATACTGGACCAGCAGTTTACGCTTCTCATGCCCATAGTCATCTGCATCCACGCTGGGAAGCTCCTGCACAGTCCTTTTGGCTTTTCCGGATAATAGTGGTCGTAGTTTGACCACATGTCCTTCTTTGGTATTCGGAACTGGCCACACTGATTCTCAAAATCGTTAAGAAATGAGTCCAGGTCATCCGTGCCATCAATTAACTTGCTGAAGCAGTGGTGGTCTGGCCGGCAAAGCTCTTGTTCCTCATTTCGTGAGGAGCTGTACCCTCTTGTTCCACCGCTATCGTGAGGAGCTGTACCCTCTGTTCGTAGCTGACCCCCTCTCCCCATGTGGCGAGCAGTGCACCGAGTCCAGAGGTAGCAAGTCCGGCGGCCGCAGCTGCTAACCCATCCGCACCCCCTGGCACCAAGCCACCCACAACCGGGTGGTCGTCGTCACCATCCCCTGCCCTTGTAGCCCTGGATTTGGAGGGACATCCTGCACCCAGGGCTGAGTACCGTCCGCTGCCACAGCAGCTAATAGGGCCGTTCTGCCCTCATACTCTTCTAAGTCCTCCTCCAGCTGACTCTTGGAATGACCGTCTGTTGTTAAGCCTTATCTCGTACATCGCTCCATGACTTGCTCTCGGTTCCAGGAACGGAACCTCCCTGAGCGTTGACTCATTGTTCCCCCGGGGTATGGGTCGAGAGACCAGTGAATTATCTTGTGCTCTTTAGGAGTGTGTGTAAGTTGCCACTTGTCTGGGGAGCTCGCAAGCCACGAGGTCCCACACTATCCTATAGAATCCCACAGGGGACTATAGTATAGGCTCAATCAGTATCCCACACGCTGCCACCAGTAAACAAAGCCTGTCACAATGGATGGAACTTATCAACAATTTTTATATTTTGAGGATTCTCGATTGAGCAAATAAATTAAGCAAAATAAATTGTCATTTATTTCCTTGATAGACAAACTCACGACAACTTCAGAATACAGTTAATAAAACACTTACTTAAATGGGGGGACAGAATAAAGGGTCCAGTGAACGAAAAACACAGAAATAAAGTCTTTTAAATTGCAGTCCTTTTGCGCAAGTTGCTAGCCCGTTATTTCCTTGAAATGTTAAAAGTTTGTTCTGGTTCTTTGGGGTTCGTTCTGGAATCTCCAGGGCTAATGAAATCCTGAAGCAGGGCTAGTTTCCTTGTTGCAATGTTTTTAACCTCTTGGGTTCTGGAATCGCAGCCGCTGTACTTAGATCTTATCCGCTTGAAGAAATCAGGTAACAACCACAGGAATGAGGGTTTAAGGCCATTTTAAGGACAAGGGTCCTTGGAGTTTTTCATTAGCCTCATTCTATTGGCAAGGAATTATCTTCCTCCTATCCGAGCCCGCCATGTAACATGGGAAAATCCTAAGGCCAGCCCGGGTAGCTCTGAGCATGCTCAGTGAGCAGCTTGGTAGCACTGCTGAGTAAAAAGGGGCCCCTCGTTTCTGGGGATGCAATGTCTGGAGTTTTGTCCCAAGGTGTGAAATATCCAGGAGGAGTAACAGGATCTGCTACTCAGAAACATCCCGGTTAAGTCACACTTTAAGACTCTGGGGGGCCTTTCATCTCCCACACGTCCCTAGACACATAGGCATTGCCTCAACAGGGGGCTTTTGAAGCTGGAGTGGAACATACCCCACGCTCATGTATGCATAACATGTGTTCCTTAATGCATTCACTTATAAAGGAGGACAGGAAAAAGGTTCCTGTCCTGACTTTTAAAATTGCACACAGTAAGACACTTTAATAAAAATATCTGTTCCACTTGTCTTACAGTTTTATTTTTAATAGGTGTGTGCTTGGGGGGTTACACTGGGGCTGCACACCAAAAATCAGGGTGCTGGCTCACTCCGTTCTTGAGTTAGAAGTCTTAATGGAGCGGCTCCTGTTATTCAGCACTGCAGGTAGAGACTAGCCTGCAAAAAGGGGACAACAATGCATAGAAGGGAAAATACTACTGTACATGTGTGGTGCACACACATTTAACCCCTTCAGTCCCAATGCGAATTAGGATTAATCAGCCGAGCATACTGCCTTTATTAATGCGCTGATTAATCCTATTTTCGCCATAGACTCCTACTCTTACTCTCTCTACTACTGACGGTCACAAAGAAAAGATCTCACTGGATGTTATTCATTCACCCTCAGTACATGTAATTCTAAGCCTTTCTGGGCTCCAACAACACAATCCGATTATAGACTGGACAGACTAAAGACCTATACAATGGGGTGTTGCCTCTGGGTTTGCTCCTGTATCCTCGGTATAACTTATCGCTGGCGTAGAGACCAGTACTCCTGCCAAACCTACACTTCCTGAAATATGCGGAATTCATTGATGTTTTTGATAAAGTTTGCTCTGAAACTCGTAACCGCAGAGTCAATTGAATCAAAGGGCTGCGTTTTCCCATCTCAAATGTTTCTCGGATACAATGTATCTTCGTCCCGGTTAATGGTGTGTCTTGCAAGGCAACTCGCAATTGGTGTGGGAACTCGGTCAATTGACGTGAGAACCCCGTAACCGCAAGTCAATTGACGTGAGAAGCCCATAGCCCAGCATTGCCAGTTCAAGAAGAAGCTATAACACGAGAAGGAAAAGGGCCAGCAACCTGAAATTTGGTATGAAGCCCCAATGTAACACCCTAAGCACCATCATATTAAAAATATAATTGTAGGACAAGGGAAACATGTATTTTTAATAAAGTGTATTTTTGCTGCAGTTTTAAATGGACAGGCAGGATGAGGCTTTTTTTCTACTGTCATTGAAATGCACACAGGGACCAAATGTTTTGACAACCTATGAGCTGGGACACTTTCCTATGCAAGCTTCATAGACCCCATGCTGAGGGAAGTGTTGCATATGAAAGCCCCAGAGTCGGATGTGTGAATTAGCCAGGATGGTTGCTGAATAGGAGATCCTGTTAGCCATCTGGGCTAGCTCACACCTTGAGTTTCCCTCTCAGCCTGGGAGATGCCAGGTAGAAGGGGGAGTGCACATATGCTAAGCAGGCCAGCCAGCAATGTCGCACAGGTGCTGTGTTAACCAGAAATCCATAGAGTGCCCACTCTGCAAACTGTGGGCAAGTTGGGGATTGTTGAATGGGAAAAATCCCATGAGGGGGATTGAGTGGGTATGTTGGAGATAGGTTCTCAAATCCTATATACATGCTCCCCGAGCTATCCCCGTGGTCTTTCATTTTTCATTCTACAATGTGAGCGGACTTCCATCATGCTTCTAAAAGCGGATAAGAGCAGCAATGACCCTGGAACGCAATGAGTATTATCACATCGGAACCAAGGACATAACTCTGCGCCAGGACTCCGTTATTGCTGGTGGTATCTATCAGACCACAACGGACCCGAAATAACTTTGCCCTATTCACAGAAGGATTGGGCTGGCAATTTGCACCCTTGCAAAAGGATTGCACTTTAAAGGACAATATTCTGGTGCTTTGCACTTCTCTGGACATTCTATCCAGTTTCTCTCTTCAGTAAGTGTTTTTGTTAAATATATTCTTAGGTTTTCGTGTGCCTGTCTAGTAAGGAAATAAATGACAATTTATTTTGCTCAACTTGTGTGCTCGCTCTAGTTCCTCAGAAATATAAAATTGTTCTACAGGTCAGTCCCCGTGACACCCACCTCCTCCGCTGGTTGGGCTGACCTGATGGCTTTTGAAGTTAGTAGTTCCTGAGGATTGTCCTGCTGGAGAGGCCATCAGCATAACCATGCTTGCTGCCTTTCTTGTGCTGAATAGTAAAATCAAATTCTTGTAAGGCAAGACTCCAGCGCAAGAGTTGGCATTCTCTCCCGACATGGTCCGTGATAACAGTGAAGGATCTGCCATACAGATAGGGGTTGAGTTTCTTGAGAGCCCATACTATGGCCAGACACTTTGTCTCAATAGTGGCATAGGCCACTTCTCTGGGCAGATGCTTGCGGCTGAGATACACCATTGGATGTTCACTGCCCTCCTCCCCAGCTGGCTGAGCACAGCCCCAATGCCAAAGTCTGAGGCATCAGTCTGCACCAGAAACCTTTTGGAGTAATCTGGAGCAGGTAAGATGAGTGTACTGGCCAGTGAAGTCTTCAAATTCTGAAATGCTTTTTCACAGGCTGGAGACCAGACTACAAGCACAGACAGTCGCTTCTGGGTCAAGTCAGTCAGGGGTTTGGCAATGGCACTATACTGGGGAACATACTTCCTATAGTAGCCTGCGGTGACCAGGAAAGCCAGGACTTGCTTCTTAGTTTTGAGAGTCGGCCACTGCACTACTGCCTCTACCTTAGCTGGTCCTGGCTTGAGGTGCCCTCCACGAACCTGATGTCCTAGGTATAAGACTTCAACAATCCCTACTGAGCACTTGGTAGGTTTTAAGGTCAGCCCTGCTTCCCTAATCCTGGCTAGCACCGCAGCTACATGAATTAAGTATGATTCGCAGGAGTTACTGAACACAGCAATATCATCTAGATAGGCCCTTGCAAACCCTTGCATACCCTCCAACAATCGATTGATCAAGCGTTGGAAGATAGCCGGTGCATTCTTCATCCCAAATGGCATCACTAAAAACTCATAAAGGCCGCTTGGGGTGATTAAGGCCGACTTCTCCCTAGCTTCCTGGGTTAATGGGATCTGCCAATACCCCTTGCTGAGATCCATTGTGGTCAGATACCTTGCCCCCGCGAGTTCCTCCAGCAACTCATCCATGCGGGGCATGGGGTATCTGATTCCGTCCCTGCATTTAGCTGCCGATAGTCCACTTAGAACCGGGCGGTCCCGTCCTTCTTAGGTACCAGAACTACCGGACAAGCCCAAGGGCTCTGGGACAATACAATTACCAATAGGGCCAGCATCTCCTCTACTTCCCTCTCTATGCTGCCCTTAATATCGGCTGAGACCCAGTAAGCATGCTTATGTATGGGTCTCAAATCCGCTGTAAGCACTGGGTGCTCAGTAATGTGTGTCCTCCCTGGCTTGTCTGTGAACAGAGCCCTATACTTCTCTAGCATTGCCCTAGCCTCTGCTCTCGGCCTGACACTCAGCTTAGACCCTATCTCCACCTGCTCTACAGTAACCCCTGCCTAGCCTCCCCTAGGAGATCTGGCAGGGTACTGCCCACCGGATCCCCCATTGGTGGGCTGCAAATGGCCAGCACCAATGCCACACTCAGGGCTACATACTCGTTGAGCATGTTGATGTGATATGTTTTGGTCCTCCCTGTCTCAGCATCTACCTGTACAACATACTTGCACTCATTAATCTTTTGCAGTACCGGATAATGTCCCGACCAGGCAGCCATTAATTTGTTCTCTCGAGTGGTTTAAGAACAAGTACTTGCTGTCCTGCGATGAATTCTCTGCTATGGGCATTCTGATCATACCATGTCTTCTGCTTGGTCTGAGCAGCCGTAAGGTTGTCCTGTGCCAACCCCATGAGCATCTCTAACCGGTCTCTGTGATCTACCACATATTGAAGCACAGAAGCATCAATATTGGTAGCTTCCCCATCCCATCCCTCATGGAATAGGTCCAGAGGTCCTTGAGACCATATAGCAGCTCAAAGGGTGAAAAGCCTGTGGATTCTTGCAGTACCACCCGATATGCAAACAGCAAGTGCTTCAGGTGAATCTCCCAGTATTTCCCCTCTGCCTCTATAAACATACTAAGCATCAGCTTCAAGGTACCATTGAATCGCTCACATAGTCTGTTGGTTTGGGGGTGGTAAGGGGTCGTGCGCCGGTGTGCCAGTGCTTCACCCCGCATGCATCCCAGAGACACTGTAGCAATTCACTCATGAATTGCGACCCTTGGTCATTTAGGACCTCGCTAGGGAAACCTACCCTAGTGAAAATGGTTAGCAAAGCCTTAGCCACTGTCTTCGCATCAATAGTAGCCAGCGCTACAGCCTCAGGGTACCGGGTGGCAAAATCCACCACCGTGAGAATGTAGCGCTTCCCTGTCCAGCTAGGAATCATAAGGGGCCCCACCAGGTCCATTGCCACCCATTGAAAGGGTTCCCCTATCACCGGTAACGGTCTCAGGGGTGCCTTCACATGATCACCCGCCTTATCTACTCGCTGGCAGGCATCACAGGATCTGCAGAAATCTGTCACCTCGCTGGATGCCCCCAGCCAGTAGTAACGCTGCAAGAGCTGGGCTCTCGTGCGTGCGACCCGCTGATGCCCCACAGCAGGATGGAGTGGGCAACCCATAATAACTGTTGACTATACCCCGTGGGTACCACTAACTGTCGCTTGCCAGTCCAAACCTTAACTAACCCTGTAGCCCCATGCTCTCTATACAAAAGCCTGCGGTGCCACAGGTAGTAATCAGACCCCTCACTTGGCTTAGACTTGGATGCTCGAAGTCTCATGCCCTCCAAGGTGGGATCAGATTGCACCGCTTCCATAAACTGAGTGCCTTATTCTGGACACCCCCTGGTCATACCTGAGTCAGGGGAACAGGGAACAGGGACAGGGTACAGTAAGTCAGTGTCAGAAGCATACTGAGTCTGGCTTACCTGTCTGGTCTCTTCAGAGACTGCTGGAACTGTAGGACCCAAATACAGGGGGACAGGGGCTGCTGCTTTGATCTTCGCTGACTGGCTCCTGGTAATCGCCGCAACCGGGGAAACAGGCGTCAACTCAGTGGTGAAAAAACAAGTAACATGCCCCAGGTCATTGCCAAGGAGCACCTCAGCATCCAACCCGAGCAATAACCCCACCTCCTCATGCCACGACCCGCCCCTAGTCCAAAAAGACCAGGCAAATTGGAGTGACCGCGGTCCTCCGTCTGGCATGGTCACTTGCATCCCGGTGCCCGGGAGCAAATCCTCTGGCCGCACCAAATCAGGGCGAACCAGAGTCACGGTGGTACCGGAGTCCAGCAACCCATCTGCTTGCTGGTCTCCGATGGTCACCCTTCACAGATGCTTCTGCTGGGCATTGTTGAGTTGCAACCTGGCTGGTGCAACCTGATGCCCTCTGTTCTCCACTGCAGGCCCTGAGGTTGCAAGGGTTGGTGCCTCCATGGTCATCCCTCTGTTTGCTGGCGTCACGGCTGCGCTGGGTCCCTCCGATGGTGCCCATCGCACACCGGCAACTGGTTTTGCTGCTTGGGATTGGTGCCCCTGATGGGGTCCTGCGAACCGGTCCCGGCCCGGACAATTGGGTCTAAGGTGCCCGACCTTGTTGCAGGAAAAACACCTCATCTCGTGTTTAAATTATGTAGCTTTTGGTGCTTTGCTTGCTGCTGCAGTTTTAAGTGTCCATTGACGGGTAGTTTTAGTTACCTGGACTGATTGGGCCCCTCCTTTGGGAACTGTTGGCTTGTCCAAAGCAATCCTGCTGGCCACATACTCGTTGGCCATCCGGGCAGCGTCCTCCCAGGTCTTAGGCTTATCCAAGCCCTTATCTTGGGGGGGAAACATTGCATCAGCTGCTCCTGGAAAACCAGGTCCAGTAAGGTATGGTATTTGGTAGCCCCATACCCCGTGACCCACTGGGTTCCATGCCTAACCATCCTGTTGGCAAAGTCTGCAAATGATTCCCCGGGGTGCACATACCCATCTGGAACTTTCTCCTATACCCCTGGTCAAGGCATACTGGACCAGCAGTTTACGCTTCTCATGCCCATAGTCATCTGCATCCACGCTGGGAAGCTCCTGCACAGTCCTTTTGGCTTTTCCGGATAATAGTGGTCGTAGTTTGACCACATGTCCCTCTTTGGTATTCAGAACTGGCCACACTGATTCTCAAAATTGTTAAGAAATGAGTCCAGGTCATCCGTGCCATCAATTAACTTGCTGAAGCAGTGGTGGTCTGGCTGGCAAAGCTCTTGTTCCTCGTTTCGTGAGGAGCTTTACCCTCTTGTTCCACCGCTATCATGAGGAGCTGTACCCTCTGTTCGTAGCTGACCCCCTCTCCCCATGTGGCGAGCAGTGCGCCGAGTACAGAGGTAGCAAGTCCGGCGGCCGCAGCTGCTAACCCATCCGCACCCCCTGGCACCAAGCCACCCACAACCGGGTGGTCGTCGTCACCTTCCCCTGCCCTTGTAGCCCTGGATTTGGAGGGACATCCTGCACCCAGGGCTGAGTACCGTCCGCTGCCACAGCAGCTAATAGGGACGTTCTGCACTCATACTCTTCTAAGTCCTCCTCCAGCTGACTCTTGGATTGACCGTCTGTTGTTAAGCCTTATCTCGTACATCGCTCCATGACTTGCTCTCGGTTCCAGGAACGGAACCTCCCTGAGCGTTGACTCATTGTTCCCCCGGGGTATGAGTCGAGAGACCAGTGAATTATCTTGTGCTCTTTAGGAGTGTGTGTAAGTTGCCACTTGTCTGGTGAGCTCGCAAGCCACGAGGTCCCACACTATCCTATAGAATCCCACAGGGGATTATAGTATAGGCTCAATCAGTATCCCACACGCTGCCACCAGTAAATAAAGCCTGTCACAATGGATGGAACTTATCAACAATTTTTATATTTTGAGGATTCTCGATTGAGCAAATAAATTAAGCAAAATAAATTGTCATTTATTTCCTTGATAGACAAACTCACGACAACTTCAGAATACAGTTAATAAAACACTTACTTAAATGGGGGGACAGAATAAAGGGTCCAGTGAACGAAAAACACTGAAATAAAGTCTTTTAAATTGCAGTCCTTTTGCGCAAGTTGCTAGCCCGTTATTTCCTTGAAATGTTAAAAGTTTGTTCTGGTTCTTTGGGGTTCGTTCTGGAATCTCCAGGGCTAATGAAATCCTGAAGCAGGGCTAGTTTCCTTGTTGCGATGTTTTTAACCTCTTGGGTTCTGGAATCGCAGCCGCTGTACTTAGATCTTATCCGCTTGAAGAAATCAGGTAACAACCACAGGAATGAGGGTTTAAGGCCATTTTAAGGACAAGGGTCCTTGGAGTTTTTCATTAGCCTCATTCTATTGGCAAGGAATTATCTTCCTCCTATCCGAGCCCGCCATGTAACATGGGAAAATCCTAAGGCCAGCCCGGGTAGCTCTGAGCATGCTCAGTGAGCAGCTTGGTAGCACTGCTGAGTTAAAAGGGGCCCCTCGTTTCTGGGGATGCAATGTCTGGAGTTTGGTCCCAAGGTGTGAAATATCCAGGATGAGTAACAGGATCTGCTACTCAGAAACATCCCGGTTAAGTCACACTTTAAGACTCTGGGGGGCCTTTCATCTCCCACATGTCCCTAGACACATAGGCGTTGCCTCAACAGGGGGCTTTTGAAGCTGGAGTGGAACATACCCCACGCTCATGTATGCATAACATGTGTTCCTTAATGCATTCACTTATAAAGGAGGACAGGAAAAAGGTTCCTGTCCTGACTTTTAAAATTGCACACAGTAATACACTTTAATAAAAATATCTGTTCCACTTGTCTTACAGTTTTATTTTTAATAGGTGTGTGCTTGGGGGGTTACACTGGGGCTGCACACCAAAAATCAGGGTGCTGGCTCACTCCGTTCTTGAGTTAGAAGTCTTAATGGAGCGGCTCCTGTTATTCAGCACTGCAGGTAGAGACTCGCCTGCAAAAAGGGGACAACAATGCATAGAAGGGAAAATACTACTGTACATGTGTGGTGCACACACATTTAACCCCTTCAGTCCCAATGCGAATTAGGATTAATCAGCCGAGCATACTGCCTTTATTAATGGGCTGATTAATCCTATTTTCGCCATAGACTCCTACTCTTACTCTCTCTACTACTGACGTTCACAAAGAAAAGATCTCACTGGATGTTATTCATTCACCCTCAGTACATGTAATTCTAAGCCTTTCTTGGCTCCAACAACACAATCCGATTATAGACTGGACAGACTAAAGACCTATACAATGGGGTGTTGCCTCTGGGTTTGCTCCTGTATCCTCGGTATAACTTATCGCTGGCGTAGAGACCAGTACTCCTGCCAAACCTACACTTCCTGAAATATATGCAGAATTCATTGATGTTTTTGATAAAGTTTGCTCTGAAACTCTACTTCCGCACCGCCCTTATGATTGCCCCATAGAGCTTCTGCCCGGTGCCATCCTTCCTAAAGGCAGATCCTATCCTTTGTCCCTTCCTGAGACTAAGGCTATGTCTGAATATATTCAGGAGAACTTAAATAGAGGGTTCATTAGAGCTTGTTCCTCCCCAGCCGGGGCTGGGTTCTTTTTTGTTAAGAAGAAAGATGGTTCACTCCGTCCTTGCATAGACTATTGGGGCCTTAATAAAATAACCCTGAAGAATCGTTACCTCTTGCCACTCATCTCGAAATTGTTTGATCGTCTCCAAGATTCTTCCATTTTTTCTAAACTCGATCTTCGTGGAGCTTACAATCTCATACGCATTCGACAAGGGGACGAATGGAAGACAGCTTTCAAAATGAGAGACGGTCATTACGAATATTTGGCCATGCCTTTCGGGCTCTGTAATACCCCAGCTGTCTTTCAAGAATTTGTGTGTAAGAGGACATGTGCAGAGGTATGCAATGGAGACTGTTTTAAGGTGAAATTAAATATGGCTTTTATTGCGCCAGTTTCTTTAACACAAGAAAACATCCAAACGTATGCAAATAAGGGGTCAAACAAAGCTTCTGTTCCACTTGGGAGTATTTCTAGTTAAACCTATGCAGTCCACAACTCCCTTTAGATTAGCATGTCTCCCAGGCCCAAACATATATCTTGATATGTGCAGATATACAAAAAGTCTTAGAAAGGAAAGTCTTATCTGTCTCTTGTAGGGGAAGGTTTCTTTGTTCTCCAGGTTTAGAAGTACTTTCCCCTGTGTCTTGCTGGCAGCGTGCAGTCTCTTCTGGCAGGCTCAAGACGTCTGTCTCCTTGTTCAGCTCACAGGTGTGCTAAGGAGTCTCACTTCCTGTCTCAGAGGCAGGCTTTTTCTAACACCTCTAATCAGCCAGGTGCTGGTCAATTAACCAGCACACTGCTGGATTAGAGGCAAGTTTTCTGAACAGGGTAAGTCTCCTGTTACATCATGAATTATATTTTTCGAGATGTCCTCAACATCTTTGTAATTGTCTATCTACAGAAAAAGAGTGTATCTAGAGAGGTACACAGAATAGAATCCCTTTGTAGGCGCACCGCAGACCGTTATGGAATAAATGTGGTCAGGGGAAAAAAGTGTTTAACAAAATAATAAATATTTTAATCAAAATTGTGATTTGTGCAGTAAAAATAGCAAATATTGAAAAACTAGTATTTACTATATTAAAAGACACTAGTTATGTCACAACGGTAGGTCCAGAGGGACTACTCTGGGCCCATCAGCAGATGTAGCTTATGTCAATTCACTGTGGTGCCTTAGATGTTCAGCATATCTCAAATGTATATCAAGGTATATCAAGGTATATCCTGAAGTGGATGTTAGCTACTCAGATGTGACATCTGGTGGCGCAGAGATGTATTACACCCTATGCCTAATGCTTAATTCTTCTATGCCTCTGTACTTTACTGTTACCACTAGCAGTGTGTGGTCCCGCGAGTAGATGCACCGTTAAGATCAGACATGCATATAGATACAGTAGATGGAGAGTCCCTAGCTGTTCAGTGTGGCTGGCTGGGTGAGTATTACTCTGGTGTGGGTGTAGATATACCCTGATGGTGTGTTGCTACCTCGTTCTGATCACATGTATAGTATTTCAGCAGTGATGGGGTTAATACCCACTATACATATGGAGATATTGCTCTGCGTGTTTTAGCTGGGCGTGCAGGAACGCTGTAGTTTTGGAGCTATAGACAGACTTGTTAGTAAGTTTGAAAGTGTCTGTGTTCACTTCGGTGAAAACTTGCCGTATTTCTGAATGTGCCTACAGTGTATGTATCTAGTTTCACATTGTGAAACTAGATACATACACTGTAGGCACATTCAGAAGAGTGCAGGATACAACAACGATATCTGTGTACTCCCCGACATTCAAATATGTATGCACGGGGTCTACGGGGCAAAAACTAAGGGGCGCAAGGGGCGACACGGCAAGTTTTCACCGAAGTGAACACAGACACTTTCAAACTTACTAACAAGTCTGTCTATAGCTCCAAAACTACAGCGTTCCTGCGCGCCCAGCTAAAACACGCAGAGCAATATCTCCATATGTATAGTGGGTATTAACCCCATCACTGCTGAAATACTATACATGTGATCAGAACGAGGTAGCAACACACCATCAGGGTACATCTACACCCACACCAGAGTAATACTCACCCAGCCAGCCACACTGAACAGCTAGGGACTCTCCATCTACTGTATCTATATGCATGTCTGATCTTAACGGTGCATCTACTCGCGGGACCACACACTGCTAGTGGTAACAGTAAAGTACAGAGGTATAGAAGAATTAAGCATTAGGCATAGGGTGTAATACATCTCTGCGCCACCAGATGTCACATCTGAGTAGCTAACATCCACTTCAGGATATACCTTGATATACCTTGATATACATTTGAGATATGCTGAACATCTAAGGCACCACAGTGAATTGACATAAGCTACATCTGCTGATGGGCCCAGAGTAGTCCCTCTGGACCTACCGTTGTGACATAACTAGTGTCTTTTAATATAGTAAATACTAGTTTTTCAATATTTGCTATTTTTACTGCACAAATCACAATTTTGATTAAAATATTTATTATTTTGTTAAACACTTTTTTCCCCTGACCACATTTATTCCATAACGGTCTGCGGTGCGCCTACAAAGGGATTCTATTCTGTGTACCTCTCTAGATACACTCTTTTTCTGTCCATATATCTACTCCCTAGGCAGCACGCACTAACCAACAAGGGGTTTTCGAGCGAGGTTTCTATTTATAGTTAATTGTCTATCTAGACGATATTCTTATTTTTTCTAAATCTATATCTGAGCATATCCAACACACTAAATTAGTTCTCTATCGTCTACGTGAGATTAATCTCTATGCCAAGATGGAGAAATGTCTTTTCCACCAAACATCCACTTCTTTCTTGGGATACATTATCTCTGATAAGGGTTTCTCTATGGATCCTGATAAACTTAAGGCAGTGGTAGATTGGCCCCAATCCACTTCTCTTAAGGCGATTCAGCAGTTTCTTGGCTTCGCCAATTATTATAGTGAATGTATCCGTAATTTTTCTGGAAGAGTGGCTCCCAATAAGCCCTGACGAAGAAAGATGTGGACACTTCCTCTTGGTCTCCTGAAGCATGCCAGGACTTTGAAACCCTTATGAAAGCATTTGTCTCTACTCCTATCTTACACCATCAGGACCATAAACTTCCTTTCACGTTGGAGGTAGATGCCTCGGATATTGGAGCAGGAGCCATACTCTCATAGAGACAGTCCATTCTGGAAAAGCTACACCCTTGCGGGTTCTTCTCAATAATATTATCCTCCACAGAACAAAACTACGATGTTGGCAACAGGGAACTCTTGGCCATCAAACTTGCTCTGCAAGATTGGAGACACCTCCTGGAGGGTACTGAACATCCTATTTCAATTCTTACGGACCATAAAAATTTATTATATTGAAGGTGCCTGTTGCCTCGGCTCCTGTCAGGCTCGCTGGGAATTGTTGTTTTCCATATTCAACTATATAATTTCCTACATTCCTGGTACTAAGAATCTAAAGGTCGACGCCTTATCCCATCAATTCGTCAGTGAAGACAAATCCGAAGACATTCCTGAGACCATCTTTCCCGCCAAATATGTAATTTCGGCTAACTCTTTTAATGTACTGGACAAGATATTGGAGACTCAGACGCTCATCCCGAGAGTATGGAAGAGCCGGAGGGTTGTTTGAATGCTGCACATCAATTTCACCAGAAGATCCTTGAGTGGGGTCATTCTTCTAGGTCTGCCTGTTACCTGGGAACAAAGTGGACTTCTGATTTGATCATACGCACCTTTTGGTGGCCTAATATGTTTAAGGATATCAAGGAATTCATCAACTCCTGTTCCCTGTGCTTGAAATAAGTCCGTCCTCAACAAACCGTCTGGTCTGCTTCATCCCTTACCCTTTCCGGACCGCCGTGGACCCACCTCTCGAACTTTATTGTTGAGCTCCCTGTTTCTCGTGGGATTAATTATATTATCGTTATTGTTGATAGGTTTTCCTAACAGGCCCATTTAATTCCTCTCAAGGGCCTTCGTAACGCTGCCACCTTGACAGATATTTATATCAAAGAAATATTTAGTATTCACGGAGTTACACTCTCTATAGTGTCCGATCGGGGGTCACAGTTCGTCTCGAAATTTTGACATGCCTTCACTCAATGGTTGGAGATCTCTCTTCTTTTTTCTTCTGGGTATCATCCCCAAACCAACGGACAGACCTAAAGAACAAACCAGTCACTAGAGCAATACTTGCAGTGCTTTATTTATGATGCACAGGATAACTGGGAAGAACTCCTCCCATGGGCCGAATTCGCTCATAACTCACTCAGAAATGAGTCTACTAAGGAATCACAATTTTTTATAAATTACGGATTTCATCCAGTGCGCCTTCCCATCTCTTCCAATCCTTCCAGAGTTCCAGAAGCAGATCCCAGAGAGAACTCGCTTCAAAATTCCTGGAAGAGGATTAAAAAAACTCTGCAGGAGGCAAAAGACACAGGTGGATCGCCATCGCTGTGAGGCACCCAAATTTAGGCAAGGAGACAAAGTGTGGCTCTCTTCTAAGAACAAATTGTCAATAATTGAGAGAAAGAACTCAGCTAGTTAGCACTCTATAACCAGACATAGTGTAACATCGTGATCAGTTAAAATAACCTTTATTAATCTCTAGGGTAACTCAAGTGGAGCACACATAAGGACAGTACAACATATCACATCTTGCCTTGTATACTATAGGGTCACATGAATAAGGTGCTAAAATAAGCATACCAAATTGCAATCCTGAATAATATGTGAGTATTTGAGAGTATTATTTAGCTAGACCACCCATGGTATAGTGTATCTTCATACTGGAATAGTAATTATATAGTATGGTTAGACAAACTGTCTACTGGGATAGTATAAGTATGGTGTGGTTAGATAATCTAACTCCAGTGTGAACCAAACTATATGATGGTGGTTAGTTTCAATTAGAATTATTTTGGCAATGGTTTGGCTTTAGGAATTGAATAGGGAATTGTATAATTGATTTGGATTGTATTGTAATTGGTTTAGGAAATTGATTAATTGATTGATGTTAAATGTATTTATGTTGCTTAGTTTCTATTTGATTTTGATGATGGCATTGGTGGTTAGGGGACATTGTTTATAGTGTATTTTATTTTTACATATATTTTGCATAGTGTTACATGATGCACAGATTAATTGCATCATGTACACACTCAATGCAATTGTGTGACATTTGATATACATTTGTGTAGCTGCTGGTTTGTTGGTTTATTTTTAAAAGTCCTGCTGGATTAATTGTAACATGCAATGTGGTGATTTTAAGATGAAGAATTCATGTTTTGATTTATGCATGTTTTATGTGTTTCATAATGGGCAAATAATATATTATCCATATCTGAATAATAGTTATTTTGCCCATTACTGTACTGTATGTGTGAGGGGGTGGGGGGATGTGTGTTGTGTATTGCTATGTTTATTGGGGGCAATTGTCCCCAATAAACATGCTATTGTGCCTTAACCCCTTCATTGCATTAGCGGATAGCCGCTAAGGTAATGAAGCTGCTTTAATGTATTTTTATTTATAGTATGCAGGAGCAGGGGGTCCCCTGAACTGAACCGCATTGATTTCTGCCTCAGGGACCCCCTGCTTCCCGAGTTACAGGCCCCAGTTTGGGGCATCGGTGCCAGTGTCGCTGCCATCTTTATAGAGCCCACGTCGCGTCTTGGACGCTATAAAGATGGTGGCGACATTGCCCTCCGATGCCCCATACTGGGGTCTGTAACTCGGGAAGGAGGGGGTCTCTGAGGCAGAAATCAATGCGGTTCAGCTCAGGAGACCCCCTGCTCCCGCACACTATTATTAAAATGTACATGAGTGCAGCTTCATTACTATAGCGGATAGCCGCTACGGTAAGGAATTATTGTTTATTGTTATGTGTGTTTTGACAGTAGTGTAGATGTGTAGGGGGTCCCCAGAGCTGAACCGCATTGGTTTCAGGTGCCGGTATCCCCTGCATAATGTAAATGTCCCGGTCACGTGACGCGGAAGCTTGAAAGTGCAGAATGTGGTTCAGGTCCTGAGACCCCCTGCTCATGTACACTATTATTAAAATGTATTTATTTAGTGTACGGTCGCCTGTAAAAGCCTTGCATGGAGATACAGAATCTCCATGCAAATGTTACAGGTGGCTTAGTTGAAGGTGGTCCCGTGGGGTCCGACGGCGGAGCACTGCTGTTTGAAGAAATTCGGGGCTGCACACCAGTTCCAGTTAAAAATCGATTTATTGAGTGGTCATCTGAAGTATACAGCAAGCACTCTGACGCGTTTCAGGACAGTTGTCCCTTTATCAAAGAGTAACTGCGCGTCTACTGAGTTCTCCATTATGTAGTATAGCTCCCGCCCCCAACCGTGACGTCACACGCTTCGTTACTATCGCGTGATTTGTGGAGGCCCCCATCCCATTGGATGCCATGTCAGCCAATCGCACACGGCATGGGTGAATAATTAAGCAATTAGACTAGCATTGGAGCCACGGACTCTTGCTCCCGCCTCTATTAGTGACGTCACACGCTCTGTGTATATCGGATGCTTGTTTGCTTTAGCCTGTAAGTTAGTATATACCCTATTACCACTTATAATACAAAAGTATATGATGTCTGGGCATAGCTGGGGAGTATATAGCACAATGGAGACACTCAGGAAAGAACAAAACACAAATATAGTGACATTAAAAGCATATGGTGAACAAATATTCAAAGTACAAATGACAAGAATTACAAAAGCGCAACGTTTAAAAACAAAGCAAATGAGATGGAAGACATAAGTATTGGAAATAAACATATATTCTAATCATAATGAAATTTCATGTGTGTGTCTTGTATATTGAAAATAGACTGATAATAATGTCTGAAACATACATCCTAGTCATATTGAAATTTCATGTAAATATCTTACATATTCCTACTGAAGCAAGATCATACAATTATTCATTTGGATTAAGCCCTCTACTGATAACTTTTGACTGCTCCTATGAATAGGGTACACATACAGTGCTGCTATTATTCTAATCAAGCGAGAAACAACATGATTTGTTCGGAGTATCTATATGATAATATCTTTTACATATACAAAAAAGCAAGTTCATGCGGTTAGGCATATTATTTTTTATATACTAATATACAGAGTCTTAACCTAATGTATTGTAACCAACATTTTCTCAGAAGAATCTCTCTGATGAGTTATACTAGTATATCCTGTAGCGCACAAATGCATGAATAGCATAGCTGTATTTGATTCATATATACATATAGAAATGGTCGGTATAGCATTTTATCATGCACAGTACATCACTCTTCAAGATCTCAATCTAAGAAATGTTTAAGTTCCCAATCTAGATTCATGCCCCTGGGTGCCAATGTCCCAAGGGCATAAATCCAGAACATTTCTCTCTTATTGAGGAGGGATTCTCTATCTCCTCCCCGCACATGTGGCCTTATGTGTTCAAGCGCGCTAAAGGAGAAATTCGTCAGGGAACCTGATTGACACCTTGCAAAATGACGTGCAACAGGGTATCTCACATCCATAATTCTGATAGCTCTAACATGTTCAACAATCCTCTCTTTTAGTGGGCGTATTGTCCTGCCTACATATGAACTACCACATGAACATCTAAGGAGATATATCACAAATTTTGTATTACATGTCATCATGGAATTGAGAGTATGAGTTCTCTTTGTGTTCACATTTCTTATATTTTTTATAGGGGAAGCATGTCGGCACATTGTACAATCTCCACATCTGAAAAAGCCTTTGGTTTTTAGTTTGTTGTTCTTTTTCTTGGGATCAAACAAACTAGGCGACACTTTGTTGGCTATTGTTTTTGCCCTTTTAAATACCATCTTTGGCTGATCTTGTATATATGTCTCTAGATCTTTGTCTAGTTTCAATATGTCCCAATGCTTTTTCAGAATGGCTCTAATCTGGTTGGCCTGTTTAGAGTATGTAGTAATAAACAATGGTGATCCATCTAGGGATCTTGATTGTTTTTGTTTGTTAGATTTTTGTGTTAGTAGTGTCGACCTGTCCATTTTAAGTGCATGATCTAGGGCATCATTAATGTCTTCATCCCTATAACCCCTACATCTGAACCTTTCTGATAGTTCTTGTGCCTGACTCAGAAATGACTCATCTGTTGAACATAGTCTCCGAAGTCTCAGATATTGCCCTTTCGGAATCCCTCTGATCAGGGGTCTGGGATGTGCACTGTTGGCCATGAGCAGGGAGTTTCTGGAGTTTTCTTTCCTAAACATCTTAGTTTGAATTCTAAGATCAGAATCTATGTATAAATGTAGGTCAAGATAGTCAATCTCGCTTTCATGTATATTTGAGGTGAATTTGAGGTTAAAGACATTGTCGTTCAGATATACAAGAAATTTGTGAAAGATAGGGGTGCTACCAGACCAAATAATTAATAAGTCGTCTATATAGCGACGATAATAAATAATATATTGTCTAAATGGGTTAGCATCACCAAAAATAAAAGTGGTTTCCCAAAAGCCCATGAATAAATTGGCATATGAGGGTGCAAAGGAAGTCCCCATAGCCGTGCCTTGTGTTTGTAAATAATAAGTGTTATTAAATAAAAAATAATTGTGCTGTAATAAAAAGATGATAGAATCAAGGATGAAGGTGCTCTGTGCAAGGTGGATATTTGAGTGGTTAAGAAAATAACTTATAGCCTTAATACCCAGTGTATGATTAATAATAGTGTACAGGGAGGTCACATCTAATGTGACCCACCGATAGGAATGAGTCCATGTGATTTCTTGTATATCTGTCAACAAGTCAATAGAATCTCGCAAGAATGACGGTAACCTCCTGACCAAGGGTTGCAAAAATTGATCCACGTACCTAGAAAGACCATCTCCCAAAGATCCAATGCTCGATATAATTGGTCTCCCCGGCGGGTTGACCAGAGACTTATGGATCTTTGGGAGATGGTGAAAAATAGGTACTGTGGGAGATTGGTTGTAAATAAACTGATATTCTTTTTGTGTTAGGACTCCCAACTCCCTGCCCATTTCCAAGAGTTCTCTTATCTCAATAAGGTATGGAGCTGTGGGGTTTCTTTCTAATTTGCAGTACGCCTCTGTATTGCCAAGCTGTCTCAAGGCTTCCTGCAAATAAAGATCTGCATGCATAACCACCACAGCTCCACCCTTATCCGCATTTTTAATGACTATGTCACTCCTTTCTCTAAGTAGATTAAGATTTAGCTTCTCAACCTTTGAGAGATTATTGTGTTGTGATGTAGACAGTTTATAGCCCCTTGCCAATATCTGTAGATCCTTTTCGACCAGTTTTTCAAAGGTTTCAATATGAGCACCTTTATTGAAAAACGGGCAAAAAACTGATTTGTTCTTTAAATTTGTATGTTTACTCTCTACCAGGAAATTGAATTGCTGCTCAACATCAATTATTGAAGGCTCTCCTGACTCTTGTTCAGTGAGCAAATCATTCATATCTTGAATTACGGTCAATTCTCTAAAGGACAATTTAGTTGGTATATCAACAGGGGAAGGGGGTGAATCAAATTCATCTCTATTAGCCTGCGAAAGAATGTTAGTGTTATTCACAGCCCTAGAAAAAAAGAATTTTTTAAGAGATAACTTTCTCACATATTTTTGGAGATCGATGACAGTGCTGAAGAGGTCAAAATCCTCGCTAAGAGCGAAATTCAGACCTTTCTCCAGCACTGCCACCTCTCCATCTGTGAGAGACACCCCTGAGATGTTAATAACATTTGTAAGGTTAGCTAATAGTCCCTCTTTCCTCTGGCTTGCGCCACGTCTTTTGGACGAGCGCCTTGTCCTTTTGAATAGTTTTTTGAGTTTTTTGAACTCCTCAAATCGTAAGATGTTGTAGTTTCTAGAGAAGACCTCATCTGGCGAGTTTCATAATCAGTATTGTCTCTACGTTTATCGCCTTCATCATCCGTAGAAAAGGATACTGCTGACTGGCGTGTCTCATTATCAGATACATCTGACATACTAGAGGTATCAGTGTTCTTTTTAAGGATTGATTTCTTTGGTGTGGATTTTCGCTGGTAATTAGAGCGTTTATCAGAGTTTCTCCTCTGTGTATTGTCTTGTCTGTTTATATATTGTGCAGGTGGTGGTTTTTGCCAACTATATACCTTGTTCCGTTCGTAATCAATACGGTCTCTGTCAAATTTAGATTGCTTTTTTAGCATAAAATCGTCCTCTATCTTCTCAATGTCTTTGCTTAATTTGTTATCCATACAGTATCATCAAAGTCAGTCATTCCTCTAAAAGTATGTAAACTTTGTTGTAGTTCTTTAATACTCTTTTTCACTACATTCCTCTCTTGGATCTTAGTTTTAATAATTAGGTCCATCAGTTTCATTGAGCAATCATCTAGCACTTTGACCCATTCTGCTTCAAATCCCTTTGACGGGAAACCAAAGGAGGGCATCTTTTTAATTCTCAGGCCCCTGGGGATCCTTGTAGAAATAACGTAGTTATCTAAAGTTGTAATGTCCCACCAAAGTCTCAAATTTGTTGTTAAAGCCCTCTCAAGTTTAGCAAAGTACATTGTAAGGTCTAATGAGTCTTCACATGTGTTTGATATAGTCCCTGTGAAGACATGTGCCGCTCTGCGTTAACGTGCGCTGTTGTCTGCACAATTCTGGACAAAGGTGGTGTTCAGTGGAATATCAGATATAGCTTCCTCAGTGTTGTCTTCCATCTCTAAAACAAACTCCTTGATGATCCACAAGAGTAAAACTATGATATATATAAAAGTAGGTGTTGCTGGCAGCCCCTTGTATTAGATGCAATGAAAGTCCATATGCAGCGAGCTCCTGATTAGTAAACGTTAGCTGTGTGTATGGGAAATGATCCCAATCCTCAGGGCTCAGCTGTGTGTGGAAATGACTTGATTGAAGTCTCAATTAAACATGTGTCTGGTCATATGAGCATGTATTTTAAGCTGTGTGAGGCTCTATGTATTATAATGCAAATAGGTGTACAGGTATAACTGGAGACAATACACAGAACTCTATATATACCATAAAGGTACTGTCTAAATCCCCAGACAACCAAAGTACATACCCATGGTGTTTGATGGAGCCTCAGTGGAACAGCTGCTCAGATTCAGAAGTGTGCGTGCGTCACGCCTGCATCTCAGGTAAGTTGAAGGTGGTCCCGTGGGGTCCGACGGCGGAGCACTGCTGTTTGAAGAAATTCGGGGCTGCACACCAGTTCCAGTTAAAAATCGATTTATTGAGTGGTCATCTGAAGTATACAGCAAGCACTCTGACGCGTTTCAGGACAGATGTCCCTTTATCAAAGAGTAACTGCGCGTCTACTGAGTTCTCCATTATGTAGTATAGCTCCCGCCCCCAACCGTGACGTCACACGCTTCGTTACTATCGCGTGATTTGTGGAGGCCCCCATCCCATTGGATGCCATGTCAGCCAATCGCGCACGGCATGGGTGAATAATTAAGCAATGAGACTAGCATTGGAGCCACGGACTCTTGCTCCCGCCTCTATTAGTGACGTCACACGCTCTGTGTATATCGGATGCTTGTTTGCTTTAGCCTGTAAGTTAGTATATACCCTATTACCACTTATAATACAAAATATATGATGTCTGGGCATAGCTGGGGAGTATATAGCACAATGGAGACACTCAGGAAAGAACAAAACACAAATATAGTGACATTAAAAGCATATGGTGAACAAATATTCAAAGTACAAATTACAAGAATTACAAAAGCGCAACGTTTAAAAACAAAGCAAATGAGATGGAAGACATAAGTATTGGAAATAAACATCTCTCAAAGGTTGAGAAGCTAAATCTTAATCTACTTAGAGAAAGGAGTGACATAGTCATTAAAAATGCGGATAAGGGTGGAGCTGTGGTGGTTATGCATGCAGATCTTTATTTGCAGGAAGCCTTGAGACAGCTTGGCAATACAGAGGCGTACTGCAAATTAGAAAGAAACCCCACAGCTCCATACCTTATTGAGATAAGAGAACTCTTGGAAATGGGCAGGGAGTTGGGAGTCCTAACACAAAAAGAATATCAGTTTATTTACAACCAATCTCCCACAGTACCTATTTTTCACCATCTCCCAAAGATCCATAAGTCTCTGGTCAACCCGCCGGGGAGACCAATTATATCGAGCATTGGATCTTTGGGAGATGGTCTTTCTAGGTACGTGGATCAATTTTTGCAACCCTTGGTCAGGAGGTTACCGTCATTCTTGCGAGATTCTATTGACTTGTTGACAGATATACAAGAAATCACATGGACTCATTCCTATCGGTGGGTCACATTAGATGTGACCTCCCTGTACACTATTATTAATCATACACTGGGTATTAAGGCTATAAGTTATTTTCTTAACCACTCAAATATCCACCTTGCACAGAGCACCTTCATCCTTGATTCTATCATCTTTTTATTACAGCACAATTATTTTTTATTTAATAACACTTATTATTTACAAACACAAGGCACGGCTATGGGGACTTCCTTTGCACCCTCATATGCCAATTTATTCATGGGCTTTTGGGAAACCACTTTTATTTTTGGTGATGCTAACCCATTTAGACAATATATTATTTATTATCGTCGCTATATAGACGACTTATTAATTATTTGGTCTGGTAGCACCCCTATCTTTCACAAATTTCTTGTATATCTGAACGACAATGTCTTTAACCTCAAATTCACCTCAAATATACATGAAAGCGAGATTGACTATCTTGACCTACATTTATACATAGATTCTGATCTTAGAATTCAAACTAAGATGTTTAGGAAAGAAAACTCCAGAAACTCCCTGCTCATGGCCAACAGTGCACATCCCAGACCCCTGATCAGAGGGATTCCGAAAGGGCAATATCTGAGACTTCGGAGACTATGTTCAACAGATGAGTCATTTCTGAGTCAGGCACAAGAACTATCAGAAAGGTTCAGATGTAGGGGTTATAGGGATGAAGACATTAATGATGCCCTAGATCATGCACTTAAAATGGACAGGTCGACACTACTAACACAAAAATCTAACAAACAAAAACAATCAAGATCCCTAGATGGATCACCATTGTTTATTACTACATACTCTAAACAGGCCAACCAGATTAGAGCCATTCTGAAAAAGCATTGGGACATATTGAAACTAGACAAAGATCTAGAGACATATATACAAGATCAGCCAAAGATGGTATTTAAAAGGGCAAAAACAATAGCCAACAAAGTGTCGCCTAGTTTGTTTGATCCCAAGAAAAAGAACAACAAACTAAAAACCAAAGGCTTTTTCAGATGTGGAGATTGTAGAATGTGCCGACATGCTTCCCCTATAAAAAATATAAGAAATGTGAACACAAAGAGAACTCATACTCTCAATTCCATGATGACATGTAATACAAAATTTGTGATATATCTCCTTAGATGTTCATGTGGTAGTTCATATGTAGGCAGGACAATACGCCCACTAAAAGAGAGGATTGTTGAACATGTTAGAGCTATCAGAATTATGGATGTGAGATACCCTGTTGCACGTCATTTTGCAAGGTGTCAATCAGGTTCCCTGACGAATTTCTCCTTTAGCGCGCTTGAACACATAAGGCCACATGTGCGGGGAGGAGATAGAGAATCCCTCCTCAATAAGAGAGAAATGTTCTGGATTTATGCCCTTGGGACATTGGCACCCAGGGGCATGAATCTAGATTGGGAACTTAAACATTTCTTAGATTGAGATCTTGAAGAGTGATGTACTGTGCATGATAAAATGCTATACCGACCATTTCTATATGTATATATGAATCAAATACAGCTATGCTATTCATGCATTTGTGCGCTACAGGATATACTAGTATAACTCATCAGAGAGATTCTTCTGAGAAAACGTTGGTTACAATACATTAGGTTAAGACTCTGTATATTAGTATATAAAAAATAATATGCCTAACCGCATGAACTTGCTTTTTTGTATATGTAAAAGATATTATCATATAGATACTCCGAACAAATCATGTTGTTTCTCGCTTGATTAGAATAATAGCAGCACTGTATGTGTACCCTATTCATAGGAGCAGTCAAAAGTTATCAGTAGAGGGCTTAATCCAAATGAATAATTGTATGATCTTGCTTCAGTAGGAATATGTAAGATATTTACATGAAATTTCAATATGACTAGGATGTATGTTTCAGACATTATTATCAGTCTATTTTCAATATACAAGACACACACATGAAATTTCATTATGATTAGAATATATGTTTATTTCCAATACTTATGTCTTCCATCTCATTTGCTTTGTTTTTAAACGTTGCGCTTTTGTAATTCTTGTAATTTGTACTTTGAATATTTGTTCACCATATGCTTTTAATGTCACTATATTTGTGTTTTGTTCTTTCCTGAGTGTCTCCATTGTGCTATATACTCCCCAGCTATGCCCAGACATCATATACTTTTGTATTATAAGTGGTAATAGGGTATATACTAACTTACAGGCTAAAGCAAACAAGCATCCGATATACACAGAGCGTGTGACGTCACTAATAGAGGCGGGAGCAAGAGTCCGTGGCTCCAATGCTAGTCTCATTGCTTAATTATTCACCCATGCCGTGCGCGATTGGCTGACATGGCATCCAATGGGATGGGGGCCTCCACAAATCACGCGATAGTAACGAAGCGTGTGACGTCACGGTTGGGGGCGGGAGCTATACTACATAATGGAGAACTCAGTAGACGCGCAGTTACTCTTTGATAAAGGGACAACTGTCCTGAAACGCGTCAGAGTGCTTGCTGTATACTTCAGATGACCACTCAATAAATCGATTTTTAACTGGAACTGGTGTGCAGCCCTGAATTTCTTCAAACAGCAGTGCTCCGCCGTCGGACCCCACGGGACCACCTTCAACTTACCTGAGATGCAGGCGTGACGCACGCACACTTCTGAATCTGAGCAGCTGTTCCACTGAGGCTCCATCAAACACCATGGGTATGTACTTTGGTTGTCTGGGGATTTAGACAGTACCTTTATGGTATATATAGAGTTCTGTTTATTGTCTCCAGTTATACCTGTACACCTATTTGCATTATAATACATAGAGCCTCACACAGCTTAAAATACATGCTCATATGACCAGACACATGTTTAATTGAGACTTCAATCAAGTCATTTCCACACACAGCTGAGCCCTGAGGATTGGGATCATTTCCCATACACACAGCTTACAGGCGGCTTATTTTTCTATCAGCTAGCGTACGTGAAGATTAAGTACGCTAGCAGGGGGAAAAAAAGCAACACGTACGCTGTGGCTGTTTTGAGCACATACGTTAGAAAATGGGCTCAAGGCCTTAGTGAATTGCGTCTCCGGCCTCACTTTTTAACGTACGTGCTTTTTTCTTTTATCCGGACGCAAAAGCATTGAGTTTAGTGCATAGCCCCCTTAGACATATTTGTATTTACATTGTATACCGTTTAATAAAGGGGGGGCCCGAGAAATGTCATGGATGAAAAGGGGGGCTTGGCATAAAACGTTTGCTCCCCCTATACTATGGGGGTATATATATACAGTGTTCGACAAACCTATACATTTGCACGCCCCGGGCGAGTGGATTTGACATCATGGCGAGCTCCTATTGGCCCAAGCAGCACACGTGTGGTACAAGGTGGCGAGTAGATTTTTTTGTTCGACGAGTAGATTTTTTGGTGATTTGTCGACCACTGTGTATATATATATAATTTTGAAGATCTGGAAATGGTAATATATATTTTCTTTATTTTTATATTTGTGGGACATGTGCACTTGTAATATTTATCAATATGATATGTTTATAGGTTATTTTAGTTTTAACCATTTATATATATATTTTTTCACATAAACTGTATATTTTTTTCACAATTATATGTAGGGAAGTTATGTTATTTGACATTTACTTTCTTTTTCTATTGATTATTATTCATATTACTATATGTTTTATTATGTGGTTTATGTTTTAAAATGGTTTAGCGATATATTTCATTACATTTATTGATTTTTATATATATTTATTATATGTTATTTAATTATGTTATACTATAGTTCACTCTGAATATTGAATAATTAAACTTATTTTGGGTATGATAGTGTTAATTGTTTCCTTCCATATTGACCAATTGGGGTTAAACTAGCCCTATAAACGTTCATCACCATTCCCTTAGGGCACACCCTTGAAGAAGTCAGCACAACAGCTGACGAAACGCGTTGATTTACGTCACTGTGTCCAGCAGCTGTTTGCTGGAAGAGTGTGGATCAAAGAGTGAGGAGTAGAATACATTCAAGTCTATGCCGGTATATCTATTGGAAGTTAACGTTTCACAATCAGTGTGGCTGAGTCTGATATTCTCCTGCTACAACGGAGATCACACATTGAAGTGTGCAACTTTAAAACTTCAGATTAGTGGCAGGCTGGGAGAAACAGGAAGCAGGAGACTGTCTCCAGTGTTACCCGGTCAGCATCATGTGGTCACCTTACAGCGTGCTATTGCTGCTGCAGCTGACGGAGGGACACGGGGACCCTTGGGGTTCATTGTGGTTACACAATCTGGTGAGATCGTTCCTTTATTCCCTACATCTGTCCTGCCTGTCGTCTTTCAGCAACCTTTTCAATACGGAGGTTATCTTTCAGCCACTACATGCAGTTAGCAGGGAACTGCTACTAGGGGCATGTGCGATATGTCATTTGCTAGCAGTGTTTTTCAACAGTGTGGTTGTCATGGACACCACACACAGCAGGGTGTATGATGATGTAGGCAACAGGGAGGGGCCTTATGTAAGTATGGTCAAGACATGATATCATCACTGCAGGTGTGTGCAATTATTTTATTTGGCTGATGGTAATTGGTTGATGATAATTGATTTTTAGTGTCTTGATGTGTATGTACAGTTTATGTGGTTTGTCTGTCACTCTCCCCTTGTATCCCCCTAAGGAAGGTCCCATTTTGGAGAACCGAAACGTTGGGTTTCTTAATGCACCACTATCTTCACTAATACACTTTGTGAAGTTTTCTACAATTGAGTGCTGTCTCTTGCTTTACCAGACCTCGGAATGGTAACGTATGTCTATATATGTATATATATATATATATATATATATATATATATATATATATATACTGTGTATATATATAATGTGTGTGTGTGTGTGTATATATATATATATATATATATATATATATATATATATATATATATATATACATACACACAGTATATATATACACAGGGGACGTGGTCCCTCCTTACCTGTTATCTTGCCGTCCTCCACTCTGGCACCAGCGCATGCACGCACCCTCGCTCTGCTTACAGAACCCACGCATAACTCTTCTAGAGTGCCACTGAGCTTAGCTCCGACCCCTCGGACATGCTGCGCTTCTCTCGCGCGCGACGTGCACATGTGACGTCGTGCACCACTCCCCAGCTGCAAGGCAAGTACTACAGCCCACTTGTCTCCTGCAGCCAATCCTTGCCTCTGGAGGCCGCACCTCCATTCTGCCCCTCTTGTGACTGGTTCCTTGTGCTTTAAATATCCTGCAGTTCCTGTCTTACTTTCCTGAACATAACTAGTTGTAGCCTGGTGCTTCCACATCTGTTGTGCCTTGATCCCTGTCTTGTGCTTCTCTATAAAGATAAGCCTTCATGTACCAACCCGGTTTGTACTTGGAAACTCCTATGGATACTGACCCCGGCTTACCTCGACTCTGCTGATCACGGCTAGATGGACTACTACGATTCTGATTTCTCCAACTCAAGACCATGGCTATATAGACTTTGACCATTGTAATCTCTCCAACCCAAGACTTTGGCAAGTATCTGGACTATCCCACTCTCTCCAACCCAGACCCAGCTACATTGATATTCCGACCTGCAAGGCACGCTTCCATTGCTCTGGGTGCGTGGTTCAATAATTCCCCACCTCAGTACCTGGGTCCTCTCTTGCTCATCTGTTGTTCCTTGCTCCTTGTCTTGTGTTCCTTCTTGCAATTTGATCAAAGCATGTACCGACTCGGCTTGACTCTGAACCCCTCTGGAAATTGACCCCGGCTTACCGTCGACTCTGCAGACTTCTCCAACCAAGGCCACAGCTATACGGACTTCCACGATTCTGACCTCTCCAACCCCAAACCACATCTAAATGGACTTTGACTATTCTGACCTCTCCATTCCAAGACCTTGGCAAGTATCAGAACTATCCTACTCTCTCCAACCGAGACCCAGCTACGTTGACAATCCGACTGCAAGGCACGCTTCCGCTGCTGTGGGTGCATGGCTCAATAATTCCCCACCACAGTACCGGGGTCCTTTCTTGCTCGTTGGCAGCGCAAGCATTACAGTGAAGGGGGAATGTGCAACTTTGCCAGTCCGAGTGTGCAGGATAATACACTGTAGTTCAAAGACATAATTTGAACAGTTTTACAATAAAGGTTCACTGCAGTACATGCTGTAAATAACATGGGTGTATAACTGAGATTTCCATTAGCAGTATGCAAAGCAGAAAAAGCCTACACAGCAAAATTTAAAGGTTTTCAATAGTATAACCCCCCCCAAAAAAGGAGACTATGCCACCTCATACATGTATACAGTCGAAATAAAAGTAAGTGATTTTAAGAATGTAAAAATTGATAAAATATTAAAAACATGCAAACAAGACGTTATTAGAGTAATAGAGGACGATTTCTCTAAATTAATTGCTAGGAAAAAAGTACTGTAAAACACACAAATGCATTTTACCAGTAATACTGTAATTACAGTACATACTTTACTGTAAAGAAAACAAAAATACTTACTCTGTTGTGACAGTGGGACTCCGCTTTACACTTTTTGCCTTTCCATGGGCATGATAGCTTACAGTATTTTTTGCTAAACCGAGGCCCAAAGCAACTAACCAACGTTGGATCTGTAAAATTCTGTGTCCTTTCTTGTACATACTGTATACTGTATTCTCATACTGATATCCTTTGAAATCCTTTTCTTCGGCATCGCTGCTTTTAGAAAAAAAATCAAGCACAGAGGAATGTATATATTCGATATGTATTCAATGTGTATTCAATGTGTATTGAATCAACAAAATAGATGGTGTATTTATACTTTAATTTAATGGGCATCAGCCTCGCTCGTACACAGTACACCCCCTTTTAACACCTGCAGCTCGTGTCCATGCCTGCGAAACAATTCAAATAGGGACACAGTGTATAAAAGGTGACACAAACTGCATAGCCTCCCACACGCTGATCTCTATCTGAAATTGCTCTTGTACAGATAATGCATTGTGCATTATTCCATCTGCATACATGGATCAACCCCAATTCTATGGATGCAGGAACCTGCTTGCTTCTGCTGTGCTGACAACTGTGGAGAAAATGGGGGTAATCAGCACATTAATAAAGGCAGTGTGCTCGGCTGGTTACCCCTTTTTTGTATTGGGGATGAAGGGGTTAATTTATCATGCACTGTACATGTCTTATTTTCCCCTCTGTTCCTTGTTGTCCCCATTTGGCAGGATTGAATGAGCTTGCAGTATAGTACACCCCAAGCACACACATATGAAAAATTTAAGTGTGAGATAAGGGGAACAGGTATTTTCAATAAAGTGTATTTTTGCTACCGGTTTTAAACAGGTACAAGCAGTATGGGGTTTTTTTTTTTCTCCTGTCATTAAAATGCACACAAGAACCAAATGTTTTGACACCTATGAGCTGGGTCACTTGCCTATGCAAGCTTCAAAGGTAACATGCATTGCCCACGCCTGTAAGTCTCTCTGGAAGTTGCATATCAAAAGACCCAAAGTCCCAGTGGGTGTGAATTGGCCAGATGGATGCTAAATAGGAAATCCTGTTGACCATTTGTACTAGCTTGCATTTTGAGTTCCCCTTCCAGCCTGAGAGGGGCCAGGTAAAGAGTGGAGTGCACCTATGCTAAGTAGCCAAGGTAGCATTGGCGCACATGCCCTGTGTGAACAGGAAATCCCTAGTGCCCACTCTACAAACTGTGGGCAAGTAGGTGATTGGGGAATGATTACTTTCCCACGAGGGGGATTGGGTGGGTATATTGGCGATAGGCTTCCAAACCCTATATCCAACCCACCCAGGCTATCCCCATTGTCTTTTGTTTTTAATTCTACCATGTGAGCGGAGTTCCAACACGCTTCTAATAGCGGAGAAGAGCAGCAGCACATTCCTGGAACGCAAAGAGTCTTATTACATCGGAACAAAGGACCTAACTCTGCGTTAGGACACTGTGATTGCTGGGGGTTATCTGATTAACCCCAACGGACCAGAAAAGACTTTGCACATTCACACAAGGATTGGGCTGGCAATTTATGCCCTTGCAAAAGGACTACATTTTAAAAGACAATCCCCTGGTGCTTTGCACCTTTCTGGATATTATCCCCTGTTCCTATACCAGTAAGTGTAATTATTAAGTGTATTCCGCAGTTGTCGTGTGTTTACCTATCAAGGGAATAAATCTCAGTTTATTTTGCTAAACTTTTTCTGCTCAATTGGGATCACAAAATATAAATTTGTTAATAAGTGCGTCCATCGTGACAAGCATTTAAAACTGGTGGCAGCGTGTGGGATACTGATTGAGCCTCTATTGCCGTTCCCTGCGGGGCTCTGTAATATAGTGAGGACCTTGTAGATTGCAAGCTCCTCAGACAAGTGGCAACCTACACACACTTCCAAAGAAGCACGAGATAATTCACTGGTTCTGGACCCATAACCCGGTGGCACCATGAGTCTGCGCTCAGGGAGGTTCTGTTCCTTGAACAGAGAGAAAGTCGTGGAGAGATGTGCGGGATATGGCTTAACGACAGACGGTCATTCCAAGAGTCAGATGGAGGAGGATTTAGAAGAATCTGCCGGCCACTGGACTCAGCGCACTGCTCACCACCTGGGGAGAGGGGATCAGCTACGAACAGAGGTTAAAGCTCCTCACGATCGCAGTGGGAAAAGGTTCCCCATCCCACCTTGTAAACGGGGAACAAGAGCTTTCCCGGCCAGATCACCACAGTTTTAGCAAGTTGATTGATGGCACGGATGACCTGGACTCATTCCTAAATGATTTTGAGAATCAGTGTGGCCGGTTCCGAATACGAAAGAGTGACTGGGTGGTCAAACTACGACCACTATTATCTGGCAAAGCCAAAAGAACTGTGCAGGAGCTTCCCGGTGTGGATGCTGATGACTATGGGCATGTGAAGCGCAAGCTACTGGTTCAGTATGCCCTGACGCCTGAGGGGTATAGGAGAAAGTTCCGGACGGGGGATATAAAACCCAGGGAATCATTTGCGAACTCTGCCAACAGAATGGTCAGGCATGGAACCCACTGGGTCACAGGGTATGAGACTACCAAATACCATACCTTACTGGACCTGGTGTTCCAGGAGCAGCTGATGCAGCGGTTTCCCCCCACTGTGGGGGCTTGGATCTTTGACCGCAAGCCTAAGACCTGTGAGGATGCTGCCCGGATGGCCGACGAGTATGTGGCCAGCAGGATTGCTTTGGATGAGCCAGCAGTTCCCCAAGGAGGGGCCCGAGCAGCCCAGGGAACTAAACCTACCCCTCAATGGACACTGAAAACTGCAACAGCAAGCAAAGCGCCAAAGGCTGCAGAATTCAAACATGAGAGGCAGTGTTTTACCTGCAACAAGGTCGGGCACCTTAGACCCGATTGTCCGGACCGGGACCGGTCCACAGGACCCCATCAGGGGTACAACTCCCAAGCAGAAAAACCAGTTGCCCGTGTGTGACTGGCACCATCGGAGGGGACCAGCGCAGCCGTGACGCCAGCCAACAGAGGGATGACCACGGAGGCACCAACCTTTGCCAACTCAGGACCTGCAGTGGGGAGAGGTGGGCATCAGGTTGCACCAATCGGGTTGCAACGCAACAATGCCAGGCAGAAGCATCTGTGGAGGGTGACCATCTGTGACCGGCAAGCAGACGGGTTGCTGGACTCCGGTGCCACCATGACTCTAGTGCGCCCTGATATGGTGTGGCCAGAGGATTTGCTCCCGGGCATCGGGATGCAAGTGACCATGCCAGACGGAGGACCGCAGTCACTCCAAGTTGCCCGGGTCTTTTTGGACTGGGGGGCGGGTCGTGGCATGAGGAGGTGAGGGTATTGCCCGGATTGGATGCTGAGGTGCTCCTTGGCAATGATCTGGGGCACGTTACCTGTGTTTTTACTGCGGAGCTGACACCTGCTGCACCAGTTGCAGAGATTACTAGGAGCCAGGCAGCAAAGATCACAGCAGCAGCCCCTGTCCCCCTGCATTTGGGACCTACAGTTCCATCAGTCTCTGAGGAGACAAGACAGGTAAGCAAGACTCAGTCCGCTTCTGACACTGACTTTCTGTACTCTGTCCCTGTTCCCTGTCCCCCTGACTCAGGAATGACCGGGGGGTGTCCAAAATTAGGCACTCAGTTTAGGGAAGCGGTGCAATCTGATCCCACCTTGGAGAGCATGAGACTTCTAGCATCTGAGTCTAAGCCAAGTGAGGGATCTGATTACTACTTGTGGCACCGCAGGCTTTTGTGTAGAGAGCAGGGGGCTACAGGGTTAGATAAGGTTTGGACTGGCAAGCGACAGCTAGTGGTACCCACGGGATATAGGCAACAGTTATTACGGGTTGCCCACTCCATCCCGCTTGCGGGGCATCAAGGGGTCACACGCATGAGAGCCCAGCTCTTGCAGCTTTACTACTGGCCGTGGGGCATCCAGCGAGGTGGCAGATCTCTGCCGCTCCTGTGATGCCTGCCAGCGAGTAGGTAAGGCGGGTGATCATGTCAAGGCACCCCTGAGACCATTACCGGTGATAGGGGAACCCTTTCAGCGGGTAGCAATGGACCTTGTGGGGCCCCTTATGATTCCTAGCTGGACAGGAAAGCGCTACATTCTCACGGTACCCTGAGGCTGTAGCGCTGGCTACTATAGATGCTAAGGCAGTGGCAAAGGCTTTGCTCACCATTTTCACTAGGGTAGGTTTCCCTAGCGAGGTCCTAACTGATTGTCACGCCTGTATGCCCGCAGACCTGGCAAGACCCCAATACTGAGGTGGGAACGGTATTACCACACACCCACAGCAGTGGGGGCAAGCCCGGAGTGTGGTATGGCATTGCTGAGCCTGTAGAAAAATAGTATTATACTTGCAACGTCCTTGACGGTAAACGTAAGAATGGTCGTGTCCGTGCGCCAAGGTCCAGGGGGTACAGATAGCAGAGTAGTCAAAGTTCGTAAGCCAAGTCCAAGGGTTCCAGAGGTCAGCAAGGTAGAGTTCGTAATCAAGGTTCCAGGGGTACAGAGAGCAGGGTAGTCCAGGACGAGCAGGGGTCAAAGCCAGGGAAATGCAAAGATACACAGGAGCAGGTACAGGCTGGAACACAGAGAGAGCAAAGCATAGGACTGCACACACAGGGATAACAGGAACTATGCAGAGCGATGATAGAGAAGGCAGAATGGGATTATAAAGGAGGGAACACCAATGAGAGAGGGAGGAGGAGCAGAGAGGGAAGTGGGAGACAACAGGGATAGGTCAGGAGGAGAGAAGGAGGAGACAGAGGGGACAGACAGAGAGATACCTTGCAGGGCATAGAAGGAGGAGTCAAGAGATTGACAGGCCTTAGAAGAGGAGCGTGTGCGTGCTTCCTCTGTAAACTGAGAGTGCGCGCGCACAGGATGCGTCATGAGATGCGCGGAGCGCCGCGCCGCGGGCACACCAGCGGAGGGAAATGGGGGGACGGAGGAGACCGTCACCGGAGGTGAGGGGATGGCAGTGGACAGTGAGGAGGTCTGGGAGCGGGGAGCGTTGCCGCAGGGGCTCGGGGACCGCGTGGGTGCGCGAGACATGCGGGGCGTGCGTTGAGGCAAAGGGACAGCATCAGAGGTAGCCGGAACAGGACAGGAGTGGGTAAGCGCAGGGAGGTTGGCCAGGGAAGGGACAGAGGGAGTGAAAGAAGGGGAAGGAATCCTCTGAACCGTCACAGTATCCCCCCCTTGAGGATCGATCTCTTAGCGATCCAGCCAAGGTTTTTGCGGAAATTTCTGGTGGAATTGTTGGAGTAATCTTGGGGCATGAATATGACGTGCTGTTACCCACGAATGTTCTTCCGGACCATAGCCCTTCCAGTGGACAAGGAACTGGAGTTTGTTTTTTGACCAGCGGGAATCAATGAGAGATTGGACCTCGTACTCCTGTTGTCCTAGGGTGGAGACTGGGTTAGGTTTCCGAGAGGGATCTGGAAAATGAGAACTTTGTATGAAGGGTTTAAGGAGGGAAGCGTGAAACACGGAAGAAATCCTCATGGTGGGGGGTAGGTCCAGATAAAAAGCGACAGGGTTAATCTTCCCTAAGATCTTGAATGGACCCAGGAACTTTGGAGATAGTTTAGGTGATGGCGTCTTGAGCCTGATATTCCTTGAGGATAACCACACCCTGTCACCCGGTTTGAAAGAAGGCCCAGGTTGACAATGACGGTCCGCCTTGGTCTTTTGCTTGGCAACCGCAGATTGAAGGGATTTAAGGATTTTTTCCAAAGATTCCTGTAGAGTAGTAACAAAAGAGTCGGCCGCAGGGACGCCCGAAGGAGAAGAAGAGAGTCGAAGCCAAAATTAATAAAAAAGGGAGACTCCTGGGTAGACTCGTTTATGAGAGAATTGATGGCAAAATCGGCCCATGACAAAAGATCCACCCAGTTGTCCTGTGAGTCAGATACGAATCATCTTAGATATTGTTCTAGGGTTTGATTCATCCTTTCGGTTTGACCATTGGTCTGAGAATGGTATCCCGAGGAGAACAAGAGAGAGATTCCGAGTCTCTGGGAAAATGCCCGCCAGAACTTAGAGATGAATTGAGATCCACGGTCTGAGACAATAGAAATGGGAACACCATGTAATCTGAACATTTATTTGGAAAAAACATCAGACAGCATAGCAGAGTTAGGGAGACACTTGAGGGGAATAAAATGTGAATGTTTCGAGAATCTGTCTACAACGACTAGAATGGTGTTCATTCCTTTGGAAATGGGCAATTCGACAATGAAATCCATCGAGATATGTTTCCAGGGTTATTCCGGAATGGGAAGCGGTAAGAGAAGTCCAGACGGTTTGTGATGGATCGTTTTACTCTGGGCACATACAGGACAGGCACTCGTAAAGTCAAAAATATCTTTGTTCATCTTCAGCACCAAAATGTCCGTTTAATGAGATCTGCTGTCTTTTTGAAGCCTGAATGACCGGCTGCTCTAGAAGAGTGACCCCAAAGTAAAATTTTATGGCGAAAGCGTGGAGCTGCGTATAAGCATCCTTCTGGTACCCTGAACCTGCTGTGAATGTGAGCTTGAGCTTTGTTGATTTCATCCAACACATCGAAGTTGTTAGCGGAAATTATACATTTGGCAGGAAGGATAGGTTCCGTGATTTCATTAGCTTCGGTTTCCGTGGCGAACTGACGGGACAGAGCGTCTGCTTTGACATTGTTGGTACCAGGAATGTATGAAATGGTATAGTTAAAGCGGGAAAAGAAGAGAGACCACCGAGCTTGGCGGGATCCCAGACGTCAGGCCCCCTCGATATACAGCAGATTTTTGTGGTCAGTGAGGATAGCAACTGGTTCCTTGGTACCCTCCAAAAGGTGCCTCCATTCTTGGAGAGCCAGTTTTATGGCCAAAAGTTCACGATTACCAACATCATAATTCCTTTCGGCAGATGAAAATCTCAGCGAAAAAACCCCACAGGGGTGGATTTTTTCTTGGGGAGAAGCCCTCTGGGAAAGAACTGCGCCAGCTCCCACGTCTGAGGTGTCGACCTCCAAAGTGAAGGGGAGGGAGGTGTCCGGATGGCGTAGGATGGGTGCGGAAACAAAAGCTTTTTTGAGCACCTCAAAAGCAAGAATAGCCTATGGGGACCAGGAAGTAGTATCTGCACCCTTCTTGGTCAATGCGGTGATGGAAAGAGTAATAGAGGAAATTTTTTTGATGAATTTCCTGTAATAGTTGGCAAAGACGAGTCAACGCTGCACAGCCTTGAGTGAATTAGGCAGCGGCGAATCGAGAACAGCTTTTAGTTTCTCTGGATCCATGGAGAAGCCTTGGCTGGAGATGATGTAGCCTAAGAAGGCAGTAGAGGTCTGGTGGAACAAACATTTCTCCATCTTGGCATATAGGCGGTTAGAACGGAGCCTAGAAAGCACTAGTTTGGTATGTTGAATGTGTTCCTCCAGGTCTTAGAGAAAATAAGAATGTCATCCAGATAGACTATGATGAATGTTCCCAACACATCGCGGAAGATGTCGTTCATGAACTCTTGAAAGACGGCAAGAGCGTTGCATAAACCAAAGGGCATAACAAGGTACTCATAGTGTCCTGATCATGTATTAAATGCTGTTTTCCACTCGTTCCCCTCTCTTATGCGAATGAGATTATAGGCGCCTCTTAAGTCTAGCTTTGAGAAGATGGAGGCCCCCTGAAGACGATCGAACAGTTCAGAGATAAGCGGAAGGGGATACCGATTCTTTACCGTGATCTTATTGAGTTCGCGAAAGTCAGTGCACGGACTAAGGGATCCATCCTTCTTCTTCACAAAGAAGAAGCCAGCCTCGGCAGGAGAGGTAAAGTTTCGGATGAATCCTTTCTCCAAATTTTCTTGAATGAAAGGACGTCATGGCCTCGGTCTCTGGAACGGAGAGGGGGTAAGACTTAGATTTAGGCCGGATGGTCCCAGGAATCAGGTCGATAGGACAATCGTATGGGCGATGGGGAGGCAGGACCTCCGCTTGTACCTTGTTGAACACATTCAAGTACTCATGATACACGGTAGGCAGGATCGATAGATTAGAAGGAACGGAATCAAGGCCGGCAAGCACCGCAGGAGACACTGCAGGAACAGGATCCGCAGACGAAGGCCACTGGAGAGGCAGAGTACCGGTCCAATCGGATTGTGGAGTTTAAGCCAAGGCAATCCAAAAATAAGTTGGACAGTAGGAGATTGGAAAATATCGAAGATTATTACCTCCTTATGACCGTCGACCAAGGTCAGTGTGAGAGGAATAGACTCCAAAATGATAAACACCGGGTGGAGTGGTCGGCCGTCGATGGCCTCGACACCAATGGGAGTTTTCCTTCTGACCATAGGAATTTGATTCTCCAAAGCAAACCTCTGGTCCAGGAAGTTACCAGCAGATCCAGAATCGATGAAAGCTTTTACCTGCAGGAAAAGGTTAGGACCCTCCAAAGTGGCAGGAAGCTAGAAATTCTTTGGGAGAGTTTCGGGGAGAGAGGGGCAAGGAGAGACAGTACCCAGCAGAAGCCCCTCTACCTTTACTGGGTGTGCCCGTTTCCTGGTTTCAGGGGACAATTCTGGAGAAGATGTTCCGGAGAAGCACAGTAGGAGCAGAATCTATACAAACGACGTCGCGCTCTCTCCGTGGCCCGAAGTTGCTGACTGCCGACCTGCATCGGCTCTGGAGCATCCAGTGCCAGGAGGGGTGTTGTAGGCAACCTGTGAGAGACAACAGAGGAAGAAAGAGAGCGAGAACAATGTCTCTCGTGCCGTCGCTCCTGAGTACGCTGACCCATGCGTACGCTCAGGCTAATCAACTCCTCCAGGGACAAAGGCCGGGCAAGAGTAGCAAGGTCATCTTTCAAGGTATCAGAAAGTCCGTACCAGTACGCGGCGGCGAGTATCTCATCATTCCATTGGGTTTCAGCGGCAAGCGTACGGAACTCAATGGCGTATTTGGCAGCAGATCTTCGGGCCTGAGAAATATGAAAAAGAGAGAATGCGGCTGTCTCGCGCCGTGCAGGAGTATCAAACACTTGTTGAAACTCGCGTCTGAACAGAGGGTAATCTTGAGTTAATTCGCTTCTGCGCTTCCATAGGGGGGAGGCCCAGGCGAGGGCATCTCCTGGTGAGCAAGGCGTAGATGTACGCTACCTTAGAATGACCAGTGGGAAACAGGGAGGGGGACATCTCGAATTGCACCTCGCATTGGTTTAAGAAACCGCGGCAGGTGAGGGGGTCCCCATCATAGCGATTAGGTGAAGGAATACGAGGCCCAGTGCTGGCATAGGTTGTGGCAACTGGTGGTGCTGGAGCCATGGGACTCTCCTGAGGGGAGAATTTGGCCAATTGCTGGGAGACTGTAGACAACTGATTGCTCACAAATGGTAAGGCCTCTTAAGAAATACATGTACCCACCTCAGGGGGTCTGCGTTTTTTGGGCTCTGCATAATGTCACGCCTGTATGCCCGCAGACCTGGCAAGACCCCAATACTGAGGTGGGAGCGGTATTTCAGAATACTTCCCATCTGGTCCCCAGGTCTCCGAAGACAATGACCCAAAACACAGTGCATCTGCGACATTAATTAAGGACAGTGAAATCAACTAGGTCAGGACACCTCCAGATCAAGTTACTACGGATGCAGCATCTTGTATATCTAAGTGCCACTAGATGTTCCATGCTATCACTCTGTATGGCAATACGTTCAGTGCAACAGCCATTCTTGTGCTGTCTGAATTTTGTTTGTGGTCAGACAGAATTATTACAGTATTTGTGTTGTTGCAGTTCAGTGTGCTCTGAATGTTACAGTGCAGTTCAATATCTGAAGCAGGTGTCTTACAATACAGTAGTTGGAGATATAATGATATATGTTTCATTGTACTGTCAAATTGGTGTTTCACATTTTAATAAAACCCAGTATGTATTTAACGAAATCTGTGTCAGACATTAACTTCATTTATGAGTGTTGCATAGGATATAATGGCAACTCCTTGCAGCAAAAGACCAGCTTACAGTTATGCATATATGATATATTCAGCAATTGAAGTCAGGACAGATAAGAGAGCAACTCTGATATCATTGACAAGTATCAATACTACAAATTTCACCAAAACAGGAACGGTGGGAGAATTCTATAAGACACAACTTAAGTTTGAATGATTGTTTTATTCGAACACCCAAATGTCCTGGCAGCAAGGAAACTTGCTTGTTGCTGTACCCATCTTGGGTGGGTATGTTTGAACATTGCCACTTTTGAAGGAGAAAGGTACCGATCGGGACCAAGAGATTGAATAATAGACCTTCCCGAGCCGGTCCCTCCAATCTGCCACCACCCAGTTATCAGCTACAACCTGAGTGCCTGCCTCAATACCAATGTCATTACACGTATGTTCCAACCAACACTAAAAACCAGATGAACCTGCACTTTAGCTATCTGCCCCAACCAGAATACCAGCCTCAACCTGATAATCTGTCTCCATCTTGCTAACTGTCCCAATATCATTACCAGCACGAACCAACCAACTCCACCAGTGAGATAAACGTGCATCACAGCTACATGATCAACTTGAGCATCTACGTACAGCACACTGCAGGCATCAACAGTGGGTCACTGCCACTCAGTTGCCAATGTTTATAAACACTGTAAAGATAAGTGTCATTTCCAATGACATGTATATGCATGCCATAGATACTTTAACACGTGCAGATTAGTTTAGATTGAAACATACACACTGTACTTGATAATTGGTTAACAGAGTCAGAAGGGATAAAAGCAATAGTATTAAAAATGTATACTGCTATCCTGATCAGCAATAGTCGTCCTTATCTGCTAGCAATATGTGCAGTGATGTGTTGCATTTAGTGTGGTTGCTCTAATAGAGGTATAAAATGGCAACTACAGTAGCAACAGAAACTCTTAAGCAGATACTATGTTGCCAATCTAAGTTGCGCATAGGTTCAAGGTCTAGTGTGCACCAATGAGCTCCTGTATTCCTATCAGGGTCTATGAGGGTGATCTAAGAAGCGCTAGTTTACCCAAAGTATCAACTGCAGTAGGTAAGGCTATACTAGTTAAGCACTTAGGGTCTGATTCTGTCCGGACACCTTCATATCGGTACTTGTGTTTAATGTATTCATGAGGCTGGAAGGCACCTACGAACAATGATACCTAGTGCATTAAGGCAGTGCTATGCTGCAACCACGGTAGGAAGTATTTGCGTGGCTAGAGGTACTGCACCGACACACTTTATTCGAGCAAATACCCAGTATGTACCTGGCAGATACCTGGAATGCGCCGCTCCTCACCTCTGACAAGCCCCGTTGCATTTGCCTTCCCAGCCTGGGTTCATGCCTGGCTGACGGGCGGCTGATCTGTTAAATGATAATGATTAGGATTTAATAGGTTGCAATGCTTCGCGTGTCTACCAGATGGCATAAATTCATGAATTGTAATGCAGTATATATATATATATATATACTGTGCAGTATTGCAGCCAGCAGGAATAAAATGCTTCAATCCCTGCCTGGAAAATACCTCAATGCACTCGGGCAGAAAACAGTCACAAACCTCAATACACCCGGGTATACCCGAATTCGTGGGACTAGCCGAGCTCGAATAAAGTGTGTCGCCAGTGTATAGCTCCCGTAGTTTCCAAGAATTACAGGAAGCCCTGAATAACGCTGTACCTCGAAGTTGGTACCAGGTGGGCCATGGTAGAGTGTAAATTTTAAAGCTCCCTGGCTAGAAATGAAGCACCCTTAACCTTGAACAAATACTTTATACTAAATATGAGATTGCTACAGTACACACAACAGTAGGGTGTGAAGTGCGCTGAACATTCAAGGAAACATGATAATCCCCCCTTTCGTTAAGGAAACTGAAAACCGGAAAAAGGGGCTTGTTAACCATGATACTATTCCCTGTATGGTCTGAAAGAATAACTCACCAATTGTCGAAAGATTATCTCCAAGTTTTTGACAAATCATTAGCGGCCAACGCTTCTGCTTAGGTACTTTGCTTGCTGCAATGGAAATCTGCATCTGTAAGAGAATTTTTTTTTTGTGTGAAAAAGACTATGGGCTCTATGCAGTAAGCGGCGAAAAAGTGCAATCGCCAAGGGTACCTTATCGGCATGATTCTGGCGATTTTCCCTCTCCGTATGCAATAAGTGCCGAATCCCTTCCGAATCAAGCCGAAAACATTTGCGCCCACTCTGCCGATGATTTGCCGATCACACACAGGTGTATCGGTGTGCATGACGAGGTGGTGTTAGGTACCCCAATTAAACTTCTTGCTGAATCTGCCAAAGCAAGCATGTTCTTGTGTATTGGGAAAGGTTTGTCCTGTCTTGTTTTGTTAACATATTTGTCTTGTTTTCAATTTGTAAGTGTTCAGTGCGCTTGGCATTAAATTTATTTTCTGTTCTTTGTGAGTTCTAGAGGTATGGCCGCAAGGCTTGGGAAGAGTGATGCTGGTGTGAGTGGTACTGGTAGTCATGCGAGTACACGTCTGAGTGAACATTGGGTTCAGGGGAGTGGTGTTGCTGCGAGTGCGAGCGGTGTTGCTGGGAGTGCGAGTGGTGTTGCTGGGAGTGCGAGTGGTGTTGCTGGGAGTGTTAGTGGTGTTGCTGGGAGTGCGAGTGGTGTTGCTGGGAGTTCGAGTGGTATAGCTGTGAGTGCGAGTGCTGCTGGTGGCTCTGTTGCTGGTGCTGCTGGTGTGTCTGGTGGTGGGGTGGTTGCTGGTGGCCCGCTTTTGGAGTCTTCCATTGGAAGGAGAGTCCAGTCAGCAGCAGCCAAGCTCTTGGCCTGCACGTATTTGGAAGAAACGTCTGGAGCGGCCACGTAATCCTCAGTTCAATGAACAGGAAAACACAGTTCTTGTCACAGGGATTCTGGAGCACTATGACTGTCTGTATGGCCATTTACTAGGTAAGTCTATCTTTGCATTCATTCTTCAAAGACATGTTATCCTAGGTCATGTGAGGTGTCTTAATATCAAAATATTATTTGATAATATCTAAAATTTAACTTAATTGTTACACACATATTTTCCTCATGCTTTAGAACGACAATAACAATCAGTCGTACAATTTGGCCAAAGTTCATACAATAATCATGCAAGCTTCCTTACATTTGTATGTTTACATGTAAATGCTCATGTGGTACACATATTACACCTAAACCAGCATGTTTGGTATCTCTTGGAACAGGTAGCAGTTTAGGAAACTGATCGTTTTTATAATAATAATTAAAGTCATATATGATGTACACTGGCGACACACTTTATTTGAGCTCGGCTAGTCTCACGAATTCGGGTATACCCGGGTGTATTGTGGTTTGTGACTGTTTTCTGCCCGAGTGCATTGGGTTATTTTCCAAGCAGGGATTGAAGCATTTTATTCCCGCTGGCTGCAATACTGCACAGTATATATATATATACTGCATTACAATTCATGAATTTATGCTATCTGGTAGACACGCGAAGCATTGCAGCCTATTAAATTCTAATCATTATCATTTAACAGATCAGCCGACCGTCAGCCAGGCATGAACCCAGGCTGGGAAGGCAAACGCAACGGGGCTTGTCAGAGGTGAGGAGCGGCGCATTCCAGGTATCTGCCAGGTACATACTGGGTATTTGCTCGAATAAAGTGTGTCGGTGCAGTATGTATTTCAAGGGCGGACAAGTTCAGCATCAAAAAAAGAAATGTGGAATCAAATAACATTGGCTGTGTCTGCGTGTGGGAATCATGTCAGGGACCAGAAGAATTGTCGGAAAAGATTTGACGATATCAGGGCAACCTTAAAGAAAAAAATACAAGGACAACGGATGCATGCTTTTGGCACTGGAGGTGGGCCGCCAGCACAAGCTGTCATCTTAACACCATTGGAGGAGCAGATGTGGGAAAAATTTCTTCCCGTCATCGTGGAGGGTTTGGCCGGGGACAGAGATATCGGAATTTATTCTGCTCCATTTCCACCAGGTGACAAATGTTACTGTACTAGGCGTGTCGTAGGTTACAGTTCTTATCTATATTTCCGCTGCTACTTATACTTTCATCCCAATATACGCATACCTACATATATATCTGTATATATGTCTCTCTCTCTCTCTATATATATATATATATATATATATATATATATATATATATATATCTAGCTATCTATATATATTTTTATCTAGTTGTCCTACAAAAAGTAACAATTAATATATATGGTGGCAAAAGGTGGCACTGAGTGCTCATTTGCATGTCATTTCCCACAATCCCTTGCTTCAATGGAAGCGCTGTATGCTGGGCGATGATGGGGAACGACAGGGTTGCAGACCTGTTTAAGACATGCAAATGAGCATACAGTAATATGTACTGTTGCTGTATATATATATATTTATATATATATATATATATATATATATATATATATATATATATATATATATATACATAATTGATTGATAATCTATGTAACACCTATAAACAGGACATTACTGCCTCATCAACTCTTGCATGGAAGATAGTGCATTCAAAGGCGAACATACATAATTTGCAGTTACACATTTCGTTATGTTTAATAAAACGTCCTTTTGTGCTTCATGTCATATACAGATAGCATAAATAGGAACATGTACCATATGGTATTTAATTGTATTCATATGTATCTCACTTCAGATTTGTCTTTTGCTCATGTTCCGGTGTGTGAAACCAGCTGCAATAAATATGTAATCACAGCATAGAGGAGAACACAGGGGGTGGGGTTGGGCACGCAGCCAGATAACAGGGTCATGTTACGGTCAACTTTTTGGAGATGCCTTACAGCTGCTAGAAACAAAAAAAAACTCTGGGTGCTGTCACATCTTGGGGGAGGGACTACAGTTCTTAGAAGCTGGCAAGCTAAACAGAAGTTCATCACATTCATTTGAAATGGTAATTCTATGAAAACTTTCACCCACCAGGCCACTATGTATGAAAACGTACGTAACTCATTCGTTCACTCATATGTTCTTTGAACCTTATAGAATCGGCACATTATCACACCAGTAGCATCTGTGAGTGACACACTGCATGTGTTTTTGAGTGTCAGCCACATTGAGCGCTACACCTGCTTCTATTAATTGTTCACACATATCCCTAAAAAAAATCTTTCACATTTCCACAATTACGTACTGAATTATAAGCATTGTCAACTTGGCTGTCATGGTAGTGATGTACATTATTATTTTTATATTCCTACACAAGATATGCAGTGTATGTCCAATAGAACACTTAATTGTACAACGCATTCCTGCATAAACATTGTATGTTGTATGGTATTTACAAAAAAAATCACAAGTAGCCTCACATGTACATTGATGTTAAAAAGGATAATGTACAGCTTGCCAGAAACATCTTTTCATTTCATTAAGTGATGCTGATATTTAGCCATAAATAATCCAAATACACAATCTCTATGTTAATTATGTACACATGTCAATACAAATCATATGTTATTCTTCTATATAGTTGCTCTTTCTTTTTAGTTTGTCACCTCACACTGAACAAGTCTCATCACCTGGCTCATCCAGCTCCTCATCAAGGCTGGAAGGGGAGTGTATGAGGTGCAGGACATCTAATGTGTACATTTCTAGATGTTATGTAGCCATGCTAAAAAAATGCCTTTCACATGTAATTAACTTCAAATAAGTTATTGTCACATTAAATGTAGTTTGTAATGACAACATGTATTGTGTGTGATGTAAACTATCAGCTAGGAGTTCTGAGGTTACAAAAACCATTCATTCATTCTTCTTTCACACTGAGTCGAAACATAATTGTTACTTCAAGCTACATTTTAATTAGACACAACAGAAAACTTATGGAAACATGTTATGTGTTACACTGTGAGAACAACTCTCATTATATTGACAAACAACAGAAACTTCCATGACAGTTCATAATGTCTTCATTTATTTGTAGAAGCTGATGTTGCCAATGAAGGACAAATTCAATCAAGTGACCATGAAGATGTTCCCACTCGACGAGTAACACAGCATTCAAGTCCTCCTGCTCGTGACACATACTCAGCTATTGCAGCTTCTGAAGAAAGAATCTTTGTTGAAGAAAATCGTCGCCATTCAGAAATGATGTCAGCGCTTGAAAGGATGATTTCACAGCAGGAAAGGATGATATCACAGCAGGAAAGGACAATATCACAAATGTCACAACTAGAAAGAGTCATCATCCAAGTTCCTAAAGAAATACAAAATGTAAACAGGACATTACAAGCAATAGTTGTTAATCTAAGCAAAGCTAATCAATTGAGAATTACTGCAAGAGAACAACAATTCCACTTTACCCCATCTGAGATGGATCTTTACATGCTGCAAGTTTTTCACCCGAGTCATCAGTTCTTCATTCCCAAGTTCTGGATGCTACCGGTACAGTAGGTGCAAGTTCTGTGCAGGTCCCTGTCAACATCCAACCGCTCACATCTGTTGAAAATCAGGAACGGACACCTACAAATGATTCACGAAAAAGAAAGTTAGGCCAACAATAACTACTAACCAGTTTTTGGAACAAGATTAAAACACCAAAACAGGAAATGGCTCCACCATCAGTCGTGCAATGTGTACCAACTGGTTCACAACTGCCACAACCCACACCCAGTGCCCCTGAAGTGTCACAGCCAACACCCAGTGCCCCTGAAGTGTCACTGCCCACACCCACTGCCCCTGAAGTGTCACAGCCCACACCCAGTGCCCCTGAAGTGTCACAGCCCACACCCACTGCCCCTGAAGTGTCACTGCCCACACCCACTGCCCCTGAAGTGTCACAGCCCACACCCAGTGCCACTGAACTGCCACAGGCCAGTACAAGTCGTACAGTTAAGGCCAAAGTAGTTGGCAAACAGAAAAGGCTAACACAACAGCCAACAAGCAGGCCTGTAACTCGGTCTCAAAAGGATAAACTAAAATAAATGATCACATTCACTAAATCTGTAGTTGGCCTGGTGGTGTTTAATGCAGATTATTTAATGAATACAGTATGTATGATCAAGTCCTGATGGTTCAAAACATTCAAGTATGTCCTTGTACACATGAAGGTTTTGAAATGTTCACTGTCTGAATTAATGCATAATTTATAACATATATTTATGTATTATTCATCAGTTGATTAATGGTATAACATTACACAGTTGCCATGTTTATAGAAGCTGACATTCACTTAGCTGTTACACATTTTATGTATGTGTGTTTGTTTGGTAATGTACATACTCATTGTATGCTAATATTATTGACATCCAACTTTAAGTAACTATCTATATAACAGCATACATCTTAAAGTTGAGTTTTCAGGAGTATTAACTCTGTAACACATTACTTACCTTCACCTTCTTTCATACTTCATAATTTTGGCATATCATCATGTATGAGTAGTGGTTAGAATAACATATCTGTTACTGTGTATTAATATATCTGTAGTCTCTATGGATATGTACACACACAGTGTATATGTGTATATATATATATATATATATATATATATATATATATATATATATATATATATATATATATATATATATATATATATATATATATATATATATATATACAGGCCTTGTGTTAATGACATACATGTTAGGAGACTTGTTTAAATTTTGGCACTAATATTATGAAGCCAATAATTAACTCACCTGTATGAAACTTTCACGATGATTTCAACAAGGCCTACTTACACACATCAATGGCTTCAGTTTAGAACTATATTAAATATATGTATTATCTTATTTAACAGTACAGGCCTTCATGGCTCAAAACAGGCCTTGTTAGCTGTTAACTACTACTTATACACAGCTGACTCTAATTGGCCCACAAACATACTCACCCAGTAATGTTATAAACTTTAATGAAGTCTGAAGATAATAACAAGGCCTGTTTGCATATAAGGCCTTAAATGTATATATATATATATATATATATATATATATATATATATATATATATATATATATATATATATATACACTGGCGACACACTTTATTCGAGCTTGGCTAGTCCCACGAATTCGGGTATACCCGGGTGTATTGAGGTTTGTGACTGTTTTCTGCCCGAGTACATTGAGTTATTTTCCAAGCAGAGATTGAAGCATTTTATTCCCGCTGGCTGCAATACTGCACAGTATATATATATAAACTGCATTACAATTCATGAATTTATGCCATCTGGTAGACACGCGAAGCATTGCAGCCTATTAAATCCTAATCATAATCATTTAACAGATCAGCCGCCCATCAGCCAGGCATGAACCCAGGCTGGGAAGGCAAATGCAACGGGGCTTGTCAGAGGTTAGGAGTGGCGCATTCCAGGTATCTGCCAGGTACATACCGGGTATTTGCTCGAATAAAGTGTGTCGGTGCAGTATATATATATACATTTAAGGCCTTATATGCAAACAGGCCTTGTTTATATATATATATATATGCAAATACAACTGTATGCTCATCTGCATGTCTTAGGCAGGTCTGCAACCCCGCCTTTCCCCATCATCACCCAGCATACAGCACTTCCACTGCAGCAAGGGATTCTGGGAAATGACATGCAAATGAGCACACACACATATATATATATACACACACACACACACACACACACACACACACACACACACACACACACACACACACACACACACACACTATAGTTATATATATATATATATATATATATATATATATATATATATATATATATATATATATATATATATATATGTATATATCTAGAGAGACTAACAGAGACAGTGTAAGAGAGAGAGAGAGATAACCAGACAGAAAAAGAGAGAGACAGAGATTGAAACATTGAGAAACAGAGAGAGAGAAAAACAGACACAGGTGTGTCTGTGGCTCATTATAGGTCAGTGTAAGCAGTAATCTGTTCATGCTACCACTGTAGATTATTTCACACACATTGTTATTTTAATTCAAATCGTACACTTGTTTTGCACATGTTGATTAAGCCGAAATAAAAGTTTCGTTTACAGTGAAATGACTATCTTACACTAATAATGTGTGGCAATTATTTTAACACATTTTTAGTGGGGGAAAAACAAGGCGTATAACATAGAGCTTGTATTGTAACCTTGGAAGAAACCACGAAGATAACATGTAACTATTTTCACATTCAGCAGAAAAATGTATGCGCTCAACTTAGACACTCATCACTTCAACAAAGCAGAAATGGCAGAAGCTTCCACATTGCACAGCCATCCACGTAAATCATATAAATTTATGATTTCAGATCGAATCAACTGATGACAAGAAAGCAAGCGTGGGCCAAATCTATGACTTGATCCAAAAGAAATATCCATACTACAAAGAAGCATGCCGAGAATCAAATTTTAAAACTTCTGTACGATTCACTTTATCAGCAAATGAATGTTTTGAGCGTGTCCATGATCGCCTAGATCAACGATATGGATGTTGGCATGTTGCCCCATCATTTAAAATTAACATGGAACAGGGAACATATCTTCTGTTAAATAGCATTTTTTGGCCTAAAACCAGTTACAATGGAGCCACACCTACTGGCGCGTCTGCTGCTATACCTGCTGCAATACCTGCTGCAATACCTGCACCCTCCATTCATCAAGACCAGATGCAAGATGCACATAACAACTATGATATGTATCCAAACTTATATGGGCAATACCAATGTGGATGGGAAAACATCCAAGAACTGTACCTACCTCCGGACGTCTTGTTTGAAGAAGGCAGTGCAGATTCATATGAGCGCCTCATGGAGATGTGTGTCATTCAGGATTCAACGGTTGCCTCAACCATGGATGATACTGTAGTGCCTTTCTGGAGCGAGCAGTTGCAGCCAAACCAGTTTTGACTTCTACAAGAATGGTAAATACAATAATCGTTATGCGTTTACTCACATTATAAATGTCTACATTTTTAATATCCACCGTTTGTTAGCCAAATGCGTGGATACAGCGTAACATTGCAGACAGCCTTACATGTAGCGTGCACAAAGACATTATTTCCTATAACAATATACTACATGACGAAGCATTACTACACATTGTTGACGGACTCACAAAACCTAGATTAATATCTCTTTTAAAGTATCATTTCAACATGTTACACTAACTGTAACACACACACCGCATTGTTTAGCATGCAACCTAGAAAAAAAAAAGTGTCGGCCACATATGATGTGGGACCCTTGTCATGTCCCAAGGCATCCTTAAAAAGGTTTACGGATGCAAGCCCCACCCCCAACCGACATGCGCGCGTGAAAGCGTATTGGCTGTGGCCGTTGCTTAATGTTATGGTCAGTGCACTGTGTCATGCGCGCGCACCGGTGTTCCGGTGCATGCACAGCGCTGGAGGACAATGTTAATTCAGTGGGAGGAGTGTTTGCGTGCATTTCACGGTGCCTTAACATGACGTCACACGTATTTTGTTCGCTCATTGGCTGATCGGCCATTGTTTCCGTGCACACACATCCGTTTACAAAGTTTATATAAGTACGTGTGTAGAAGTGAATTAGTTTCGCTTCCATAGCATAACTTCCAAACATGATATGCTTACTGCTAGCAGCACCATGGAGGGACATGTATTCAACGCACAGCGTACACATTGTTTAGCGCATGCGCTAAGACTTAGTCCACACAATCGTGAAGTTCGCGCGCAACTGAAGTTGTGCGCGCACATTATTATGTATACAGGCACCAGAAATATCATATCCGTAGTAATGCCAGCAACGCCATTATATAAATGACAGTGCAGTATCTGTCGTTTGATCCTTGCACTTTCAACATATACGTTACGTATGCGTGAATATCCACAATCATATAGAGATGTGTTACGCTTTGTCATGCAGAGACATATATAAATGTGCCATCTTTGACAATCATGTGTTTGCAGTATTTCACAGATGTCGCGGATGAATACATGGGATCAATGTACGATTTCAGATGAGCCACTCGTTATATTAGATGATTGTGACGACGAGCGAACAACTATTATAATACATATGTAACAATTCTTTCAATGCTTGGTGCGCAGATTAACAATGAATACATAATGTTATCCGGTTAAGCCTATATTTACTATGCACTTAATTAACATAATGATGTTGCTAAGCACTGAAGTTAGAACTTTTAATGTTTTTTGGTGTTTTTCTACTAACATTATATGTCTTGCTCTGTTAAATATGCAACCAACATTCTCACTCAGCAAACACATTTGTCTACTATATTGTATAATGTGACGTGTGACTTGTGAAAGAATGTAAATGCTACATAAAAACACATAGACATTCTATCTGAAAGTACACTATAACAATAGGGAGGTGATATAAACTGTTTATTCGTGTGAAAAGTTTTTTTTTAACCTAAGTTGTAGTGCTAACCTAACATGCATGAGCTATTGAATATTAGTTAAAGATCATGAAAAGATTAACATTTGTGTGTATATTTTATTGTCACGACTAACTATAGTTTAGTGTTTTTAGTAAAAGTTCAACACATACACTGGCGACACACTTTATTCGAGCTCGGCTAGTCCCACGAATTCGGGTATACCCGGGTGTATTGAGGTTTGTGACTGTTTTCTGCCCGAGTGCATTGAGGTATTTTCAAGGCAGGGATTGAAGCATTTTATTCTCGTTGGCTGCAATACTGCACAGTATATATATATACTGCATTACTATTCATAAATTTATGCCATCTGGTAGACATGCGAAGCATTGCAGCCTATTAAATCCTAATCATTATCATTTAACAGACCAGCCGCCCGTCAGCCAGGCATGAACCCAGGCTGGGAAGGCAAACGCAACGGGGCTTGTCAGAGGTGAGGAGCGGCGCATTCCAGGTATCTGCCAGGTACATACTGGGTATTTGCTCGAATAAAGTGTGTCGGTGCAGTACAGAGCGAAGTGAGTCTGATGATACAATCAACATTAGTATGTTAGTTTATATCATTTGACGTTGAGAAACATGCATCACACAAAAAGTGCAACACACACAAACACTGCTGCTGAAATGTGTGCATATGCAAATGTCCACGTCATTGACGTTCATATGTTGACATTAGTTGTAAAGGATCATGATAATAATGAATAAGTAACGTGAATGAAATTAAAATTATATTAACAACATTGTCATTGGGTCGAATGAAGTTTGAAAAGTTGAGAATACAAAGAAATAAAATTTTGCATAGTGTTAACATTTTGACACATGTTACATGTACGTCAAATCAAAGCACATGTGTGACTTATATATACACATGTGACAATGTTGTAATCAACATGAAGATGCATTGATAGAAGAACTAATCACATACATTGCAATGTAAATGATGTAGAAAACATTGGTGTGTTTACAGGCAAACATGCATTGAGTGTTAAGATCACTCATGTGCATCCGTGGATGTTCTCCTCCCATAATAAATATTTGAGCAGGGTTTATCCCCTTCTCTCCACCCACCCCTATATTACAGGAATGGAATTTGGAACGTTTGCTACATTAAATGTTATGTAATGTCCCTAATGCTTTTCAAATACACTGCACATTAATCACCAAGTGTAGCTAAACGCACCTACACTATACAGAAACGACATGTTTCAATAGTCACATCTTTTTAAATACGTTGTGTTTAGACATCCTGTAACTATACCTTTATAGAGGTTGGCACATCTTATGACAGATGTGAGTTGAAATACATACCATGAGCAGTCATTTACGTGATATACCTTGAAAAAGAAAACATGAATGAATATAAAACATTGTCATGACATGTTCATTAAGGTAAGCAACACACCAAAGTGTCTATTTTGTGTTACATATGAAACAACATGTAGATTTCGTTAAATATAATACGAAAAACACACTTGTGTACACATCATTGTGATGCACATGTCACACTGCAAAAATAACATTGTATGTAACCATACTGCACTAACTAATGACTATGGACATACTGCTGCGGCCAAGTTTATTCGAGCATTTGCCCGTTCTTGGCCGCAGCAGTAGCCTGGCGCGCGCCCGAGGGTGACGGGCGCGCGCCGAAGCAGCGGAAGAGCGCCCTCCGATCGGGGCGCTCTCCCTACCGCTGCCGGGTCCGCCGGGTCCCCCGGAACCCCCTGCCACCATCCCGCGATCGCGGGACACCAGGGCTCCCTCGGGGAGCCCTGGACACGCGTGCAGGGGGTGCAGGCTCCCGAAGACGCGTGACCGCGCGTCTATGACGCGCGGCACGCCGAGGGGCGGCCACTAGCAAGCCGGGAAATCTCCCGGCTTGCGGTACCGGCCACACTTTAATAAAGTGTGTCGGTAGTGTAGTAGGTGTATTGTGTATGCATAACCAAAAAGAGCATGTACATAAAGTATAAATTTTTACCACATTTTTTATTCACATACACAAAACAAATTTTAATTATAAGAAGGATTATAGAACCTGTGGATGAATGACATACCGGTGCCACATGCAATTGTCCACACAGCAGAGAAGAGAAAGGTGTGCGACCCATATTCATCTGTTTCCTAAGTGAATGGTATTTGGACAAATGTATTTAGCATACAAAAGAATGAATATATGTATGTAGTACTATGAACATATATGTATTTGCTTACATGAAAAAAATGTATTTATGACATTCAGACGTGTCTCAACACCACTGGCTGTTTGCTCAGTGTCAGCTGGTAAATTAATGGGATGCTCCTCCTCCAAACCCTGACGTATGTCTGTTTGTACATTATTGCGGAATGCCACATTGTGCAAAATGCAACATGCAATGATAATATCAGACACTTTATCAGGCTTATATTGAAGTGCCCCACCAGTTCTATCGAGACACCTAAATCTTGTCTTGAGAAGCCCAAATGTCCTCTCTATAACGGATCGCGTAGATATATGGGCAACATTGTACCTCTCCTCTGCTTCACTTTGAGGGTTTGGCACCGGGGTCAACAGCCACGGCCTAATTCCGTATCCTGAGTCACCTATAATCCATGGTGCACACATATGAAACAATTAGTGATAACATTATAACATACAACAATTCCTAGAAAAACAAGAGTTTTGTGTTACCACATCATAATATGTTTCTCAGGATAGAGGAATCGTGACTGGAACCAGGGAATTTGGCTACCACATGCATAATCTTCATCGTGGCATCGCATACCACCTGTACATTCAGGGAATGGTAGTGCTTACGGTTGTGGTAAGCATGCTCACTATGACTAGGCGGGATCAAAGCAACATGGGTGCAATCGATTGCACCCAGCACACATGGTATCTCGGCTATGGTATAAAAGCCATTCCTGACTTCCAGCTACTCTGTGTGCTCTGTAGAAAAATGAATATAATTCCTAGCACGTCTATTGAGTGCACATAGAAACTGGCCCGCGAGAATGTAGATTGCGAGACCCCGCCCACTATGCCCACTGTTGTCTGGAATGACGCGGAAGCAAGATAATGTAATGAGCACAGCATTTTAACAAGCCCAGGGACTGCACGACCTCTGGCTGTCACAAAATCTAAATCTCCCCGTATCTCTTCATAAAGAGCTAAGATTGCTGCTGAATTCAAACGATAGCGACTTACAATCTCCTCCTCACTCATCCATCTAACAGGGTTCTCTCCCTGTACAAACAAGGACGAGGCACAACTTCTCTCCTCTCTCTTCTCCTCTCATCTCCTTGCCCTCTCCCTCTCCTGTCCGCGTGCCTGTCCCTGTCACTGTCCCTGCCACTGTCCCTGCCTCTGTCCCTGTCCCTTCCTTGCCCTATGACATCCTCTCCATCAGCAAGCCTCTCGTGCAATAGAATGTTCCTCCGTCTCCTAAACATTCGCATCATTTTGAGTTCTGTAGCTGTGAATGAGCAGGTAATTGCCGTCCTTTAAATACCTATGTGATGATGTCAGGTGACTGTCACGGTAGCTTATGGCAAGATATAATGAACACCAAATATCTGGGTTGAACTGAACGAGGCTTAGATATAATAAAATATAATTTATTCCTTAAATAAGGTGAACACAGCAATATAGTACAATTAACAGGCAAGAAGATAACACTTACTTAGGGTTGGGGAATGGAGAAGTATCAGCTAGCAATTCTCCATCAATCCGGTGACATTCCAGGTGGAATCAGAAGCACAACTCCAGCAATCCAGTGACATTCAAGATGGTATCAGAAGCACAACTCCAGCACAACTAAAAACTGTAGGGTTGACACAGTTTATATACCTGTGCAACCCTATTCTTAACATTGAACACAGCCTATTGGTGAACAATTATCTGTATCCACTCTCTATTGTGGAGACACAGACTAACAGACTAACCCATGCCCTCAGGTAACAATTAGACTGACAGAGTTTGTTGATTGACTAATACTTAATCCCTAGATATTGGGTAACAATCAGGGCATTTACTTTTTTGTTCACCGTGCTTAGGCTACTCAGCCGTCTGCCCTTCATGACCTATTAGCCTAGCAAATGGCGTCTGGATTTTCAGAACAGATCCAAAATAAAATACATATACACTTTAATATCTACACATACTAATAAGTCGACCTTTGCCAGTTTTTAATGCCTACAGTGACTCCACATATTGGCCAAATATGAACTCTCTGCGACCTCCAGAACTGGAGATACAGAAATTCACTTTAAAACATTAAAATACATGCTTATAATGAAACATGGGAACAGGGGAACATACATTTTCAAGGTATTACAAAGTGCAAACCACATCCCTGGACCGCAGTCCAGTTAACCCCTTGTCTCTCTGGTGAGGTCGGGGGATGGCCATATGGGGTGCAGCCCCTTTAATACCGGGCCACCCCCTTTCTCCCTCTACACCTCCCCTTCTTAATGGGTGACCTGTGGCCCACTGGCCCAAACGGTGAGTGGGGCACTGCTGGCACCCTTAACGAACTCAGTCTCAGAGGGATTGTCCTGACATGAAAGTCCATCAGCATTGCTGTTTTCACTACCCTTTTTGTGCTGAATAGTAAACTCAAACTCTTGCAAGGCCAAGCTCCACCTTAGCAACTTGGCATTCTCCCCTGATGCCCTCTGCAGCCAACTCAGGGGGTTGTGGTCTGTGAGGACCGTGAAAGCCCTTCCATACTAATAGGGCTGGAGTTTTTTTTGAGTGCCCACACAATGGCCAAGCACTCTTTCTCAATGGTGGTATAGGCCACCTCTCTGGGAAGTAGTTTTCGGCTGAGGTACACCACAGAGTGCTCTCTACCGTTGTCCCCCACTTGGCTCAACACAGCCCCAATGCCATAGTCCAAGGCATCAGTCTGTATGAGGAAATGTTTGGTATAGTCTGGGGCAGCCTGTATGGGGGCCCCAGCAAGCGCAGTTTTCAGTGCCTGGAAAGCATTTTCACAGGCAGGAGTCCAGGTGATAAGCACAGGCAGTTGCTTCTTAGTCAAATCAGTCAGGGGTTTGGCCACAGCGCTGTACTGTGGGACAAACTTCCTATAGTACCCTGCGGTGCCCAAAAATGCCATGACCTGTTTCTTGGTTTTTGGAACAGGCCACTGAACTATGGCTTCTACCTTAGCTGGCTCTGGTTCGAGGTGCCCTCCACCCACCCTGTGCCCTAAGTACAGGACCTCTCTCATCCCTACCATACACTTGTGGGTTTCAAGGTAAGCCCAGCCTCCCTGATCCTATCTAGCACCGCAGCTAGATGTCCTAAATGGGAGTCCCAGGAATTACTAAAGACAGCAATGTCATCCAAGTAAGCCCTGGCATAGCTCTGCATCCCTTCCAGTAACCAATGAACAGGTGTTGGAAGGTAGCCGGGGCATTCTTCATCCCAAATGGCATCACCAAAAACTCATAGAGGCCACTTGGAGTGATGAATGCTGACTTGTCCCTAGCCTCCAGGGTCAGGGGGATTTGCCAATAGCCTTTGCTCAAATCCATAGTGGTCAGATACTTTGCCCCCACGAGTTCATCTAGTAACTCATCCATGCGGGGCATGGGGTAGGCATCTGACACCGTCCCAGAGTTGAGCAAGCGGTAGTCCACACAAAACCGGGTGGTCTTGTCCTTCTTAGGAACTAGGACTACCAGACTTGCCCAAGGACTCTGGGACGGAGTAATAACCCCTAGGGTTAGCATCTCCTCTATCTCCCTCTCCATACTGGTCTTGACCTCTGCTGACACTCTATATGTGTGTTTATGCAGAGGCCGCATGTCCCCTGTGAGCACTGGGTGTTTTGTGAGATGTGTGGTCCCTGGGATGTCAGTGAAGAGGGCCCCATACTTAGCTAGCATGTCCCTGGCTTCTCGCTTCTGCCTAGCACTCAACTGTGCCCCTATCTCCACCTGCTCCACAGTGTTTCCCTGCCTGCTAGAAATCATAAGGGGTCCTACAAGATCCATCGCTACTTTCTGGAAGGGTTCCCCTATTATCGGTAGGGGTTTCAGGGGTGCCTTCACACGGTCGCCCACCTTACCCACTCGCTGGCAGGCATTACAAGAGCGGCAGAAATTGCCCACATCTCGAGATGCCCCCGGCCAGTAGTAACGTTGTAATAACCGGGCTCGTGTTCTGTTGACCCCCTTATGTCCCGCTAACGGAATAGAGTGAGCTACCCGTAACAGTTGCTGTCGGTACCCCTGGGGCACTACTAGCTGTTGCTTACCGGTCAATCCCTCCTCTATCCCTGGGTTCCCTCCTTCTCTATACAGGAGTCCCTTATACCATAGGCAGCGCTCAGTGCCCTCCCCTGCCTGAGATTCGGACGCCCGAAGTCTCACGCCGGCCAGGGTTGGGTCTGCCTTCACTGCCTCCCTAAACTGGGCTCCTAATTGTGGCCACCCCCCAGTCATGTTATTGTCAGGGGAATGGGGAAGGGTGAGAGGGAACAGTAAGTCAGTCTGTGGTTGCAACTGCTCCTGGCTTACCACCCCGGGCTCCTCTGCGCCCTCCGCTAACGTTGGTCCCAAAGGCTGGGGGACTGGCACCGCCGCCATTGCCGCTGTCTGGCTCTGGGTAACCGCCGCCACTGCAGCGGGCTTGGGCACTCGGTCATAGGTGCAGGTCATCGGTCCCAGATCATTGCCAAGAAGAACATCGGCATCCAAACCGGGTAAAACCCCCACCTCCCGCACACCCTGGCCCTCCCCCCAATCCAAAAAGATTCTGGCCACTTGCAAGAAACGTGGCTCTTCATCGGCCACAGTGATCTGTATCCCAGGGAATGGGATCAATTCCTCTGGCCGGACCATATCAGGTCAGACCAGGGTCACTGCAGCTCCTGAATACTGCAAGCCGACTGCTTACCGGTCACCGACTGTGACCGGGGTGAGATGTCTACTCCGGCTGTCCGTCTGCTGCAGGTCCGCGCTGAGATGTCCTCCGCTCCTAGCTGTAGGCACCGATGAAACCGGGACAGGTGTGACATGGGACATCTCACTGGGAGTTTTCTCCAGGACCGGTCCGGTGTCTTTGGTGGAAGCTACCCGCAGGCGGGCTACCGGCTTTGCAGCTGGGGTTTGTTGCCCCTGATGGTGTCCACCAGAACGCAGGGGTTCCGGGCAATCTGGTCTGATGTGACCAGGGCAGTTGCAGTTGTAACACCGGCGCACGTGCCGGAGCTCCCCCGCCTTTGGTGGACTGCTGCCTGCAGGCGGTCTCTGAGTCCATTGGGGGGTATTGGCAGACCTTCTGGCCAGTGCCACTGCCACCTTGGCTACTGTTTTGGTGGTCATCAGGGCTCGGCTGGCCACATAGTCATCTGCAAGCCTCGACGCCTCCTGGTAAGTCTTGAGCTTCTTGTCGTACACCCAAGCCCTCACCACCGGCGGGCACTGCTCCATGAGCTGCTCCTGAAAGATGAGGTCCAGCAGGCGTTGGTAAGTCCATGCCTCATAGCCCTCCACCCAGCGTATCCCGTATAAAGCCATGCGGGTCAAGTAGGTAACATAGGACTCCTGGGGCTGCCTCTCTTCCTGCCAGAATTTACCCCGGTAGGCTTCAGGGGTAAAACTGTACTGAAACAATAACAGTTCTTTCAGGTGTTCGTAGTCATCAGCATTCTCATCTGGAAGTGCCATCATTGTCTGCTTAGCCAATCCGGACAGTATGGGGTCCAAACGTGCAACCCTATGCTGGGGAAGCACTTTGTACCGCCGGCACTGCGTTTCAAAGTTCTTTACGAAACTGTCAATCTGGTCAGTGCCTTCCACGAACTTGGTGAGACTGTGCTGGTCCAGTTTGAGTTCATCTGTGTTGGGTTGGACAGGGGGGCAATAAGCGGGTCTGTTCACTGCCATAGTGATAAACTGCAGCCGCTCCTCCGGTGTCCCTCTGTCTCCCCATGCAGTAATCAGTGCCAACATTTCAGGGGTGAACGGACTGGTAGCCGAAGCAACCAGTACCCCTCCTGTTGCACTGCTCCCGTGAGGTGCACTCGTTCCCTCCCTGAGATTATGCCGCCCGGCACTGGGTTCCTTCCCTGATCTCTGGGTGGCTGTAAAAGGGCATGCTGAGCCGTATCCTGAGGCTCTGCAAGCCGGGCTACATAGTCACCGATTGCGTCAACCATGTCTGCGACCTCCTGGTTCTCATAGGGCAGTCCATATTCACGGCACTTTTCCTTCAGCTGAGCTCGGGTCCACATGTTGGATGAGCCTTCAGCCTCGCTCATGGTTCAGTCGCAGCAGTGAGGTGGTGTTGAAACTTTTGTTAACTGTTGCACTACTGTGTGTTCAATATCTTTAGTCCCAGGAACTTGCAATTACCATCAAGTTCCTACTATGTTACAGTATCCAGCAGTATACTGTAATACAGGTCCAGTTCAATCCCACCGCTTGCCACCAGTTAATTATAGAGCTTTTCACGGTAGCTTATGACAAGATATAATGAACACCAAATATCTGGGTTGAACTGAACGAGGCTTAGATATAATAAAATATAATTTATTCCTTAAATAAGGTGAACACAGCAATATAGTACAATTAACAGGCGAGAAGATAACACTTACTTAGGGTTGGGGAATGGAGAAGTATCAGCTAGCAATTATCCATCAATCCAGTGACATTCCAGGTGGAATCAGAAGCACAACTCCAGCAATCCAGTGACATTCAAGATGGTATCAGAAGCACAACTCCAGCACAACTAAAAACTGTAGGGTTGACACAGTTTATATACCTGTGCAACCCTATTCTTAACATTGAACACAGCCTATTGGTGAACAATTATCTGTATCCACTCTCTATTGTGGAGACACAGACTAACAGACTAACCCATGCCCTCAGGTAACAATTAGACTGACAGAGTTTGTTGATTGACTAATACTTAATCCCTAGACATTGGGTAACAATCAAGGCAGTTACTTTTTGATCACCGTGCTTAGGTTACTCAGCCGTCTGCCCTTCATGACCTATTAGCCTAGCAAATGGCGTCTGCATTTTCAGAACAGATCCAAAATAAAATACATATACACTTTAATATCTACACATACTAATAAGTTCCATTCTGGTGGGCTCAGTGGGTCGACCTTTGCCAGTTTTTAATGCCTACAGTGACTCCACATATTGGCCAAATATGAACTCTCTGCGACCTCCAGTACTAGAGATACAGAAATGCACTTTAAAACATTAAAATACATGCTTATAATGAAACATGGGAACAGAGGAACATACATTTTCAAGGTGAGGTCAGGGGATGGTCTGGTGAGGTCAGGGGATGGTCAAATGGGGTGCAACCCCTTTAATACCGGGCCACCCCCTTTCTCCCTCTACAGTGACTTGCTAAAGTGCAAGGTGCTACATTAACATATCCAAGTAGTTGACTCCCAACCTGTATCCATTTGATATAACAAGTATTATTTATGTGTATTCTGCAGCCATTCATGATATTTCACAATGATGTAACGTTAAGCTTTGTACAAGCATTTATTGGAAATTATTTGTGGAATGTGTAATGCATGTACCACTTCTGAACGCAACACTCAGTCATCTAATTAGGATACAACCATGACATTGACGTTGAAAAAGTTTGCTGCCACATGTCTAATTTGCCATATTATTGTCACATGTTCACATCAATTAATTATACTGTGCATATGCATAAATTTTTGGCATCAGGATAGTTGCTATTGATTCAGTTTCAAACGTGTAACAATGAGTAACTATTCTAGATGTGTGTATAAGTTTGCATGAAGTACTTGTAATGCATCGTGTACAATGTAAACATGCAATGTGATTGAGAGTCCAATTGCGGACGTCATCAAAAAAGGGAGGACACAAAGTACATGTAAACATGAAAACAAAGATCTACATTAACGTTGGATCATGCGTTACACATTCAAAGCATTGTGTAATGTATAGCAACATTACTATACGCTGGATGTGTCAGATGTGTGAAATGTGTAACATCATATAATAAATTGAAGCACACTTCCGTAACATGTTTGATATGATGTGAGCTGCTCCTTTATGAGTTGAGTATAGGATTTTCCCTTGACACATCATAACATGATGAGTAATGTGACACGCAAATGATGATAACTTATAAAAGTACAATGTTATGCAAATAATAAACGTAAGGGGTCACACGATGAAGTGAATGACCTACACACTGTAATGCTAAGCACATTTGTATTCTGAGCAATAAAACGTAAACAGTCCTATAATGTTATAAGTCCCCGCTCCATTGACTCCATTGATGTAGAGATGAGGTTTTTTTTCTAAGTGCCGTTCCGGCAACCTTACCGATCGTTCTCCCCTCCAACTTGCCAACTTTAGTTGGCGGGACCAATTGCCGATGAAATCTCCATTTCTGAGTGCCGATCAGCACCGATAAGCTGATCTGGGCTACTTGAATACAGCCGATTTAAAAAAGTACCGAAAAGTGCTGAAAAGGGACTTATCGCCAGGCGCATGCCGAAAAACTTTTTTCGGGAAGAAAAAATGCCAATTTTGAGCACTTATCGGCGCTTACTGAATCTCAAATCCAATTTTGGCGGAAAAATGCAGAATAAAGCATTATAGACGCTTACTGCATGAGGCCCTATATTCTTATTGCAATGCCCCATGTTCTAAAACAATAGGTAACACATTGCTTATTAGATTTATATAGTTATTGCACATTTGGACGGTTAGAGTGTTTTCCTAGTAACTAAGGAGTCACATGTGAAACTCTTCTTTGTTCTCTGGCTTGACATATTTCCTGAGGTGATGTTTAAGAGCATGCCACATCAGTTCTATGGAGGATCTACAAATATAGAAACAAAGACAGTATGGTTAGTGGAAAGAAAAAAATACACACACTACAGCAACGTACCGTTAATAGTATACAGTACTACTGGATTAAGACAGCAGAGGCACTGTACATTGGTCATTATCCTTGAAGAACCGTTGACCAGGTGGGATTTCATCTCTAATATATTTCAATATCAGGGTTATAATGGACTCCTCAAATAATACTTAATCTATGATTCCTTGACAAAAATGCAACACTGTTATAAATGGAAAGGGTAACATTCATACAGACTACCGTACATGTACTTTCCTGGCTAGCACTGTATGGAGACAGGGCCACAGTAAGTTACTGTACATTTACTGTTCTGTCTTTCTCCACAACATCCAGAAGGAGCAGTATTAGCCAAAAAGAAAAAAATAATATATACTGTAGTGTACATTGTTTTAGAAATAGTATAAGGCAATGTCTGGATCAAATCTTGGCTCATATGCCAGCCCACTTAAAGTGTTTAAATACATAAACAGCCTTCTCCTAACTGGCATTCACTTTTCTTCTTGTAGAGATGAGTGAGATGTGTAGATGTTCCCTCAGATTAAGAGAGACAAAGGAGGCATAGTGCAATTCAAAAACAAACAAGTTAGTGGGAAAAAATCATGTACTTGAGGTACTCACACTCTGTACATGTCAAATAAGCAGTAACTGGAGGGGGACACTGTGCCGAGATCACTGGTATGAAGCTCTGAGGATACATATGCTTGTCTGGCTGCAGTCCTGCAGTCCTCTGATGGTAAGGGAGAAACTATGTTTGCCTCTCTCCTCACAGGTTTGCTTGGCATCTGATGTCACTGCGGGTCACGGTCGTCACTTCCAGTTTCGCCGGTATCGCCAAGGAGCCTGCTGCTTGTATGTTATTTGTCAGGTGCTTAGCCTGTCCTCTCTCCAAGCACTTTGAAGATATCTTTATGCTTTTTACAGCTGAACACTGCTTCCTCACGAAATTATCAGAGCTCCAAACCAGAGATACCTAAGGAATAATAAATATCTACTGTATTCGGTTATATATCTATATAGACGCTGTAATACCCTGTCTGTCACTATTAACTACTGATTTTTCCAACTATTGGTTAGTTACTTGGAACACAAAAAAGAAAGGGGAGCACAGGTTAAGGGATAGTGGAGGATATTGATATTCTCGACCAGGTATTGAGTTTGGGTGTATTAATACCCAAACTAATAACCTGGGCTATGATATAAGGGGGGAAGTTGTGTCAAAGGATGTATAAATGTCACTTACACGGCCCTGTGCAAGTGCTATTGCATCAAGGTGTCTTTTGTTCTTCCTTTGTTCTGCTGGTATGGCGATCTTCCTTCCCTGTTCAGCACGGTGTCCTCCCTGCCCCTGCCTCAGTCTGCTCCCGCTCTGAGTCACAGTGTTCCCCTCAGAACAATAGAACAAAGTTAGATCAAAACAAATGCAGGTGTGAATATTTTATAATGGTGGCCGACATACGGAATCAACAGATAGAGAAGAATGAACTGCAAACACTCACACGGACCAGTGTGAGTGTGATCCTAAAATGGTATATTTTCTTCCCTCCAGAGTAGAAGTCTAGATGCCATGAACTCACTCATAAAGCATCAACAGATTATAGGGATGGTGGATGATAGAGCAAGTATAAATAAATCAAATTAGTACTCACATGAGCTAGTGTGAGCGCACACTGATAAAAGTATCTTTGTCTTGCAGAACCTCTGAACACTTCAGTGGTGGCTCTGTGACGCAGTGCTGAGACAAAGCTGGGATATCCCCTCTGTGTGGTGATGTGAAGAAATGGTAGTTCACACTGAAGCTGCTTCACTTTATTAAAAATGTAAAACATTAAAAAATGGCACTTACATCAAAAATGAAGTAAGGACATAAAAATAACAGCCAGACTGTGAGTTGGTAGTTTAAGACTCGTTGTATGCAGCTCTCTGCATCCACATCCGTGTACAGTGCTGCACCTCCGTTGTCTTGTTCCTGGACGGTGGCTGGAATGGTCCAAAATGCTTCAAAGGTTTGAGCCACGCATTTCGCCCTTTCTTGGGCTTCCTCAGGCTCCATAGATGGGGCAGGTTAGGTTCCAATGGTATTGACCTATCCCATGACTTCCTATAAGCATTTCATATCTTGTGCATATCTTGTGCATAATTTAAACTGATGAGTGCTGCGTGCGCAGTCCCAATGATTGAAATGGGGCTGTGCATATTTAAAATCACTGACTTGAATTTTCACAATATTTAAATAATATTAATAAAAACATAGGGTATATCTCCCTCGGCTAAAATAACTATAAGAACCTGATATGGTACTGACATACATTTAAACAATTATAATAAAAATGTAAAAAAGTGAACTTATGTTATGAAATTGAATCTGTGAATGGAACTGTAACTTAGTTCCTACACTGGCGACACACTTTATTCGAGCTCGGCTAGTCCCACGAATTCGGGTATACCCGGGTGTATTGAGGTTTGTGACTGTTTTCTGCCCGAGTGCATTGAGGTATTTTCAAGGCAGGGATTGAAGCATTTTATTCCCGTTGGCTGCAATACTGCACAGTATATATATATACTGCATTACTATTCATAAATTTATGCCATCTGGTAGACATGCGAAGCATTGCAGCCTATTAAATCCTAATCATTATCATTTAACAGATCAGCCGCCCGTCAGCCAGGCATGAACCCAGGCTGGGAAGGCAAACGCAACGGGGCTTGTCAGAGGTGAGGAGCGGCGCATTCCAGGTATCTGCCAGGTACATACTGGGTATTTGCTCGAATAAAGTGTGTCGGTGCAGTAGTGTACATGTGACAAAATATCGTATAGGTTGTGCTGGTGACAATCTTACTCATATATAGCTAGTGCTAGTGACATTCTTACTATTGTGTAAGTGCAAAATAATGCTGAAATTATCTTAGCAATTTGTACAGTGCTAATATGATTATTCATAAGACATATAACATATTAACAAATATAATAACCTAAATAAATAATATCTGATGTATCAAAATGTGATAACAGTGATACTGTATATATACAATTATCTATTACTAGAATGATCTCTAACTAAATAGATGACAAAATCTGTGAAAAAATATAATTAAAAGAAGAAAAGAAAAAACAAGGTGTAAATACACATATAGCAAACTGAGCATAATCCTCAATAGTGCAAATTATTTAAGTGACCCAGAGTGCAAACATAGCTGCACTTAATAACGTGCATGATAGTGCAGAATTTATAATAAGTGTATTGGACACTTAAGGATGGTTAAAACGTAATTGTTTAAAAACCGAACCTTTTTGAAAGATAATGTTATGTCAAAAGGAACTAGAGTGTAAATGTTCCCAATAGAATTCTATTTCTATTTACACTCTAGTTCTATTTGCCCTATTACTTTTCAATCACCATGTCAGTTTTGACCTGTATTCTGAGTGGTGCCAACAAGTACGTTTTGATGGCTCGAGGTGGACGAAGGCGCTTCCAACCAATTTGAGAAAAAACATGATGGAGGATCTTGGCACATTAAAATAACCCCTGCAGATTTCAAAGCCTCCAAACACACCATCAATGCCCTTTTGCGACCTCATAGGGTTCATGGCTGGAGTATTCAGGGCCAAGAGGAGGACTATCTTTATTAAAATATTAAAGCTTCTACTTAAATGTTTTTAACCTAATAAATATCTATATCCAATAGATTGAAAGGACCTACTAACTTGGGAAGTGGGGAGGGGCGGGCTTAAAACATGGGAAGGAGGAGCCACCAACCTCCAACAGCTGAAACAGCTGAGAATAGGTTAACAGAACACAAAACCCCAGCAAGCTCTTTTTGGGAAACCCAAAAACCCCACTTCCCAAGTTAGTAGGTCCTTTCATTCTACTGGATATAGATCCAATGTGGTCTTTCTCCCTACTAATAGAGGTAAATGAGAATTTTAATCCTAATTGAGGTATATTAGTACTTTATCTGGTAGTGTTAGGACTTGCGAACGAGTGTCTGCTTTGTCGTGGCTCGCAAGCTTACAACGCTTTGGTCAATGGGTTAAACTTAATGACCCTTTTTCAAGAGAATATATAAGTATTTTACTGTGTATTTTTGTGATGTTGGATGTAGCATTTGGCTTCTCTGTCATCTGTTGTACTGTATACATATGCCACGCTCCATAGCTCTCCATTTTGACACTTAAATACATACATATATTTTGTGGGGGATCAGGGGTTCCCAAAAAGAGATTGCTGGGGTTTTGTGTTTTGTTAACCTATTCTCAGCTGTTTCAGCTGTTGGAGGTTGGTGGCTCCTACTTCCCAGGTTTTAAGTCTGCCCCTCCCCACTTCCCAAGTTTGTAGGTCCTTTTATTCTACTGGATATAGATCCAATGTGGTCTGTCTCCCTCCTAATAGAGGTAAATAAGAATTTTAATCCAAATAGAGGTCTATTAGTATTTTATCTGGTAGTGTTAGGACTTGTGAATGGGTGTCTGCCTTGTCGTGGCTCGTAAGCTTACACCGCTTTGGCCAAAGGGTTAAACTAAATGACCCTTTTTCAAGAGAATATATAAGTATTATACTGTGTATTTCTGTCATGTTGGATGTAGCATTGGGCTTCTCTGTCGTCTGTTGTATACAAATGCCAGTTAACCCCTTAATCACCTTAGTGGTTAATAACTGTGAAAGTAATTAAAGGGTTAACCCACCCTGCCCCAATACCAACCCTTCACCCATTCATTACTACAGTGGGTATAATCTATCTATCTATCTATCTATCTATCTATCTATCTATCCAGTGTATATATATATATATATATAAACAGAAAAAGAGAGAGAGCGCACGCCCCATAGCATAATACTGCGTGATTTATTATAAAATTGGGGAAGGGATGGAAGGGGGGGGGGGAATCGCACTCACAAGATAAAAAGTATTAAAATGCAGTTTGTGAATTAATTCACCACCATCCGGTACTGCTGGACGAAGTCACTTCCCGATAGCTGGTCAAGATCACCGCCAACCGGATAAGGACGCCGTTATACCGTCTTTATGCTGTTCAAATTCAGCTCTCCACTCCGAATGGCCGCTGTGTACTTCCCGCGCTTGGGACACTGAGAAGCGCGATTACGTCACGAAGACGCTGCGCACGCGCACGAGGCCATACAAAGCGCGGGAAGTACACAGCGGCCATTCGGAGTGGAGAGCTGAATTTGAACAGCATAAAGATGGTATAACGGCGTCCTTATCCGGTTGGCGGTGATCTTGACCAGCTATCGGGCAGTGACTTCGTCCAGCAGTACCGGATGGTGGTGAATTAATTCACAAACTGCATTTTAATACTTTTTATCTTGTGAGTTCGATTCCCCCCCCCCCCCTTCCATCCCTTCCCCAATTTTATAATAAATCACGCAGTATTATGCTATGGGGCGTGCGCTCTCTCTCTTTTTCTGTTTGTAGATATCCGTGGAGGTGGTTTATCCCTTGTGAGAGCAGCAGAAGATCCCTTGCACACATCCTATACCTCCTATTATAGACTGATCATTGAAGGACTGGTTGGATTTTATATTATAACTTTACACTTAATTTTTCATTTTTTCATCATTTTTTCACTTTTTTAGCACTTTTTGCACATTTTTTATCTTTATTTTTTCACCCACATTAATGTATTATTCTATGGTGTTGTTTTAAGTATATTTGTTTATTATGCTTAGTATTTAACAGTTTTATCACACATGTATATCTTGATTTTTAAACACATTTAGGAATCTTACACATTTTTTGTATATAAGATATTAGCACTACAGTTTATTTTTACACGTAGCAATAGAGTATTAATCTGGCGCCACATTTTTTGTTTTTATATATATATATATATATATAAAATCAAAAAATAAATAGATGATACCGTTCTGTGGCTAACGAAATGCTTTTATTTGTGCGAGCTTTTGAGATACACTGATCTCTTCTTCCGGCGATGTTACAATGAATGAAGCAAGCAAAAGCTATACTATAAACAGTGTCTATTGGAATGTTATCTGTGCTGGTCCTTCCCCCGGTGTGGATGTGTTTTATGGCTGGAGGTGTCAAAGGTTACTGAAAGCAAGTGATGAAAGAGTGTGTATGTGTATCAGTGTGAATAAAAATGAATGGAGAGCCCACAGTATATACAGTGCTTTACAAAAGGTGTGTGTGGAGTGGGAGTGGATATAAATGGTGTGGGTGGGTGTGGAAATGTGAGAGTTAGTAGCACAACTAAAAGTGTGTGTGGATACTTTGTGGTCCCTATTGGTGCATAGGGATGGAAAAACAAGGAGTATAAGTATGTGTGAGAGACAGCTGTGTGTGCATACTGTGCTATATGTATGCACACACAGCTGTCTCTCACACATACTTAACACCAATATACAAATAAATGGTTAAGGATTACACAAAAATGCAGAAATAAAAACATGAAATCACAATCTCAAAAACAGCACATTGCATCAGAAAATTAAACCAGCAGCACATTGCAAAATTTATTATATCTCATCTCCCAACCAAACAGCACCTAGACAAATAAATATATACCAAATGGCAATCAAACAATTGCATTTTAGTGTGTACATGATACAATTAATCTGTGCATCATGTAACACTATGCCAAATCAATTTTCAAAATAATGCCATCCAAACAATCAAATTAAAACTAAGCAAGTAAACATACATTTTGGAACCATTAATCAATTAATCAAATCAACAATCAATTACAATCAAATACAAACCAATGACACAATTCACTATTCAATTCCTAAAACCAAACCATTGTGAAAAAAATTCAAATTCAAAGTAAACACAATCATAAAAAAATCTAACTACCAAAAATAAAGCAATATTAAAAAGCAAGCCCCTGAAATAAACTATTGCAAAGACCATTAAAAATTACATGTAACTAAATAAAAATGACATTACGCACACCAAATTCTAAATAGAACATAAATAAACATTTGCAAAACAATCATTTATTATCCCTGTATGTCTAGCCATATAGATATACATACATCCATACAGGGACAATAAATGAGCATAAATAACAATGACATCAAAAATTGCAATACAATACAACCAGTCAGTATCCCTGTATGTATGTATAGCCATAGGGACATGCATAAATCCAGGGCCAATTAATAGAAATAAAAAAAATTCACATAAAAAAAAAATCAAAAACCTGATAAAGTAAAATAAAATACATTTATTTTGTTTACTTACCATTAGATGGCCCACTCACCGACTCCCGGGGAACAGGATGCTCTCGAACCAACAATCCACAGGTAGCCATAAAATAAAAAACCATTACAATCCAAGTATGTTTCTTCTTTACTCTTCTTTACTCTAATTGTAATCCATACCGTCACGGGGGTCTTCAGCTCACATAGAGGGTTATCCATATAAACTTTATTTTATTTGAGGATTTCTCCTAATAAATTTGTTTTTAAGTTACCCATCATTACCATTACATGTTACGATTCTCAATCAGGATCATTAGTTTCCAGTATCACCTATCCTTGAGTGCTCTCATCATAGGTGTTCTTTTCTTCCCAGTTGTTGTATATATATATATATATATATATATATATACACATTTGGGGGTTTTCCCTCCAGCCTCGACAAAGCATTTCCGCGAAACGTACGTCGGCAAGAGATGTACTGATGTCACAGGTGGCGCCTCCCGAGACTTTCCGGCCCGTCACTACCGCATACCGCAGCAAACTTAAGTATTCCTTCCTTTGTGAAGGACCCGTTCGTTACACAGATTTTCATAGTCTGTGTCTTCCGGTGAGGGGAATAAGCGATACACTCGCTAAGAGGGTTACTGATACACATTGTATCAAAGTGTCAGCCCATTAGAAAACGTAGGGGTTTTGATACACTGTTTGCAGACACATCTAGTCTGCTACACTGTCCAGCTATGCAGTGTTTATGTGCTGTCTGCTTTTATGCCTTCACTATCTGAATTATACTGGCTCACAATTGTTGTTGGGAATATGACTCCATAGCACTAGATAGGGCTCCGGGCACAAGACGTTGTCATCCGACACCCTGGCAGACACTTACTGCCTGCCAATCTGTCTGACTCGCAGCACTGGACTTAGAATAAATACTTCATTTCAGGTCTTTTGTCTATCAGCTATCATGTGTTCTTAATTGTCATAGAACCTTGTCTGACTCTTGGAGTCACTACTCTATTGTGGGTGTTCATGTAGATTTCACCCAGGGTCTGTTTATAAAGTGTATTACAGCACCAATACTTACCCCACTTATCCCACTCACCTTTGGGATCATCATTTTGACCTACCTTAGATAGTGAAGCCATTGAGGAGCACCTATTACACCAATAGGACTTACCTCTCCCATCCCCTTTCCACATTTTAATTTCGCCATTTGTTTAGGATCACCTCACATAGAGGGTTATCCATATAAACTTTATTTTATTTGAGGATTTCTCCTAATAAATTTGTTTTTAAGTTACCCATCATTACATGTTACGATTCTCAATCAGGATCATTAGTTTCCAGTATCACGTATCCTTGAGTGCTCTCATCATAGGGGTCGTTTTCTTCCCAGTTGTTGTGTATATATATAAGGTACCGGGTACTTTCTATATGTGGACATTATAAGGACACAGTACTTTGCCGGTCTATACCGAACCACGGGGTCATATACCCACCATCTTGGCATCCGGTCTAACCACGGGGCCTGTTGAACTTCTGGGTCACGGTTCCAGAGGCATTTACAGTTCCTGCACCTAACAAAGATTGCCGGAGAAGCTGACACTTCACCCAAGAGAGAGCAGTATACAAACGGAGTCATAGCAGCACGTGGAGGCGAATGAGTATACTCATTACATGCTTTTATTTATTATTTGTTTGTGAGTGCATTTTTGTTGGACCTAATCTATTTTATTAAAAGTGTTTTTTTCATGTTGCACTAGGATCGGGCGCTTTCTTTTCTTGTTGTTCATATATATATATATATATATATATATATATATATATATAGCCAATAAAGAATGGAGCTTAATTGGGCTACATGTGAATGGATATTCCAGTTTATTTCTAGCTGTCTATGACATCACACAGCTCCTGTGGTCTAGTGGTAGAACTCTTGCCAACATATGAAAGGGTCCTGGGTTCAATTCCTGTATGAAATGGTATAATTAACTTTTTTAATAAATTATTATTTTAATTATATTGTTTAATTTATAAATATATAATTCTTTATTATTCTTTATTAAGTAATAATTATTCATTAATCAATAATGATGTATTAATAATAATTCATTATTAATCATTCTTTATGATTAATTATGTATTATTAATAAGTATGATTATTAATTATTATTAACAGTTAATTAACTGATTAATAATTATTACTAAATACTTAATAATAATTATTACTACTTACTTATTAATGAAACGTATTAATACTTACTAATTATTAATAATTGTATTAGTAAGTATTAATAATTGTTATTAATAATTAAGTATTAATAATTACTTAATTATTAGCACCCAATTAGTAATAATAATTATTAATACTTAATTATTAACAACAATTATTAATACTTACTAATTATTAATAGTTATTAAGTATTAATAAGTTTTATTAATAATTAAGTATTAATAATTATTATTACTAATTGGGTATTAATAATTATTAGGTATTAGTAATACTTATTAATTAGTCAAAATTATTAATTGTTAATGATAATTAATAATCATACTTATTAATCATAATATAATTAATAATAATAGTATTATTAATGAATAATTATTAAAAAATAATTATTAATAATACTTAATACATACTTATTAATTAATTATTAATTAGTTAATTAACTGCTAATAATAATTAATCATCATACTTATTAATAATACATAATTAATCATAAAGAATGATTAATAATGAATTATTATTAATACATCATTATTGATTAATGAATAATTATTACTTAATAAAGAATAATAAAGAATTATATATTTATAAATTATACAACATAATTAAAATAATAATTTATTAAAAAAGTTAATTATACCATTTCATACAGGAATTGAACCCAGGACCCTTGCATATGTTGGTAAGAAGTTCTTCCACTAGACCACAGAACTGTGTGATGTCATGGACAGCTAGAAATAGACTTAAGATTTCACATTGCACATTGACATGTACCTTGTGTTGTAGAGGATAAATATATTTATAGGTTATGTCTTGTCACACCAAACCTATGGTGTAGAGGTAAGAAGCAAGGCATTGGTATCAGAAGGTCCCGAGTTCAATCTCTGCATGTGTTTTGTACAAAATGTATTAATGTTTAATTGTGTTTGTGTCTGTGTCTGGTAGTCAATAAAGCATTGAATTGAATGTTTGAAAAAAACAATGGCATACGACGGCATGAGAGCAGAGAGATATGAGCACGTGGACAGCAGGAAGAGGAGCGCACAGGTAAGGCGGCAAAATGGAGGAGATTTAAATCTGTGATGAGGAAGCTCCAGAGCTGATGCCGGTGAAATTTTAACGCGACCCCGGTTGTAACGCGGTCTTTGGGTTGTGGACCCCAAGGACCGCGTTATAACGGGGTTTAGCTGTATATAGGACAATGTCTTAAATATTATATGTGTGAAGTATTAATATATACACATATATACAAAAACCATAAACAATTGAGATCTGAATAATCTCCCCTTTAGAATGGTTTAAATGATGGTAGATCCCTAATATCCTATCATTGGGGTAACTCAGATATGGAGAACATTGATATCTGGAGTCTTTATGCCACGAACAAAGTGAGAGGCCCGGAAGGACCCGACATGATGATATATTGTATGAGTGCATTGTGTTAATAAAATTGATAATATGTGTTAAAAAAGTATATATATATATATATATATATGTGTGTAGTGAAAATCAAATGAATAACCTTAATTTCAATTTTGAATTCTTCACTAAACTAACAATGCCCCCGAATGTGGTATAAACTAATTGATATTATATTTATTTAATGGTGACTAGAGGTGTACTAAATATGTAATTTACAAGTTATAAAGTGCTTACATCTATAAACATGTAGTGCTACCCAAATACCCAGATTAATAAATATTATAATATGTATATTCACAATATAAAAATTGTGAATATTTGAATGAATATTTAATATTATATATTAGTATTGTAACCCAAATCCCAGACGGGGAGGAGGAGGGGGAGGGGGGGTGGGAGGGAAGGACCTCAAAGAGAGATCCAGACAAAGGATGGCAGCGGAAAGCAGAGGAGGTGAACAGGAAGAGAGGTCCAGGGAACCATTAAACAATAGTACTAACATCTAAACATTCGTTAAGTCCCCCGGGGTTTAGAGTGCCCAATTGGTGAATCCAAAAGGTTTCCCGCCTGCAAAGAGTCTAGAACCGATCGCATCCCAGAACACACAGAGAAATGGTCTCGATTCCCATAATTTTCATAGTCTCAGGGTTTTGCTGATGAAATAATTTGAAGTGTCGAGAGACACTATGATTATTGAGACCCTTAATTACATTTCTCCTGTGTTCTAGGAAACGTGTTCCAAGTGTTCTTGTGGTGCGTCCAACATATTTTAAACTACACCCACACTGAATTAAATATATAACATAAGTGCTAAGACAGGTGATAGAACTACTAATGGCATACACGGTACCCCTACTTGAAGAACAGACATGAGTCTGATTCAGGAGGTGCCTACACGTAATGCATCGACTGCGACCACAAGGATGGTTACCCAGTGGTCCCTTACTTTTCTTAGCAGTGTTGAAATTGGAGGACGACTTGAGTCTAGTGGGAGCTAGCATACTTTTAATACTTCTAGCCTTCCTGTATGTCACAGTAGCTCTATCCGGCAGGGCAGGTCCTAAATGGGGGTCACACTTGAGGATAGACCAGTGATCATTAAGAATTTTGTTGATAAATTTAGATGACTGGTTATAGGTAGTTATAAACCTCACTGTAGACCTCTCTATCTCTGTATGTACTACTGGGGTGTCATAACTTATGCGAATACCCTTTTGTTGTTTAATTTTAGACTTTTTAAGTAGGGATGACCTAGCAAAGGAGCTCACCTTGTCATGAGAGTCGGAGATCAGGACCAGATCATATCCTTTGGAAAGGAACTTTTTCCCAAGTAATGCAGACTGGTTTTTGAAATCAACATCCCTTGTGCAGTTCCTACGTATTCTGTGGAGCTGCCCCAAGGGAATATTGTCGAGCCAATGTTTATGATGGTTGCTGGACGCATGAACATAGCTATTCACAGACACAGACTTAAAATGTGTGGTGGTAATAATATTTAGGTCTGTGTCTGTGCTCATTGCCAGATCCAGAAAGACAGTGGACATATTGCTAATAGCGAATGTAAATTTTAGTCCAAACAAATTGTCGCTGAAGGAACTCAAGATATCGGATAGAACCGACTCATCTCCATCCCAAATCATAATGATATCATCTATGAAACGGCCATAGTAAACGAGACCCGCCCCAAGCAAGGTGTTCTGCCACACATAGGACTCTTCCCAGTGCCCCATAAAAAGGTTGGCATAGCTGGGAGCGAATCTCGTGCCCATGGCTGTTCCACAGATTTGCAGGTGAAAATTATCTTCAAATAAAAAATAATTGTGCGTGAGGATAAAGTGAATGCTTTGTAAGATAAAGAGCTTGTGCTTTTCTGGAAATGATGGATCCCTGTCCAACCAATACTTAATTGCCTCTAAACCCTTGGTGTGTTCAATGCAGGTATAAAGTGATGTAACATCACATGTGGCCCATAGGTAGGTGGATTTCCACCTAATATCAGAAATGGAGTCGATGACATGGAGCGTATCCCTAACATGGGACCTGAGTGTGACTATAGGGGTGGAGAAAAAAATCAACATATTGGGATAGGCTCGATGTCATTGACTCCACGCCCGAGACTATGGGTCTGCCAGGGGGATTGGACAGGGATTTGTGCACTTTGGGTAAGTGATAAAAAATGGGGGTGCGTGGATGTGAGCAAAATAAAAATTTTAATTCCGACTTGGAAATTATCCCATCACCCAGTGCAGTGGTAAGGAGTTCCTTCAACAACAACTGGTATGTGTCCATTGGATCGGACTCCAACAAGGTGTAGGAAGCCAGGTCACCCAGGAGTCTGCATGCCTCTGTGAGATACGCAGATAGGTCCTGGATGACTATGCCTCCCCCCTTGTCGGCCTGTCTAATAACTATCTCATTATTGGCCTTTAGCCCGCTCAATGCGCCCAGCTCCCCTCTAGATAGATTTTGATTGAATTTAGTGGGTTTGGCACACATTGACTCAAAGTCACGTAAAACCAGACTGTAGAACGTCTCCACAAATCCGCCCTTGGACTGGTAAGGGAAGAAGACTGACTTTGATTTAAAAGGTGAATGCATAATATTACAGTCCTCATCTATGTCTCCCTCCACAAACCTGGTAGGATTGATGGACCGTTCAAAATTTTCAAGAGATACTTGTGATCCCGATGGTGAGTCCGACTCTCTCAGCAATGCGCATCAATGCATACTTCTTCCTGTGTATTAAAGACAATGGTAGGATCATTACATTTGATATTATTCTCCTGAATCTTAAAGTGTCTATTCAAAGTCATTTTTCTAACAAAACTATTCAAATCAATGAACAACTGAAATAAATTGGGGCCCGTATTTGGGGCAAATGAAAGGCCCTTCTCTAATAAAGACTTTTCACATTCTGTCAATACAGTGGATGAGAGGTTAAAAATGTTGCTACTCTCTATAGGTGTAACTATTCCTCTTCTGTTTTCCTTCTTCCTCTGGACAACTCTGCCTGCCCTAACTCCTCTGCTCCTCTTTTCCGAAGGCCTGTTTGGGGCCTCTCGGTCCCAGAGGGGATAGTGTTTGTCTGGATCTCTCCCTTTCATCCTCCCCCCCTGCCTCGGAGTCCCGTCTAAAAAATGGGCTGACCTGTGAGTGGTGGTGGGTTCTTTGGACCTGGCCCCTCTACCAGTACCAGCTGACGCCCCATCTACATCCTGCACACCAGGGCCAGCAGAACTCCCCCCAGCGTCCTCAGGAGGAGACTCGACCTCCAGGACCGAGAATCTTCCTCCAGTGTGGGATTGCGAGGAACCACTGGAGGGGCCCCGCACCCCCTGCTGCACATCATGACCAGAGGGGGCGTGGCTAGATGTATCCCTAGATGGATCCCTAGATGGATGGGGGCCACCTCTTCCAGACCTGGAGCCTGACCTGTACCTCCCTCCCTTCCTGTGATGATAATTTTGAGTTCGCTTCCAGACCCTGACCTTGTTCGTGGCATAGTCTTCCTTATCATGATTAAGTTTGATATCTTTCCTATCAATGACCTCCTTCTCAAAGGTGATGACTCTCCTATTGGTCTTCTCATCATATTCCTTGAACTCTTCAGTATCACAGTATGGTTTTAATGTAACCTGAATTTTCTCAATCTCCAACTCCAATTCTTTCACTTTCTTGTCTCTAAAATCAATTAAAAGTTTCATTAATGAGAATGAACACCTGTCTAGTGTCTCATTCCATTCTCTGGTAAAATCTATATTGGTTTCAAATGTAGGGGATTTGGTCACCCTTAGACCTCTGGGGATGATCTTACGGTCTATATAATCTTGTAAGGAACAAGCGTCCCACCAATGTCTCATTTCCTCCTTCATTAAAGTTTCTAATGTAAAGAAGTTACCTTTAATATCTATTTTATTTTCTGTATCCATATTATCTTCTGTAATTAATGAGGGGATTAATCCACTCCATCTGGAGTGCCTCTCCTTTGCTGATTGCATCATGTTGGTAATATAAAATAAACTCTTAAACAAAGGCTGCTGCTTGGGGGTTATTATAGGACAAACAGAAAAAGAGAAAAGCTGCGCCTCTGATTTAAAGTGAACCAATAAAAATAAATGTAAAATTGCTAAAGATAAATCTAAAACAAATGTGAACTATTGTGGGTGAATACCTGAATGACAATAGCAAAATTTAACATGGACCTAAAAGTCATATAGTAAGCCCATACTTATTATAAAACAACATATATAGAAAAAAGTTCCAGTGAGAATGTATGGATGCTGGTATGTAGGGTCTTTAGTTTATACCACATTCGGGGGCATTGTTAGTTTAGTGAAGAATTCAAAATTGAAATTAAGGTTATTCATTTAATTTTCACTACACACACACACACATATATATATATATATATATATACTTTTTTAACACATATTATCAATTTTATTAACACAATGCACTCATACAATATATCATCATGTTGGGTCCTTCCGGGCCTCTCACTTTGTTCGTGGCATAAAGACTCCAGATATCAATGTTCTCCATATCTGAGTTACCCCAATGATAGGATATTAGGGATCTACCATCATTTAAACCATTCTAAAGGGGAGATTATTCAGATCTCAATTGTTTATGGTTTTTGTATATATGTGTATATATTAATACTTCACACATATAATATTTAAGACATTGTCCTATATAGTTTGTTTATTTGTAGTATTGATGCATTTATAATGTTTACTATGTATGAGCCTCCATGGGAATTGCGCCACTGTATATATGGGTGGCATCTGACCCATATAGCTTTACATATCCAGATGGATGTATAATAATATATCTCAGTTGTATGTATTTATAAAATTTTCTTTTTTCTTTTAATTCATAATATGTTTTAAGCGAATTTGTCAGCTTATATGGTGTGTATTTTCCATGCAGGTACAGTATTGACATTCCCTGGTTATATCCTCTAAATCCATCTGCTCTTTGGTAACGGACAGTGAAGGGTGTTGTACTGACCCATTTGGAATTTATACCAATTGGCTGTCAAATATATGTACAGAATTTTCTGAATATAACTGTGATCATGTGTAAATGACCTTAGTACAGCTAGGATTTTGTGTCTTTATTAGGCAAATATCCACTACTGTGGATTTAACTCTCTCATAAATTATCTCCTCCAATTCTTTTAGGTTAATTATCCACAATTATATGTATTATACGCATAGGTATAGATGTGTAATAGCACGAAGCACTTTTCAGCTGAGTGGGGGCGTTTCAAACAATTAACATCATTAGGTTGTATATATAATACCGGACCTTCCCCCTCTCAAGACATCCCTTTGAAAAAGTTAGCCGTGACTGACGAAACGCGTCAGGGATCGTCATTACGTCAGACGCATTGACACTGAATTCATTACCAAGCGCTGGAGTGGACTCATCCAAGCGCGAGTGCAACAGAGACTTACACTATACGGAGCTACTTTCTTGGATTTCTACACAGCATACCAGCCCTGGAAACCTGCTGGGACGTCGATCCTTCACAATTGGAGTCTGGGATTGCCCCAAGATTATGCAGTATAACCGGATGGTGGTGATTATTATTACATATGCTTGATTTTATTGTACTTTTGTAAGTGCGTTTTTTACCCCCCCTCCCCCCCTTCCCCTCATTAAATCTACAATTTTACGCTATGGGCGTGCGCTCTCTCCTCTTTTTTTCCTTCTAGATACCCTGTGGACGCGGTTTGTCCACATTGAGAGCTACCGGAGACCCTACATACCAGCATCCATACATTCTCACTGGAACTATTTGAGGACTGGTTTATCACTTTTTTGCTTTACTCTATATATGTTGTTTTATAATAAGTATGGGCTTACTATATGACTTTTAGGTCCATGTTAAATTTTGCTATTGTCATTCAGGTATTCACCCACAATAGTTCACATTTGTTTTAGATTTATCTTTAGCAATTTTACATTTATTTTTATTGGTTCACTTTAAATCAGAGGCGCAGCTTTTCTCTTTTTCTGTTTGTTATATATATATATATATATATATATATATATATATATATATATAGTGAAGAGAACAGATGGCACACAAATACATATGTAGACAGGGGCTTGTCCCATAAGGAAGGTTACATAGTTACATAGTAGATGTGGTTGAAAAAAGACGTAGGTCCATCAAGTTCAAACTAGACAACAGATACTTTATCCTATATCTATACTTACTTATTGATCCAGAGGAAGGCAAACAAAAAACCCCATTAAGGGGAAAAATTAATTCCTTCCTGACTCCAATAATTGGCAATCGGATTAATCCCTGGATCAACATCCTTCCCATGTATACTTATTTGGTATATCCCTGTATACCTTTCCCATCTAAAAAGATGTCCAACCTTTTTTTGAACAAATCTATTGTATCTGCGATCACAGTCTCCATGGGTAATGAATTCCACATTTTAACTGCCCTTACTGTAAAGAACCCTTTCCTTTGTTGCTGGTGAAATTTCCTTTCCTCCAACCTTAAGGGATGGCCCCGAGTCCTTTGTACTGCCCGTGGGATGAATAGTTCTTTTGAAAGCTCCTTGTATTGTCCCCGAATATATTTGTATGTAGTTATCATATCCCCTCTTAGATGCCTCTTTTCTAATGTAAATAAATCTAATTTAGCTAGCCTCTCCTCATAAGTTAGAATGTCCATCCCCTGTATTATTTGGTGGCTCTTCTCTGCACTTTCTCTAGTTCCATAATGTCTTTTCTTAGGATTGGTGCCCAAAATTGTACTCCATGTTCAAGGTGTGGTCTTACTAATGCTTTGTAAAGGGGCATAATTATGTTTACTTCCCTTCCATCCATTGCCCGGTTGATGCAAGATAAGATCTTGTTTGCCTTTGCATCTACTGCATAACATTGGGCACTATTGCTAAGCCTGCTGTCTACAAGCACTCCTAAATCCTTCTCCATCAAGGATTCCCCCAATATATCTCCAATTAATTTGTAAGTCGACTTTTTATTCTTGCATCCCAAATGCATAACCTTACAATTATCTGTATTAAACCTCATCTGCCATTTACCTGCTCACGTTTCCAGTCTCTCCAAGTCCTTCTGAAGAGAAATTACATCCTGCTCTGATTCTATTACCTTACACAATTTAGTATCATCAGCAAAGATGGAGACTTTGCTCTTGATCCCAACCTCAAGGTCATTAATAAACAAGTTAAAAAGCAGGGGTCCCAGTACCGATCCCTGAGGTACTCCACTCACGACTTTAGCCCAACCTGAAAAAGTTCCATTTATGACAACCTTCTGTTGTCTGTCCTTTAACCAGTTTTCAATCCAGGTGCATATATTATTACTGAGTCTAATTTTCTTTATTTTGTACACCAACCTCTTGTGTGAAACCGTATCAAAAGCCTTTGCAAAATCTAAGTAGACCACATCAACTGCATTACCCTGGTCTAAATTCCTACTTACCTCCTCAAAGAAACAAATACGGTTAGTTTGGCAAGATCTATCATTCATAAATCCATGCTGACAATTACTAATAATTTTGTTTTCCATTAGGTATTTCTGAATATTTTCCCGTATTAAACCTTCAAGTAGTTTCCCTACTTACAGGTCTGTAATTTCCCGGTTGTGATCTAGCTCCCTTTTTAAATATAGGCACCACATCTGCTTTACGCCAATCTTGTGGTACTGAGCCTGTGGAAATGGAGTCCTTGAATATTAAATATAATGGTTTGGCTATTACTGAGCTTAACTCCTTGAGAACTCTTGGATGCCATCGGGGCCAGGTGCCTTATTTACTTTAATTTTTTGAAGTCACTTATGAACTTCTTCCTCAGTTAACTAATTGTTCATTAATATGGAGGTTGTGGCTTCCTCCTACGGCACTACTATTGAACTTGATTCTTCCCTGGTAAACACAGAGGCAAAGAATGTGTTTAATACCTCTGCTTTTTGCTTATCTCCAATAATCTGCCTACCCATCTCACACTCATTTTTTTGTTATTAAGGTACTTAAAGAACTTTTTAGGGTTGACCTTACTTTCTATTGCAATCCTTTTTTCATTATCCATTTTTGCTAATTTGATTGACCTTTTGCAATTTTTGTTACATTCCTTATAATTCTGATAAGATGTCTCCATCCCTTCTGATTTAAAGAATCTAAATGCCTTCTTCTTCTCGTCCATTTCCTCCCCTACCTGTTTATTTAGCCACATTGGTTTTGACTTATTTCTTTTATACTTATTACCCAAGGGTATACACTGATAAGTGTGCTTTTCTAACAATGTTTTAAAGACTGCCCATTTATCTTCTACATTTTTCCCTGCAAAAACATCATCCCATTGTATTACTACTAGATTAGACCTCAGTTTCTTAAAATCTGCCTTTCTAAAGTTTAAGGTCTTTGTTGAACCCAAGTAATCTGTTTTTTGATAATTTATTTCAAATGAGACCATGTTATGATCACTGTTACCCAAATGTTCCAGGACTTGAATATTTGTTATTTCATCTACATTGTTTGATATGACCAAATCCAGAACTGCCCCTCTCCTGGTTGGTTCCTCAATAATTTGGGTCCTATAATTGTCTTTAAGCACCCCCAAAAACCTGTTTCCTTTTGTTGTAACGCTAATCTCATTGCCCCAGTCTATGTCTGGATAATTAAAATCCCCCATTATGCAAACATGACCCAGTTTTGATGCCTTCTCCATTTGCAAAAATATTTTAGCTTCCTCAATCTCGCAGATATTTGGTGGTTTATAGCATATTCCCACAAACATTTTCTTTATACTTTTATCTCCACTGCTAATTTCTATCCACAAAGTCTCTACATTTTCATCATTCCCTTCATAGACATCATCCCTTATAATAGGTTTTAAATCCGGTTTAACATATAAACATACTCCACGTCCCCTTCTATTTGTTTGATCCTTCCGAAAAAGAGAATAACCCTCTAAATGAACTGTCCAGTCATGAGTTTCATCCCACCATGTTTCAGTAATGCCTATGATATCATACTGCTCCCTTGCAGCTATTAATTCAAGGTATACACTGGCGACACAGTTTATTGCACTGCGGCCGCCCCTCGGCATGCCGCGCGTCACAGACGCGCGGTCACGCGTCATCGGGAGCGTGCGCCCCCTGCACGCGTGTCCAGGGCTCCCCGAGGGAGCCCTGGTGTCCCGCGATGTGGGGGACGGCGGCAGGGTGTTCCGGGGGACCCGGCGGACCCGGCAGCGGGAGGGAGAGCGCCCCGATCGGAGGGCGCTCTTCCGCTGCTTCGGCGCGCACCCGTCACCCTCCGGCGCGCGCCAGGCTACTGCTGCGGCCGAGAACGGGCAAATGCTCGAATAAACTCGGCCGCAGCAGTAATGCAAGGCTCCTTACCAGGCAGACCAGGAGATCCAGGAAATCCAGGAACACAAAGTAAGGAAGAGGCAGCACACTTGGTAATGTCAGAAAAGAATTATGTTCACCCTTGGTGTGTTTAACATATGGCCCCGGTTTTTATGCTGCCTTTCACAGGTGCCTTTGACTCTATGCGCTTCGGTGCAGCTTTCACGGAGCGCCTCGGGAACCCCCCTCCCCCTCACTATGTTTATTACTGCTTAGTAGTTGGGACACAAGCGCCATGCATGCGCAAAAGAGAGGTTTCTACTAGTGGGGGTTTCCGTAGTTACCGTAGACCCTCCTGATTGCCGACAGCGAGGGAGACAGGCGCACAGCAGTGACGTCATCTCCTCACTCGACGGAGATGGTTGCAGCTACACAGGTGTGTGGGGTTTTAGTGTAATTAACTTGATTAATGTTTGAAGGTGGTGGTGTGTATATATAGGTGGTGGATGTCACTGCATCGTGAGCACTCCCTTGAAAAAATTCCTGTTCTTAGGACCGAAACGTTAGTGACTGTGCCTGCTATTGAATATAATTATTTTCTGACATTACCATGTGTGCTGCCTCTTCCTTACTTCATGTTCCTGGATTTCCTGGATCTCCTGGTGTGCCTGGTAAGGAGCCTTGCATTATATATATATATATATATATATTTTTTTTTAATATATATATATATAAAAAAAAGAGAAGAAAAAAGCGCCCGATCCTTGTATAAAATCAGATAATAAGGTATAATAATCCATGGACAAGACAAATGCACACTCACACTTTGTCAGAATATAAAAGGCATGTTATGGGACCAGCCCATGCACCAGATGAACGTGAGGTTTCACCATCGTCCTCCATTTTGGATGCGGTGGGAGTCTTTGCAAATTGGTGTTGCTGCTGCTATGTTTGCTGGAAAGGGTTTTAAACCTTCAAAATCGGAACACCTCTGTTGACTGCGGCCGACGTTTGCTTCTTACAGCTTCGGGACCAAGGGAATCCTTCACACACGTCCTCTCTCCTTGCTCTGGCGTCTGAACTGGTCACCTTCCGTAGTTCCTATGCCACGTGACCCTACGCGTTTCTTCCAGCTCAGCGGATTTCATCAGGGGATCATATATATATATTATTTATTTATTTATTTATTTATTGTGGGGCTGTAGTGTGTAGTTTTTTTTATTGTGGGTAGCGGGGTTGGGTGAAGGGGGTATTAGCCCCAATGGTGGCTGTTTAGGCCTTGCGGGTAGGTAGCGGGAGGGGTTAACCCCTTCATGACCGTAGCGGTATTAACCGCTAAGGTTATGAAAGGGTTAAGTCCACCCACAACCCCCACACAAGGCCTAAACACCCACCAAGGGCCAAATACACCCTTCACCCACCCCCGCTACCCACAATAAGCCTGGCACGGATGGTTAACCCCTACATTGCCTTAGCGGTTAGCCGCTAAAGTAATGAAGTGGGCTACAAATGCATTTTTCCTGCCTCGGATGTATGCTGGGGGGCTCCGGTGCTGGTATTAATGGGTATCAGCTCCGGAGACCCCTGGCATCAATCCGAGGCAGGAAAAAGGCCTGATTTTTTCTAAGTGCTGCCCTTGCCGATATTTCTCCTCACCAAATTGCCAACTTTAGTTGGCGGGACGGATTGGGGGGAAGATCTCAATTCTAGAGTGGCGATCAGCTGCGAAAAGCTGATCAGGCCTACTAAATTGAGCCGGTTTCAAAAAGTGGCGAGAAGTACCGAAAAGTGGCTTATCGCCACGCGGCTGCCGATAAAAGACTGTGATTACCCGCTCTGTTTAAAACTATGGTATGACTGTCCATTAGAATAAAATTAATGTACTGTAAGCTCTTTTCAAATAAACAGGATAACCTACAGGTAGTTATGATAAATATTGATTTAAATAGGAGCTAACATTTCATAAAAATATTATATAAACTAACAAATTAAATAAATCAGAATATCAATACAAATATTCATGTCTATATTTTTTTTAAATATATATATTTTTAATACATTTTTAAGAAAAATGTAATAATGTATTTTGTTCAATACTGTAAACACAAATGGAGTAGAAGTGAGATTGGGCAATAAATATTAAAATAATATTTCTTACCTTCTTTAATTGTTCTTATAGCCTTGGCAGTTTTCCATGCCATGGAGAATTCTCATTTAGTACCAATGTCAAATTAAATATTTTCATTAGTGGATGGCCCATAAAGGAGCTGCATACTTTACTAGATATGATGGGATATTATCATGACCTGTCCCTTATTAGTATTCAAATGTAATAATTCCCTGAGCGCTTCCTATTTTTTTAAATGGACATGATATTATATTTAATAAGGAAACTTGCATTTTTACTTTGCTCAGAAGAGCAATCATACCGTAGCTGACTCACATTATTTTCTAATTGCTCTCTGTCAGAACTAACCCTGTGACTGCTGGATAACACACTTTATTTTACCTTTGGAAGTAAGTGGGTTAAGAAACAAAATAATTTAACTTTATGTTAAATATTTGTGCTATAACATTTTTCAGTCCTTATTAAACACTGTATCAATGAAAATCAAAGTCCACCCATATATCTCATACTGACCTCTTCTAAATTTGTACTGTGACCTTAATCCTAATTCAGAATTCAACATTTTAGTCATCCCTTCCTGTGAATAAACAAATAACGGGCTTTACATTTAAAATGGAAAATTTCAGTGCTGTTGTTATTATGTTCCAACTCGGCTGAAATGTACCTGCGCCAGGTACAGTCTTAGGGGCCTATGCAGAGAGCAGCGCTGGAAATAATTGGAGATAACAATAAATTGTAACTTTAATGGCGTGATTTTATCTCCATATGCATAAAGGTCCGAAAACTGCATTTAACATCATGTGTGAATATGAAGAGTTTCAACCGGCGAGATGCGCGCTGGTGAAACATGTTTGAAAAAAAACGCGTTTTTTTTTTTTATTTTCCCTCTCGCCGGTGAGCTCCAGCTTCCTGCCAACTTTTTTTGGCGGAGGTAATTGTATCATTTCTCTCCATGTTATTGGCGTGAACAGCCACTAGATGGCGATCGCGCCTTTCTGAATAGGGACATTTTTACAACTGGCGAGATTTAGGTTCTCGCCAGCCACGCGGTGCAATTTACAAATAAAAAAAAATAAATGGCGCGTTTTTCTTCACTCGGCATTATCTGTTTTTCTCTAGCCAAATTTCGGCAAAAAAATGGCGATTTTTATGTTTGCGCTGATCTCTGCATAGGCCCCTTAATCTTAGTTGCACCATTTTCGAGAACATTTTTATCTGCCTGTGACAAGAAGAGGGATTTATGGAGTAAGTGGGAGAATTTTAATTTGCATGTTGGCACAGGTTTATGTATTAAAAATGTGGGGCTTGCTTCACTTTTGTTGATGGTTTATGCATTGTATTTCCTGAAAGGTGGTATAAGTGTTGTTTTTAAGCACAGACTATTAGTGCAACATGTGCCAAATTCTAAAACAGTATTAATATACTTCATCATCTCTACAAAGGCGCAAAAGGAATTCAGCTCAGAAGAGATAATAAAATCTAATTAAATTGGCTGATGTTGGCTTACCTTGTGTTGGGGTTAAGCTTTTTTATGTATGTATGTATGTGTGTCTTTATTTATATAGTGTCATTAATCTACATTGTGCTTTACAGCAGTAATACACATGTCAATCATATAAATAACACATTATATAAATAACACATAAAGGGGAGAAGCGCTTCAGACATAAAAGTAACATTTAGGAAAAGGAGTCTGTCATGGGAGACCAGTACTTTTAACACCTTTAACCTTCTGGGATCAATTCACTAAGCAGAACAAGGTAGTTGAATAAAATGAGGTTAATTCTGTTGAGACCACCAGACATACAAGGATACACAAAATACAAGAAATACACACTTAACTGGGGCTCTGGGGGGATTTTCAAGCCTCAACTAGGTGCAGGGCACTTGCTTCAGAAGGGTTACCCTGTCCCCTCCATGTCCAGGAAATCCATGGTATACCTGAGATATACCTGGCTATACCCGCTATCCACTAGCAAGGAACTTGGCTGCCATCTGTGAACTTGTTGTCAGCTAAGCTAGGCTTCTCCGGCAACTCCGTTCTGAGAGCCTTGCTAATCAAAGAAAAGCACTTTTGAAAAGCCTGCCAGCATCTCACCTGACCAAGTCTTGATTGTCTGGTTCTCGGATCGGCCAGTCACCTAACATAGACCTCACTGTTCTATGTTCAACATGGAGAAGGGGCTGGCGACCAATCAGAGAACAGATCATAGCTGTACCAGCCAATCAGAGCTGGTGGATTGTCTGGCTGTACGCATTAGAGGAGGAGGTGTCGAAGAGACTCAGGATGACGACAAGCAGGAAATTCGAACTGGCCAATGGGAATCGAGTCCCCCGACTGGGACAATGGCTTTGGGCACTTCAGTTCTTCATCTGAGGAGGAATATGCTCCCGTGCTTGAGGCCACCCAGAGCAAAAGTCGGACAGTTGCCCTGGCAGAGGTGCATTTGGTGCTGCTGCCCACCTTACTCACTGCTTCCCTGCATTTGGAGCCAACATGTACCATGGTCCATGAGCAGACCCGGCAGGTAAGCCAGACCCAGCCCAACCTCGTTTCAGACCTCAGTCCCGACCCCCCTTGTGACCATTCCCTTGACAAGTGACTGAGGGCGGATGACCAGAGCTCAGTGAGCAGTTCCGGGACATGGTGCGGTTGGACCCTGATCTGGAGTGCAGGAGACCTCGGGCGGTCGAGCCTGACTCTGAGATCTAGTCCGATCCGTCCCTGGATCACCGTGAGCTCAGATACTGGGAAAAATCCCCAGGTGCTTCGGCCCGACCTTGGACAGAGAGGGGCCAGTTAGTCCCTGGGTAGATAGGGAACAGAGTTTACAGGATATCCTGCTGACTGGGCATCATGGGTTTGCTCACACCAGAGCCCTGCTAGTGCAAATGTTCTGCAGGCTGGAGGCATTGGCAATCGGCCTCACGTGGTATGTCTGCCAGCAAGTAGGTAAGCCGAGGAACAGTGTCAGAGCTCCCCGGAGACCGCCACCAGGACTAGGTGTGCACTCCCTACAAGAGGCTGAGAGTGGATCAGCAATGATAGCTGTCTATAGCCCACCGTTGGGAGATCGGGAGAGACAGGCCCTACACGATGTCCTGGTAGTAGCCAAGGGAAAAGGCTCAGTGGAGCAGGGGGACATAGGTCCCCAGCCCATGTATCCCCAGTGGAAGCAGATGCGAGAGGTAATAAATAGATATAGGGTTCTGACTACAGGTGAGCTGGGCAAGACCCACCAAGCTGATTACCCTGTCAACACAGGGGATCACCAATCCCTCCAAAGGACTATGTGTAGTGTCCATGCGGAGGAGTGGAGTCCAGAGGGGGAGATCATGGAGAAGCAGGGCTCCTACAGAGATGTGGTTACCCATTAAAGCTCCCTGACCTAGAACCTGACTGGTGATGGAGCCGCAGATTAAGTTACCGGCAGCCTGGTCCCCTGAGTGCGGGGCAGCCTTCCAGGCTCTGCGAACATGCCTGACTGCAGTTGAACCTAAGGGGACCTCTTAGCCCTACGTGACTGGGAAACCCTCCCCAGTGATTTCGTGAATCACAGCCCATGGAGTGATTACACAGGGTGGCGGGGGTAGACTGAGATGTTTGTGCAGTGGTGCCTTGCCCTACAGATCTTGGACTTGACTAATGGCAAGGAGACCGGCTTTGTTGGAGGACTTTCCGGCCAAATAGTCTCTGCTTCGGCCTTGGAATCTCAAGGACTTCTCTGCTTTGGAAGCTATCATACAAAAGAAAAAGGACCCAGTCTTGCAGCACTCAATCACTCGGAATGTAATGTTGTAAATTTAAAATATACTTTATTAATAACCTTGAATAAAAAATAGGGTGTTAAAACGTAATTAAATGATAATAAACAGCTCGTGACTGTATCCTTGATACCCCGCCACCTACGGTAAGGTGGGTAGATGTAATAGAGTCCCTAATGAATATTGGGGATCAAACGCTACGGATAGTAGCTACCTATAAATATAGGAAAAAGGAGCCTCTGAGAGCCCACTTGAAGACACTCTCCTTGCGAGTGTATCCAGGCATATGATACACACTAAATTGATACACTGAGGATAGGCACAGTAATATAGTGTGGCATAATGTGCGCTTAGTTAGACCTACAGTATGTGATGTCTGTCCCTGATATAGATATGCACTGTGTGAGCCAGTGAGAACCAGTGAGCTATGGTGAGAACCTGTGTAGCCCACACTGTTGATCATAGGTGCAGACTCATGGACACACTACGTAGTGAAATACAGGATAGTATGGCATTGGCTAGAGCATAGAGTAGTCCTATAGACACTTAAACTGTAGGTGAGGTAGGTTGTTGAAACACCTGTTAGTAGCAGTTGATACAGTGGTGCTATGCATATGTTGTTAACCAGGGTAAACCTTAACTCGTATCAATATAGGTTGTCAATGTTATCTGCTGTTGCTGCCCAGTGGACGCTGTATAAGGAGCCAGATGCAAAAACTGTGCATATATATGCAAATACCCTTACGTGAGCGTGATACTGTGCTGCGCACAAAGGGTGAATGATGGCATGGAGGCAACCTCCAACGTGTCTGCAGTGGCACAGGAGGGTTAGCACTAATCAGTAAATGTGATGTTGTAGGCTGTAACCCCCTGCGGTGCTGTTCAGCAGATAATGGGTTAATGTATAGTAGGATAGCCAAATGCTCAGCTCAAAGAGGAGTGGGGTGTAAGGATGGTTGAACCTGGGTTTAGTTTGTGAAACCCATATACGCACCACCCTCCCTCTCGATGATCAGCTGACCTGTATCTATAACCAAGTGAAGGAACTAACTTGTAACGCACAGTCCCCTACATCAGCGCTGATCTTGGTTATATCAGCGCTGATGTGCTCGAGGACTTGCCTGTCTGAAGGTGAGTAACTCAATGGCCCCTCAGGCTGGAGGATCCCGCGATAGTGTTGTATAGCGCGATCCCATATAACATGCACAGGCAGGGAAGCTTAGGATATATATAAACGCTGATAAATATCAGAATGCTGCTGCATTTGAAATAAATGAGCTTCCCGCGTGTGTAAGAGGTAGGTGGCCGACGCGCGCGTTTCACGTAGTGAACGCTTCTTCAGTTTATATATATATATAAAGAGAGAGGTGGGACTAGACACTGCAAATACTGCGTAGAGTATAGTACCCTTGTAGAGAGAAAAAACTGTCTTGCGCTTCAACTACTGCTGCGGCTGAGTTTATTCGAGCATTTGCCCGTTCTCGGCCGCAGCAGTAGCCTGGCACGCGCCGGAGGGTGACGGGCGCGCGCCGAAGCAGCGGAAGAGCGCCCTCCGATCGGGGCGCTCTCCCTACCGCTGCCGGGTCCGCCGGGTCCCCCGGAACACCCTGCCGCAGTCCCCCACATCGCGGGACACCAGGGCTCCCTCGGGGAGCCCTGGACGCGCATGCAGGGGGCGCAGGCTCCCGATGACGCGTGACCGCACGTCGGTGACGCGCGGCACGCCGAGGGGCGGCCACTAGCAAGCCGGGAAATCTCCCGGCTTGCGGATCTGGCCGTAGTGCGATTAAGTGTGTCGCCAGTGTATGCAGCAAAAGCACCGCACGTGTCAGTGAGAGGTAGGACCCAGACCGGAGTGGAGATAAAGGTAAGAGTTTTTACTTTATTACCTCTCCATACACTCCGGTCACTCTAAGGTCGTTCATAGCTTCCTCATACCCAGCCCACATGACGACACAGACACCGTGCAGTGCTTTTGCTGCATAGTTGAAGCGCAAGACAATTTTTTCTCTCTGGATATCCAAATCTGTCAGCAGCTCAGCTAATTATCAGCAGTTTATACCTGTGGATCGGATCTACAGATCAGTCCCCTGGTTATACTGTATACAGTGTGGGGAGAGTCATCAACCAAGTGTGTATGTTACACTAGGGGCACATTACACACCTAAGGGCTACACCAACATGGATACTGAACTCAATTATGATTGAGATTTTTTATTCAGCTGCTGCAACATTTTCAACCGATCCCTCAGAGCGGAGGCTATATTTAGTAATAGCAATGAACTTTTATGTGAAGATACGGCAGACCTTAAGATGCATTTCACAAGATTGGAAAAATGTTTATTACAACGCCAAAGATTATGGTGGGAGATTACCACTATGGAAAATTATAACCGTGTTAAACGCATACCCAGAGGGCTGCGCCACACCAAAACCCCTTCTTTTGGATTTGTTAATGGAGAATTTGAAAGGCAGTGGTGTCTTTTACTTAATGATTGTTCGTTCAAATTAATGGACCTAATCATAGAATTTAAAGCCCAAGAAAACAAGGCTGTGTCCAAACAAGTGGCAGATTTACAAAAGAAATTACAAGCCTTTTCCCATATGGAGAAGTTTAAGGAACTTGATGCCAAAATAGCCACTAAACTGAACAAACAAGAAAATATCATCATACTTAACAAACAAACCAAATTTGAAAGGGATAAACCAGACTATGAGGCTCACCAAATTTATATTTGGCAAAAATTATCCTCTAGAAATAAGAACAAATCGAGACCTAAAAAATCCTATAAAGAGGGAGGTGGCAATAAATCTATATTCAGGGGTTCTAAAGATAATGAATTAACATCCCATGCAGTTTCTTTCTCCTTCTCTGAGAGCGACTTCTGTCCATCATCTGGAGAAGACAATGCCGCATCCAGTGAGATGATTCATCCGAGCAGAGCGGTCAGCCAGAAGTCTTCAAAAAACGGGGAAAGACAAGAAGAGGCAGAAGGAAAAATGTCAAGTGGGAAGACATCAAAGAGATTGAAGACCTAAACATTACGAACAGTAACGTGATAAATATCTCTAAATATGAACTTACACAATCTGAACTGTCCATTTTACATCTTGGACTATCCTTTGCACCTAGTACACAATTTAACCTCTTCTCTACCATGGTGGATGTTTTCAAGTTTACGCGCAAATTAACTCTTAAACGTTTTTTTTCCTCTAGGATTGGCACTAACAACACCATGTTGCCAATTTTTGACGTTAACCCTGTTGTCTCTGCTCCCCTAGGCTTCAAAGATCTATGTCACCATCAAGACCTGATAGATCTCTTTACTGAAAGCAACACGCTAGATGATCCAGCTTTCTTTTTGGGTAGTATCAACTCAGGTTTCAAAAAGAAGTCTGCATTTTACCCTTCCCATATGAAAGGGCAGTTTATTGACATCTTTCAACAAGCTGTAGAAAGAGATCTATCACTTCTTGCTAGGGGAATAGGGCCCAAAGGATTCTATCTACATGGATCACGTGTTGATAATCTTAAAGTTGATCAAAGGGCGGCTATTAGATCACTCGCTGATAACGATCTTATTCTCATTAGAAAAGCTGACAAAGGGGGCGCTACAGTGGTCCTTGACAGGGATTACTATGTGTCAGAGGCCCAGCGGCAGCTTGAGGACCCAGAGGCATATGCAGTTCTTGCCAGTGATCCGACCCCTCAATTTCTTAAAGAATTTGCCGAACTTATGGATGAAGGTGAAATTTTACAGATTCTCACTCCCACTGAGAGAGACTTCCTCACCACTCCAGATCCCATCACACCCATCTTTCATCACCTACCCAAAATTCACAAAACACTCCACTCACCCCCCGGTCGACCAATCATTTCCAGTATTGGGTCCCTGGGAGAGCACCTTTCGCAATACATAGATCACTTTTTACAACCACTTGTACACTCTTTACCTTCACATATTTTGGACACCAAGCATGTTTTATCACTTTTAGCACCTTTCACATGGCACTCACACTACATCTGGGTTACACTAGATGTAGCTTCCCTGTACAACATTATTCACCACAACCATGGGCTTACAGCTGTGGAATTATTTCTCACTGAATATTCCCCCCTTTCCCCTGCACACATAGCCTTTATATTGGATAGCATTAGATTTTCACTCACTCAAAATTATTTTCTTTTTGACCTTCAGTTTTATCTCCAAACACGTGGGACAGCTATGGGGACCTCGTTTGCCCCCTCCTATGCCAACCTGTTCATGGGTTGGTGGGAGGCGTCCCACGTGTTTGGAGATTCCAATCCCTACAGGCATCATATAGCGTTCTACAAGCGCTATATCGATGACCTGCTTTTGATCTGGAGTGGTGGGGAGGATGAACTCAATAAGTTTTTTGTGTACTTATCAGACAACACATTGAATCTTAAATTTACACATGTGTTTAACAAGCATTAAATTCAATTTCTTGATCTTAATCTTTACATTGACATTGACAACAAAATTCAATCAGACATCTTTAGGAAACAAAATGCAAGGAATTCTTTGCTTCACACCAGAAGTTGTCACTCCCGCCCTCTGGTCAGGGGCATCCCGAGGGGCCAGTTCCTTCGCCTGCGTCAGAGCTGTTCCTCTCTGGATGCCTTTGTACACAGGGCGGGTGAGATGAGGGACAGATTTCTGGCAAGAGGGTATGCCAAACAAGATATAGATACAGCCTACGAAATGGCATTAGGCACCTAAAGAGACTTGTTAATTAACATGAATGTTAAAAGATCTGAAACTATAATGCCCCATGAAGGCACTGATGCGCCTTACTTTATTACCAATTTCAGCGAACAAGCGAATGCCATTAAATCTATCATTCAGAAACACTGGGCCACACTATCTTTGAACCCACTGTTACAAAAAATGGTATGTACTGGTCCTCGTATAGTCTTCCGGAAAGCGGCCACATTAGGCAATCTTTTGTCACCTAGTATGCTACAGCCTGATACCTGTAAGAAAAACAGATTATCCTTATTGGGAAAAGAGAGAAAATTTGCGCCAGAAAGTTAAGCCTACTATTTGATGTGTGGCTTCAGTCCTTTCCACAGAGTGGTTCCGCTGCCTGAGTCTTTCAGAGGTGATTCACCAACCTCTGTATGAATATGGGTAGAAAAAATGGTGTCCTCGAGCGCGTCACTCTGCTTGCGGCTCCACGACGTAGATACGTGCAAAGTAGTGGAGAAAAAGGGGGGGCACAGTAAGAAACAGCACCAAATTATGCACACTTCTTTATTAGGATAGGGAGAGGGGGAGGGAGGGGTGGGAGAAGAAGACAAGGGAGGAGAGATGTTGAAGCAAACTTTTTAGGTGGAGACACACTCACATCAAATCTCTAGTATCTTGATCTGATGTATCCTCCTCTATATAAGATTAGGTGGGTTGTAGGTGGGGAAATGCCCTCTGGTATCTTCCTTGACAAAAAATAAAAGGGAAAAAAATAGTGCAATACGATTTAATTAAACAGTGGGGGAATGAGATTAAAAACTTACAAGCGACCGGTATTATTAGGCATAGGAAGGAGATGCCGCCAGACTCCACAACGTGTCCCTCTCTGGATTGGGGTGTTTCGTCTCGGCTGATCCCTGCTGGCAAAGGTTCTTTCCGTCTGTATGCTGGGGTATATGCTGCTGTAGCGTGGATAATCACGGCCCGTGCACAGGCTATGTTCTCCTCCAGCCGTCTATCCCCTCTGCAGAGACAGTCTTTAGCTTCCTAATTCCGCTGCGCATGCGCATGCGCAGACGGCGGGACGCTGGGCCAAACACAGGGAAAACAACTCCTCACTACGGTGGCTTGGAATAACCAAAAAACGTCAGACGCGTTTCGCCAATGCTTCCTCAGTGACGTAGGCAAGTTCAGGGTAGTAGCAGTCTTTTATACCTTGCGATTTCCTAAATTTGACTCTGAGTTTGCTGGTTTGTCTCTGGCCATCTAAGATGTTCTAATACTACCAATCTATGCTGGTATACAGTAACAATAATACATAACAAATACATTAAATACATTTCATTAACCTCTTGTTGATACATATATAAAGTTTCAAGAACAGGAGGCATGCTTAAAGAACCTTTATTGATTGCATGCACCCTGTAGGGGCTTTAAAGGGGAAGATAAAACGGAAGATATTATGGGCACTTTAAAAAGAAGAAAATCATGTCTTCGGAATCTATGAATGTTAAAAATTTAATATTTTATTTAAAACCTTTTAAAACCTTTAAAATGGGGTTAAGAATGTTGGGGTGAAAATTGTTAAAACACCAAACATCTTCTTAGGCAGTTAAATAATATACGGTTATACCCAAGGGTTTCTAAGAATGCCGTCTGTTGTACAAATATGTTTTGTCACATGTGTTTCAAGACGATTATAAAAACTATATGGCTAAATCTGCTATAATTTGACATGCTTGTAACAGTATAAAAATCACTACCTGATCTGATATGGGTAGTTATTTGAGGTCTTTATTGCTTCAAAGTGGGTGTTTTAGACATTAAGGGAGTAATGCTGTGATCTCCATATCCAGATTTAACCCTTTAGGTGCCAGGGTTTGGAGGGTGAAAATCCAAAAGGATTCTCTTTTATTGATTTTCTTTATGTAGTCTCCTCCCCTCCAATCGGGTTTAACTATTTCAATCCCAAAGAATTTTAAACAGGATGGATTCTGGTTATGTTTAATTTTGTAATGGTTTGAGACACTATGGGTCTCTAAACCATTACAAATGTTCCTGATGTGTTCTCCCAATCTTGTTTTAAGTTTCCTTATTGTTCTACCTACGTACTGTAGATTGCATCCGCACTGCAGTACATAGATCACCCCTTTACTGTCACAGGTGATATGTGATTTGATATCAAAATTTAGATTGGACACGATGCAAGTGAAGGAAGTTATCCTACTCATAATTAGTCTATTGTTCCTACATGCCTTGCAATTTGAGCATCTTTTAAAACCCTTTGTTAGTTGGTCTAACCAACAGCTTTTAGTTTTAGAAGGTAAAAAACTAGGCACTCATTTCTGTTTAATGTTTGGTGCTCTTGTGTAAATGACCGTAGGTTTGTCTCCAATTATTTCTTTTAAAAAATCATCTTGTTTTAAAATAGGCCAATGTTTCTTTAAAATCCCTTCTATCTGTTTTGAGTTTGTACTATAAGTTGTGATAAAAGGAATAAAAACATCTGGTTGCCTTTTTGTATTTGTATTATTGTACACTACCATTTCTTTTCTGTCTACAGCCTCTACCTTTTGTAGTGCTTTATCAATTGTTTCTATATTATAGTTCTTCTCAAGGAACTTATTTTTCATGGGGATTATCTGCTCATAATCATATGGAAAGGTGACCTCGAATCACTAGAGACCTTCTTTACCACTATTAATGTTAATAACTTAAATCTGATTTTTACTTACAATTCCAGTATATCTGAGGTGATATTCCTAGATTTGGAAATTTATATTGAACAAGGAGTTATCAACACAAAAACACATTTTAAAACAGTCAACTGTAATAATTTTATTAAGGCCAATAGCTGCCATAAGAAAAACTGGTTGGAGAATGTCCCCTACGGGGAATTCAGGCGCTTGAAACGCAACTGCACTAAAAAGAGCGACTTTGATGAGCAGATAATCCCCATGAAAAATAAGTTCCTTGAGAAGAACTATAAAGAAACATTGGCCTATTTTAAAACAAGATGATTTTTTAAAAGAAATAATTGGAGACAAACCTACGGTCATTTACACAAGAGCACCAAACATTAAACAGAAATTAGTGCCTAGTTTTATACCTACTAAAACTAAAAGCTGTTGGTTAGACCAACTAACAAAGGGTTTTAAAAGATGCTCAAATTGCAAGGCATGTAGGAACAATAGACTAATTATGAGTAGGATAACTTCCTTCACTTGCATCGTGTCCAATCTAAATTTTGATATCAAATCACATATCACCTGTGACAGTAAAGGGGTGATCTATGTACTGCAGTGCGGATGCAATCTACAGTATGTAGGTAGAACAATAAGGAAACTTAAAACAAGATTGGGAGAACACATCAGGAACATTTGTAATGGTTTAGAGACCCATAGTGTCTCAAACCATTACAAAATTAAACATAACCAGAATCCATCCTGTTTAAAATTCTTTGGGATTGAAATAGTTAAACCCGATTGGAGGGGAGGAGACTACATAAAGAAAATCAATAAAAGAGAATCCTTTTGGATTTTCACCCTCCAAACCCTGGCACCTAAAGGGTTAAATCTGGATATGGAGATCACAGCATTTCTCCCTTAATGTCTAAAACACCCACTTTGAAGCAATAAAGACCTCAAATAACTACCAATATCAGATCAGGTAGTGATTTTTATACTGTTACAAGCATGTCAAATTATAGCAGATTTAGCCATACTGTATAGTGTTTTATAAGCGTCCTGAAACACATGTGACAAAACATATTTGTACAACAGACGGCATTCTTAGAAACCCTTGGGTATAACCGTATATTATTTAACTACCTAAGAAGATGTTTGGTGTTTTAACAATTTTCACCCCAACATTCTTAACCCCATTTTAAAGGTTTTAAAAGGTTTTAAATAAAATATTAAATTTTTAACATTCATAGATTCCGAAGACATGATTTTCTTCTTTTTAAAGTGCTCATAATATCTTCCGTTTTATCTTCCCCTTTCAAGCCCCTACAGGGTGCATGCAATCAATAAAGGTTCTTTAAGCATGCCTCCTGTTCTTGAAACTTTATATATGTATCAACAAGAGGTTAATGAAATGTATTTAATGTATTTGTTATGTATTATTGTTATACCAGCATAGATTGGTAGTATTAGAACATCTTAGATGGCCAGAGACAAACCAGCAAACTCAGAGTTAAATTGAGGAAATCGCAAGGTATAAAAGACTGCTACTACCCTGAACTTGCCTACGTCACTGAGGAAGCATTGGCGAAACGCGTCTGACGTTTTTTGGTTATTCCAAGCCACCGTAGTGAGGAGTTGTTTTCCCTGTGTTTGGCCCAGCGTCCCGCCGTCTGCGCATGCGCATGCGCAGCGGAATTAGGAAGCTAAAGACTGTCTCTGCAGAGGGGATAGACGGCTGGAGGAGAACATAGCCTGTGCACGGGCCGTGATTATCCACGCTACAGCAGCATATACCCCAGCATACAGACGGAAAGAACCTTTGCCAGCAGGGATCAGCCGAGATGAAACACCCCAATCCAGAGAGGGACACGTTCTGGAGTCTGGCGGCATCTCCTTCCTATGCCTAATAATACCGGTCGCTTGTAAATTTTTAATCTCATTCCCCCACTGTTTAATTAAATCGTATTGCACTATTTTTTTCCCTTTTATTTTTTGTCAAGGAAGATACCAGAGGGCATTTCCCCACCTACAACCCACCTAATCTTATATAGAGGAGGATACATCAGATCAAGATACTAGAGATTTGATGTGAGTGTGTCTCCACCTAAAAAGTTTGCTTCAACATCTCTCCTCCCTTGTCTTCTCCTCCCACCCCTCCCTCCCCCTCTCCCTATCCTAATGAAGAAGTGTGCATAATTTGGTGCTGTTTCTTACTGTGGCCCCCCTGCCCTTTTTCTCCACTACTTTGCACGTATCTACGTCGTGGAGCCGCAAGCAGAGTGACGCGCCCGAGGACACCCTTTTTTCTACCCAGATTATCCTTATTCCCTAAATTACAGGGTTCGTTTAAATGCGGTCACTGTAAAATTTGTTCATCTATGAGAAAATCCACACATTTTTCCAATTGTGACGAAACTTGTAATTTCAAAATTAAGTCCTTCATGTCTTTTCAGACATCCTTTGTAGTGTATTTATTACAATGTGGTTGCAAGAAACAGTACGTTGGTCTCACGACTAGAGTGCTCAAGATTCGTATCTTAGAGCACTTGAGACTTATACGCAACCACGATATGATGCATCCTGTATCTATACATTTTAACACCTGTCCATTGGGTTCAGCTAATTTACTGCAATGTATAGCCATTGAGCATATTCCATTACCTCCTCGTAGAGGAGATCGGAAGAAAATCTTGTATCAACGAGAAGCTCATTGGATTTTTGCCTTGAATACCCTGCAACCCAATGGACTTAACCAGGAATGGGATATACAGTGTTTTTTATAATATAACTATAGATGCATCTTACTGTTTGAATAGGTCTGTATGATATATTGTGTCGTCTTCATTTGCAATTTTTTGCATTTTAACATTAATAATTCATTAGGTACTTTATCAGATTTTCACCGTGTCTGTTTTCCTTCTTTTTTTTCCCTCCCCTCCTTCCCCCCCCCCCCCCGCTCCCCCTACCCCAGCCCCTGTCCCCATTCCTTCCCCTCCCCCCCCTCTTTACCCTGTCATATTCCCACTTTTTCTGCTCAATTTCCTGTACCTGTATTTTGATTCCAATTAGCAGTCTCACTGTATTGCTTATTATTTAATGTTTAGGTTATATGCATTAAGATATGCTTTACCTATATCAATAGATTGGAGACTGCATGTTGAATAAGGGAATCAAAGGCACAACGTTGTTCAATTTTGCAATGTTGCAAGCAGCTTTTTAAGTACCTTCATGTTAATTGATTAGTCATAGGTTCAAGTCATTGGGGGCTATTATATAACCCTTTATCCAGGCTACCTTTTTAATGTTATCACCATAACATTTGTTTGACAATGTTATGAATATGTGCATTTTTCCCATGAAGGGGTTAATTATGGTTACCCGTTTTTCGCGGGCTTTTTACTTTAAATGTTCAGGCAATACCACGTCACTCTGAGACGAAGCCCTATTCTAGAGGGTGAAACGCGTAGAGGGGGAGATCGTGGTGTAGCCCTGGTGTTGTTACGTGCCAATAAAGTTTTTTGACTTCATCCGGGACCTCGTGGATTATGTCATGCGCAGTTGCACCGGAATCTTTCCGACACATCTATAGTACCCTTGTAGGCTGGCTTATTATAAACTAAAATTATTATGCCAGTGGTGCTACGGGATAATGGGCAATAGAGACACAAACAGAAAATTATCCCATACGAGCACACGGGTGTACCAAAATTTAAACAATTTATTTCACATCTCTTAAAGAAACTCAAAAGGTTAAAATAGACAGGGACTACCCCTAGATACTGACTTGTTCAAAACAGCTATATGCTATGATGCATGAATTTGTAGCTGATGAGTGTGCATAACACATAAATTCTAGTGTGTGGACCATGTAATATATAGGGTAGAGAAAATCATTCCCTACCTAGAGAATAATCTAAGTCTGTGTCCAAATAGGTGATACTCAGCGTCAGAACTAGCTAAAACTAGCTAAAACATTCTATAATATAAACATGTGATCACTCGTCATGCTGTAGTGTGCTAGAACATGACTACTAGGTAAATATCATACACTAAGTTACTCAGACTGATGTAGTGGAGTCACTATCTCTAAAGACACTAACAGTCAACAATATGCAATCATTAAGTGTTGAGAGAAAAAGTCTTGTGACCAAATAATGAAAAAAGGTTTGCACAGGGTCAGTATATCTATGTGAGTCCCAAGTTAAGGGAGGAGGTGTCCTATCTCTGGCTTCCCACTCCTACACATTTCGACTTCGCGTCTTACTCAGAGAGTGGTAAATTACACTGGGAGTTGTTGACATTTATATAGATCAAAATCGCACCAAAAATGAGCATTAAATTTATCATTACCAAAAACAGCTGTGTAATTGCATTATGGTCCGCCCAAAAGGGTGTATTTTAAAGCTATGTCCAATCAGTAAGTGAGTTATTCTTGACGTTGTTTCGTGCGCGACATCGTTGTTATAGCAACATAAACAAAGCTTTAAAGAGGACACTATCATCTGTGTTATTTCTAAATGTCCGCCCCTCAGGGTGTATAATCTGGCTCTGTCCAATCAGATGGATTAGTTGTCCATGACGTCACTGCGTGCGCGGCGTCGTTGTCCTGGTAACATAGACAGCATTGCAGAGCAGAGGCAGGACAGATCATATACTCCTGGTTTCTCATATATACCGCAGTCAACTCCACCTCGATCAAGGAGACCAATTGAATATCAGACTGGTAATGGTGTCATCACATGTTAGCATCATCGTCATGGCAAACCGTTTTTTTCCCTTTCTCTTCATCAAGTTGGTAAGAAGTAGATATTTGGATATCTTAATATGACTCTTGTGGTTCGATTCAAAAGGGGAGTTAATCCAGATGAGCTTGCATCTTAGAGGGTCCATTGAGAGCGGATAAGACATGAAAGCAACAATAAGAAAAGGGTGGTATTAGGTTTCAAATGTACAATGGAGAGAAATACACAAATGAAAACAAACACTAAAAGAATAATAAATTAAAAACTGAAAGCTATTTGAGGGAATATATATGAGTAGGGAACTTAGACATCGATTATGAAGAAAAATCCCAGAAAAATTTGTGAAATGATCTGAGGAAAATGCATTTAAATTCAAATGGTACATGTGATGCGAGAGAGCCACAAAAACATTGAAAAGCTTAAATAATCATTTAAACCTTTGGGGATCATAGAATCTACTTGGACTATCCATCTGCATTCCCTGCATAGCAGGGATTGCTCATGATCTCCTCCGTGAATTCCCAAAGATACATTTTCCAATGTAAAAGCCGATATTGATGTATGATCGGAATTGTGTTTAAGCATAAAGTGCCTCGCCACTGATGTGAAGGCTAGAAGATCTTTTGTGGCGTTTTTGATATTCCTAACATGCTCCAGCACTCGTAACCTAACTTGTCTAGTGGTCATTCCTATATAAGGAAGACCACAGGTGCAAAGACTTCAATATACTACCCCTTTGCTCTTGCAATTCAAAAACTCTTTGATTTTAAAATGTGTGGTTTTTGAGGAGTTGGTAAAGGTATTGGTCTGGAGCATGTATTTACATGCAGAACAATTCATGCATCTTAAAAAGCCTCTCCTGAAAAATCAGACAAAAAGGTAGTATTTGCCCTTGGTATATAATGGTTGTTTACCAATTTGTCCTGTAAGTTTGGGGATCTACGGCTTGTCATAATAACTTTATCACCTAAAGCTTCCCTTAGATCTGGGTCTGTCATTAGTACTGGCCAATGATGTTGTAAGATGTTACGTATTTTTGACCATTGTCTGTTGTGATTGCCTACAAACCAGATTGGTTGTTTCCCTTCTTGTTTTTTCAATCGAGGTTGTAATAAGGATGCTCTAGATATAGCAGAGATGTTATCAAAGCCTTTTCTGATGCATGTTTTGCTATATCCTCTTTTGAGGAAATGATCTTTCATTTCTCCTGATCTTATAATGAATTGATCATGTGTGGAGACATTGTGCCTCAATCTCAGGAATTCGCTTTTGGGGATACCTTTAATCTGATGTGCAGGGTGAAAGCTCTCAGCATGAAAGAGCGAATTAGTGGCAGTCTTCTTCCGGAAAATATCCGTACAAAGACTGCCATCTAGACCTATGCTGATAAACAGGTCCAGAAATTCCACCTTATTCGGGCTACACTGAAAGTGATCTTGATGTTGAAGTCGTTGTGGTTGAGCACATCGACGAACTCCGCCAGCCCCCCAGTAGTGCCCTGCCAGAAGATGAGGATATCGTCGAAGTATCTTAACCACAACGGCACCGACTTGGTGTACTGTAAATTTCCTTCCGAAAAAACAATTTCTCTGAAAAACCACCCCAGGAACAGATTTTCATAGGATGGTGCGCAGGTCGCACCCATGGCAGTTCCTCGTTTTTGTAAAAAATGTTTATTTTTGAAAATAAAATAATTGTGTGTAAGTATGAAATGCAAGAGTGTCTGGAAAGATGTATCAATCCACTTGAGACATTCTGCATTGATAAGTAGAATTTAGTGGCCCTCAACCCTTGGTTATGATCTATACACGTGTAGAGCGATTCAACATCGCAGGTCACGATGATAATGTCCTTCTCGACTGCGATGTGCTCCAGACATGATAGAACATCCGTGGTATCTTTAATGTATGATGGGAGGGTCTCTACGGACAAACGTAAAAATGAATCTATGAATTTGCACACAGGTTCGCACAACCCTCTTATGCATGAGACTATAGGTCTCCAGGGGGGCGGGAGACATTTTTATGAACTTCGGAAGTACCTAAAAGGTAGGTACTATGGGGCATTGGAGATTAGAGCTTCGCTGTTGCGTTGTGTCAGCACACCATCTGCAAAACCGGTTTTTAATATTAGATCTAATTCTGTTTTAAACCTGCTGGTAGGATCGCAGGTAAGTTCTATATAACAGTGTGGGTCTCTCAGTTGTTTGTATACATCTCTCTCATACTGTACATCTCTTTTGACCAAATTACAATGTTACCTCCCTTGTCGCTCCTTTTGATCTCCACATCTGTCATACTGCTGAGCTCGATCAAGGCCCTCTGTTTGGATTTCTTGAGATTGTGTTGTCCTGCTGTAATGGTTATCTTTCTCAAGTCTTCTTCTGCAAGTTTGTCAAAAACATCGACTTGGGGGCATGTTTGCCATGGCGGGCAAAAAATTGATTTGGGTTTAAGACTGGATAAGATCTTAGTTTCGTCTGTCTGGATATTTCCTTGATAATTCAATAGGGAGTCCAAATCTGGGATCGTGAGGATTTCTTGTATATTCCATGATGTCTCTTGTACAGTGTCATCATTAATATGCGCTGGTCTGGAATAGTGTTTCAATAACAAAAGTTTCCTACTGAAAAGATTCAAGTCTTTTTTCCAGCCAAAATAGTCCATATTAAAGAAAGGGGAGAAGGAAAGGCCTTGTTTTAAAGTGTTGCTTTGGTCTTCTGTCAAAACAATATCAGACAAGTTAATGAGACTTAGCTCACTTTCTATATCTGGCGATGTCTCCATCCTCTCCGATATGATTTATTTCCGATCCCTTAATTTTCTTGACTCCCCTCCTCGTCCTCCTCCTCGATTTTTTGCTCTTGCACCTCTGCCTAAAAAAGAAGGGTTGTCCCCTTGAAATCCGGAATCCTGTCTGTGTTTGGCATCCAAGGATTCAGGGTCTGAGGTAGTTATCCCAGATGAGGCTGATGGGGATAAATCTCGAGTTTTAGATTTATTCTTGCTACCTTTTTTCCCTTTGTGCCACTTATACACAGACCCTGTATTGAAGTCCTCTTGATCTCTCTCATATCTCTGTTTCATATTGCTCTAGATCAGTCTCAATTTGAGTCACCAGTAAGGAATCTTGAGTGGACAGGTTTTTCTTTACTGTATCAATTTTATTAGTTGTTTATGTTACCAATGTCTTATCATGTTCAATGAGAATGTTCATAAGTTCTATTGAACAGATGTTAAGTGCTTGTTCCCATCTTTGTGTTAGTGCTTCTTCGGTAAAGTCAAACAACGAAGCTCTAATCTCCAAATGCCCCATACCTACCTTTAATGTACTTCCGAAGATTCATAAAAATGTCTCCCGCCCCCCGGAGAGACCTATAGTCTCAGGCATAGGAGGGTTGTGCGAACCTGTGTGCAAATTCATAGATTCATTTTTACTTTTGTCCGTAGAGACCCTCTCGTCATACATTAAAGAAACCACGGATGTTCTATCACGTCTGGAGCACATCGCAGTCGAGAATGACATCATCCTCGTGACCTGCGCTAAATTCTACTTATCAATGCAGAATGTCTCAAATGGATTGATACATCTTGTCCAGACGCTCTTGCATTTCATAATTACACACAATTATTTTCTTTTCTAAAATAGATATTTTTTACAAAAACGAGGAACTGCCATGGGTGTGACCTGCACACCCTCCTATGCAAATCTGTTCCTGGGGTGGTGGGAGAGAGAAATTGTTTTTTTCGGAAGGAAATTTACAGTACACCCAGTCGGTGTCATTGTGGTTGAGATAAATCGACGATATCCTCATCCTCTGGCAGGGCACTGCTGGGGGGCTGGCGGAGTTCGTCGATGTGCTTAACCACAATGACTTCAACATCAAGCTCACTTTTCAGTGTAGCCCGATTAAGGTGGAATTTCTGGACCTGTTTATCAGCACAGGTCCAGATGGCAGTCTTTGTACTGATATTTTCCGGAAGAAGACTGCCACTAATTTGCTCCTTCATGTTGAGAGCTTTCACCCAGCACATCAGATTAAAGGTATCCCCAAAAGCAAATTCCTGAGATTGAGGCGCAATGTCTCCACACATAATCAATTCATTATAAGATCAGGAGAAATGAAAGATTGTTTCCTCAAAAGAGGATATAGCAAAACATGCATCAGTAAAGGCTTTGATAACAGCTCTGCTATATCTAGAGCATCCTTATTACAACCTCGATTGAAAAAACAAGAAGGGAAACAACCAATCCGGTTTGTAGGCAATCACAACAGTCAATGGTCAAAAATACGTAACATCTTACAACATCATTGGCCAGTACTAATGACAGACCCAGATCTAAGGGAAGCTTTAGGTGATAAAGTTACTATGACAAGACGCAGATCCCCAAACTTACAGGACAAATTAATACACAGCCATTATATACCAAGGGCAAATACTACCTCTTTGTCTGCTTTTTCAGGAGAGGCTTTTTTAGATGCATGAATTGTTCTGCATGTAAATACATGCTCCAGACCGATACTTTTACCAACTCCTCAAAAACCACAAATTATAAAATCAAAGAGTTTTTGAATTGCAAAAGCAAAGGGGTAGTATATTGTATTCTTTGCCCCTGTGGTCTTCCTTATATAGGAATGATCACTAGAGAAGTTAGGTTACGCGTGCTGGAGCATGTTAGGAATATCAAAAACGCCACAAAAATCTCCTAGCCTTTAAAAAGATCACGTCAGTGGCGAGGCATTTTATGCTTAAACACAATTCCGATCATACATCAATATCGGCTTTTGCGTTGGAAAAGGTCTCTTTGGGAATTCGCGGAGGAGATCATGAGCAAGCCGGATAGTCAAAGTTGACTCTATGATCCCCAAAGGTTTAAATGATTATACTGCACCGACACACTTTATTCGAGCAAATACCCGGTATGTACCTGGCAGATACCTGGAATGCGCCGCTCCTAACCTCTGACAAGCCCCGTTGCATTTGCCTTAACAGCCTGGGTTCATGCCTGACTGATGGGCGGCTGATCTGTTAAATGATAATGATTAGGATTTAATAGGCTGCAATGCTTCGCGTGTCTACCAGATGGCATAAATTCATGAATTGTAATGCAGTTTATATATATATACTGTGCAGTATTGCAGCCAGCGGGAATAAAATGCTTCAATCCCTGCTTGGAAAATAACTCAATGCACTCGGGCAGAAAACAGTCACAAACCTCAATACACCCGGGTATACCCGAATTCGTGGGACTAGCCAAGCTCGAATAAAGTGTGTCGCCAGTGTATAAGCTTTTAAATGTTTTTGTGACTCTCTCACATCACATTTACCATTTGAATTTAAATGCATTTTCCTCGGATCATTTCATTCATTTTTCTGGGATTTTTCTTCATAATCGATGTTCCCTACTCATATATATTCCCTCAAATAGCTATCAGTTTTTAATTTATTATTCTTTTAGTGTTTGTTTTCATTTGCATATTTCTCTCCATTGTACATTAGAAACCTAATACCACCCTTTTCTTATTGTTGCTTTCATGTCTTATCCGCTCTCAATGGACCCTCTAAAATGCAAGCTCATCTGGATTAATTCCACTTTTGAATCGAACCACAAGAGTCATATTAAGATATCCAAATATCTACTTCTTACCAACTTGATGAAGAGAAAGGGAAAAAAACGGGTTGCCATGACGATGATGCTAACATGTGATGACACCATTACCAGTCTGATATTCAATTGGTCTCCTTGATCGAGGGGGAGTTGACTGCGGTATATATGAGAAACCAGGAGTATACGATCTGTCCTACCTCTGCTGTGCAATGCTGTCTATGTTACCAGGACAACGCCGCCGCCGCGCACACAGTGACGTCAAGGACAACAAATCCATCTGATTGGACAGAGCCTAATTTTACACCCTGTGGGGCGGACATTTAGAAATAACACAGATGATAGTGTCCTCTTTAAAGCTGTGTTTTGTTTCAATAACAATGACGTCGCGCACGTAACGACGCCAAGCATAACTCACATACTGATTGGATATAGCTTTAAAATACACCCTTTTGATCGGACCATAATGCAATTACACAGCAGTTTTTGGTAATGATAAATTTAATGCTCATTTTTGGCGCAATTTTGATCTATATAAATGTCAACTACTCCCAATGTAATTTACCACTCCCCGAGGAAGACACGAAGTCGAAACGTCTAAGAGTGGGAAGCCAGAGACAGGACACCTCCTCCCTTAACTTGGGACTCACGTAGATATACTGACCCTGTGCAAACGTTTTTTATTATTTGTTTACAAGACTTTTTTCTCTTAACACTTTATTTGTTGTCTGTAAGTGTTTTTAGAGATTTTGACTCCACTACATCAGCCTGAGTAACATAATGTATGATATTTACCTAGTAGTCACGTTCAAGAACACTCATTACAGCATGACGAGTGTGACGGGGAGGAAAGGGTTAATACCTGATTTGCCATGCATTACTGTTGTTGCCCTGTCTCTGACATTTTTATTCCCCATTTGCAGTCCATTCCCTGTCTGTGAGGGTAAAAGACAAGATGCATTGCTTGCCATACCCTCTAACCAACACATGATAGAAGATCTTAAATGTAAGGCAGGAGGAATTTTTTTTCCAAGTCCAAGCAGGAATTACTTGGACATCCAGCTGTGATATGGGTGAATGAGCTTCGGTATTTTTGTGACCAAGCCTCAAAGAGATCGAGCTGATTAGCATCTTCCTGTCTAAAAGAGTGTCAGTTATTAAAAGACCCAGCAGACCAATAATGTATACAAAACTGACATACTGATGCACAGCAGATGTCAGGCTAGTGACCCCTCCAGTCAAAAATCAGACTTAGTGGTCCCAAGTTATGGGTGTAGCCCAGGTATGCTAAGTGGCATGGGCGTCAACCTGACCCATACGCCCTGCCCACTGGACAGCCCTTTTGACCGGTCTTAGGAACTGTGGGTCATTTGGCTATTCGTGGGTTTTTTTGTTCCCACGAGGGGATTGGATCCACATGTTAAAGATAGCTTTGGACAGTCTATAACTGTGGCTCCCCAGGTATCCCCATTGTGATTCCTGAATTTTAATCCATGATGTAAAGATGCAAGACTTTGTTCCAGTACAGCAGCAACCACTCCAGGAGTGAAGGGGTTAACAACCACATAACCTTAGGACTTTTAAAACCAAGGCTGCATTTCTTGCACTGGCAAGCAAAAGACAATTTATTTCGTTGAAAGGACAATTTATTTCGTTTCCTGATCCCAGTGAGTGTGGTTTTAAGTATATTCTGCAGATGTCGTGTGTTTGTCTATTAAGGAAATAAATCACAATTAATTTTGCAACTTGTTCTATTCAATCAAGTACCCAGAAATATAAATGTGTTGATAAAAGTTGATGTCATCGTGACAAGCTTTTAAAAAACTGGTGGCAGCTGGCGGGATACTGATTGAACCTGTATTGCAGTGGAGAGATGTGTGGGGTATGGCTTACCAACAGATTGGCGGTCGAAGGCACAACTGGAGGAGGATTTGGAGCATCATGAGGACCGCAGGATCCTACCAGAGGGGCAAGTCCCCGTAGCTGCTGTGTTGGCTGACGCTATTCAGCCCGGAGTGCAGGAGGTCCCTCCAACTCCGGGGCTGCAAGGACATGAGGAGAGTGCTAGTGACCCCCCGGTCGTGGGTGGCTTGGCGCCAGGGTTTGCGGATGTGGTAGCAGCTGCGGCTGCCGAGAGTGCCGTCCCTGGGCTCACTGCACTTCTGGCTACATGTGGAATGGGTGTTAGCACTGCGGAGCGGGTACAGCTCCTTACAGCAGTGCTCGGAAGAACCCACAACTCCTACCTTGAAAAAGGGGAACAAGGTCTTTCCCGGGCAGATCATCACAGCTTCAGCAAGTTTGTGGATGGCACAGATGACCTCGATGCGTTCCTGAATGACTTCGAGACGCAGTGCTCCCGGTTCCGAATTCCAAGAAGGGACTGGGTGGTCAGACTGCGACCACTGTTATCTGGCAAAGCCAAACGGACTGTGATGGGTATTCCACGCTGTCAGGGTCTCATAGACCTCCTGCCTAGCCATAGTTGTTCTTTGTCCACCGGGTGTGCTGCTGCCTTCTGTTTCCTCTGGGTTCCTCTCTGTCTGTCTGTCTTTCTTCTTGTTGCTCTCCTCTCTGTCTTATAGCTCTGCTTCCTGTCTGTTTCCTTTGCCTTTTCTTGAAGTCAGACTCCTATTGCATATGCCTCTGATCCTGATCTGTTTTCTGTACCTGTACCTGTATTATAGAAGTCTGTTCACAGTTAAAGCCATTGCTGGTAATCTGGCTTGTCCCTGTTTGTTCCTGTTCTCAGTCCCTGCCCCCAGACCTGTCCTTGCTCCCCTGTCCTGTTCCAGTCTCCTCGTTGCTGACCTCTGCTTGTTACCTGACTTCGCTACCTGCCGCCTGCATCGGACCTCACCTTGTTTCCTGGTTGCGCTGTCTGCCGCCTGCATCGGACCCTCTGATTGTGACCCCTTCTACGCTTGTGCTGTTCCGGCCACCGAGATCCTACCCGCCACAGGAGTCTCCCGTGACAGAAAGTAAAGGTCACTTCTGGACCTCGCTGGAACAGATTCTTCTTCTGCCTGCACCCTTTCCTGCCTGCTGCATCAGACCACATCCGCATGGTTGAAGATAAGTACTTTCGTTTCTTTTTTGGAAATCCAAGTTGGGATTTTGAAAGGTTTTTTTTTTGTTGCTGCTAAGTGTTCTGCAAGAATTATTGCGTTCATAACGAAAAAACATTTCTGCTGAGACTAGAACTGTTGCTGCAGAGACAAGTGCACCTTTCTTTGAGGTTTTTTTTTTCCTTTTGTGCAGTGCATGGGTTTACCCTTGCAGTACCTGTTGCCACCTTTTAGACCCTGACTTTTCATTCCCTGGACAGAGCTGTTCTCTGCATCCCTGGTTGGACCACTGCTGTTCACAGGGTTCCCATTTCAAAAGACATGAGTGCTTCCATTATTTTGTTACTGCATGCTGTGATTTTTCCTGCAATCTGTAGTTCTTCCTATGATTCGTTCTAAGGTTTCAGGTTTACCTGCAAGTTCCCCTAAAGTTTGTTTCTCTGCAACATATGATATCCCTACGCCTGATATCAAAGGTTTCAGATTTTAACTGCAGGGTTCTCTGTCTGATATTCCTATGTCCGATGTCAAAAGTTTCAGATCTAACAGCAAGTTTTCTCTGTATTAGTTTCCTGCTGTCTATGATATTTCTATGCCTGATATCTAAAGTTTCAGATTTAACTGCAAGGTTCTGTCTGATATTCCTATGTCTGATGTCAAAAGTTTCAGATCTAACTGCAAGTTTTCTCTGTAGTAGTTTCCTGCTGTCTATGATATTTCTATGCCTGATTTCTAAAATTTCAGATATAACTACAGGTTTCTCTGTCTATGTTTTTTCCTTGCATTTATAAATCTCAGTGACTGATGCTAAAGTCTCAAAAGGTCAGCTCTCCTATCTTGTGTCTCTCTGTGTCTAATATTCCTGTTGTTCATTCAAATGCTTCTGTTTTAAAAACACATTTCCTCTTTACTGGTTTCTTGGGAAGTGTGGTTTCCCCATGTCTGAAATTATGGCTCCCACTCAAACAGTCTTGAGCAGTAAATGTGAACACAGTACCACTGATTCTTCAGAACTTCTCAAAGCAAGGAAGAATAAGAAAAAGAAGGGAGGCATTACTGTGGAAGTTGCAGAAGGAATTAAGAATGAAAATTTAACCTCAGAGTCTGCATTTGATGAAAGAGATATGCTGCAGCTTAAGGCAACTCACAGACGTATCCCAAGAATAGTGGAAGAAAAGAAAGATGCCCCTACTCAGACGCTTCAAGCTGCACAGAAAGAGATTGATTGTCTTTATGGACGCTTAGATAAGGAGCAAGAAGCCAAGGCTGCACTACAAAGCTGTCTATCCTCAGCAATTGCTAAGTGTGTTCTCCAGGAGAAAGAAAAAGAGCAGTTGGAGAGGGACAGGGTGATCCTGTCAAGCAAGCTGGAGAAGGCCTATGCTGATAATGCCCAGTACCAGAGTTTCATGGCTCAAGTTGGTGCAAAACTGGAAGCCTCTGAGGAGAAGAATTGCCACTTCAACACAGAACTACGTTCTTTGAGAGAGATCTTTGAAGGGTTAAATAGCAGTTTTGAAATGGTAACCCAGGAGTGCAAGAATCTCTATGTCCAAGTCAGTGAAGGAGATAAGAAACTCCATGAATTAGGAGAGGAGAAGAAACAGTTGGCCCAGGAAAAGTTAGACATGCAGACAGCACTGCAGAATGCAGAGAGAATGCTGCAAGAAGAACGTGTCTCCCTGGAGCGGCGTACACAAGCAGAAAATATGCTGCAGAGTCAGCTGCAAGAACTGCGTACACATTTGCAGGACACGAAGGAGAAATGGGTGAATGCTGAAGAAAAGCAGCGATTTCTGCAGGAAGAAAGTTTCCAGACTGCCTACAAGATAAAGATGCTGCAAGAGAATTTGAGTACCCAGTGTGTCCCCAAAGAACAGCATGAGGAGCTGAAGGCCACACTGAGCATAACCAGAGCCTCGCTGGAGGAGGAGCTTAGAGCCCAGGTAACCCTATATGAGAGGGAACACAAGGCGGTCCAGAAACTGAAACAAGATTTGGAGGAGCAGAGACATGGCTCTATCTCTAACAGTCAGTACACCCAGGAGAAAGAGACCTGGAAAAGGCAGGCAGCTGAGACCTTGGCAAAGGAATTGTCAGAGCTCCAAGACGTAATGAGGGATGCATGGAAGCAAGCTCAAAATAATCACAGTAAAGAGATGAAAGCCCTGAATGGAAAATTGCAAAATGCACTCAACCAGGGGTCTCTCGCTGAGGAGTGGAAATTGCAGCAACGCCTAAAGATGGAAGAGCTAAGCTAACAGCTGAATACACATCTGAGCAACTCACAGCGCTGCAGGCGCAGATCACTGAGCTCAAGACACAGCTTGCCAAAAAGGAGGAGAGAGAGAAGGTGTCAGTCTGTCAAGTGGCTGGCCTGACACTGCGCTATGAGGTCAAGATGGCCGATGCCTGCAAATTATTGGACCACACAGCCCATGATAAGGTCCGGCTGCAGCTGGAGCTGGACAAGGCCCGGGAGGCGTACCTGCAGCTGCAGATCAGAAATGAAGAAGATGAAACATATTTAAGCCTTGTTCCAAGTCAGCTGGGAGAGATGGAGTCGCGACTCAACTCCAAAGAAGCTGAACTGACAACTGCTTTGAGTGGGAAAAGAAGTGCAGAAGGACATCTTCAAGAGCTGAAAACTCAAATAGCTCATCTTTCATTGGGTGATGCCACGAAATGGCAGTCGCAAGAGGAGACCATGGAGAGCGAACTCTGTGTCCCCACTGATTCATCTGGAAAGGCTGCACCCGTCCTTGATGCCCACGTTCCTGATGTCTCTGCCCCTGCTTTTGGGTTGAACGCACCCATTTGGAGATTCCTTGCAGCACCCAATGTACCTGTGGAGTACCCACTGCCCACTGACAAACCACCAGAGGTGGGTCACCTTGAGTCCACTTTTCATCAAGGCCTCCGGGAAGAGCCTGGAGGATCGTCCGGAGAACGCTCTTGAGAGGGAGGATTAATGTCAGGGTCTCATAGACCTCCTGCCTAGCCATAGTTGTTCTTTGTCCACCGGGTGTGCGGCTGCCTTCTGTTTCCTCTGGTTCCTCTCTGTCTGTCTGTCTTTCTTCTTGTTGCTCTCCTCTCTGTCTTATAGCTCTGCTTTCTGTCTGTTTCCTTTGCCTTTGCTTGAAGTCAGACTCCTATTGCACATGCCTCTGATCCTGATCTATTTTCTGTACCTGTACCTGTATTATAGAAGTCTGTTCACAGTAAAAGCCCTTGCTGGTAATCTGGCTTGTCCCTGTTTGTTCCTGTTCTCAGCCCCTGCCCCCAGACCTGTCCTTGCTCCCCTGTCCTGTTCCAGTCTCCTCGTTGCTGACCTCTGCTTGTTACCTGACTTCGCTACCTGCCGCCTGCCTCGGACCTCTGCTTGTTTCCTGACTTCGCTACCTGCCGCCTGCCTCGGACCTCTGCTTGTTTCCTAATTGCGCTGTCAGCCGCCTGCCTCGGACCCTCTGACTGTGACCCCTACTACGCTCATACTGTTCCGGCCACCAAGATCCTACCCGCCACAGGAGTCTCCCATGACACACGCGTGGATGCCGATGACTACGGTCATGTGAAAAGCAAGCTGCTAACCCAGTATGCCCTGACACCATAATCTTACAGGGGCAAGTTCCGGACGGGGGTAGTACTCACCGGAGAGTCAAACAGCACCTATGCCAGTAGGATGGCTTTGCATGGGACTCAGTGGGTGGAGGGGAATGGGATTACAACATTCCATACCCTGCTGGACTTATTCTTTCAAGAGCAGCTGCTGCAGCAGCTTCCCACAGATGTGAAAGGATGGGTCTATGACCATAAACCTCAGACCTATGAGGATGCAGTGAGAATGGCAGATGAGAATGTGGCCAGCCGAGTTGCAATGAAGGACCCTGTAGCACCCAAAGGAGCGGGCCGTGCAGCCAAGGCGCTAAGACTACCCCTCCGTGGACACGCCAGCCTGCGGCAGCAAACAGCGCACCCAAGGCTGCAGAGTTCAAGCATGAGAGGTGGTGTTACACTTGCAACAAGGTCGAGCATCTCAGGCCAGACTGTCCGGACCAGGACCGGTCCAAGGGATCCCATCAGGGGCAACGCTCACCAGCTGCGAGGCTGGTCACCTGTGTGCGACTGGCACACACAGAGGAGCCAAGTACAGCCGTGGAACCAGGCCACAGAGGGATGCCCAGCGGAGAGACTGCACTTGCCACCTCAGGACCAGCAGCTGAGAGCGGGGGTTGCTCCAGTCGGGATGCAGCCCAACGATGTCCGGCAGAAGCATCTGCGGAAGGTGACCATCGGAGACCGACAGGTGAATGGCTTGCTAGACTCCGGTGCCACCGTGACTCTGGTTTGCCCTGATATGGGGTGGCCAGAGGATTTGCTCCCGGGCACCGGGATGCAAGTGACCATGCCAGACGGAGAACCGAGGTCACTCCAGGTTGCCTTGGTCTTTTTGGACTGGGGTGCCAGACTGTTACGCTGTGCTCACCACAGACAAGGAGGGACCCCGAAACTGAGGTGAGATGGGTAACAAACTGCACCCACAGCTACGGGGACACGCCTGGAAACTGGAAAATAGGCATCTGGAACCGTCTGGGAGTATAAGATAAAGTAAGATACTCGCCAGACGAGAAGGGAGATTCCAGAAGATAGGTGGTACTGAGAGCCTGGGGTCCAGAGCCGGGAGGTAGGTCGGAATCCACAAACCGAGGTAAAGGGGTCGGGGTGTCCAGAAGGTCAGGATACAGACCAGGGGTGTCCAGGAGGTCAGGATACAGACCAGGAGTAGAAGACCAGAGCGGATCCACAGCCAGGCCGATTCGGTACGCAAGGAATCACTAAGGAGACAAAAAGAGACAGGAACTGAGGCAGGCATGACCGTGGTTAACACAGGTCATACAAAGCTATGCTCAGCCAAAGAATGAATGGCTGAGCAAGGTATAAGTAGGAGGAAGGACCAATAGGGAGAGGGGGAGTAACGAGGGAGCGGCCCCAGGGAAGATGGAGATTGGAAGGGAGAAACTTACCACAGCTGAGCTGGATATGCAGCTTGTGAGTGGTGCACGCGCATCAGGCATGTGCGCCGTGCTGGAGAGGTGCGTGCGGCCTCAGCTTGGGGCGGGAACTCCCCCTGAGGGAGGACGTAGAAGTCCTCGGCCGTGCGCGCGCATGCGCGAGTTCAGTAGCCGCCGCGGGGAGCAGAGGGGAAGGAAGATCCCGCCCGCGGCGGCGAAGGGGGAGAGCCAGAGTGCAGGTAAGTGAGGTCACGGGAGGAACCCCCTTAGGGAGAGGAGTTCCCCCGGACCTTACATTACCCCCCCCTTGAGGAGCGTCCTCAGGACGACTCCAATATGGCTTTTGGGGAAATTTAGAGTGGAAGAGTCTCAGGAGTCTGGGAGCATGTATTTGATGGTAGGGTACCCAAGATCTTTCTTCTGGGCCAAAGCCCTTCCAATGCACCAGGTACTGCACCAAACCCCTCGTCCTCCTGGAATCCAGAATAGACTGAAACTCAAACTCTTCCTGCCCCTGAACTATGACTGGTTTAGGGTCAATCAGTGTCCTATGGAACCGCGGACTCTGGGACACAGGTTTCAGCAGTGACACATGGAACACAGAGGGTATCCTCATGGATGGAGGAAGTTCCAGACGATATGCCACAGGATTGATCCGTTCTTTTACTGGGAATGGACCCAAGAACCTGGGAGCCAGCTTGTGGCTTGGAGTCTTCAGTCTAATGTTCTTGGAGGAGAGCAAGACCTTATCCCCTGGTTTGAAGACTGGTGCCTGAAGATGGTGACGATCTGCCTGTGTCTTTTTTCTTTGGGTTGCGCTTTTCAAAGCCTCTTGGATCCCTTTCCAGGATTCCTGAAGATCCTTGATTCGGTCATCGGTCGCTGGAACCCCAGAAGGAACTGAGGTGATGGGCAGTTGACCTGGGTGAAAACCATAATTAATGAAAAAAGGGGATTTCAACGTGGAGCTATTCTTTAAAGAGTTATGGGAGAACTCTGCCCACGGAAGTAAATCTACCCAGTTGTCTTGGCTGTCTGCGATGAAGCATCAGAGGTATTGCTCCAGAGTCTGGTTCGTTCTCTCGGTTTGCCCATTAGTTTGGGGATGATACCCGGACGAAAAATGGAGGGTGATATCCATCCTGCGAGTGAAAGCTCGCCAAAATTTTGAGACAAATTGTGTACCTCGATCAGATACAATGGAAAGAGGAACTCCGTGAATGCGGAATATCTCTTTAACAAAAATGTCTGCCAGTGTAGGGGAATTGGGTAGGCCTTTGAGAGGAATGAAATGAGCCTGCTTGGAAAAACAATCCAAAACAACCAAAATGGTGTTCATCCCTTTAGAGGTTGGAATTTCCACCACAAAGTACATGGACAGATGACTCCATGGGCGTTCTGGTATAGGGAAGGGTTGTAGAAGGCCGTAAGGCTTTTTACGAGCGGTCTTAACCTGGGCGCAGATTGGACAAGTTTTTACGTATTCTGAAATGTCCTGCAACACGGTTGGCCAAAAAAAGTACGACCAATGAGGTCAGAAGTCCTGCTAATGCCTGGATGACCGGCTGACCTAGAAGAATGACCCCACTCAAGAATCATCTTAAGGAAGCGTGGAGCTGCATACAGACGGACAACTGGCACCTTAAGGCCCCTCAGGAGATTAGACTGTGCTGCCATAACCTGATCCAGGATATCAAAAGAATTGGCTGAAACAATATATTTAGAGGGTAAGATTGTTTCGGAGATAACCTCGGAATTGTCCTCAAAAAGGAATTGACGTGAAAGTGTGTCTGCCTTTTGATTCTTTGAACCAGGAATGTAAGATATGAGATAATTAAATCTCGGAAAAAAAAGAGACCATCGAGTCTGACGCGCCCCAAGGCGACGTGCACTCTCAATGTAAAGTAAGTTTTTATGATCAGTAAAGATCGAAATGGGGGTCTCCATTCCCTCCAGAAGATGTCTCCATTCCTGAAGGGTGAGTTTAATAGCCAAGAGCTCTCTGTTTCCGACGTCATAGTTCCGTTCTGCCAAATAATTTTTTTTTTAAAAGAACCACAGGGATGAAGTTTGGCCTGTGGGGACTGTCTCTGAGACAGAATGGCGCCAGCACCGACGTCGTATGCGTCTACCTCTAGGGTAAAAGGAAGCCCGGGATCAGGGTGATGCAAAATAGGAGCAGAAGCAAAAGATTTTTTGAGGGAGTCGAAAGGTTGGAGAGCTACAGGAGACCAGACTGCTGTGTTAGCACCCTTTTTGGTGAGGGCAGTAATGGGGCCACGGTAGAAGAAAAATTCTTGATGAATTTACGATAGTAATTCGCAAATCCCAAGAATCGCTGTATGGCTTTCAGGGAAGTTGTTTGTGGCCATTCTAAGACAGCCTTGAGTTTGACTGGGTCCATAGAGAAGCCAGTGCTAGAAATTATATATCCAAGAAAGGGAATGGAAGAAAGATGGAAAGAACATTTCTGTAGTTTAGCATAGAGGTTGTTCTCCCGAAGGCAGGACAGGACTAATTTGGTGTGTTGAATGTGGTCAGAGAGGGATTTGGAAAAAATAAGGATATCGTCAAGGTATAAGATAACGAAGCTGTCGAGGAGATCACGGAAGATCTCGTTGACAAACTCCTGGAAGACCGCCGGGGCATTACACAGGCCGAAAGGCATGACTTAATATTCATAATGCCCATCCCGGGTGTTAAAGGCGGTCTTCCATTCGTCGCCCTGACGGATGTGGACAAGGTTAAAGGCTCCGCGGAGATCAAGTTTGGAAAAAATTGTTGCCCCCTGTAGGCGATCGAAGAGTTCGGAAATAAGTGGCAGGGGGTAACGGTTCTTGATCATAATTTTGTTAAGACCTCTGTAGTCAATACAGGGGCGCAAGAAACCATCCTTTTTCTTAACAAAAAAAAATCCAGCTCCAGCTGGAGATGAAGAATTGCGGATAAAACCTTTCCTCAAGTTATCCTGAATATACTCGGTCATGGCCTTGGTCTCGGGTATGGATAGGGGGTAAGAACGGCTCTTGGGTAAGATAGTACCGGGAAGGAGCTCAATGGGACCTTCAAAGTCTCTATGGGGAGGTAACACTTCAGAACGTACCTTATCAAAAACGTCTGCCAGGTTCCAGTAGACCGTTGGAACAGATGTTTTATACTCTGCGGGTAATTCCACTCCGGCTAACCTCCGTTTGGGGGGAAGACAGGTCTTAAGGCACCAGGGGCTCCATCGTATGGGCTCCTTACCAACCCAATCTAATTGTGGGTTATGAAGTTGCAACCAGGGGAGTCCCAGAATTACATCTACCGCTGGAGTGTGGATCACGTCCAAGATAATCTTCACTTGGTGACCGTCCTCCGTGGAGAGGAATAGGGAACAAGTCTCCAGAGAAATAAAGGCTGGTTGGAGTGGACGCCCGTCTATGGCCTCCAGACCAACTGGAACAGCCTTAGATCGAAAGGGAATCCCATTCCTATAGGCAAAACTCTGATCAATAAAGTTCCCCTGAGACCCAGAATCTATAAATGCAGAGGCGAGGATCAGGGAGTTATTCCTGGCCAGAGAAATAGGCAGCATTATACGATTGGGAAGTACTTTAGACGAAGAAAGTGGAGAAGAGATTATGCCCAATGAGACCCTCTCATACTTTATTGGGTCGTGGCGTTTTCCCAGTCGCAGAGGACAGCTTACCAGCAGATGACCGGGATGACCGCAGTAATGGCACAGTCCACCATCTCGTCGGCACTGTCTCTCAGACGCGGATAGACGATGACCTCCGAGCTGCATCGATTCAGGCTCATCCATGGGTTGGGAGACATGATGGACGAGACTGCGGCTGGAAGATCGGGAGGAGTTGGTACGAGGAAGAGCGCGTTCAAGTCTCCTCTCTCATTGCCGCTGGTCCACGCGGATGCAGACCGCAATGAGATCCTCCAATCTGGTGGGTCTCTTCATAGTGGCCAGCTGGTCCTTGATGTCATCCGACAGAACCTGCCAAAAGGCTGCTGACAGTGAGCCATCATTCCAGGAGGTCTCCGCCGCGATGGTCTGGAAGTCCAAAGCATACTCGGCGACAGGACGAGTACCCTGGGAAATATGGAAGACAGAAGAATCTGCCGTAATTTGACTACCAGGCGTCTCGAATACTTGTGCAGATTTTCAAATTGGAGCGGAGCGCTGGGTGACTCAGGATTATGAAAAAGAAAAATGAATACAATAGTGCAGATGGTATTGGAATAATAATATAAATAAAATGTTCTCTGTAGTGGTAGTACTCACAGATTGCACTATCAAATATAAGCGTATCAGAGACCCTTCTCTCTCTGATGGGAGCCCTTTGATGGAAATCCCTCAGAGTGGTAAGTAGATAACGGAAGCTTGTAATGGAGTGGTTCAATAATTCTCCCAGGGGTATGTGGAGTGATAGAGAGAGAACACACGATAGAGTAGTACAGTCTAAAATTGTATTAGCAGCAATCAACAATTATATGTGTAATACACTCACATTTTGTGATACAATATGGTTCGTGGGAGAGGACAGCTGTGGATGGAGAACGCCGGTGGTTCCTGGAGCGGAGGAGCCCTTCCGCATACGTCACTGGTGCCTACGTCACGTCCTGTGTTGTCGTAGGTCAGGGCGGAAGAGGCTGCCTGGTGTATCCGTCTCCTACTAGCTTGCCAGCAGTTGTCTCACGGTTTCCTCAGCACAATCACCTCCCACAGCGGATCGATTCTACGCGTTTCGCTGTGGCTTCTTCAGGAATCGAATAGGTTAACCCCATGGGTCCTCCCTTATATATATAGTCCATCATAAATTGACATAGAGCTAATCAGGGGGTCCTATCAGCTGATTGCAATATAGCATATCATTGGTAATGGAGATGTGTGTCAGTTAAACAGTGCATACAATACAAGAATTTCATATTATCTGATACAATTAATACAATTTCTATTACAACAAGTAAAACAGTTAATTTTAATTCATAATATTTAAAACAAAAGATGATGTAAAAAGGAGTATATAAAAGGATATATGAAAAATATATTAAGAACGACGCAATGAGTGATGGAGTTCTAGATAGGATGAGGAAGATAAACAAAATTAGAAGCAAATACTTTCTAAAATACAAATATCATATTTTCTTAAAGAAATTGTGTTAAGAATTTAGATATTAAAATTACCATACTAAAAACACCATATTGTAGTAAAAAAACATATTATATAAGAACAATATTATAAAAGACATTAAGAACAATAATATAATTAAGAACGTGTGTTCAAACCATTATATTAAGAAGGCACCAATGTCTATGTCAACATTCAAACCCTTTGGACTGAGGGTCTGTAGTTTGTGAATCCAAAAGGTTTCCCTTTTTGCTAATGTGTTTAATCTATTGCCCCCCCTCCAGTGTATTGGGACATGTTCAATACCTTTAAAGGTTACCAAATTGGGATTTGATTGATGACACATATGAAAATGTTTGGAGACATTGTGTGTTAAAATACCCTTCTTAATATTTAAAAGGTGCTCTAAAATCCGTACTTTTAGAGGCCTTGAGGTACGTCCTATATATTGGAGACCGCAAGGACACTCTAAAAGGTAGATGACAAAATCCGTTTTACAATTGATGTACCCCTCAATTTTAAAAATTTCACTAGTGGTGTGAGATTTAAAATTGATTTTATCCTTATGTTTATGTGTGCATGCTTTGCATGCATAACAACCATAGAAACCTTTTGGTTTATCTAGCCATGTATTAGTCTCTTCATTTTTCTTCTTTAAAAAGGTGGTCGGTGCTAATTTACTCTTGAGATTTGGAGCTTTTTTAAAAATGACAACAGGTTTATCAGGTATATGATCTTTTAAAATCACGTCATTTTGAAGAATATGCCAGTGTTTACCTATTATGTTTTTGATCTGTGATGCTTCTCTTTTGTACTGAGTAAGAAAAGCCATATTAAAATTTACGTTTTTGCTTGTATTCTTATCTTTCGTACTTAATATTTCTTTGCGGTCTACAACGTCTGCTCTAGTGACAGCTTTATCAATAGTGTTAGAGTTATATTTCCTTTCCTTGAATTTATTCAACAGGACCTTAGATTGCTCATGGTATATCTGTTCATCAGTACAGTTTCTTTTGATTCGTCTTAACTGACCATATGGGATATTACGAATCCATTCTGGATTATGGCAGCTGCTTTCTAATATGAAGTTATTGCTATCCACTTTTTTAAAAAATGTTTTCGTTTTTATTAAATTATTTTCAACATAAATGGTTAAGTCCAAGAATTCTACCTCTTTCTTACTCCAATTGGTAGTAAATTTTAGATTCAAATTGTTCTCTCCCATATGTGTGAAAAAAGCTTCAAGTTCTTCTACACTGCCTCTCCATACGAACAGAATATCGTCTATGAAACGATTCCATGAGACGAGGTTCGCACCAAATTCCTGGTTGGACCTTATAAAATCGTCCTCCCAGATTCCCATAAATAGATTCGCGTAACTTGGTGCGAACCTCGTCCCCATTGCGGTGCCTTGTTTTTGCAGATAATATGTGTCATTAAACCAAAAATAGTTCTTTTCCAAAATAAATGCAATAGATTCAAGAAGGAAATTAATCTGTTCATCTTTCATTTCGATGTCAGCTCTCAATACTCTGTCAATGACCCTAAGCCCGTCATTGTGTACAATAGAGGTATATAGAGACGTAACATCTGCTGTTACTAAAATATATTCCTCTCTCCATGGAATATTTTCTAAAATATTAATCACATCTGTGGTGTCTTTGATGTAAGATTTAAGTAAACTGACATGTTTTTGTAAATGGCAATCGATATAATGTGATAAATTACTTGTTAAAGACTCAATACCTGATATAATAGGTCTACCTGGTGGGTTTAGTGGATCTTTATGTATTTTTGGGAGAAGGTAAAAGAGCGGGAGCTTTACATTTTCTTTCCAGAGGTATTTAAATTCTCCCTCATTTAAAATTCCCCGCTCTTTTCCTTTTATTAGTAAAGCCTTCAGATCATTTGAGAAACGTTTCGTTGGATTATCTTTTAGTATTACATATGTATTTTTGTCTCCTAAGATTCTGTTTGCTTCTCCCTCATAATAAATACGGTCCATGATGACAACTCCTCCACCTTTGTCTGCCTGCTTTATAATAATGTTCTCATTTGCAATCAAATCATCTAGAGCTTCCCGTTCTTTTTTTGTGAGATTGTGTTTAAATCTAGTGGGTTGTTCTGTAAGAAGGTTAAAATCATTGATAACCATCTGATAAAACACTTCTAAAAAATGACCTTTTTCATGACTAGGATAAAAAGTGGATTTTGGTTTTAATGTGGTGTGTTTAAAATTATCACTGTTTCTATTTAGGGGTAAATTACCATCAGTATTATTGATTTCTCTCTTTATTGTGGATTGATTTAAAAAATGTCTTTGCACAGTTAGTTTCCTTAAAAATAAGTTCGCATCAATAAAAAGTTTAAAATTATTGGGACCAACAGTGGGTGCAAACGTAAGACCCTTGGAAATAACGTTATGTTGGAACTCGGTTAAAATAACTTGACTCAAATTAAAAATGTTCTTATTACTACTTGGTGTATTGTAATTTTTATTTAATATGTTTCGTCGTCTTCCTCTTCCTCCACTTCTTTTTCCTCTATTTTTCTCTTTATTATTTCCACAGGGGATTTCTCTACCTCTAACGGGGAGAAACGGTTCTGAGTTGCCCACAAATCTGTGGACCTCCCGAGCCCTAAAAAATTGGCCTGTGTTGGTTCAGAGGTGGTGTGTCTCTTTAATGTACTGTTTTTAGAACTCTTTAATTCTTTTTCTTTATGGTGAATGATATCTTCTCTTTTACGCTGGGGTTTTTGATATTTGGCGTTAAGATGTGGGTGTACTAAAGATGATTTATTTGAACTGCCTGCAATAGCATTCTCATCTCTATGTGTGGTATTTTCTCTCTTAGAATTATCAATCTTATTTGATTCGGGATGATAAATTCTATCAGTATTCCTTTTGATATTCCAATTGTATTTGTTACCTTTGGCAAAATCATCTTCATCTCTCTTGTATTTATTCTGCTTGTTAGTGACTAAATTGTTTTCAAGGGATTCTAACCTTTTTTGTAACGTGATGTCATTTTCTTTAAATACAGGATGGTTCATCAAAGGTTCTATAGTATTCTTTATAATACTGATTTCTTTATCCAAGATAACTAATTTCTTTTGATGCTGTGAAATAATCAGCTTCATGAGTTCCTTTGATGCATGATCTAAGATATTTTCCCATGAGCCCATAAAGGATGCATCATCCAAATCAAAAGATGGTTTTTTCTTAAATCTTAAACCTCTTGGGATAAGCTCATTGGCTATATATTGATCTAAGAATAATGTATCAATCCATTTTCTCGTATCTTTAAATAACAAAGCTTCCAATTTTGTAAATTCCCTATTCAGGATTTCTCTTTCACTCAATTGTATCGAATTTGATTGTGGAACAGAGAAATCCAGTCTTAAATTTCTTTGTTGTCTTCTAGTGAAGACATTGGAGTTCATACCCTCCATATTAGAATATGAGATGCAGCCTCAAGTTTTAAGAACAGAGATATGCAAAAACAAAAGATAAAAACCGGGCGCTTCTCAAAAAATAAGTGAATATTAAATAATTAAATAATTATACGATATACGTGACAGTGTGATTCAATTGATAATCAGTGCACAAATTGTGTTTAGTGACCTTCACCAATGTGTAAAAAATTATATAAATAATAAAGTGCAATACAATAAATAAAAAAGCAGCTCTACACCCTTAGGACGGACTGTTCATGTCCAGATGGTTCTTGTGCAGATTTTCAAATTGGAGCGGAGCGCTGGGTGACTCAGGATTATGAAAAAGAAAAATGAATACAATAGTGCAGATGGTATTGGAATAATAATATAAATAAAATGTTCTCTGTAGTGGTAGTACTCACAGATTGCACTATCAAATATAAGCGTATCAGAGACCCTTCTCTCTCTGATGGGAGCCCTTTGATGGAAATCCCTCAGAGTGGTAAGTAGATAACGGAAGCTTGTAATGGAGTGGTTCAATAATTCTCCCTTTAAAGGTATTGAACATGTCCCAATACACTGGAGGGGGGGCAATAGATTAAACACATTAGCAAAAAGGGAAACCTTTTGGATTCACATACTACAGACCCTCAGTCCAAAGGGTTTGAATGTTGACATAGACATTGGTGCCTTCTTAATATAATGGTTTGAACACACGTTCTTAATTATATTATTGTTCTTAATGTCTTTTATAATATTGTTCTTATATAATATGTTTTTTTACTACAATATGGTGTTTTTAGTATGGTAATTTTAATATCTAAATTCTTAACACAATTTCTTTAAGAAAATATGATATTTGTATTTTAGAAAGTATTTGCTTCTAATTTTGTTTATCTTCCTCATCCTATCTAGAACTCCATCACTCATTGCGTCGTTCTTAATATATTTTTCATATATCCTTTTATATACTCCTTTTTACATCATCTTTTGTTTTAAATATTATGAATTAAAATTAACTGTTTTACTTGTTGTAATAGAAATTGTATTAATTGTATCAGATAATATGAAATTCTTGTATTGTATGCACTGTTTAACTGACACACATCTCCATTACCAATGATATGCTATATTGCAATCAGCTGATAGGACCCCCTGATTAGCTCTATGTCAATTTATGATGGACTATATATATAAGGGAGGACCCATGGGGTTAACCTATTCGATTCCTGAAGAAGCCACAGCGAAACGCGTAGAATCGATCCGCTGTGGGAGGTGATTGTGCTGAGGAAACCGTGAGACAACTGCTGGCAAGCTAGTAGGAGACGGATACACCAGGCAGCCTCTTCCACCCTGACCTACGACAACACAGGACGTGACGTAGGCACCAGTGACGTATGCGGAAGGGCTCCTCCGCTCCAGGAACCACCGGCGTTCTCCATCCACAGCTGTCCTCTCCCACGAACCATATTGTATCACAAAATGTGAGTGTATTACACATATAATTGTTGATTGCTGCTAATACAATTTTAGACTGTACTACTCTATCGTGTGTTCTCTCTCTATCACTCCACATACCCCTGGGAGAATTATTGAACCACTCCATTACAAGCTTCCGTTATCTACTTACCACTCTGAGGGATTTCCATCAAAGGGCTCCCATCAGAGAGAGAGAAGGGTCTCTGATACGCTTATATTTGATAGTGCAATCTGTGAGTACTACCACTACAGAGAACATTTTATTTATATTATTATTCCAATACCATCTGCACTATTGTATTCATTTTTCTTTTTCATAATCCTGAGTCACCCAGCGCTCCGCTCCAATTTGAAAATCTGCACAAGAACCATCTGGACATGAACAGTCCGTCCTAAGGGTGTAGAGCTGCTTTTTTATTTATTGTATTGCACTTTATTATTTATATAATTTTTTACACATTGGTGAAGGTCACTAAACACAATTTGTGCACTGATTATCAATTGAATCACACTGTCACGTATATCGTATAATTATTTAATTATTTAATATTCACTTATTTTTTGAGAAGCGCCCGGTTTTTATCTTTTGTTTTTGCATGTCTCGAATACTTGCCTGAATTCTCGAAGAAAGCGAGAATAGTCATGCGTCATGCAGGATCCCGCTCCCAGATGGGATATGCCAAGGCTAGGGCCTTTCCATTCAAGAGAGACATAACATAGGCCACCCTTGAACGAGCTGTAGGGAAGCGCAAGGGAGATAGTTCAAATTGCATCTCGCACTGATTTAGAAACCCTCTACACTCGTGGGGATCCCCTACATAGCGTTTGGGAGCCGGGAGACGAGGATCCACAGCCACGGGAAGGCCCAGGGAGGGAAACGCCGCAGCTGCCATGGCAGAGGAGCCTGGGGAAGAGGAGATTCTAGAGAGCTCCTGTGTCATGGACGCAAGCTGCGCCTCTAGCTGGAGAAGTCGCTGCATAGGGCTTGGTTGCTCAACCTCTTCGGGGTCCATGTCTGTTGGGCTGAGCATAATGTTACGCTGTGCTCACCACGGACAAGGAGGGACCCCGAAATTGAGGTGAGATGGGAAACAAACTGCACCCACAGCTACGGGGACATGCCTGGAAAGTGGAAAATAGGCGTCTGGAACCGTCTGGGGGTCCCAAATGCAGGGGGACAGGGGCTGGTTCTACTGCAATCCTTGCTGACTGGCTCCTGGTGATCGCTGCAACAGGTGCCAGCTCAGTGGTAAAAACACAGGTAACGTGTCCTAGGTCGTTACCCAGCAAGACCTTAGCATCTAACCCAGGCAACACCCCCACCTCCCTCATGCCACATCCGTGTAAGGTCCGGGGGAACACCTCTCCCTAAGGGGGTTCATCCCACAACCTCACTTACCTGTGCTCTGGCTCTCCCCCTTCGCCGCCACGGGGAGCGGAGGGGAAGGAAGAGTTCCCGCCTCCAGCTGAGGCCGCGCGCGCCTCTCCCATGCGGCGCACATGCCTGATGTGCATGCACCGCTCACAAGTTGCATTTCCAGTGCAGCTGTGGTAAGTTTCTCCCTTCCAATCTCCATCTTCCCTGGGGCCGCTCCCTCGTTACTCCCCCTCTCCCTATTGGTCCTTCCTCCTACTTATACCTTGCTCAGCCATTCATTCTTTGCCTGAGCATAGCTTTGTATGACCTGTGTTAACCACGGTCGTGCCTGACTCAGTTCCTGTCTCTTTTTGTCTCCTTAGTGATTCCTTGCATACCGAACCAGCCTGGCTGTGGATCCGCTCTGGTCTTCTACACCTGGTCTGTATCCTGACCTCCTGGACACCCCTGGTCTGTATCCTGACCTTCTGGACACCCCGACCCCTTTACCTCAGTTTGTGGATTCCGACCTACTGCACCGACACACTTTATTCGAGCAAATACCCAGTATGTACCTGGCAGATACCTGGAATGCGCCGCTCCTCACCTCTGACAAGCCCCGTTGTGTTTGCCTTCCCAGCCTGGGTTCATGCCTGGCTGACGGGCGGCTGATCTGTTAAATGATAATGATTAGGATTTAATAGGCTGCAATGATTCGCGTGTCTACCAGATGGCATAAATTCATGAATTGTAATGCAGTATATATATATATACTGTGCAGTATTGCAGCCAGCGGGAATAAAATGCTTCAATCCCTGCATGGAAAATACCTCAATGCACTCGGGCAGAAAACAGTCACAAACCTCAATACACCCGGGTATACCCGAATTCGTGGGACTAGCCGAGCTCGAATAAAGTGTGTCGCCAGTGTACCTCCCGGCTCTGGACCCCAGGCTCTTGGTACCACCTATCTTCTGGAATCTCCCTTCTCGTCTGGTGAGTATCTTACTTTATCTTAAAGTTCCAGTAGTCTCTGCAGAGACCAGACAGGTAAGCCAGTATCAGTCGCTTTCTGACACTGACTTCCTGTTCCCTGTACCTGTTCCCTGTACCCCTGACTCAGATGTGACCGGGAGGTGGCCAGAGTTAGGTGCCCAGTTTAGGGATGCGGTGCAATCTGATCCAAGCTTGAAGGGCATGAGACTGTGGGCATCCGAGTCTAAGCCAAGCAATGGGTCTGATTACTTATTGTGGCACCGCGGGCTCCTATACAGAGAGGAAGGGACCACTGGGTTAGATGAGGTATGGACGGGGAAGAGACAGCTAGTGGTACCCCGGGTATATAGGCAGCATTTGTTTTGGTTAGCCCACTCCATTACACTAGCAGGCCATCAGGAGGTCACTAGGACGCGAACCCGGCTGTTGCAGTGTTACTACTGGCCGGGGGCATCCAGTGAGGCGGCAGAGTTCTGCTGATCCTGTGATGCCTGCCAGCGAGTAGGTAAGGCGGGTGACCATGTGAAGGCACCCCTGAACCCGTTATCGGTAATTGGGGAACCCTTTCAGCTGGTAGCTATGGACCTCGTGGGACCCCTCATGGTTCCCAGTTGGTCTGGAAAGCTCTACATTCTCACAGTGGCGGATTTTGCCACCCGGTACCCTGAGGTTGTAGCGCTTGCCAGTATTGATGCTAGGGCAGTAGCTAAAGCTCTGTTAACCATTTTTTCTAGGGTAGGTTTCCCTAGTGAGATCCTAACCGATCAGGGGCCGCAGTTCGTGAGTGAATTGCTCCAGTGTCTCTGGGAGGCGTGCGGGGTGAAGCACCAGCGCACGACCCCTTACCACCCCCAAACCAACGGACTATGTGAGAGGTTCAATGGTACCGTGAAGCAGATGCTGCGAACATTTATAGAGGCAGAGGGAAAAGACTGGGAGATTCACCTGCAGCATTTGCTGTTTGCGTACCGAGAGGTACCGCAAGAATCCACAGGCTTCTCTCCCTTTGAGCTGCTATATGATCACAGGGTACTGTGCTTCAGTATGTAGTAGATCTCAGAGACCGGTTAGAGATGCTCATGGGGTTGTCACAGGACAACCTTAGGGCTGCTCAGAGCAAGCAGAAGACTTGCATTGATCAGAATGCCCGTAGCAGAGAGTTCATCCCAGGACAGCAGGTACTTGTTCTCAAGCCCATTCGGGAGAACAAATTAATGGCTGCCTGGTCGGGACCGTATCCGGTACTGCGAAAGATGAATGAGTGCAACTATGTTGTACAGGTAGATGCTGAGACAGGGAGAAATAAGACTTATCACATCAACATGCTGAAGGAGTACATAGCACAGAGTGTGGCATCGGTTCTGGCCATATGCAGCCCACCGATGGGGGATCCGGCAAGCAATGCTCTGCCTGATCTCCTGGGGGAGGCTAGGCAGGGAGGTACCATAGAGCAGATGGAGATAGGGGCTCAGCTGAGTGTCAGGCAGAGAGCAGAAGCCAGGGCTATGCTAGAGCAGTATAGGGCTCTGTTTTCAGACAAGCCAGGGAAGACACACATTGCAGAACACCCAGTGCTGACAGGGGATCTGAGAGCTCTGCATAAGCATGCTTATAGAGTGTCCGCAGAGGTGAAGGGCAGAATAGAGAGGGAGGTAGAAGAGATGCTGGCCCTAGGGGTAATTGAACTGTCCCAGAGCCCTTGGGCTTGTCCGGTAGTCCTGGTGCCTAAGAAGGACGGAACCACCCGGTTCTGTGTGGACTACCGGCAGCTCAATGCGGGCATGGTGTCAGATGCCTACCCCATGCCCCGCATGGATGAGTTGTTAGATGAACTCACGGGGGCAAGGTATCTGCCGACTATGGATCTCGGTAAAGGGTACTGGCAGATCCCTTTGACCCAGGAGGCTAGAGAGAAGTCTGCATTTATTACCCCAAGTGGCCTCTATGAATTTCTAGTGATGCCATTCGGGATGAAAAATGCACCGGCTACCTTTCAACGCCTGGTCAATCGCTTGCTGGAGGGTATGCAAGGGTTTGCAAGGGCATACCTGGACGACATTGCTGTCTTTAGTATTTCGTGGGACTCACACTTAGTGCATGTAGCTGCGGTGCTAGCCAGGATTAGGGAAGCGGGACTCACGTTGAAACCCACCAAGTGCTTAGTAGGGATGGCAGAGGTATTGTACCTAGGGCACAGAGTGGGTGGCGGGCATCTTAAGCCAGAACCAGCTAAGGTGGAAGCTATAGTGCAGTGGCCCATTCCCAAACCCAAGAAGCAAGTCATGGCTGTCCTAGGCACCGCAGGATACTACAGAACGTTTGTCCCTCAGTATAGCGCCACTGCTAAACCCCTGATTGACTTGACCCTGAAGCGACAGTCTGTGCTGGTAGTCTGGTCTCCTGCCTGTGAGGTCTCGTTTCAGGCATTAAAGACTGCACTAGCTAGCGCCCCTATACTTGCTGCTCCAGACTATGCAAAAATGTTCCTGGTGCAGACTGATCCCTCAGACTATGGCATTGGTGCTGTACTCAGCCAAGTGGGGGAGAAGGGTGATGAGCACCCGGTAGTATAACTAAGCCGCAAAACTGCTGCCCAAAGAGGTGGCATATGCCACCATTGAGAAGGAGTGTCTGGCCATAGTGTGGGCTCTAAAGAAGTTACAGCCTTATTTGTATAGCAGACATTTCACAGTAATAACTGACCACAATCCTTTGAGTTGGTTACAGAGGGTGTCGGTGTAAAATGCAAAATTTTTGCGCTGGAGTCTTGCCTTACAGGAGTGGAACTTCACCATCCAGCACAAGAAAGGAAGTGAACATGGTAATGCTGATGGCCATTCCTGCCAGGACATCCCTCAGGACTTACTAACTTCAAGAGCTGGCAGGTCAGCCCAGCCACCGTGCGGGGTGGTCAGGGCAGTCCCTGCGTCTTGAGTGGGGGAGGTGTGATGGGGAGGAAAGGGTTAATACCTGATTTGCCATGCATTACTGTTGTTGCCCTGTCCCTGACATTTTTATTCCCCATTTGCAGTCCATTCCCTGTCTGCGAGGGTTAAAGACAAGATACATTGCTTGCCATACCCTCTAACCAACATATGATAGAAGATCTTAAATGTAAGACAGGAGGAATTTTTTTTGTAAGTCCATGCAGGAATTACTTGGACATCCAGCTGTGATATGGGTGAATGAGCTTCGGTATTTTTATGACCAAGCCTCAAAGAGATCGAGCTGATTAGCATCTTCCTGTCTAAAAGAGTGTCAGTTATGATAAGACCCAGCAGACCCATAATGCATACAAAACTGACATACTGATGCACAGCAGATGTCAGGCTAGTGACCCCTCCGGTCAAAAATCAGACTTAGTGGTCCCAAGAAATGGGTGTAGCCCAGGTATGCTAAGTGGCATGGGCGTCAACCTGACCCATGCGCCCTGCCCACTGGACAGCCCTTTTGACCGGTCTTAGGAACTGTGGGTCACTTGGCTATTCGTATTTTTTTGTTGTTCCCACAAGGGGATTGGATCCACATGTTAAAGATAGCTTTGGCCAGTCTATAACTGTGGCTCCCCATGTATTTCCCAGTGTGATTCCTGAATTTTAATCCATGATGTAAAGATGCAAGACTTTGTTCCAGTACAGCAGCAACCAGTCCAGGAGTGAAGGGGTTAACAACCACATAACCACAGCACTTTTAAAACCAAGGCTGCATTTCTTGCACTGGCAAGCAAAAGACAATTTCTTTCGTTCAAAAGACAATTTATTTCGTTTCCTGATCCCAGTGAGTGTGGTTTTAAGTGTATTCTGCAGATATCGTGTGTTTGTCTATTAAGGAAATAAATCACAATTTATTTTGCAATTTGTTCTGTTCAATCAAGTACCCAGAAATATAAATGTGTTGATAAAAGTTGATGTCATCGTGACAACAAGTGATCACATGTTTATATTATAGCGTGTTTTAGCTAGTTCTGACTCTGAGTATCACCTATTTAGACACAGAGACTGAGATTGTTCTCTAGGTAGGGAATGATTTTCCCTACCCTATATTACATGGTACACTAGAATTTATGTGTTATGCACACTTATCAGCTACAAACTCATTCATCCTAGCATATAGCTGTTTTGATCACGTCAGTATCTAGAGGTAGACCCTGTCTATTTTAACCTTTTGAGTGTCTTTAGGAGATTTGAAATAAATTGTTTATATTTTGGTACACCCTTGTGCTCGTATGGGATACTTTTCTGTTTGTGTCTCTATTGACAATGATCCCGTAGCACCGCTGGCATAATAATTTTAGTTTATAACAGTGTGTGTGTGTGTGTGTGTGTGTGTGTGTGTGTGTGTGTGTGTGTGTGTGTGTGTGTGTGTGTGTGTGTGTGTGTGTGTGTGTGTGTGTGTGTGTGTGTGAGGGGGTGGGATGACTGACTGGGTCACTCTCTCTATCTCTCTCTGTGTTACTCTCTCTCTCTTTGTTATTCCCTGTCACTCTCTCAATCTCTGTCTCTCATCCTCTCTCCCTGTGTGTCGCTCTCTCCCTGTGTGTCGCTCTCTCTCCCTGTGTGTTGCTCTCTCTCTCTCTCCCTGTGTGTCTCTCTCTCTCTCTCTCTCTCTGTGTCGCTCTCTCTGTGTCGCTCTCTCTCTTTCTGTGTATCTCTCTCTCTGTGTGTTGCTCTCACTCTCTCTCTCTATCTGCGTTTCCCTCTCTCTCTCTCTCTGTGTGTGTCGCTCTCTCTCTCTGTGTGTCGCTCTCTCTCTCTGTGTCGCTCTGTCTCTCTGTGTTGCTCTCTTTCTGTGTGTGTCGCTCTCTCTCTCTCTGTGTTGCTCTCTCTCCCTCTGTGTGTGTGTTGCTCTCTTTCTCTCACCCACACTTTGTCTCTCTGTCTGTCTCTCTCTCACAGTGTCTCTGTCTCACACTCTGGACCTGGATATCTTATTGACCCATATATCTTAAGTGGCCTATACCTACACCAAAATAACCTATACTGCTTTCTTTCAGGTCTGACTCTCAAGTTTAACACGGGAGAAATCGGAATCCCCCCTAACCCAGAAGACAGGTAAGAAACACCTCCCCTCCAACATATAACATTGCTGGAATGAGGGTACCTGGACTGCGGATCAGGTAAAATCACACATACACACACACACACGTAACAAGGACTGATTGTAGTATAATGTAATACAATAAATAAACTTATGTCAAAAACGAATGTTGTTCTTACTAGGAATGTATTCAATTTATTTTATTTGATTTTTTTAAAGCGGGCCTTGGGCGGGGCTGGGGGCGGGATTGGGTGCGGGACTAGTGTGGGGTTGGGGGTGGGACTAGGTGGTGAGTAGATATTTTTTGTTCGGCGAGTATATTTTTGGGTGATTTGTCGATATATTATATAAATATATATATAAACAGACACAAAGAGTAGCGCTAAATAGTTAGCGATTAAAGTGATAAATTTGAAAATGTATGTGAATAAATGTTAATAAAGATGATTAAATAACTTATTAACTGTGATGATATTACTAATTATTCTAAATACATAAATGTATATTCTATAGTGCCAAATCATGATATTTCAATAGATATTAATATAAAACAAATGTGTGTATATATATATATATATATATATATATATATATATATATATATATATATATATATATATATATATATATATATATATATATGTATATATATATATATATATATATATATATATAACAAAGACCAACACAAAATTAAGTAGCGCTCAGGTGGATAATAGTGACAATATATATAGAATAATGATAATAAATTATATGAATCAATAAAAATCCTAATAAAAATCAACACACTTTTAACTACATATAACTTCAAACCATAAAGTGATAGTGAAAAAAACAAAGTCCAAAATAAATGTTCCACTTGAAAAATCCAGAGAGATAAAGGTCCCAATTGATGATCCAGGGAGCATCTGTGCAGCTTCAGATAAATGTGGTATAGCCAACCACTACGAATCTAAGAACAAAAAACAAACAGAAGCGCAAGCTCCATAGCATGTAACTGTTTAAACAAAAGTGTACATTTATTAAAAAACTGCAGCCCAAAGGAAATGCACTTACAGGATTAAAAAAAGCAACCATACGTGAGAGAGAAATCTCTGTGTGTGGTCATCTGCAGGGGTTAGAGGGTCCTAGGTAGGCAGGGTATATCTGCATAGCTTGTAGCCACCACCAACTCCTGTCACAATTTGGCGCCAGGAGACTGAGTCAATCAATGCCTCCACGTCCTTTGCTCCTGCATAGGATAGTTGCCAGCGCTTGAAAATGCAGCTAGTAAGATCGCAGGGACGCCCAGGACTCAGTGTAGACACACACGCAACACGATGACGTCACCAACCCTACGCGTTACGTCACACAAAGGCAACTTCGTCAGGGGTGAAGTTCAATTGATCAAACTTGATATAGTTCCAAAGAAGTCCAGAGAAGGAAACCCAGCAATGAGATCATAGGAGTATAAGGCCGGTTCAAAACAAGTGGTGTAGCCTCCCACAGATGAACCTAAAGATAAAAAACAAAAAGAAGCGCAAATTCCATAGCGCATGACTGTATAAAAATATGGCAAATTTATTAAAACAGTGATCCCAAGGAAATACACTTACAGGATCCTTTAAAAACACATGTGTGGGAGAGAAATCTCTGTGGCAGTCAAACAGCATGGACAGAGAGATCCACAGTGGGGGTTTTGCACCTGCACACCAAATGGATGCAGCATATAGCTAATGCCTCAAGCGTCCCAGCTCCTCTCAGTGCTTCACAGGCACTTCTTGTGCGTGTAGTAGAGCCCCTGCAGCAAGGGATTCAGCCGGCTGCAGCTGCAGGGAATTGCAAGGCACCTCTCTACAGTCCGATTGCGATGACGTTACCACGTCTCGTCTCAACGCATTTCGTCACTCAACGTGACTTCGTCAGGAATACGATTGGACGGCGCTTCACTTTACAGATGGACAATGACCCAAAACATAATGCGAAAGCAACCCAGGAGATTTTTTAAGACAAAGATGTGGAATATTCTGCAATGGCATAGTCAATCACCTGATCTCAACCCGATCGAGCATGCATTTCACTTGCTGAAGAAAAAACTTAAGGCAGAAAGACCCACGAACAAACAACAACTGAAGAGAGCTGCAGTAAAGGCCTTGCAAAGCATCATAAAGGAGGAAACCCAATATTTGGTGATGTCCATGCGTTCCAAATTCAAGCAGTCATTGCCTGCAAAAGATTCTCGACAAAGTATTAAAAATTAACATTTTATTTATGATTGTGTTAATTTGTCCATTTACATTTGAGCCCCTGAAATAAGAGGACTGTGTATGAAAATGGTTGCAATTCCTAAATGTTTCATACTATATTTTTGTTCAACCCCTTGAATTAAAGCTGAAAGTCAGCACTTCTATTGCATCTCTGTTGTTTCATTTCAAATCCATTGTGGTGGTGTACTGAGCCAAAATTATGAAAATTGTTTCAGTGTCCAATTATTTCCGGACCCATCAAAATGACACACGAATTTTAAATTCCTGTCATTAGTATTTAAATATATGATGAACTCATCTAATAATCGTAGACCCCCAGACCAAATAAACATCACGTCATCAATGTAGCGACGCCATAGCACCAAATTTGCACCCAGTGGGCAGTTGTTCCAAATATAATCCTCCTCCCACATGCTCATGAAGAGGTTGGCGTAACTGGGTGCAAATTTCGTGCCCATGGCAGTTCCACATGTCTGTAAATAAAATTGTGAATTGAAACAAAAATCATTATGAGTGAGAATGTGTTGTATACTTTCTAACAAAAAACATTTCAAACCTGGTGTGATATCGGTGTTAGTGTCCAGTACTCGATATCACACCAGGTTTGAAATGTTTTTCAGCCGTATATTCTCTACAAGTCTGTGTGTGTGCGTGCAGTAATTGTAAAATGAAACGCATAGGCGTGTTAGAGTATTACATTTTTGGCGCATACAGTGCTCTCCCTCTCGCCCCTGCACACACACAAGGCTAAAGTACTATTTCAACTTCTTATCTACAGTACAACTCTCCCACACCATTCCTTGGAATGGATGGCTTTCTGGCTTCAATCTTCACAAACTTGTCATCACATTCCTGTGTGTATAACTTAGAGAGCCTGGTGTCACATTTCTGCTCATGCGTGTATAACGTCACATTCATTTAGAAGTTCAAGTCTGACAATTTTTTTTTTTTGTTATTTTTTTGGTATCGCTTCCAGACATGTGCCTGCATAAAAATTCTTGATATTCTGATATTCCATCGGTACTATAGCTTTTTAATGCAACACTAGTCATGCACATGCTTTATGTGATTTTTATTTATTTGGGGGTGTGGGGATCAAAACATTATGATGACCTGTTAAAAATATTTCTTTGAATGACAGTACAGGTAATCTTTCATGTAGCTTTACCCCCCTCCCACCTCCCGCACACACACACAAGAATTTCAACTTCTTATCGACACCTCCCACAGACCATTCATATGACTCATCCATCCACCAACCAAGGGGCCCCAACCCTTTGAGGCTTTGTTTAGGGTAACGCTTGCGCACGTGTGATAATCCCTTCTCAAATTTAATATGTTAATCTGATTAGTCTTCTTGGCAACTACAGAAACTAGTGTAGACTTGTGAGGTTTACAACGTACTGTACTGTTTAGATGAATGTAATGAATAGAAATGTGTATCCACACCTTCCCGAATTTAATATGTTAATCTGATAAACCCTTTTTGGCAACTACATTAAGTAGTGTAGCCCACCTCTAAGCACTTCACACACAAACTCAAAGCCTTCTTGAAGAATCCCCCCCCCACACACATTCAAAGTGAATTTAAAGTTCAAAGGAAAAAAAAGAGATTTAAAAAAAACCATCATCTGAATCATGTTTTTGATAATTTACCTTTTTTTGTCATTCTTTCTTTTTCTTTGGGGGCGGGGTGGTTATGATTATCATAAATGTAATGAAATATTTATGTTATTTTATCAGGAATTAAAAATACAAATAATCATGAATAATACAAAATTCAGTCTTTATCTTCTTTGTATATGTACTGTAGTTCTTCTGTTAGTTGAAAATTGAGGGCCGGTGGATAATCATGAAAGAATGATAAATACAAATAATCATGAATAGGCACATTTAAAATAATAAAACAGTAATACAAATGTTTAGTCTTTCTCTTCTTCGTCATGGCCACATTGCATTTTGTAGTTCATTGAGAGAGGGGTGGGTTTGTGTAAATCATGACTATACTGTAGATACATTATACACACAGTTCACATAATTTGCACATGATACCCCCTCCCCCCGCCCGTCCTTTTTTAGTGCAGCTCTCTCTGAAAAGGAAAGAAAAAATTAGTGCAGTTACAGTAAGTGCATATAATGGCATTGTGTACAGTATTGCTATTTCATATTGGACTACGCATTAACTACTGTCAAACTACTGTATACTGGAACTACTGTATGACTACTGTAAAATACTTTGTAACAAGTTTGGTAGTGCAGCTCTCTCAGAAAAGAAAAAATGATTGCAGTTAAGTGCATATAATGGCATTGTGTACAGTATAGCTACTCCATATTGGACTATGCAGGTACTACTGTCAAACTACTGTATACGGGAACTACTGTATAACTACTGTAAAATATTTTGTAACAAGATTGGAAGTGCATCTCCCTCTGAAAAGAAAAAATTAGTGCAATTAAGAGCATGCTGTATACTGTAAAACAATCTGTGCCATACTTACCTGTATCATACTGTACTTGGTGTGCCTGTACTTACCATACTACAGTACAGTACTGTACTATACTACCTTCCTGATGCATGCCCATTACGCTCTATCACAATGGGCAACGCAGTCGCAATATGGTCAATATATTTATTACATCGTTCCGCGGTTAGTACATCGTTCCAAAAACTCAGTATGCCTTTCGACAACTCATCCTTTTTTGGAGGGTTTCACTACTTTGCGGATATAATCCTTTAGCTGATGCCAGACCATTTTGATAGGATTGAAGTCTGGCAATCTGTCATTGGAGGGGGAAAAAAAGGAAAAAAATTAGTTAAAGAGATACACAGTAAACAGTGGGAAAAAATGAGACACGGTTACCATACTTACTCCGCTGGTGTCTTCACCCAGTTGATACCGCAGGCAAGAATATGCGCAGTTGACGCGATGTGCTTTGGTTCGTTGTCCTGGTAGAAACGGGGACCATCTGGGAATTCACGTGTGATGTATTCCACAATCTCAGGCACTATTTGGTCTTGGAAAAAGCTTTATTCATGATTCCTGTAACAAGAAAAGTGCTCAAAATACTGCACACTAGTACAGTACAGTGCGTAAGGCAACAGCGTGTGAGTTTGGGCCTTTTTTTACCGTCAAAGATGACGATGCATCCTGGTCCACGCCTAGAGATGGCACCCCACACATGCATCTTCACTGGGTGTTTTGGACGCGGCTTCATAGATATGCGTCCTTTTTTGTGGAATGCAAAAGTGGCAAATCTCTCCAGAGATACAGTAGACTCGTCAGTAAAGATGCAATCCTGAAAAGTTTTACCACTGTCAATCCATGCATGTGCCTGGACCACTCTCTTGATCTTGTTGACGTCCCTTATCATAGGGTACGCTCTGTAATGACAAGGAATAATTTTATAGGTACAGTACAGTTTCTTAAACCACACTTTATCCTCCTGAACTGTCCAGTACTAACCTCACACCTCCATATTTTCATCCAATTCTGCGTCTCATCTTCTTGATGCTGATCTCTGATACGGTTAAATGGTGATTTTTATGCAGAGTGTCTTTGACCCTCAAGGCACTCCTCCTCATTCTCTTCACTTATTTGGTCAACCAGAAGAGTTGTCTCCCTACAGGAAACAACAATACGTTACAGTAGCCCACAAGTACAGTACATAATTTATGCTCAGGCCTACAGTATGGCTAAATATATATAATACTGTAATATAATAGTTATATAAATATACAGCGATAACAATAATAATAGATACATATAGAATAGAGTTATATAAATATACAGCGATAACAATAATAATAGATAGATATAAAAAAGAGTTATATAAATATACAGCGATAACAATAATAATAGATATAGAATAGCGTTATACAAATATACAGCGATAACAATTGTATTGTATTGTATGTCTTTATTTATATAGCGCCATTAATGTACATAGCACTTCACAGTAGTAATACATGTGGTAATCGAATAAATAACAGATAATATAAATAACAGGTCATGGGAATAAGTGCTTTAGACAAACATAACATTAAAGAAGAGGAGTCCCTGCCCCGAGGAGCTTACAATCTAATTGGTAGGTAGGGAGAACGTACAGAGACAGTAGGAGGGAGTTCTGGTAAGTGCGTCTGCAGGGGGCCAAGCTTTATGTATCATGTGTTCAGAATATCCACAGTGCTATTCATATGTTTCTTTAAGCAAGTGTGTCTTAAGGTGGGTCTTAAAGGTGGATACAGAGGGTGCTAGTCGGGTACTGAGGGGAAGGGCATTCCAGAGGTGTGGGGCAGTCAGTGAAAAAGGTTTAAGGCTGGAGAGGGCTTTAGATAAAAAGGGGGTAGAAAGAAGACATCCTTGAGCAGAACGCAAGAGTCGGGATGGTGCATAGCGAGAAATTAGGGCTGAGATTTAAGGAGGGGCAGAAGAGTGTAAAGCTTTAAAAGTGAGGAGAAGAATGGAGTGTGAGATGCGGGATTTGATTGGAAGCCAGGAGAGGGATTTCAGGAGGGGAGATGCTGAGACAGATCGAGGAAAGAGTAGAGTGATTCTGGCAGAAGCATTTAGGATAGATTGTAGGGGAGACAGGTGAGAGGCAGGAAGGCCGGACAGCAGGAGGTTACAGTAATCAAGACGGGAGAGAATGAGGGCCTGAGTCAGAGTTTTAGCAGTCGAGCAACAGAAGAAAGGGCGTATCTTTGTGATATTGCGGAGGAAAAAGCGACAGGTTTTAGAAATGTTTTGAATGTGAGGTGCCAATGTGAGAGAGGAGTCGAGTGTGACCCCTAGGCAGCGTGCTTGGGCTACTGGGTGGATGATCGTAGTTCCAACAGTAATGTGGAAGGAGGTAGTAGGGCCAGGTTTGGGAGGAAGTATGCGGAGCTCTGTTTTAGCCATGTTGAGTTTAAGGCGACGGAGGGCCATCCAGGATGATATAGCAGAGAGACATTCAGAAACTTTGGTCTGTATAGCAGGTGTAAGGTCAGGTGTTGAAAAGTATATTTATGTGTCGTCAGCATAGAGGTGATATTTAAACCCAAAAGATGTTATTAGGTCACCTAGAGAGAGTGTGTACAGAGAAAAGAGAAGAGGTCCCAGGACAGAGCCCTGGGGTACCCCCACAGAGAGATCAATAGAGGAGGAGGAGGTGTTAGCAGAAGAGACACTGAAAGTACGATGGGAGAGGTAGGATGAGATCCAGGATAGAGCTTTGTTCCGAATACCAAGAGTATGGAGAATGTGAAGGAGAAGAGGGTGGTCCACGGTGTCAAATGCTGCAGAGAGGTCGAGTAATATGAGCAGAGTGTAATGACCTCTGTCTTTGGCAGCATGGAGGTCGTCAGTTATTTTAGTGAGGGCTTTTTCCATGGAGTGAGCAGTGCGGAAGCCAGATTGTAGAGGGTCTAGGAGAGAATAGGTGTTGAGAAAATGGAGCAAGCGAGAGAATACAAGACGTTCAAGGAGTTTAGAGGCAAAAGGCAGGAGGGAGACAGGTCGATAGTTAGAAAGACAGGTAGGGTCAAGCTTGCTGTTTTTGAGTAATGGTATGACTGTTGCATGTTTGAAGGAGGATGGAAAGGTTCCAGAGCAGAGGGAGGAGTTAAAAATGTGTGTGAGCGTAGGGATTATAGTAGGAGCAAGAGGTTTTAGGAGATGGGAGGGAATGGGGTCAAGAGGGCAAGTGGTAGAGTGAGAAGTGGCGATCAACAGCGACACATCCTCCTCTGAGACAGTGGAAAAAGAGTCAAGGAAGGCAGGAGGAGAGTTAGGAAGAGGTGTAGGATGGGAAGAAGAAACAGAGGGGATGTTCTGACGTATGGATTCCACCTTTTCCTTAAAATAGTCAGCAAAGTCCTGAGCGGAGATGGAGGAAGGAGAGGCAGCTGAGGGTGGTTTGAGTAGAGTATCAAAGACAGAGAACAGTCGGCGTGGGTTAGACTTTTGCATGTTGAATAGTGCAGAAATGTAGGCTTGTTTAGCTTGCGAGAGGGCAGATTTGAAACAGGATAGCATAAATTTGTAGTGAAGGAAGTCTGCGAGAGTGTGAGACTTCCTCCAGAGGCATTCAGAGGAACGAGTGGAGGAACGCAGCATGCGTGTGTGGGAATTTAGCCAGGGTCTAGGATTTGAAGGGCGAGTGCGGCAGAGAGAAAGTGGGGCATGTAGATCAAGAGAGGAGGACAAGACAGAGTTGTAGTTCCTGACCAGGTTGTCGGGGTCTGTAGTGGAGCTGAGAGAGGAGAGGGAGGAGGGTAAAGTGGACTCAAAGTCAGGTAAGTGAATAGAGCGCAGGTTTCTGCAGAACCGGGGTGTAGATGGAGGTGGAGAAGGGGAGAAGCGAGATAGAGAGAATGAGATGAGATGTTGGTCAGAGAGAGGAAAAGGGGAAATGGAGAAATCGGAGAGAGAGAAGTTCTTAGTGAAAACCAGGTCTAAGTAGTGGCCATCCTTGTGGGTGCTGGCTGCAGTCCACTGTTGAAGGCCAAAAGAAGAGGTTAGAGAAAGAAAGCGGGAAGCCCAAGGGAGAGAGGAGTCATCAATGTGGCAATTGAAGCCCCAAGGAGAAGAACAGGGGAGTCTGAGGAGAGGAAGAAAGAGAGCCAGGATTCAAAGTGAGAGAGAAAGGCAGAAGGGGGATGAGTAGAGGTAGGTGGGCGATAGATGACCGCCACATGAACAGGGAGAGGAGAGAAAATCTGGACAGTGTGAGCCTCAAAGGAGGGAAAAGCAAGAGAGGGAGGAATAGGAAGGGTTCGGTAACGACAGAGAGAGGAGAGCAGGAGCCACACGTCTCCACCCCTGCCATCAGTGCGCAGAGTGTGGGAGAAGGAAAGGCCACCATAGGAGAGGGCAGCTTCCAGAGCAGAGTCAGACTGAGTGAGCCAGGTCTCAGTAATAGCAAAGAGAAGCAGGGAGTGAGAGAGAAAGAAGTCATGCACAGAGAGGAACTTGTTAGAGAGGGAGCGAGCATTCCAAAGGGCACAGGAGAAAGGGAGAGAGGAGGGAGGGTGGCAGGGGATGGGTATGAGGTTGGAGGGGTTGACACCAGAAGGAGTAGAGGTTGCAGTTGGCAGGCGAGGACGAGCGCATGTAGGAATAAGACAGGGACCAGGATTGGGAGAGATATCCCCAGAAACAAGGAGGAGAAGCATGGATAGAAAGAGGATGTGTGAGGATGATTTGTAGGGGTGTTTTTTAGTGCAGGGGATATAGCTGTATGGTGTCAGAGGACGCAAGTAAGAAAGGAGTTCATGTGAACAGAGAAGTGGTGAAGGAAGGAGAGATGGAGATATATGAATAGAGTTAGAGACATACTGAGGCTGGTAAAAAGAAGTGCATAATTTGAGAAGAAGTGAACTCACAGCAAATATAAATGGTAAAGGCAGCATCACAGCAGTAATGATGCAGTCTGGTATTGATGATATCCTCCTTTCCAGCATAGTTTAAATGCAGGAATCAGGGCCAGATGGGGTGTCCACTTCTTCCTTACTTCTTTTGATCTATCTTTTAAACTTCAGTTGTTCAGTAGTCATGCCACTTATAATGGGCCACTTCAGTTGTTCAGTAGTCATGCCACTTATAATGGGCCACTTCAGTTGTTCAGTAGTCATGCCACTTATAATGGGCCACTTCAGTTGTTCAGTAGTCATGCCACTTATAATGGGCCACTTGGATAGGGGCTGCAGGCAGACTAGCTGTTCTGACTGGGTTTATATAGGCCTAAAAAGTCACCTGACAGTGTGGTTCTGTCTGCTTAATTAGCACATCTGAGGCACATTCAAACAAATGGTTTTCTACACAGGGTGTTCCCTGCCTAGGTGGTAACACTTAATTTGATTAGGGGTAGACAGAAAACAGCATTCAGAGATGGTTTTTACCTAGCATTGGATCACTTGCATATACTATATACAGTAATACACACAGCAAAGGCTTCAATGATGATTTAGAGATGGTTTTTACCTGAGGAGAGAAGAAGGATAAGATCCATTAGGGTAAGAGTTCCTTCCTTTTAAACTTCAGTTGTTCAGTTGTTTAGTAGTCATGCCACTTATAATGGGCCACTTGGATATGGGCTGCATATATATATATACAGTATAACAGATAAATATATAACATACATATAACAGATATAATATTAACGGTACTTGATGTGTGTGTGTGTTTGTGTGTGTGCCATAATGTGAGTAAACTGTGTACTGTAATGGGGGGTTGTGAGTGCGTGAGTCATAATGAGTAATAATGAAGTGAGTGATAATTAAGGAAAGAGGTGCAACTCACTTTCAAATAGAATTGATTATAAGAATGTAGGAATGCAATTATGATAATTGAGGAAGGAGGTGCAACACAAAAACAAATTGTACAGTACAGTTTATCTAATAATTGCTAAGAAAAAGATTCTGTTAAAAACAATAAGCCATCTAACCAATAAAAGTGCTATTGCAGTACTGCATGGTACAGAAAACATACAGTATTCAAAATACTTTACAGTACTTACGCGGTAGTTACCGTTGCTGTCCTCTTTACTTTTTTGGTCTTACCGTGGGCATGATAGCTCACGGTGGCTGCTGGTACAACGAGGCCAGAAGTACTTAACCAGCGTTGAATATCTGCAATTCGTTGTCCTCTCGTGTACATCTCCTTTATTCTCATGCTGAGATCTTTAGAAATTTTTTATCAGGCATCGCTGCGTGTAGAAAGAAATACAAGCACAAGAATGTATATTTGATGTTTAGTCGATGTGTATTCAATGTGCAGTGAATCCACAAAATGGATGGTGTATTTATACTTTAATGAGTCAAATTAGAGTATGCCCACTTTTAACACCTGCACCTCGTCGCCATGCATAAAAGGTGACACACATTGCATAGCCTCCCAATCGATGATCTGTATCTGAGCTTGCCCTTGTCCAGATACTGCATTGTGCCATCTGCTTCCATGGATCAACCCCGATTCTACGGACCCAAGAGCCTACTCTCTTCTGCCGTGCCTGTCGTGCAGAAAAAGCAAAAGGCGGCAGCCGTTTCCAAGCTTAGGCTAATAAAGAAAACCTTCTGACGACTCCAAAGGCTAAGGCTTTTAAGAAGCCTTATTATGTCAAGAAGAAATTCGCTGATGTAGACATTAAGCAAAACAAATGGAAGCCAACCCATTGAAACCCACAGAACCCACAGGTCACCTCTTCCATCACTCCTCGATGACGCTGCCGCTGCTCTCCCGGAAACCCACAGGTCACCTCCTCCATCACTCCTCGATGACGCTGCCGCTTCTCTCCCGGAAATCCACAAGTCACCTTCTCCATCACTCTTCGACGACTCTATCGCTTCTCTCCCAGAAATCCACAGGTCACCTCCTCCATCATTGAATTCTCAATGTGGAACCTGCGCTGCAATGCAGAGTCCGTTAGGTATAACCTTATATTGATCCAGAATAAATCCACAACACCATAGGGGGTAATAAGTGAATGATGACACTGATCCTGTGGTATGGTTTCCTTATTGGGGACCTATATTCCCTGCAGGGACTGGGCAAAGGAAATAAGCCCTGCACAGAACCTCATTGGGATGGGCCCTGGAACACTCATATGTCACAAGTGTATATCAGATTGAATAAAGTCTGTTACTCACAATATTGGAGTCTCCCCATACAGTTGGTGTGTGGAGCGTGCTGCTTCTTGTAGAATATCCAAGTAAACATCCATGTAGAAAAAGGCGCACAGCAAAAAGAGAGTGGGTCAAAGCTACTAAAAAAATAACCTTTATTGGTCCATAAAAGAGAAAGGGAGGTACAAAAAACCCTCCTACATGTTTCGTGCACCAAGCACCCAAGTATCCAAATACAATTGCATTGCCCCTTATAAACCCCTTACTTGTAGCTCCGTTTTAAAGCCAAAAACGTGGTGACGTCACTGTGCGCGCCCATCGCGCACATGTGGTGACGCGGCAGGACTAAGAGGGATGTGTTGCCAGTGCTTGCCTGCCCTTCTACAGCCCCACGCCTCTCCTGCGCATGCGCAAACAGGCAGCGCCCCCGCACGTGATGACGTCATGCGTCCGGTCCCCCCTGTGCGCGCGCATCAAGCTGGCAGCCGAGGGAACTGAATAGGCATGTTGTTATTGCCCTAAGTTCCCATAAAGCATCACAGCAGCACACGCGCCGGAGGCCCCACCCCCCCACACATCATCACTAATGGATAACCAATCCAAGAGGTATAGGTACTATAGAAAAACTAGACAACTTTATTCAACAATTAGTTTAAAAACAACATAATCTATTATCTAATAGCTAATAACAAAATAATATACTAACAAATGTAATTTAGAAACAAAAGCACCTCCTAGGATGCAGGTATAACTCCAGGAAAGATGTTATAGTTACAGTATGATTGTGGGGAAGCATAAAGGCATACATGCTAGTATATAGAAAATATTGTTGTCAATAGGAATGGCACCACAAGATATCTTGAAGTGATGGATTAAATAGGACCATATATCTATAGTATCAATTATATATTAATATACACTATATTTATGTGATAGAAATATCCACTAAAGTTGTGAGATATAAAGAAACATTTATACTGTAGAAATTACCTCATGTGTGATCATCCTGGATAGTTTCAAAATAATCAAAACAACATATACTATATAATAATAGGTTATGGTGGGACATAGTGTCCCTGGAGAATTATATTGCAAAAAAAAGAATCCCCCGGGGCTAAATGGATTAAGAAAGCTCCCACATTTGGCTTCCAAAATAGAGACTTTGAAACTGTAAGGAATCCGCTCCGCAGTTTACTGGTTGCCTTACCTTGCAGACAGGGCAGTCCTGGAGCACCTCTCCTGATGTTTGCTGCAGCCTTGATTCACTCACCAAAGCAATACACACTCCCTCTGGTATCTATTGCAGCTGTGCAGCCTATCACTGCAACCTAGACTTGCATTCACTCATTGGAGCAGTACCTTCACACCCCCCTCCGGGGATTGGCCCGCTGGCCTTTAAGTACTGTCTTCCCATAATGCTCCCGGCCGAGCATAGTCATAACTGGATGTCTACTGTTTTGCCACAAGCCCTCGCTTGTTCTCCTATGCTGATACCAGGTTCCGCCCTGCGTCCTTCAGCTTCCTTCAAGCCGCTTGTTCTCCTATGCTGATACCAGGTTCCGCCTTGCGTCCTTCAGCTCCCTTCAAGCTGCTTGTTCTCCTATGCTGATACGGAGGTTCCGCCCTGCGTCCTTCAGCTTCCTTCAAGCTCCCGCTTGTTCTCCTGCGCTGATGCAAAGGTATCCCCTATGTCTTCAGCTTCCGGCTTTCCTGCACTGAGGCAAAGGTATTCCCCGCGCCCTTCAGTCTCCTGATTCCTGCACTGTAGCGGAGGTTTCCCTGTGGATCTTCAGCTTTCTGGTTCCTGGGCCTACTCTTTCCCTAATCTAGAGAGGCCGTGTCCTGGTTCCTGCGCTGTTACAGAGGATTCCCCAGCCGCTCAGGACTCTTGCGCTGTAGCACTGGTGCACCCGTGCAGCAAAGCGGTGTGCTATTCTGGTCTGCCTACCATCTCCTGTGACCAGTACCATGGGCCATGGTCGTCGCTCGCGCAGAGGCCAACCCCGCGCTCCTAAGCTGAAGCGGGGCTCTCCTGACTACCTGTTGCCGAACTCTTGCCTGAACAATGTTTATTCTGATATCTCCTGTCCTGACCCTGGCTTGTACAACGACGACGCTGTCTTCTCCTTTCCTGATCCTGCTACGTTTGACAACGAACTGCGCAATCCGGATCAGCCTGCGCGGTCTCAGGTCGGTGCTTTTACAACCCCACCTCAGCCTCGCGGTCCGACCCTGGTTTGTGGCGAGCAGAACCCTGACAGAAACATAATGGACTTTGGTTCTAAACAACAGCTCCTTTGAACTTATGGAATTAATAATCAAAGAAAAAGTTAAAGATAAGGTATCTTTAGATATTAAGATCAAGGAATTGCAAGATCAATTAGATAAGTTTAAAGATATTGAAGGCTTTAAGAACTTTCAACGCATTTTGCTCAGAACCATAGGAGACATAGAAAAGGAAATTATGGCAAAGAAATAGAACAAATTTGACCGGGACCGGTCAGATTATGATAAGAAACAAATATATAGCTGATTAAGGATCAACCAATATCCAGATAGATCACAGAGGGGCCCCAGAAGTAATTCTTCCTTTAGATCCACTCCACAGAAATCTATCCTCAAAGGCAGAACATCTGAGAAACCAGAGTGGAGATTCAGAAATATCTGATGTGGACGGTTCAGCACATGCTGTCTCTTTTGTGGATACCGACGATCAGTTGGTGTAAATGTCCAGGGAGTCTTCCAGATCAGGAAAGAAAGAGGCAACAACGAAGAAGAACAAAAGAAAATACGATCAACCGCAAAAAAACTTGTCCCTCTTCCAAAAGAAAGCAAAAAACCAGGAGAGGGAAAAGAAATCGAAGAAAAAAGGAAACCCAACAAGAAAAGAAAAACTCCTAACTGACATGGACTCTATAATTAATCTTTCACAAACAGAGTTATCTGCATCTGAGATATCACTCCTTAAAAAGGGCTCAAATTCGCACCAACTTTGGACCTCGACCTGATTAATACTGTGGTCGACGTACATAAGTTCGTCCGAAAAATTACACTAAAGAAGTTTTTTCATTGTAAAAAATCACCAAATGGTGAACAGGATATATCATATAACTCTGTTTCTTTGCCACAGGATGCTAATGTCACACCCATTATCAATTCTCAGGATCTTTCCCACTCTCAGTATTCTACAGATCCTATATATTGTTTATCTCATGTTGAATCTAATGCCCCCTTCTCTCCTTGTATTTCCCAGGGTCTTTCTCAATCTCCGGCAACCAGAGAACTTTCAGAATATACGAATAAGCTCCTTTCTCAGTCTATGTTCTCTTGTGATAATTCCCAGGGGTCTACATTGCATGGGGATCCATTGGTTACTCATGACATCGTCCGGCCTCCGACGGACCGTCTGTCTTCCTTCAGGGAGATTTGTGCCCTGAGGGACATGGACGATCTTTTGGAGGAACAGGGTGATCTTATGGGGGACCCCATGGTCCCTTTCTTTGGGGAATGGAAATCTAAACTTAAAGTTAATTCAGTATTTTATCCTACCTATTCCAAAGGACCTTATGTCTCTATGTTTGAGAATCTTGTCATTAGGGACTTGAGGATACTTGCGGAGGGCTTTTCTTTCTCTCCTTCTTATTTAGACAGAGACAATCTCAATGGAGAAGAAAGGTTGGCCCTAAAGAACCTTTGAGACAACCATGATCTTATTATCAAGAGTGCTGATAATGGAGGGGCGGTGGTGGTCCAGAGTAGGACAGACTATATCAAGGAGGCATTGCGCCAACTTGAAGATGGTTCCTACTACTCTGGCCTACCACAGGACCCAACTGATACATATCTCAAGTCCCTCATAGATTTGGTAGATTTAGTTTTGATTACCAATGTCCTTTCCAAGGAGGAGGCGGGCTTTATTGTTAATATGCATCCTACAGCCGCGGCCCCTTTTATTCTAACACTTCACCGATATATTCCGGTGACTAATTCCGAATGCCAAGTGCTTCGCCACGTTCGTGCGGCGTTTGTGCCGTATTCATGTCGCAATCATGCCGGCGTCACCCGCGCTTGATCTGTTTAATGAGATTGTTTTGAATTTAATTGGTTGCAATTCTTCGCGTATCCGCCAGGTGGCAGATATTCATGAATTGTAATGTGCATGCGCTTCAGTAATGTGTCGACTTGCAGGTGTTTAAAAAATACCACAGTGGTCCTTTGTGAATTGACCTTGGTACTGAAGAAGTTGTACAACATTGTATCTATTTAGGCGTTTCATATTAAAAATTAAATGCAAAGTGTCTGGTGTTCTTTTCCACTGTCCAGAGAGGTCCAGAGATGAGTACACCACTGCAGTCCATGTTCAAAAAGCACAACATCACGTACGCTTATTTAATATGGTCAGCAATTAGTTCAGCAGATGATAAGATGGCCACAGTTGGTCAAATTTATCAATATTTAATCGAAAATTATGACTTTTACAAATTTTTACCAGATACTCTGGGGTGGAAGCTTGTGATAAGGAAATTTTATGCATCGATCCACGTTTTTTTCGTATTGCTCCTGCACCCGGAGTTAAAGGAGGGTATTGGTGTGTTGTCCCTGAATTTTCCAGTATCTTTGATCATGGAGAGTTCAAAAGGCGAAAGATCATGGTAAAACCAACTAAGAATCGTCAGTCCCAGGCAAGCAATGAGCCAGCGCCAGCACCGGCTTCAAATAACGGTCCGATCGTCTGTGAAAACCTGCTGACCGGCAACCCTTGCTATCAGCCCCCGTCTGGATACCTGCAGGATACCTGAGCAGGATTTCACGTACAGATACGTACGTACAGATACCAGCAAGCTTGCATGTACCAAAGCAATTTCCAGCTTCATCAGCAGTCAACTACTGCTGTCACCTGTCAACTACGTGTATAATCAAGACTACGGGACTGGCAGTGGCTCGGCGCCAACCGAATGGCAAAGTCTATGTGGGTACAGCTGCCGTATGTAATTATTTTTTTACCATATAAACACCAATGCACAGAAAAGCGATTCTCCTGTAATCAATCACTTTGCATATTGTTATTTAGTTCTTGTAGTCACAATTCGCCAAAGTGTAGTCCATCAATATCATTGGCTGCGTAGCTTCTACAGTTAGGCGCATGCGCATTGGAACCTTGTTGAAATGCTTACAGTATGCGTCTCATCACATCAAGGCCCACGCGTGTACTGTATGTGAACAAGAGACGCCCCCCGAGAAAATAATTGTTGGGACTGACCGAGGGGACTGCGGGGACTGACTCTGGGAACTTCTTTAGGGGACTGACTAGTTTGAACTAACCATTACAGTATTTACAATATTTATTTTCCTTCTTCAGAAAAGAAACTTTGTCATCAGGCTGAGAACGGCAAATGGAGGGATTTCGATGGATAATATCGCTTTTTGTAACGATGCTTGCACACTGCTGAATCTGAATCAGTGCCATATTTATTGATTAGGATAGAATAACTGAGCTTTATTACATACTTTTTTACATACTGTACTGTATAATAAAACCCAAAAATAAAAAGTATGCATTCTGTACATGTATTACAGTACAGTATGTGTGTTCTACTGTAATAATAATACAAATACCGATAACGCATTTTAATACTGTTTAGATGTACTGTAATGCACAGTAAGTAAAAAAAAACGATAATAGTGTACTGTAATTAAAAACATACAGGTATATTTAAATAAAGCAGCAATTTATTTTATTGTGGGTGCAGTAAGTAAAAAAACATTAATGGTGTCCAATACAGTAAAAACATTGACAGTATGAATACAATCTACAACAATCAACATTATTTTTATTGGTGGAGTACTGTAGATAAAAAACATGAATGGTGTACTGTAATTAAAAACATACAGGTATATTTAAAAAAAGCAGCAATTTATTTTATTGGTTGAGTACTGTAAGTAAAAACACATTAATGGTGTACTGTAATTAAAACATACAGGTATATTTAAAAAAAAACATATCAGAATTCAATTTAAAACAATGAACAAGTCAGAAATGAATCAAAATTTTAACAGACGACCAATCACAAAGTGAATTCGATCCCCAGCAGATTGTCCTTCCAGGGCCGATGCCTTGTACTGTATGCCGCAAAATGCCATTAATGGAGTCTCGCACGATTTTCATTAAAGGATCGGTAATTGAAAAATAGCGCCGCAATTCCTCGCAATAGTCTTTCATAAATTTTCAGGAAGAGCCTTTTTCTCGCGATTCCCTTCGTAGTTTACATTGTGGGCCCACCCTAGGTACACCAGGTAAGGTACGTGGTGCTTGAAAATTAACAAGGCATGCCTCTGGGGTATACTAGCACTTGCAAACCTATACTTTTCCCTGAGTGGCTGGGGCAGCTCGCGCAGGATGATGTCGCGCACCGTCTCAATGCAAGCGTAAGTGGGTTGGATTCTGGGAGCGGGTGTACTTCTGGGAGCGGGTGTGCTTGTGGTGGCGGGCGAGGGTAGGTTGTCTGGGAGGATGATTTCCTCCTGTCTTGGTCTCCTTGTCAGTGTTGCCTCCTGGCGTGGTCTTGACGGAGTTGTCATGTCATCCTCGTCAACGGCATACATGAACACATATTCTTCTAATGGAGGGGGTGCGCTTGGTGATGGAAGGTTGAAGGTCCCATTCATCCCATCCATGCCACCCTCCTGCTCCGGCGTCCGAGATATAGGGGCATGAACTCCGAGCAAAATATGTATCCCCGCTATGTCAGTCTCTTTCTTCTCCATCCGTTGATCCATCTTCTCCATCCGTTGATCCATCTTCTCCATCCGTGTATCCATATGTAGCATGGTCTCTAAAAGAAGATCTATCTTTACCAGCATAGAGTTCCCAGGGATATCGACACTTAACCCATTCAGCATGCGGTCTAACGAGCTGGATCTTGTGCATGGGGTGCTGTGGACATCTGAATGGATGGGTGCATAATAGGATGAGATGGGGGTTCCCTGAAGATAAGTGGCAGCGTCGTCGAGGAGTGATGGAGTAGGTGTCTTGTGGATTTCCGGGAAAGAAGCGAAAGAGTCGTCGAAGAGTGAAGGTGAAGGTGCCCTGTGGATTTCCGGGAGAGAAGAACAGAGTCATCGAAGAGTGATGGAGAAGGTGTCCTCTGGGTTTCCGGGAGAGAAGCGGCAGCGACGGCGAGGAGTGATGGAGAAGGTGTCCTCTGGGTTTCCGGGAGAGAAGCGGCAGCGGCGGCGAGGGCTGATGCAGAAGGTGACCATTTGTTTTGCTTTGAGTGTACATCACTGAATTTCTTCTTTACATAATAAGTCTTCTTTAAAGCCTTACCTGTAGCCTTTGGAGTCATCAGAAGGTTTTCTTTATTAGCCTTAGCCTTTCGCTTTGGCCTTGGCTTGGAAACGGCTGCCAATTTCGCTTTTCCTGCATGACAGGCACGGCAGAGGCGAGTAGGTTCCTGCGTCCGTAGAATTGGGGTTGATCCATGGAAGCAGATGGCACAATGCAGTATCTGGACAAGGGCAAGTTCAGATACAGATCATCGAGTGGGAGGCTATGCAATGTGTGTCACCTTTTATGCATGGCGACGAGGTGCAGGTGTTAAAAGTGGGCATATTCTAATGTGAGTCATTAAAGTATAAATACACCATCCATTTTGTTGATTCACTGCACATTGAATACACATCGACTAAACATCAAATATACATTTGTGTGCTTGTATTTCTTCGACACGCAGCGATGCCTGTTAAAAATATTTATAAGGATCTCAGCATGAGAATAAAGGAGATATACATGAGAGCACAACGAATTGTGGATAATCAACGCTGGTTAAGTACTTCTGGCCTCGTTGTGCCAGCAGCAACCGTGAGCTATCATGCCCACGGTAAGAGCAAAAAAGTAAAGAGGACACCAACGGTAACTACCGCGTAAGTACTGTACTACTGTATACTGTAAAGTAATTGTCACTCACTTCATTATTACTCATTATGACTCACGCACTCACAACCCCCCATTTCAGTACACAGTTTACTCACATTATGACACACACACACAGATAAAGTACTGTTAATATTATATCTGTTATATATATGTTTTATACTGTATATCTTTTATACTGTATATATATACCTGTATACAGTACAATATTGTTATCGCTGTATATTTATATAACTCTATTCTATACAGTATATATATATATATATATATACATAGTTTCATAGTAGATGAGTTTGAAAAAAGACATAGATCAATCAAGTTCAACCTATGCTAAATTTAGACAATAGATACTTTATCCTATATTTATACTTACTTATTGATCCAGAGGAAGGCAAACAAAAAACCCCATTAAAGGGAAAATTAATTCCTTCCTGAATCCAAGAATTGGCAATCGGATTAATCCCTGGATCAACATCCTTCGCATGTATACAATTTGGTATATCCCTGTATATATATATATATATATATATAACTCTATTCTATACAGTATCTATCTATATTATTGTTATCGCTGTATATTTATATAACTCTATTCTATACAGTATCTATCTATTATTATTGTTATCGCTGTATATTTATATAACTCTATTCTATACAGTATCTATCTATTATTATTGTTATTGCTGTATATTTATATAACTCTATTCTATACAGTATATATCTATTATTATTGTTATCGCTGTATATTTATACAGTATAACTATTCTATTAAAGTAATACTGTATCTATATTTGGCCATACTGTAGGCCTGAGCATAAAAGTACAGCAGCGGCAGCTCTTATTCGAGCAAAAGCCGCTGGCTGTATGTGGCTGAAAAGCGGGTAGCCGCGGCGCGTGGCGGCGCACTGTGACGTCACAGTCACATGCGCGCCCGGCTTCCCCGTCTTCCCCGGCTTCCCCAGGCTTCCCCGACACCCCTGGAGATGACATTAAGGTAAGCGGGGGTTCGGGGAAGCAGAGTGGCAGAGCAGAAGGGGTACAGGGGTCCGGAAGCGTGTGTAAATTGCGCGCGATGGAGGAGGGGGGGTGAGTGGGGGAACGCGGCGGCGCGCGTGCATTACTGGCGGCAGCTGGGGCAGATCCCGGCATGCCGCCGGTATTTAGTTCAATAAGATATGTCGCTACTGTACCTGTACTTGTGGCCCACTGTAACGTATTGTTGTTTTTCCTTTAAACTGTAGGGAGACAACTCTTCTGGTTGACCAAATAAGTGAAGAGAATGATGAGACGAATGCCTTAAGGGTCAAAGACACTCTGCAGAAAAATCACAATCTAACCGTATCAGAGACCAGCATTAAGAAGATGAGACGCAGAATTGGATGGAAATATGGACGTGTGAGGTTAGTACTGGACAGTACAGGAGGTGAAAAGTGTGGTTTAATAAACTGTACTGTACCTATAAAATTATTCCTTGTCATTACAGAGCGTACCCTATGATAAGGGACGTCAACAAGATAAAAAGAGTGGTCCAGGCACAGGCATGGATCGACAGTGGCAATACTTTTCAGGATTGCATCTTTACTGACGAGTCTACTGTATCTCTGGAGAGATTTGCCACCTTTGCATTCCACAAAAAAGGACACATATCTATGAAGCCGCATCCAAAACACCCAATGAAGATGCATGTGTGGGGTGCCATCTCTAGGCGTGGACCAGGATGCATCGTCATCTTTTATGGTACAGTATAATAATGGATAAAGGATAGTATCTGGAGGCGCCTATGATAACAATTACTACAAAAAGGATATATCAAAACCAAGCCTGTCGGCTGATGGAACGTGGCTCCTCACGGTGTGCTTTAAAGAAAAGAAAAAGCACAACACATAGCGTAATACTGTGGATGATCAAACAAACAACACTTAAGACAACATATAACAGCTGAGAAGTAGATTGGTGAAATTACACAATAAAAACATTTAATAACAATTACTAATAATTCATAGTACACATGGACATGTAATATATGGACAAGTTAAAATGAAATAATGATTTAAGTGCTCTGCAGCACCGATGGTGACAGTTGCAATGCCTACTCACCAGATGGAATAGGTAAGCAGGCGGTGGATATTTTAGAGAGTATCCCCTCTCGTTTCGGTAAGCTGCTCTCTGCTGGATGGCGTCTCCATCAACACGTGTGTGTTGATCTTCATGCAGGATCTCCCGCGGCACGCTGGGAAGGACGCCCAGATGGTTAGGAACGGCAGCAGCTGATTCGGCTTGCCGTCAGCAACAGCAGACTAGCTGGTTAGTAGCGAATGCAGAATTGACAAGGCGTGGGGATACAACCACCAAGGGTCAAGGTGCAGAGTACTGGAATCGCCACCCTACGCGTTTCGAAAGCTCTCTGCTTTCTTCCTCATGGGTATATCAAGTAAAAAGTCCAGCAAAGTCCCTTAAATAGAGAGTCTATAATTATAGGGAATGATTTCACCTGCAGTCTGATGCACATGCGCAATAGGCAAAATGAAGTAGTTCTTGGGCATGATTGCTTGATCAGGCACATGCGCATTGAAATGTTCATGGTGATATTACAAAGTGCTGCTGCAAATCGGTATAATCAGCTGTTATACATGACAAACAACTTTAAACATGACAAACTCATTCTATAAACAACAATAAACATATATAACTATCGTGATATATTAATATAAATACAATATAACTCATTAAGGAATTTAGATGAATCCTAAAAAATATTCTAAGTGATACACACATTTTTAAACATAGTGATTGTGGACTATAGTGAATTATTATACCTATTAATTATAAGTGTAAATTCTACATAAGGTAGTGCTCAAAATACATATGGATATTATTATACAAGTAATAGTATTTTAAAGTATGTGTGGAGGAGCCTGATACTAGAAATAAATGGACGATATTAGCTAAAGTATGCATACTAAATGGATGCTGCTGTTTCTATCCTACCAAAAAGGATTTTAAATCAAATTCAACATTTAAGCCCATTGGGGATAGAGTGCGTAATTCATAAATCCAATAGGATTCTCTTCTCCCCAATAGGCTCAAAGTATTGCCTCCTCTCCAGTGTGGAGTGATACACTCTATAGCTACGCATTTTAGACCCTTTGGATCTCGATTGTGCATCTGAAGAAAATGATTAGACACATTGTGTGTGACTAAACCGATTTTAATATTGTATATATGTTCATACAAACGTCTTTTAATAGCTCTAGTGGTCATACCCACACTACTGCAGACCACATGGACATTAAAGTAAATAAATGACAAAAGAACTATTGCACGTGATGTGTTGCTTAATTTTATACATTTTTTGAGTATTGTTTGAAATAAAGTCAGATTTTTTTAATACTATATTTGCATGCCGTACATTTATTACAGATGAAGTATACCCCACAGAGTGCCATTCTACAATGGATAGGTTGCAGTGATGGACAGCTAGGTGCCAGTCTCTGTCCTATATTGGGAGCTTTAGTAAATATAATATGTGGATATTCGGGTAAAATGCCCTCCAGTTCTTTATCCTTTTTTAATATTGGCCAGTATTTTCTAAAAGATTTGCGTATATTTGGGGCCATTTGATTGAATTGAGTTACAAATGACAAATTGCCTGTTGTGTTGGTGTTTTTATTTTTATTTTTGTATTGCAAAAGACTGGTTCTGTCCATCGCTGCAACCTCAGCAATGGTTCTATCTAAGTCTTGTGGGGAATACTTCCTCTCCATAAATTTTTTTTTAAGATCTTCGGCCTGAATTTTAAATATGTCTGGATGTGAACTGTTTCTTTTTAGTCGAATAAACTGTCCCTTTGGTATATTTTTGACCCATGTGGGATTGTGGTGACTTTGTGCATGCAAATAATTATTAGATTGAACGGGTCTAAAGTATGTGATAGTGTGAATACAGTTATTATCGATCGTTATCTCTAAATCTTAAATTCTATTTTATTGGGGCTAGTGACAAATGTGAATTTTAAATTATTATTATTATTATTATTATTCATATATAACTGAAACTGTGCTAACTGTGCTAGTGTACCTGACCAAATAAAAATAATATCATCTATGTAGAGCCGCCACAGCACCAAGTTTGCACCATAGGGACAACTGGACCATATATGTTGTTCCTCCCAGTTGCCCATAAATAAATTAGCATAGCTAGGTGCAAACTTCCAGCCCATGGCGGTGCCACACACCTGTAAATAAAAAGATTTATTGAAATAAAAATAATTGTGACAAAGAATACATTTAATTCCTAAAATAAGAAAATCTTTATACTCTTTGGAAATAGATGGGTCATTATTTAGGGTATTCAAGACTGATTCACATCCTTGTTCATGGTTGATTATTGTATATAAGGAGTTAACATCTGCAGTAACAAAAAAATAATGAGGTTGCCATTGAATGTCCTGGAGGGTCTGCAGTATGTGGGTAGTATCCTGTAGATATGAAGGTAATTGTACCACATATTTTTGAAGTTGCCTGTCAATGTACTGAGATAAGTGTGATGTTAAAGACTGAATGCCCGAGATGATGGGGCGACCGGTGGGAGAATTTATATTTTTATGTACTTTGGGTATTATGTAAAAAAGGGGTATTTTGGGGTGATTATTGTAAAGGAATTCAAACTCTTTTTGAGTAATTAAATGTTGGTCTAAACCTGATGTTAGATAATTAAATCATTTTTGTTGATACTGTGTAGTAGGGTTTGATGGGAGGAGTTGGTAAGTGGACCTGTCACCTAGGATTCTTAGTGACTCGTTGATATAATAAGATTTGTCCATGATTACCAACCCCCCCCCTTTGTCTGCCGGTTTTATGATTATGTTTTCATTTTCCTCAAGTGCACGTAACGTCAAGGAAGAAAGCAGAGAGCCTTCGAAACGCGTAGGGTGGCGATTCCAGTACTCTGCACCTTGACCCTTGGTGGTTGTATCCCCACGCCTTGTCGAATCTGCATTCGCTGCTAACCAGCTAGTCTGCTGTTGCTGACGGCGAGCCGAATCAGCTGCTGCCGTTCCTAACCATCTGGGCGTCCTTCCCGCGTGCCGCGGGAGATCCTGCATGAAGATCAACACACACGTGTTGATGGAGACGCCAGCCAGCAGAGAGCAGCTTACCGAAACGAGAGGGGATACTCTCTAAAATATCCACCGCCTGCTTACCTATTCCATCTGGTGAGTAGGCATTGCAACTGTCACCATCGGTGCTGCGGAGCACTTAAATCATTATTTCATTTTAACTTGTCCATATATTACATGTCCATGTGTACTATGAATTATTATTAATTGTTATTAAATGTTTTTATTGTGTAATTTCACCAATCTACTTCTCAGCTGTTATATGTTGTCTTAAGTGTTGTTTGTTTGATCATCCACAGTATTACGCTATGTGTTGTGCTTTTTCTTTTCTTTAAAGCACACCGTGAGGAGCCACGTTCCATCAGCCGACAGGCTTTGTTTTCATATATTCTTTTTGTAGTAATTAATTGCAATAAAGTGCATGCTGTATACTGTAAAACAATCTGTGCCATACTTACCTATATCATACTGTACTTGGTGTGCCTGTACTTACCATACAGTACTACAGCACAGTACCATACTACCTTCCGGATGCTTGCCCATTACGCTCTATCACAATGGGCAACACAGTCGCAATATGGTCGATATATTTATTACATCGTTCAAAGGTGAGCACATCGTTCCAATAACTTATTATGCCATTCGCCAACTCATCCTTTTTTGAGGGTTTCACCACTTTTCGTAATGGTCCTTCAGCTGATGCCAGACCATTTCGATAGGATTGAAGTCTGGCGATCTGTCATTGGAGGGGGAAAAAAGGAGAATTAGTTAAAGAGATACACAGTAAACAGTGTGAAAAAACGAGACACGGTTACCGTACTTACTCCGCTGGCTTCTTCACCCAGTTGATACCGCAGGCAAGAATATGCGCAGTTGACGCGGTGTGCTTCGGATCGTTGTCCTGGTAGAAACGGTGACCATTTGGGAATTCACGTGTGATGTATTCCACAATCTCAGGCACTATTTGCTCTTGGAAAAAAGATTTATTCATGATTCCTGTAACAAGAAAAGAAAAGTGCTCAAAATAATGCACACTACAGTAGTACAGTACAGTGCTTAAGGCTACAGCATGTGACTTTGTGCATTATTATACTGTAAAAACAACAAAACAGGTAGCGCTAACCAAAAAGATGTGACGTAGTATATAATGCCCTATGTTTAAATGGTCAATCATACATAAGGGGCTGCCTAGGATACAAAAAACTGACCCCCTGGTCAGAACTGGAGTATGGATAAAGGATAGTATCTGGAGGCGCCAATGATAACAATTACTACAAAAAGAATATATGAAAACAAAGCCTGTCGGCTGATGGAACGTGGCTCCTCACGGTGTGCTTTAAAGAAAAGAAAAAGCACAACACATAGCGTAATACTGTGGATGATCAAACAAACAACACTTAAGACAACATATAACAGCTGAGAAGTAGATTGGTGAAATTACACAATAAAAACATTTAATAACAATTAATAATAATTCATAGTACACATGGACATGTAATATATGGACAAGTTAAAATGAAATAATGATTTAAGTGCTCCGCAGCACCGATGGTGACAGTTGCAATGCCTACTCACCAGATGGAATAGGTAAGCAGGCGGTGGATATTTTAGAGAGTATCCCCTCTCGTTTCGGTAAGCTGCTCTCTGCTGGCTGGCGTCTCCATCAACACGTGTGTGTTGATCTTCATGCAGGATCTCCCGCGGCACGCGGGAAGGATGCCCAGATGGTTAGGAACGGCAGCAGCTGATTCGGCTCGCCGTCAGCAACAGCAGACTAGCTGGTTAGCAGCGAATGCAGATTCGACAAGGCGTGGGGATACAACCACCAAGGGTCAAGGTGCAGAGTACTGGAATCGCCACCCTACGCGTTTCGAAAGCTCTCTGCTTTCTTCCTCATGGGTATATCAAGTAAAAAGTCCAGCAAAGTCCCTTAAATAGAGAGTCTATAATTATAGGGAATGATTTCACCTGCAGTCTGATGCACATGCGCAATAGGCAAAATGAAGTAGTTCTTGGGCATGATTGCTTGATCAGGCACATGCGCATTGAAATGTTCATGGTGATATTACAAAGTGCTGCTGCAAATCGGTATAATCAGCTGTTATACATGACAAACAACTTTAAACATGACAAACTCATTCTATAAACAACAATAAACATATATAACTATCGTGATATATTAATATAAATACAATATAACTCATTAAGGAATTTAGATGAATCCTAAAAAATATTCTAAGTGATACACACATTTTTAAACATAGTGATTGTGGACTATAGTGAATTATTATACCTATTAATTATAAGTGTAAATTCTACATAAGGTAGTGCTCAAAATACATGTGGATATTATTATACAAGTAATAGTATTTTAAAGTATGTGTGGAGGAGCCTGATACTAGAAATAAATGGACGATATTAGCTAAAGTATGCATACTAAATGGATGCTGCTGTTTCTATCCTACCAAAAAGGATTTTAAATCAAATTCAACATTTAAGCCCATTGGGGATAGAGTGCGTAATTCATAAATCCAATAGGATTCTCTTCTCCCCAATAGGCTCAAAGTATTGCCTCCTCTCCAGTGTGGAGTGATACACTCTATAGCTACGCATTTTAGACCCTTTGGATCTCGATTGTGCATCTGAAGAAAATGATTAGACACATTGTGTGTGACTAAACCGATTTTAATATTGTATATATGTTCATACAAACGTCTTTTAATAGCTCTAGTGGTCATACCCACACTACTGCAGACCACATGGACATTAAAGTAAATAAATGACAAAAGAACTATTGCACGTGATGTGTTGCTTAATTTTATACATTTTTTGAGTATTGTTTGAAATAAAGTCAGATTTTTTTAATACTATATTTGCATGCCGTACATTTATTACAGATGAAGTATACCCCACAGAGTGCCATTCTACAATGGATAGGTTGCAGTGATGGACAGCTAGGTGCCAGTCTCTGTCCTATATTGGGAGATTTAGTAAATATAATATGTGGATATTCGGGTAAAATGCCCTCCAGTTCTTTATCCTTTTTTAATATTGGCCAGTATTTTCTAAAAGATTTGCGTATATTTGGGGCCATTTGATTGAATTGAGTTACAAATGACAAATTGCCTGTTGTGTTGGTGTTTTTATTTTTATTTTTGTATTGCAAAAGACTGGTTCTGTCCATCGCTGCAACCTCAGCAATGGTTCTATCTAAGTCTTGTGGGGAATACTTCCTCTCCATAAATTTTTTTTTAAGATCTTCGGCCTGAATTTTAAATATGTCTGGATGTGAACTGTTTCTTTTTAGTCGAATAAACTGTCCCTTTGGTATATTTTTGACCCATGTGGGATTGTGGTGACTTTGTGCATGCAAATAATTATTAGATTGAACGGGTCTAAAGTATGTGATAGTGTGAATACAGTTATTATCGATCGTTATCTCTAAATCTTAAATTCTATTTTATTGGGGCTAGTGACAAATGTGAATTTTAAATTATTATTATTATTATTATTATTCATATATAACTGAAACTGTGCTAACTGTGCTAGTGTACCTGACCAAATAAAAATAATATCATCTATGTAGAGCCGCCACAGCACCAATTGTTGCTATTAAATTAACTCTATGTTCAAGGGTAATTATGGGCTTTGTCAGTCCATGCCATGTAACACTGTTATTTGATATTCAATTAATTATAAGTTTAAGGGTATTTATGGACATTTTTTAGTCCTTGTTGTGTAACACTTTAAATTAATATTTCACAGTTATTGACGTTTTCTTTGTATTCTATCACCAATTTCACGTGATTTATATTTATTTATTTATTTAATAACGCATTGGTATTTAACTTTATTAATTTATCACTTTACCTTTTTCAATTAATCCTTATAGATCTAGCCAATTTTATATAACCTCTATTATGAATTTGTGTTTTATCAGTTAGAAACCCGATTTTAGCCATCTGGTATGTAGGAGGCTCAAAGGGTAGTGTGGGATTGGCTACTTGAATGCATATATACCAGAGACATTGTGCACTCCCACCTACGAACCTGAGGAAGCCCAAGAAAGGGCGAAACGCGTAGTTCTAACTTTTGAGCCATTTTTTACCAGTGTGGCCACCGTCCAGAAGCAGGGCAGAGGAGCAAAGGACTGTACCCGGACGCGGGTTAAGTTTGCCTGCGCACCACACGTCCTGGATATACTTCCTCTGAGATGGATAGGCATTTTTTAGACTTTTTGACCCCGAGGTGTTAGACCTAAGGGCTTCTTTTGCTTGTATGTTTTAAATAAAGGTTTTACTTGGATTTGCACGCATCTTTCTTTCATCTGGGAGAAAAACAACAACACTGAAAGAAAATAAACCATTCCACGTGGGGGCTCACACGTGGCCGTGTGAGTACTAAATTATGTTATATCCCTTCCCCATTCCCTTTAACTTTTATATCCCCTCTTTTTGATAGGATCATCCTCCATTTTCTTTCCCCTACATTTGGGTGGTGTGGGATTACAGATACCCTCTTCAAGGAGTCCACTCACACGTGTCCGTGTGAGTGCATGCAGTATTAATTCTCTGCATTTTAATATATCCCTTTTATCACCTTACACATTGTGGCCCCTCAGGTATTATACCAACCTTGATTCTTTTCTTTGTTATCAATTCCTTTTGAGGGACACTCCACTTGAGAAAAGCAGCTGGTTATTAGAAGAATCTACCATCAAGACTCAAGAAAAAGCAACGAGATCAAGTTGAAGGAAGATACAGGAAGAAGATAAAGAAAAGAAACCTTGATGAGATAACACTTACACAAGGCCGTGTAAGTATTTTTTTATATTATACACTCTACCATCAGCCCATCCACTAACTTGGGGATCGATATCCCAGAAGCTGTTAAACTATCATTCAGTGTTTCTCCATCTGTGCTCCCCCTTTTTTCTCTTTGTTCTTGTTTAATATGCTGAAGAGAAGCTATTTTGTTTTTGTCTGCTGAAGAGAAGCTATTTTATTTTTGTATGCTGAAGGGAAGCTATTTTGTTTTGTGTGCTGTATGTTTTTAAGGCTCAATAAATAAGCCTTATCAAGAGACCCCACGTGTGTGGTTGCAAGTACCCTGAAACATATGGTGTCAGAAGTGCTGGGATTTTGAGAGGCCCCTGCAGTTGAAGGGCCACACACACACAAAATGAGAAAAATGGAAGAATTTTTAAAAGAGTTTCTGTGCGAGCAGACCAGACAGCAGGGACTGTTAATGCAGGAGCAGACCAAAGAGCAGGGACTGTTAATGCAGGAGCAGGCCAAACTATTATTGCAGACGCAAACCCAGCTCCTAACCCAGAAGCAGGTAGCACAGGATTAGCGGATGGCAAAGCTGTTGACCCAATTCCAGGGGTCTGCCAGTCCAGAACTTGCGAACAAACCCCTGGTCCTCCTGAGGAAAATTGGCTCCGAACAAGGATCCAGAGGCTTTTCTACTGACATTTGAAAGGGTTGCCGAAGCTCAGGGCTGGGCTGCAGATCACTGGGCAACTGCTTTGGCCCCGTTCCTCATAGGAGAATCCCAGGCCGCATATCAGGGCCTCCCAGCGGACCAGGCGATGGATTACAAACAAGTAAAAGCCTCCATACTGGATCGCTTATGTCTGACCCCAGAGACCTACCGACAGCAGTTCCGGAACCTGAAGTACACCTCTAAGATGAGACCCAGGGCCCTAGCTCAGTGGTTATTGGACTTGTGTAACCGCTGGATACAACCTGAGCAACACACTAAGGAAACTGTTCTTGAACAAGTTGTGTTGGAACAATTCCTACAAGTAATAACCCCTTCCGCACACTCTTGGGTAAAACACCATTGTGACAGGGTGAATGAATGTCACCAGCCATATACCAGGCAAACCTATGTTTAGGCTTGCAGTGCAGCAGTAATAAGGTTAAGTTTCAGTTGAGAAGGGCTGCTTAATTAGTCTGACCCTAGCTGCATAATCAAGGTGTTTTAAAACCCCCAGGCTGTACACACATGCAAGCCAGCTGGTCAGGAGACAGGGCTGATACACTGAAGAGATTACTGCTATAAGGTCTGTTTTTAAAAGTACATGTGTCATAAATGTCTGTGTCCTGCATGTTGAAGAGAAGCTGCCTTGTTTTCTATGCTGAAGAGAAGCTATTTTGTTTTTGTCTGCTGAAGAAAAGCTATTTTGTTTTTGTGTGCTGTATGTTTTTAAGGCTCACTAAATAAGCCTTATCAAGGAACCTGCTTGTGTGGTTGCATGTACCCTGCAACATATGGTGTCAGAAGTGCTGGGATTTTGAGAAGACCCTGCAGTTGAAGGGCCACACACACACACAAAAATTAGAAAAATGGAAGAATTTTTAAAAGAGTTTCTGTGCGAGCATACCAGACAGCAGGGACTGTTAATGCAGGAGAAGGTAAAACAACAGGGACTGTTAATGCAGGAGCAGGCCCAACTGCTATTGCAGCAGCAAACCCAGCTCCTAATCCAGCAGCAGGCAGCACAGGATGAGCGGATGGCCAAGCTGCTGACCAAATTCCAGGGGTCCACCAGTCTAGAACTTGCAAACAAACCCCTGGTCCTTCTGAGGAAAATGGCTCTGAACGAGGATCAAGAGGCTTTTCTACTGACATTTGAAAGGGTTGCCGAAGCTCAGGGCTGGGCTGCAGATCGCTGGGCAACTGCTTTGGCCCCACTCCTCATAGGACAAGCCCAGGCCTCATATCAGGGCCTCCCAGCGGATCAGGCAATGGACTACCAACACGTAAAAGCTGCCATACTGGATCGCTTAGGTCTGACCCCAGAGACCTACCGGCAGCAGTTCCGGAACCTGAAGTACACCGCTAAGATGAGACCCCGGGTCCTCGCTCAGTGGTTATTGGACTTGTGTACTCGCTGGATACAACCTGAGGAGCGCACTAAAGAGGCAATTCTTGAGCAAGTGGTTTTGGAACAATTCCTACAGATAATACCCCCTTCCATTGGCTCATGGGTAAAACGCCATGCTGCTGAAACCCTAGCTTTGGCGGTCCGACTCGTTGAGAACTTCGTTGGGGCCAAGGATCAGGTGTGTGCCATGGACCCAACGGATCCAACTTCACCAGCACTTGCGGATACCAAAAGAGGGAGATTGGAACAACGGGGAAACTATGGCCCCTCCATACGCAACTGCCAAGTGCCACGAAAGGAGCAGTCATTCCAACAAGAAGAAGTCAAAACGCCGGGCACCGGCGAGACCCTTATCCCCTTCCTGATGTCGGATTGTCGCCAAATGAGAGCAACTTCCGAGGACATTGCCCACAGGACCCACCAGATGCCTGGTCTCCAGTATTCGGTCCAGCGGAGCACTATCCGCGGCACCCTCCTGCGAGGGAACCCTCTCCATGTTCGGCCTGCGGAGAACAATGCTACCGGCATGTGGACTGTCCACAGATGGATTGTTCCTTCAGCAGGACTGTCGCCTCGGCCTTCACTGGAGAAAATTACAAGCCCTGGCTACTTCCTGCCCAAGTTGGGGGTAAAACAGTCCAGGCCCTTGTAGATTCGGGCTCTGGGAAAACTCTGGTCGTCCAGGAACTGTTACCACCTGATGTGTGTTCTTTCGACTTCCCATGGAGTATAGAATGTATACACAGCGATGTAAAATGGTATCCGTTGGCCAGCCAAAATCCGCCTACAGGTAAAAGATCAGTAGGCCTACCTCGAAGTAGGAGTCACTTACTGTCTCCCTGCCCCCGTTGTCCTGGCCTTTCTTTTCAGACCTAATTGCTCCAGTCTCTCCCGAGGAGCCTTATTCTATGGCTCTGGAGAACCCTGGTAAACTGTTCCCTTTCTTGGCAGACCTTTTTCCCAGTTGACACCGTGTTCAAAAGACTTGGAAGAAAAGACGCTCTGACAAACAGGACTGGTTGCAGAAATCTGGGTCTCAAGGTGACCATTCTAGTAGCCAGAAGTCACAAGTGATGGCTTGGGATGGCCAGGGGGAGGGGGATATGGGCCCTGGAGATTTACCAGACCTATACCTCCCTGATTTTCGCCAGAGTCAAAGGGAAGACCCAGTCCTTGCTAGACAGTATGATAAGGTGGTAAAAATTGATGAGCAGATTTTGAATGCACAGGGGGTGATAGTATTCCCCCATTTTGAGTTATCAAATGATATCCTGTATAGGATCAATAGGCAGACACAAACAGGGGAGATCACCAGACAGATATTGGTTTCCAAGGCGTTTGTTAAATCTGTGTTCACTCTAGCCCATACTGTCCCTTGGGGTGGTGACCTTGGCAGGGATAAAACATTGGACTGTATTTCGTCCCGATTCTATTGGCCAGGGATGCATAGTGATATTTCTAAGTTATGTGCAGCATGTTCGGAGTGCCATCTAACTAGTCCGAAGGGACAAAACCAGCCCCTTTGGTTCCGCTACCCTTGGTGTCAGTTCCCTTTTAGAGGATTGTGGTAGACTTGGTAGGACCTATAGAACCTTCTGCGAAAGGACACAGGTTAATTCTTGTAATAGTTGACAATGCAACAAGGTATCCTGAGGTGTTCCCCCTGAGAGCAGCAACGGCGAAGCAAGTAGCCAACAAGTTGCTGGAGTTGTTCTCATGGGTTGGAATTCCCCAGGTTATGTTGACAGACCAAGGTACAAATTTTATGGCTAAACTGATGCAGGATGTCTTAAAATTACTAGAGGTCAAGTCTGTTTGGACATCGGTCTACCATACACAGACTGACGGATTGGTGGAAAGATTTAACCGAACTCTAAAAGGGATGCTGAAAAAATTTGTAGATTTAGAGAAGAGAGCCTGGGATGAACTTCTCCCTTTTCTGATGTTTGCAGTGTGGTAAGTTCCCCAGGCCTCCACGGTATTCTTTCCATTTGAATTGCTGTATGGCCGCCAACCCCGGGGTATCCTAGACCTCCTAAAGGAGTACTGGGAGGAACAGCGGTCCCCTTCTAAGAATACCCTGCAATATGTATTGGACCTTAGGAAGTGCCTAGATGTGGTCGGGAATTTTGCTAGGGAGAATCTTAGATCAGCCCAGGACTGTCAGGAGAGACATTACAATCAAAATGCTCGTATGAGGTGTTTCACCCAGGAGATCAGGTGATGTTGTTGTTACCCAGTTGTCAGAGCAAACTCCTAGCCAAATGGCAGGGCTCATTCGAAGTACTCCACCGCACGGGTGATGTGGATTACGAGATCGCTCAACCAGGGTCCAGGAAGGGTAAACAAATTTACCATGTGAACTTGCTAAAACCCTGGAAGATGCAGCGGTCTCTATTCATCCACCTAGTGGAGGAGGAAACAGACTTGGGTGCTCAGCCCCCACAGGAGAACATCGTGGGTGATGATAAAATCCCCATGGGTAGACAGTTGTCCTCTGAACAAAAAGGGGATTTGTTAGAAATAATTACACAATTCCATGATGTTTTTTCTGATTTGCCAGGGCAAACTAACTTAATTTCCCATGTGATCAAGACAGCACCTGGGGTAAAAGTACGTTCCCGTCCTTATAGGTTGCCTGAGAGTCGTAGGGCCCTGGAAGAGAAGGAGATACAAGAAATGTTACATTTAGAAGTGATTGAGGAATCATGCAGTGAGTGGTGTAGTCCACTAGTTATGGTCCCTAAACCCGATGGGAAGGTAAGATTTTGTGTGGACCTCCGAAAGGTCAATGCGGTATCCAAGTTTGATGCATATCCGATGCCAAGGGTGGACGAGTTAATTGACGCCCTTGGTAACACGGAATATATATCCACGCAGGACTTAACAAAAGGATACTGGCAAATACCCTTAGAGGAAAAGTCCAAGTGCAAAACAGCCTTTGCCACTCCCATGGGTTTATACCAGTTTGTGACAATGCCATTTGGACTGCATGGAGCCTCAGCCACATTTCAGAGACTCATGGATAAAGTGCTGAGACCCCATAGGGTTTATGCCGCAGCCTACCTAGATGACATTGTCATTTATAGTAAACACTGGCAGGCCCATCTAAATAGGCTGAAAGCGGTCCTCAAATCTCTAAGAGAGGCAGGGCTCACAGCCAACCCTAAGAGTTGTGCCCTGGGTAAGGCGGAAAACAAATACTTAGGGTATGCAGTGGGAGGTGAAAAAGTAAGGCCACTAGCTGACAAGGTGGTTGCCCTGAAAGAAGTTCCGACCCCCAAACAAAAACGCAGGTACGCTCTCTGCTGGGTTTAGCAGGGTACTATCGGCGGTTCATTCCCAACTACTCGGAAGTTGCAGCCCCATTAACGAACCTCACAATAAAGTGTGCCCCTACACAAGTGTATGGTCAAGGGAGTGTCAGAGAGCCTTTGAGGACATAAAAAGGTTTCGATCAGAGGGTCCCGTCCTTAGAAGCCCAGACTTCAACAGGCCTTTTGTAGTGCAAACCGATGCATCAGAGATAGGGCTAGGGGCAGTGTTGTCACAACAGTTTGAGGGAGTGGAACATCCGATCCTTTTTATGAGTAGGAAATTGTTCCCGAGGGAAAAAACTACTCAGTGATTGAGAAGGAGTGCCTCACAGTAAATTGGGCAATCGAGGCTTTGAGGCATTACCTGCCAGAAGTCCATTTTACTCTGGTGACGGACCATGCTCCATTGAAGTGGTTTAATAGTGTGAAGGACTCCAATGCTAGATTGACCAGGTGGTATATGCCCTCCAACCCTTCTCATTTGAGATTCAGCACAGGCCTGGGAAAGAAAATGCAAATGCTGACTTCTATTCTAGAGAAGGGTTGGATGGTCGGGCTTCAGCCGTGCATGGCCCCAGCCACACACTAACAGGGGAGGAATGTGACTGGGTGAATGAACGTCACAAGCCATATACCTGCCAAACCTATGTTTAGGCTTGCAGTGCAGCAGTGACGAGGTTAAGTTTCAGTTGAGAAGGGCTGCTTAATTAGTCTGACCACAGCTGCATAATTAAGGTGTTGTAAAACCCCCAGGCTGTACACACATGCAGGCTAGCTGGTCAGGAGACAGGACTGAAATACTGAAGAGATTACTGCTATAAGGTCTGTTTTAAAAGTACATGTGTGATAAACTGTCTGTGTCCTGCATGCTGAAGAGAAGCTGCCTTGTTTTCTATGCTGAAGAGAAGCTATTTTGTTTTGTGTGCTGTATGTTTTTAAGGCTCAATAAATGAGCCTTATCAAGAGACCCCACGTGTGTGGTTGCATGTACCCTGCAACAGTACACAATGCTATTATATGCACTTAACTGCACTAATTTTTCTTTCCTTTTCAGAGACAGGTGGCTGCACTACAAAAGGACGGGCGGGGGGATGGGGGGTATCATGTGTATATTGTGTGAACTGTGTGTAAAGTGTATCTACTGTCGCGGCCGAGTTTATTCGAGCATTTGCCCGGTCTCGGCCGCGACAGTAACCTGGCGCGCGCCGGGATGTCCCGGGTGCGCGCCGAAGCCTCGGAGGAGAGGCCCGCCGATCGGGGGTTCCCCCTCTCCTCTCCGGGTCCCCCGGAACCCCCTGCCGCTGTCCCCCACATCGCGGGACACCAGGGCTCCCTCGGGGAGCCCTGGACGCGCGTGCAGGGGGCGCAGGCACCCGATGACGCGTGACCGCGCATCGGTGACGCGCGGCACGCCGAGGGGATGCCACTAGCAAGCCGGGAAATCTCCCGGCTTGCGGAACTGGCCGCACTACAATAAAGTGTGCCGCCAGTGTACAGTCATGATTTACACAAAAAAAACCTCTCTCGATGAACTACAGAATGCAATGTGGCCATGACGAACAAGAAAAAGACTAAAAATTGTTTTTATTATTATAAATGGGCATTATTCATGATTATTTGTATTTTTCATTCTTTCATGATTATGCACCGGCCCTCAAATTTCAACTGACAGAAGAACTACAGTAAGCTACTGTACACTACTGTACAAAGAAGATAAACACTGAAAATGATTATTTGTATTTTTTATTCCTGATAAAATAAAATAAATATTTCATTACATTCACATTTTTATTCTTTGAACTTTAAATTCACTGTGAATGTGTGTGTGTGTGTGTGGGGGGGGGGGATTCTTCAAGAAGGCTTTCATTTTTATTCATTGGTTACATTTTTATTCATTGGTTACATAATTAGATTAACATTTTCAATTCGAGAAGGGTTTATCACAAGTGCGCATGCGTTACCGTAAACAAAGCCTCAAAGGGTTGGGGGGGGGGGTCATCATAATGGATTAGCATAAGGGATTAGCCAAGCATTTAAAAAAGATTGTGAAGATATACACGCATGCGCATTAATCATCAACTAGGTCCCTTCCCAAAGAGGATTACACGCAGGCGCAGAGATGTGATGCTCGGATCGGGACGATTAAAAGCACAAAGCCTAGCTCTTGAAAATGAATGGTTTTCGAGAGGTGTCGATAAGAAGTTGAAATCCTTTAGCCTTTGTGTGTCTGCGGGGGGGGGGGAGAGGGGTAAAGCTGCATGAAGGATTAGCTGTACTGTAGTTCAAAGACATATTTTCAACAGGTCATCATAATGTTTTGATCCCCACACCCCCAAATCAATAAAAATCACATAAAGCATGTGAATGACCAGTGTCACATTAAAAAGCTTTGGTGAATCTTTACCAATTGTAGGCCCCACGAAGATCCAATTTAGTAAAGATGTTGGCTCCTTGGAGGCGATCGAAAATTTCTGGAATCAATGGTAAGAGATAGTGATTTTTAATGGTGATTTTGTTAAGGCCTCTGTAGTCAATACAGGGTCGTAGTGATCCGTCCTTTTTCTTCACAAAGAAGAAACCTGTACCAGCTGGAGAAAAAGATTTTTGAATAAAACCCTTTGTAAATTTACCTGGATAAACTCCTTCATAGCTGTAGTCTCAGGGAGAGAAAGTGTGTAAGAAGTTCCCCTTAGAGGTTTTGAGCCAGGAAGAAAATCAAAAGGACAATCAAAAGAATAATGCAGAGGTAAGACCTCAGATCTGGCTTTATCAAATACGTCTCAAAATTCAGTGTAGACCTCAGGCAATGTTACCTTCTCTTCCTTGGGAGCAGTGACCCCACAGATACTTTTGATGGGCACCGCACAGTTCTTGGAGCAGAGGGGGCTCCACAGGAAAGGATCCTTGCCAAACCAATCGATGTGTGGATTGTGAAGTTGCATGGAATGAAGGTAGTGCAAGCACGCAAACAAAAAGGGTGAAAGTGGGGTACTTAACCGCCAGTGCGCTGGTTCTGGGGAGCTCCTGATGTCCCAAATAGATCCAGTGAAGAAGAAGAATCAGACACACAGTCTTAATCATCAAATGAAAAGGGGTTTAATGTGCCAAGGAATCCAATGTTTCGGCAGTAATACTGCCTTTCTCAAGGTGTAGGTGAAGTTGCAGCCATGGGAGGCCAAGAATTACAACCACCAAAGGGGTGTGGATGGCATCCAACTGGGTCTCTTCTGTATGATCCTCCCCAGTAAGATGACAAAAGAGGATGGTCTGTAAAGAGATAAATGCTGGTTGCAGAGGTCGGACATCCATGGCTTCCTATCCCACCAGACATTTCTTGCGTACGAGGGGGATGTTATTCCTTTCGGCGAAACTTTGATCGACAAAATTACCTCCAGACCCCGAAACCACAAATGCCAGTGCAGAAATGTGGAAGCCCTCACCAGTGAGCAAAACAGGAAACAAGATCCTGGTAGGTGGTTTCGCTGTGATAGGGGATATAGAAAGTCTGATTCACCTGGGCCTCATTGGGAGTTGGCGTTTTCCGACTTGTGGGGGCAATGAAGTACCAGATGGCCGGGATTGCCACAGTACAGACAGAGTCTTGTGTTGCTTCGGCATTGTTTCTCCGTGGCAGAAAACTTATTACTATCTAATTGCAAGGGTTCAGTGGTATCAGGGTGAAAGGATTCCAGTGTGCTGACCTGGGGAGAAGACACTCTCGGAGTGAGCAGGCGTTGGCAGGATCTTTCGGACTTCCTTTCCTGTAAACTTGATCAACGCGGATGCAGATATCAATAAGCTCATCACGATCGTTAGGACGCTCTTGTGCAGCGAGTTCATCCTTTAATGTCTCAGAATTCAGCTGTTAATGCTTCGTTATTCCATCTGGTTTCAGCAGCGATAGTACAAAACTCAAGAGCGTATCTAACGAAAGGACGATAACCCTGGGGAATGTGGAAAAGAGATGAAGCAGCAGTTACTTGCGCCAGATGTGTCAAAGACTCAGCGGAATTCACCGGGCGAATTGGCCTATGTCCTGAGTAAGGTCCAGTCTTTTCTCCCAGATGGGGGAAGCCCAGGCCAGTGCATCATCGGTGAGTAGCGAAATGATATACGCTACCTTGGATCTTAGAGATAGAAAACTAGGAGGCTTAATTTCGAACTGAATAAAGAATTGATTTCTCCAGCGTAAGATTGGGTGTCGTAAGTTGGGGTTCAGATGTCACGGTTATAGGCATGTGTAGATGTGGTGGCAGTAAACTCGAAGGGTCAGGGGCAGGAGGAAGGGCTTATGCCAGAACCATGAGAGGCTAGAGTTTCTGTTGTAATACAGACAAGACCACGAGTATTCTAAAGCTTGCCTTAAACTAGCCCGGTTACATTCTGGGTATGTGCTGGGTGTAACCTGGCTAGTTTAAGGCAAGTTTAAGGCATTTCTGCATTGACTAATGACCTATAAGATTAACACAGCAGGGGTCCCTGGCAGGGGTCGTTTGAATGGGACTGCCAGGGACCCCCGCTGTTAATCTGATGGGCCATTAATCAATGCAAAAATGCTGGGTCGGGTTTAAGGCAAGTTTAAGGCATGTATTCAGCATGTACCTGGGTGTACCTGGGTCTTTTGGCAATTGCCACTGGTTTGTGTTAGAATAACCGTGGTCACTACAGTAGGTCCATGCGTCGGTCGTTATGCTCTAAATATTTCTGAATCTTCAAAAACATGCTGGCGTGCGTACTCAAGACTCGCCCCACCACAGCGGGGTCCAGGTTTGTTCCCTGAGCATACTGTAACAATGCACTCATCACAAACAAGGTGTGACCGCAAGGCCGAGGTGGGGATTTGATAAATGCCAACCCACAGCCACGTGGGTGCATCTGAAATGTACACTGGCGACACACTTTATTCGAGCACGGCTAGTCCCGCGAATTCGGGTATACTCGGGTGTATTCAGGTTTCTGATATTTTTCAGCCAGAGTGCATTGCGTTATTTTCCGGCAGGAATTTAAGCTTTTTATTCCGGCTGGTTACAATACTGCAATGCCGTCAAAATACACATGGTGGCGCTTGCGAGCTATTCTCTGTGAAGCCGTCCCCTATAATGAATTGTAATGCAGTATATATATATATATATATATATATATATATATATATATACTGTATAACAACAACCCCTGTAAGCCCTAACATACAGTACTGTACTGTACTGTATATGCACATACATAAATGATACTACAGTACTGTATGGGCGGCGGGGGCGAGATGTGTTTGCAGCAGAGAGAGATCCGCTGCTCTCTCTCTGCGCAAACATCCACACATTAAAAATTATTTGAAATACATTTTTATTGATAGTGTAGATGTGCAGGGGGTCTCCGGAGCTGAACCGCGGTGGTTTTAGGTCTGGGGACCCCGTGCCCCCCGAGATACAGGCCCCTTTAGGGGGTGCCGGTATCCAGCTCTGCGTTAAAAGCCCCGATCACGTGACCGCGGCCTGTAAACCAAGCAGAGCAGAGGGATACCGGCACCCCCTAAAGGGGCCTGTATCTCGGGGGGCACGGGGTCCCCAGACCTGAAACCTGTGCGCTTCTGCTCTGGAGACCCCCTGCACATGTACACTATCAATAAAACACATACAATATACAGTATAAATAAACACTCGTTCTTTACCTTAGCGTCTATGCGCTATGGTAAAGAAGCATCATTTCTGTATTTTAATAATATTGTACAGTGAGCAGGGGGTTCCCTGAGCCAGAAATTAATGCTCAGGGAACCCCCCTGCTCCTGATCAATATTATTAAAAATACGGAAAATGCTGCGTCATTACCATAGCGGATAGCCGCTAAGGCAATGAAGGGGTTAACCCACCGTGCCCGCTTTATTGTGTGTAGTGGGGATGGGTGAGGGGGGTATTTGGCCCTTGGTGTGAGTTTAGGACTTGCGGGAGGGGGGGGGGGTTGCGGGTGCACTTAACCCCTTCACGATCGTAGCAGTTAATACCGCTACGGTCATGAAGGGGTTAAGCCCTCCCGCTACCCCCCCCCCCCCCCCCCCCCCGCAAGCCCTCCCCAACCATCGTTGGGGCGAATACCCCATTCACCCACCCTCCCGCTACCCACAATAAAAAAATACACACACACAGCAGCCGCCAAAAAATAAATAAATAAATGACAATAAATACATTGGAAATACATTTTTATTGATAGTGTAGATGTGCAGGGGGTCTCCGGAGCTGAACCGCGGTGGTTTTAGGTCTGGGGACCCCGTGCCCCCCGAGATACAGGCCCCTTTAGGGGGTGCCGGTAGCCCTCTGCTTGGTTTAAAGGTCCCGATCACGTGATCGCGGCCTGTAAACCAAGCAGAGCAGAGGGATACCGGCACCCCCTAAAGGGGCCTGTATCTCGGGGGGCACGGGGTCCCCAGACCTAAAACCACCGCGGTTCAGCTCCGGAGACCCCCTGCACATGTACACTATCAATAAAAATGTATTTCAAATGTATTTATTGTCATTTATTTATTTATTTATTTATATTTATTTATTAATTGTGCTGCTGCTGCTGCAAGTCGTAAACTCACACCAAGGGCCAAACACCCCCCTCACCCCCAATAAAAAAAATTCACGCACAGCAGCCCCACAATTAATAAATAAATCTAAATAAATAAATAAATAAAATCTATGTAAAACCCCCTCCCCCTATTCTCGCTTTTAAAACGCCCTGCCTTCTCTCTAATCTATGTAAAAAAAACCTCCCCCTATCCCCCTATCCCCCTATTGTGTGTGTGCGTTAAGCTTCCCTGCAAGCTATGTAAAAAAAACCTCCCCCTATTGTGTGTGTGTTTAAATCTGGCTGGCCTGTGTTTCTGAGTGCTGAGTGCTCTGCGTTTAACCAAGCAGAGCAGAGGGATACCGGCACCCCCTAAAGGGGCCTGTATCTCGGGGGGCACGGGGTCCCCAGACCTAAAACCACCGCGGTTCAGCTCCGGAGACCCCCTGCACATGTACACTATCAATAAAAATGTATTTCAAATGTATTTATTGTCATTTATTTATTTATTTATTTATATTTATTTATTAATTGTGCTGCTGCTGCTGCAAGTCGTAAACTCACACCAAGGGCCAAACACCCCCCTCACCCCCAATAAAAAAAATTCACGCACAGCAGCCCCACAATTAATAAATAAATCTAAATAAATAAATAAATAAATAAAGACATGAAGAGAAATAAATACTGTATATACTGTACAGTATATACACTGTATATATATATATATATATATATATATATATATATATATATATATATATATATATATATATATATATATACAGTATACATATATACACTGTGTATATATACTGTATATATATATATATATATATATATACATACTGTATGTGAGTGAAAAGAGAAAAAAGTAACCCGTATGGGAGCACTCAGGTATGCAATTGATATATTTGTTTATTTATTTGACACAGTGCAAAAAGGGATGAATAAACAGTACATGATTTAAAAACACTTAAAAAAGAGGCATGGACCCTTAAACACTAATGAACAGCACTAGGGAACGACACACACTGTCAACCCTAAACATGAAAAGGATAGTGACTCAAAAAACACTAGGGAGAATCAAAGTGAATCACAATACAGTAGGTTACTGGGTTTAAAGGCACCTACAGTATACAACGCTAAGGATAATGCACACTACAATACCAAAAAGTATTTTAACCAAGCAAGTAAACCAAAATCAATATATACTGTAAGTAACAACCAGAAAAGACAATTTAAAACCAAACTAACCCTTACAATACCAAGGATTACATCTATCTAATTGTAAAAAACCTTATACAGTACATTATACACAGCATTGTTTAAAAACCCCTTCCCCCCTAATGTTTGTGTTAAGCAGATTACACTGAAGGGAGAGAGATATAAAGGCCTAAAGCCCCTTCCCCCCCTAATGTTTCTGTTAAGTAGATTACACTGAAGGGAGAGAGATATAAAGGCCTAAAGCCCCTTCCCCCCTAATGTTTGTGTTAAGCAGATTACACTGAAGGGAGAGAGATATAAAGGCCTAAAGCCCCTTCCCCCCCTAATGTTTCTGTTAAGTAGATTACACTGAAGGGAGAGAGATATAAAGGCCTAAAGCCTTACCTGCATTGGTAAACCCTCCCTGCATTGGTAAACCCTCCCTGCATTGATGTCGTGTAGTGTACAGTACAGTATGTAAATGTGGGGAGGAGGGGGGCCCAATGTGCATAATGTACTGTGAGGTCTAACCACCCTCACCCCCTACCCACATACTGTACCGTTACCCCCCCCCCCCCCCCCCCCATCCTGGCCATGGCCCCTCACGCACAGCAGCTCCACAATTAATAAATAAATCTAAATAAATACAGTACATGAAGAGAAATAAATATATACTTTATATATAAATGTGAGTTTATAACTAAAATAAAGAATATTATTTCTAGGGGCCCTAGAACAGAAGTTCCCACGCCAATTTCGCGCTCATTGCTCTTTTTTTTGCTCTTTTTTTACAATGTTGCTGGTCTTGCGGCTTTGCAGTATGCAAGCAAAAAGCGCAGTGTATGAAGTCTGGGTGAGCGCTTTCCACATTTGATGCCTACGGCACCTTCCCATTTCTACACACTTCAATACCTGCACAGTTGGTAGCGCTTTCCATCCCAGCTACCATTCTGGATTTTCACCTCTCACAGGCCATTCTTGCCCGAGTCTGTCCTATCAGACAGGGGCATTAACCTGTATCCACACCACCTGGACAATTTCTCTCTGTCAGAGACTTGTGCTATTTATTTTATATATTTTTGTGTAATTATTCATGCAAATTTATGCTCATTTCATATGTGGTTTTCAACATAAAGTGGCTGCTGGGCCTGATCCTAACTCATACAGTATACAGTAGCGCTTCCCTGTTTGTTAGTTTATTGCAAGCAAAAAGCAGTTTGTAGTACTGAGTGTGAGATAAATTACTGTATTTATCAGTGTTGTTCAAAGAGAGTTGATCAGAAGGATTCCCCTTATATACAGTACGTAGAATTAATAAAATTGTATTATTTTCCGATATCCGCAGTGATTCTGGTCAACCTGACAGATTTTTAGTAATACAGTATACTGTACTGCAAGACCATGTGTTGTCTACCTTTTACTACAGTATACTGTACTGTATGAATGACAATAGAGTGCTGTATACTTTATAAGGGGAATCCTTCTGATCAATTCTCTTTGATCAATACTGATAAATACAGTATCATATTTATACCCCTTTAGCACCTGTCGTTCCATCCTATGCACCCATTTACTGTACAATGGTGATTGCGGTCGTATTCACGTACTTTATGTGAGATAAATTAACCAGTTCTTTTATTGCTGAAGTCGCCACAAAATACTTTTATTTACAAATACAGTACAATACAATGGTGAAACATTTCAAGTTAACAGCAATTCAAAACATCAACACACAATAATACATACTTTACAGTACTGTATACTGTACTAGTATATTTGGGCCTTGTCTTTGGGGGTTTATTAATGCAATTATTAGGGTGACCTGGCGTTGGAAATACTGACACAGTACAATCCTACAGTACAGCTACACCACCCACCCCCTCCCTTAGAGTTTTTAATCCCTCCCTGGCCAAGCATCAATCGTCTGGCTAATCCAATCCAAGCCATTGTTTTGTTAAACTGGCCCTGGGCTGTTCAGAACAGCCACTGCTTCTAAATTACTGAAAATATACAGGATAAATATACAGTGATGTGAAATAATCCTTTCTGTGTGTCTGAGAGTGTTGAAAGTCACCAGGTCCTCATCTAGTAGAGTACATTCTCGAATACCTTTAGAATAAAAATACAGTACTTGTATATATAAATATACAGTATAAATATTGCACAGTATACTGTAATGTTAAATAACCCATCCTGTTCTTTTTCCCTTCATACTGTAACAGTATCCTCATTGTGTCTGCGGTACAGTAGTTCATTGAGAGAGGAGAGGTTTTGTGTACATCATTACTGCTGTTTATATACTGTACATTTGACTGCACAAGCAGATTTGACGAACACAAGGCCCCCCCTCCCCTCTGGTGCACCCTTTTTCCTGGAACGACAAGAAAACAAAAACTTTGTTCAGTTACTGTACTGTACTGTATGTGCGTACTGTATTATGGTAGACCTACTGTACAGTAGGTGGCTGGTGCAGCTTTCTCTGGAAAGAAAAAATGGAGCAGTTAGTAGGCAGTTACTGTAGTATGTCAAACTAGTCTACTGTACTGTATACTGGAACTACTGTAAACTCTGACTATTGGGAAAGCTAAAATCTGTGCCATACTTACCTGTATCATAGTGTACCTACTGTACAATACTACAGCACTGTACTACTTTCCTGATGCTTGTCCATTGCGCGCGATGACAATGGGCAACACAGTGGCAATATGGTCTATATATTTATTGCATCGTTCCTCGGTGAGTACATCGTTCCAAAAACTCATTATGGCTGTATACAACTCGTCCTTCTTGGAGGGTTTCGCCACTTTACGGATGTGGTCCTTCAGCTGATGCCAGACCATTTCGATCGGATTGAAGTCTGGTGATCTGTGATTGGAAAGAAAGGACAATTAGTTTAAGAGATACAGTACACAGTAAAAACAGTGGGGAACATATAAATGGGACACGGTCTACTACACTTACTCCGCTGGCGTCTTCACCCAGTTGATGCCGCGCTCAAGGATATGCGCCGTCGACGCGGTGTGCTTGGGATCATTGTCCTGGTAAAAGCGATGACCATTGGGAAAGTCTTGTGTGATGTATCGCACTATCACGGGCACAATGTTGTCTTGGAAGAAATCTTTATTCATGATTCCTATAGCAAGAAAAGAAAAGTGCTCAATAGTACAGTACAGTGCATACGGTAAGGCAACACTAGTCAAGTACAGTGCATTAGGCGGCATTATATTTGAGAAATTGTACCTTCAAAGACGACAATGCATCCCGGTCCACGCCTAGAGATGGCACCCCACACATGCAGCTTCACAGGGTGTTTTGGCCGTGGCTTCAAAGTTATGCGGCCTTTTTTGTGGAACGCAAATCTTGCAAATCTCTCCAGCGACACAGTAGACTCATCAGTGAAGATGCAATCCTGGAAAGTCTCACCGCTGTCGATCCATGCCTGGGCCTGGAGCACTCTTTTGATTTTGTTTGCGTCCCGTATCATGGGGTACGCTCTGTAATGACAATGAATAAAAAATGTTAGCGTCACAGCGCAGTACAGTTTGCAAAACAACATTTTTACTTTACAGTACAGTACCTCCTGTACTGTCCACTACTAACCTCACACGTCCATATTTCCATCCAATTCTGCGTCTCATCTTCTTTATGCTGCTCTCGGATACAGTCAGATTGTGGTTTTCCTGAAGAGTGTTTTTAACCCTTAATGCGCTCCTCTCATCATTCTCCTCACTTATTCTGTCCACCAGAAGAGTAGTCTCCCTACAATGCAAAGAAATTATATTGTGTTATTAATATGCAGCAATATAAAATGTATACTGTATACTGTACATGTAATGTTGTAATATACAGTAAATATAAATATACAAAAAATGTATACTGCTGTACTATAAATATAAATAGACAAAATATACAGTATACAGTACTGTTGTAATATAAATATACTATATAAATATTCCGTTGTCAGATGAATTGCAATATACCAAAAGTGTATACTGCTGCACAAAAAATATAAATTGACCACACATACAGTACACTACAGTATATACTGTTGTAATATAATAAATATACTATATAAATACGGTATACTGTTGTTATATCATAATAAATACACATCATATACTGTATATTCCGTTGTCAGATGAATTGCAATATACCAAAAGTGTATACTGCTGCACAAAAAATATAAATTGACCACACATACAGTACACTACAGTATATACTGTTGTAATATAATAAATATACTATATAAATACGGTATACTGTTGTTATATCATAATAAATACACATCATATACTGTATATTCCGTTGTCAGATGAATTGCAATATACCAAAAGTGTATACTGCTGCACAAAAAATATAAATTGACCACACATACAGTACACTACAGTATATACTGTTGTAATATAATAAATATACTATATAAATACGGTATACTGTTGTTATATCATAATAAATACACATCATATACTGTATATTCCGTTGTCAGATGAATTGCAATATACCAAAAGTGTATACTGCTGCACAAAAAATATAAATTGACCACACATACAGTACACTACAGTATATACTGTTGTAATATAATAAATATACTATATAAATACGGTATACTGTAGATGTACACTACAGTTTTCTATATTTTTTTTGGTTAAGTTTTATAAATACAGTATACTTACGCATTTGTTACCCTTGGTGCCTTTTTGCGGTCTCTGTTTTTTCCTTGTGCATGATAGCACACAGTGCTTGATGGCACAACGAGGCCAGAAGCAGTTAACCAGCGCTGGATATCTGCAATTCGTTGTCCGCTCGTGTACATCTCCTTCATTCTCATGCTGAGATCCTTTGAAATCTTCTTAACAGGCATTGCTGCGAGTACTGTAGAAAGAAATACAAACACAAGAATGTGTATTCGATGTTTAGTCGATGTGTATTCAATGTGCAGTGAATCCACAAAATGGATGGTGTATTTATATGTTAATGACTCACATAACAGACCACCCACTTTCAACACCTGTACCTGGCCACCATGCATAAAAGGTTGTACACGTTGCATAGCCCACCACTTGCTGATCTTTATCTGAGGCATTGTCCAGATACTGCATTGTGCCTCCCGCTTACATGGAGCATCCCCGGTTCTATGGAAGAAAGAATCATCTCACCTCTGCTGTGCCTGCCACACTGAAAAAAAGAAAGGCAGTTACCGTTCCCAAGCCAAAGGCAAAGCGACAGGCTAAGGCCAACAAAGAAAACCTTCTGCTGACCCCAAAGGCTAAGGCTTTTAAAACACGTCAGCCTTATTATGTGAAGAAGAAATACGGTACTGTGCTCGGTTCGCAAGACGCATGGCAGCCAACTCACCGAATCCGCAGACCACTTGCTCCCATATGCTTCGACGACTCTGCTGTAGCTGTCCCGGAAATCTTCAGCCCGGCTTCTCCACCCCCATCTTCTCCGGTTCCATCTGAAGATGCTGCTGCCTCTGAAATCAACGGGTCACTGTCTCCTTTGCTCTTGGACGACTCTGCTTCTCTCCCGGAAATCCAGCGGTCACCTTCTCCATCCCTCTTCCACCACGCTGCAGCTTCTCCTGTACCGGGCATCCCCAGGTCACCTCTTCCACTCTCCATCGATGCCGCTTCTCTCCAGGGAACCCCCATCTCATCCTCCGTTGCACCCATCCCCCCAGATCTCCAGATGCCATGCACAAGCAGCTCGTTGGACCGGATCCTGAATGGGCTAAGTGTGGATCTCCCCGGGAATTCTAGTGTGCTGGCAAAGCTAGATCTGCTTCTGGAGTCGGTGCTACATATGGAGCAACGGCTGGATCAACGGATGCTACATATGGAGCAACGGATGGATCAACGGATGGACAAGATAGAGGCAGACATAGCGGGCATACATTATTTGCTCGGTGTTAATGCCCCTGTTTCCCCGATGCTGGAGCAGGGGGGTGACATGGATGTGATGCATGGTACCTTCGACCCCCTTCCATCACCAAGCACACACCCTCCACCAGAAGATACAGTGTACTATGCTATTGAGGAGGACATGACAACCCCATCTAGACCACGCCAGGAGACAACCCGGCGACCACTACCGGAGGAAAGCTTCCTCCCAGACACCCTACCATTGCCCATCGCCTCAAGTACACCCGCTCCCAAAAGACTTCCTACACCCGCTCGCATACAAACAGTGCCCGACATCTCCCTGTGCGATCTGACACCGGCGCTGAGGGAGAAGTATAGGGTGAGGAGTGCTGGTATACCACACAAGTATGCCTTGATCATATTTAAACACCATGTTCCCTACACATTGTACTGCGAGTGGGTGTTCAAAGTGAACTATGATGGGAATCGCCAAAAAAATGCCCTTCCTGCCAATTTAAGGAAAAAGATTGTGGAAGAAATGCAGCGCTATTACCCTGTTACAGATCCTGTAATGAGAGGCGTTAGAGACTGCATTAATGGCGTTTTGCGCCATGCAAGGCATCGGCCATGGCTGGAAAATGGGGAGGACTTTCAGTGAGACCATACTGTAATGTTGTGCTGTACTGTACAGTACATGTTTTACCCTATAGTACCTGCTGTACTTAAACAAAGGATACTGAATGTTGTTGTGTGTTGCACGGTTTTTGTACTGTATTTGTAAATAAAAGTTTTTAGTGGCGACTTCAGCAATAAAAGAACTGGTTACTTTATCTCACACACAGTACTACAGTACAAACTGCTTTTTGCTGCCAGACTGCAAACCCGCAAGACCAGCAACATTGTAACAAAAGAGCAATGAGCGCGCAATTGGCGTGGGAACTTCTGTTCTAAGGCCCCTATAAATAATATTCTTTATTTTATTTATAAACTCACATTTATAAACCCCGTCACCCACCCCCGCTAAACACAATAAAAAATAATCACACACAGCAGCCGCCAAAAAATAAATAAATAAATGACAATAAATACATTGGAAATACATTTTTATTGATAGTGTAGATGTGCAGGGGGTCTCTGGAGCTGAACCGCACAGGTTTTAGGTCTGGGGACCCCGTGCCCCCCGAGATACAGGCCCCTTTAGGGGGTGCCGGTAGCCCTCTGCTTGGTTTAAAGGTCCGATCACGTGATCGCGGCCTGTAAACCAAGCAGAGCAGAGGGATACCGGCACCCCCTAAAGGGGCCTGTATCTCGGGGGGCACGGGGTCCCCAGACCTGAAACCTGTGCGCTTCAGCTCCGGAGAACATCTACACTGTGAATAAAACACACACATCATTAAAGAATCATTCTTTAGCTTAGCGGCTATGCGCTATGGTAAAGAAGCAGCATTTCTGTCTTTTTAATAATATTGTAGAGTGAGCAGGGGGTTCCCTGAGACAGAAATCTAATCTCAGGGGACCCCCTGCTCCTGCACAATATTATTAAAAGTTCAGAAACGAGGCTTCATTAGCATAGCGTATAGCCGCTAAGGTAATGAAGGGGTTAACGCATAATAACCAATAAATACATTCAATACACTACCCACTACCCATGGCAACCTCCGCTGCTGTACAGTAAAACAGAGAAAAAAAATAACACTTTCAAAGTAATGTCCCCTAACCCCTTAATCACCATAGCGGTTATTAACCGCTACAGTCATGAAGGGGTTAACCCGCCCTCACCCACCACTTGGGACGCCTACTGTACATACCCTCCCACTCTAACCCCCCACCCCGTGAGGCCTAACCACCCTCAACCCTCACCCACTAACTACCCACAAGGGAGGCCTACCCACATACCGTTGGGGAAACACCCCACCCCCACCCCAGTACCCACAATAAAAACAGTACAATCACCCACAATAAACAGCATTCTATTTATTAAATACATTACCCACCCCCTGTGCCCCCCCCCCCCATAAATACAAGATTTATTCTTTTACATTCAGGGTCCATAACGCAGCCCCACGCTAGTCCCCGGTGGGCTGGCAGGGCACCTGGACAGACCTACAGTTTACCAGCAGCATTCCACAGGTTCTGGAGGCCTGCTGGTGGATCCTGCCAGCACCATGGCGCCCAGGTGGTCTCCTTGGGTCACCGTGAGCCTCAATTGGGTCCACACGGTAGGCCCAAGGATGTCTGGGAGCCCCGGGTCAAACCCACAGGTGTCTGCGGGGCCTCGGGTGGTTCCCATGGGGGTCTGGGGAACTCACGGGTGCTCACTACGGGTCCGCGGTGCCCCCACAGAAGTGGGACCACACATCATCATCCCCGCACCTACGGCTCGGAGGTGCCCCCACAGAAGTGGGACCACACATCGTCATGCCCGCAGACTACGGGTCCGCGGTGCCCCCACAGAAGTGGGACCACACATCATCATCCCCGCATGTGTCACCCGTGGAACCACCAGCCTGCTACCCTTTAGGATACCCGAGGATTCCCCGCGGGTGGTCTCCAGAGGTCCCACGCAAAACCACGGAAGTAACCCTGAATGTAAAAAAAATAAACCTGGCCAATACATTCAATACATACACCCTCCCCCCCAACACCTACAGTACAATAATGTGCAAAATAACTATTATCCAGATATGGATAATAGATTAATTGCCCATTATTAAAAACATTAACTAGCATATACAAATAAATAAAGTACTACTGACCTCATCAATACGAAGTGTCCGATGCCAGCGCCTTCCTTCTCTTGCCCACACAAAACATAGCCAAAACCAAGCCAATACATTGCAATTACATTCAGATATCAATTAACCCCTTAAACACCTTATCGGATAATAACCGCAAAGGTAATTAAGGGGTTAAGCCACACAGGCACGATACCCACCCTTCACCCATGAATTTGTACTGTGGCTTCATCATGCAACTATATATATATATACTGTATATATATACATACAGAGAGACAGAGAGAAAGAGAGAGAGAGAGATATATACAGTATATATATATACACACGTTATATACACACCCATGATAAACCAAATATACAGTACAAATAAATGTAGAAGGGTTATCAAAACCATACTGTTCTACAACCAAACACTTCTCCATACAGATACTACATTAAAATCAATTTCCTTTAAAAATCCTAACTGATCTCACAATCTACTGTACTGTATATGATCACAAACCAATGAAAAAAAAGTCACATTCCAAAATGCATAAAATCTATGCACCATACTGTATACATTCTGCAAATTAATCAAACGTAAACAAAAATCAGTTAGCAATCATTATTTACACCCCTAAACATTTCACACTCAATCAAGAACAATGAGACCATTAACAGATTCACGCCTAGAGCAGAACAATTAAGCCTTTGAAAAAATATAAGTACCGACAAAAATACAACCTTTACAGTACAGTACAACCAAGGCTATCTATCCCTGACCTTCCTCAAACACACAATACAATACCAAGGAATAATACATCTATCTAATTTTAAAATACTTTAAACTCACAAAATAATTAAAAACACATCTAATCCAGCTTTTAAAACATCATCATTTCTTACCCTGAATGTATACTGTACTGTATATCTCTCTAGACATATATATTGTACATACATACATACAGTGGCAAGAAATGATATACCACAAAAAAATAAAAATACACAGGTTAAAAAACCTTTTGAAAAAATTAACAAGTTAAATAAAATACATTTCTTTACTGTAGTTCACTTACCATTACTTGCCCCCACCGACTCCCGTTGCCCAGCTTACTCACGAACCAATCCACGATCAGGAACCCATAAAATAATAAACCATTGAAAATAATAAACATTAAACTAAAAATCCAAACCAATCCACGGGTCTTCTACTTGTAATAAACCTTCATCTGTATTCTTCTTTCTTCTATCTCCTTCCGGGCGGGGCAGGGCGTGGTCTTCTTTCCATCATCGGCCACGCCCTTGTCTTTTTCCTTCTCCGGAGGTCCTTCCTCCGCGGCGTCTGGCTGCAAAATGAGACGACATAGGCTTTTAAAGGCCTATGACGTCACATTTTGCGTCATGGTTCCCACGGTCCTGATTGGACCGTGAAAACCATGTGTGTTGGCCGATAATAAAAAAATGATGACGTCACTTAAAGGGAATGAAAGCACAGCCAATCAGAATGGCTTTGCTTCAATTGCCTTTAAGATGACGTCATGAAAAGGCACATGGCCGTGCACACATGGTACTAGAGCCAATCAGAGCGTGGGAACTTTATCCCTACTCTGATTGGCTCTGGTATACCATGTGTCAGGGGCTGGGGGGAGAAAGGATGTGACGTCAATGAAAACCTGTCACGTGGTACGGTAGCCAATCAGAGCGTGGGAACTTTATCCTTATTGACGTCACATCCTTTCTCCCCCAAGCCCCTGACACATGGTATACCAGAGCCAATCAGAGTAGGGATAAAGTTCCCACGCTCTGATTGGCTCTAGTACCATGTGTGCACGGCCATGTGCCTTTTCATGACGTCATCTTAAAGGCAATTGAAGCAAAGCCATTCTGATTGGCTGTGCTTTCATTCCCTTTAAGTGACGTCATCATTTTTTTATTATCGGCCAACACACATGGTTTTCACGGTCCAATCAGGACCGTGGGAACCATGACGCAAAATGTGACGTCATAGGCCTTTAAAAGCCTATGTCGTCTCATTTTGCAGCCAGACGCCGCGGAGGAAGGACCTCCGGAGAAGGAAAAAGACAAGGGCGTGGCCGATGATGGAAAGAAGACCACGCCCTGCCCCGCCCGGAAGGAGATAGAAGAAAGAAGAATACAGATGAAGGTGTATTACAAGTAGAAGACCCGTGGATTGGTTTGGATTTTTAGTTTAATGTTTATTATTTTCAATGGTTTATTATTTTATGGGTTCCTGATCGTGGATTGGTTCGTGAGTAAGCTGGGCAACGGGAGTCGGTGGGGGCAAGTAATGGTAAGTGAACTACAGTAAAGAAATGTATTTTATTTAACTTGTTAATTTTTTCAAAAGGTTTTTTAACCTGTGTATTTTTATTTTTTTGTGGTATATCATTTCTTGCCACTGTATGTATGTATGTACAATATATATGTCTAGAGAGATATACAGTACAGTATACATTCAGGGTAAGAAATGATGATGTTTTAAAAGCTGGATTAGATGTGTTTTTAATTATTTTGTGAGTTTAAAGTATTTTAAAATTAGATAGATGTATTATTCCTTGGTATTGTATTGTGTGTTTGAGGAAGGTCAGGGATAGATAGCCTTGGTTGTACTGTACTGTAAAGGTTGTATTTTTGTCGGTACTTATATTTTTTCAAAGGCTTAATTGTTCTGCTCTAGGCGTGAATCTGTTAATGGTCTCATTGTTCTTGATTGAGTGTGAAATGTTTAGGGGTGTAAATAATGATTGCTAACTGATTTTTGTTTACGTTTGATTAATTTGCAGAATGTATACAGTATGGTGCATAGATTTTATGCATTTTGGAATGTGACTTTTTTTTCATTGGTTTGTGATCATATACAGTACAGTAGATTGTGAGATCAGTTAGGATTTTTAAAGGAAATTGATTTTAATGTAGTATCTGTATGGAGAAGTGTTTGGTTGTAGAACAGTATGGTTTTGATAACCCTTCTACATTTATTTGTACTGTATATTTGGTTTATCATGGGTGTGTATATAACGTGTGTATATATATATACTGTATATATCTCTCTCTCTCTCTTTCTCTCTGTCTCTCTGTATGTATATATATACAGTATATATATATATAGTTGCATGATGAAGCCACAGTACAAATTCATGGGTGAAGGGTGGGTATCGTGCCTGTGTGGCTTAACCCCTTAATTACCTTTGCGGTTATTATCCGATAAGGTGTTTAAGGGGTTAATTGATATCTGAATGTAATTGCAATGTATTGGCTTGGTTTTGGCTATGTTTTGTGTGGGCAAGAGAAGGAAGGCGCTGGCATCGGACACTTCGTATTGATGAGGTCAGTAGTACTTTATTTATTTGTATATGCTAGTTAATGTTTTTAATAATGGGCAATTAATCTATTATCCATATCTGGATAATAGTTATTTTGCACATTATTGTACTGTAGGTGTTGGGGGGGAGGGTGTATGTATTGAATGTATTGGCCAGGTTTATTTTTTTTACATTCAGGGTTACTTCCGTGGTTTTGCGTGGGACCTCTGGAGACCACCCGCGGGGAATCCTCGGGTATCCTAAAGGGTAGCAGGCTGGTGGTTCCACGGGTGACACATGCGGGGATGATGATGTGTGGTCCCACTTCTGTGGGGGCACCGCGGACCCGTAGTCTGCGGGCATGACGATGTGTGGTCCCACTTCTGTGGGGGCACCTCCGAGCCGTAGGTGCGGGGATGATGATGTGTGGTCCCACTTCTGTGGGGGCACCGCGGACCCGTAGTGAGCACCCGTGAGTTCCCCAGACCCCCATGGGAACCACCCGAGGCCCCGCAGACACCTGTGGGTTTGACCCGGGGCTCCCAGACATCCTTGGGCCTACCGTGTGGACCCAATTGAGGCTCACGGTGACCCAAGGAGACCACCTGGGCGCCATGGTGCTGGCAGGATCCACCAGCAGGCCTCCAGAACCTGTGGAATGCTGCTGGTAAACTGTAGGTCTGTCCAGGTGCCCTGCCAGCCCACCGGGGACTAGCGTGGGGCTGCGTTATGGACCCTGAATGTAAAAGAATAAATCTTGTATTTATGGGGGGGGGGGGGCACAGGGGGTGGGTAATGTATTTAATAAATAGAATGCTGTTTATTGTGGGTGATTGTACTGTTTTTATTGTGGGTACTGGGGTGGGGGTGGGGTGTTTCCCCAACGGTATGTGGGTAGGCCTCCCTTGTGGGTAGTTAGTGGGTGAGGGTTGAGGGTGGTTAGGCCTCACGGGGTGGGGGGTTAGAGTGGGAGGGTATGTACAGTAGGCGTCCCAAGTGGTGGGTGAGGGCGGGTTAACCCCTTCATGACTGTAGCGGTTAATAACCGCTATGGTGATTAAGGGGTTAGGGGACATTACTTTGAAAGTGTTATTTTTTTTCTCTGTTTTACTGTACAGCAGCGGAGGTTGCCATGGGTAGTGGGTAGTGTATTGAATGTATTTATTGGTTATTATGCGTTAACCCCTTCATTACCTTAGCGGCTATACGCTATGCTAATGAAGCCTCGTTTCTGAACTTTTAATAATATTGTGCAGGAGCAGGGGGTCCCCTGAGATTAGATTTCTGTCTCAGGGAACCCCCTGCTCACTCTACAATATTATTAAAAAGACAGAAATGCTGCTTCTTTACCATAGCGCATAGCCGCTAAGCTAAAGAATGATTCTTTAATGATGTGTGTGTTTTATTCACAGTGTAGATGTTCTCCGGAGCTGAAGCGCACAGGTTTCAGGTCTGGGGACCCCGTGCCCCCCGAGATACAGGCCCCTTTAGGGGGTGCCGGTATCCCTCTGCTCTGCTTGGTTTACAGGCCGCGATCACGTGATCGGACCTTTAAACCAAGCAGAGGGCTACCGGCACCCCCTAAAGGGGCCTGTATCTCGGGGGGCACGGGGTCCCCAGACCTAAAACCTGTGCGGTTCAGCTCCAGAGACCCCCTGCACATCTACACTATCAATAAAAATGTATTTCCAATGTATTTATTGTCATTTATTTATTTATTTTTTGGCGGCTGCTGTGTGTGATTATTTTTTATTGTGTTTAGCGGGGGTGGGTGACGGGGTTTATAAATGTGAGTTTATAAATAAAATAAAGAATATTATTTATAGGGGCCTTAGAACAGAAGTTCCCACGCCAATTGCGCGCTCATTGCTCTTTTGTTACAATGTTGCTGGTCTTGCGGGTTTGCAGTCTGGCAGCAAAAAGCAGTTTGTACTGTAGTACTGTGTGTGAGATAAAGTAACCAGTTCTTTTATTGCTGAAGTCGCCACTAAAAACTTTTATTTACAAATACAGTACAAAAACCGTGCAACACACAACAACATTCAGTATCCTTTGTTTAAGTACAGCAGGTACTATAGGGTAAAACATGTACTGTACAGTACAGCACAACATTACAGTATGGTCTCACTGAAAGTCCTCCCCATTTTCCAGCCATGGCCGATGCCTTGCATGGCGCAAAACGCCATTAATGCAGTCTCTAACGCCTCTCATTACAGGATCTGTAACAGGGTAATAGCGCTGCATTTCTTCCACAATCTTTTTCCTTAAATTGGCAGGAAGGGCATTTTTTTGGCGATTCCCATCATAGTTCACTTTGAACACCCACTCGCAGTACAATGTGTAGGGAACATGGTGTTTAAATATGATCAAGGCATACTTGTGTGGTATACCAGCACTCCTCACCCTATACTTCTCCCTCAGCGCCGGTGTCAGATCGCACAGGGAGATGTCGGGCACTGTTTGTATGCGAGCGGGTGTAGGAAGTCTTTTGGGAGCGGGTGTACTTGAGGCGATGGGCAATGGTAGGGTGTCTGGGAGGAAGCTTTCCTCCGGTAGTGGTCGCCGGGTTGTCTCCTGGCGTGGTCTAGATGGGGTTGTCATGTCCTCCTCAATAGCATAGTACACTGTATCTTCTGGTGGAGGGTGTGTGCTTGGTGATGGAAGGGGGTCGAAGGTACCATGCATCACATCCATGTCACCCCCCTGCTCCAGCATCGGGGAAACAGGGGCATTAACACCGAGCAAATAATGTATGCCCGCTATGTCTGCCTCTATCTTGTCCATCCGTTGATCCATCCGTTGCTCCATATGTAGCATCCGTTGATCCAGCCGTTGCTCCATATGTAGCACCGACTCCAGAAGCAGATCTAGCTTTGCCAGCACACTAGAATTCCCGGGGAGATCCACACTTAGCCCATTCAGGATCCGGTCCAACGAGCTGCTTGTGCATGGCATCTGGAGATCTGGGGGGATGGGTGCAACGGAGGATGAGATGGGGGTTCCCTGGAGAGAAGCGGCATCGATGGAGAGTGGAAGAGGTGACCTGGGGATGCCCGGTACAGGAGAAGCTGCAGCGTGGTGGAAGAGGGATGGAGAAGGTGACCGCTGGATTTCCGGGAGAGAAGCAGAGTCGTCCAAGAGCAAAGGAGACAGTGACCCGTTGATTTCAGAGGCAGCAGCATCTTCAGATGGAACCGGAGAAGATGGGGGTGGAGAAGCCGGGCTGAAGATTTCCGGGACAGCTACAGCAGAGTCGTCGAAGCATATGGGAGCAAGTGGTCTGCGGATTCGGTGAGTTGGCTGCCATGCGTCTTGCGAACCGAGCACAGTACCGTATTTCTTCTTCACATAATAAGGCTGACGTGTTTTAAAAGCCTTAGCCTTTGGGGTCAGCAGAAGGTTTTCTTTGTTGGCCTTAGCCTGTCGCTTTGCCTTTGGCTTGGGAACGGTAACTGCCTTTCTTTTTTTCAGTGTGGCAGGCACAGCAGAGGTGAGATGATTCTTTCTTCCATAGAACCGGGGATGCTCCATGTAAGCGGGAGGCACAATGCAGTATCTGGACAATGCCTCAGATAAAGATCAGCAAGTGGTGGGCTATGCAACGTGTACAACCTTTTATGCATGGTGGCCAGGTACAGGTGTTGAAAGTGGGTGGTCTGTTATGTGAGTCATTAACATATAAATACACCATCCATTTTGTGGATTCACTGCACATTGAATACACATCGACTAAACATCGAATACACATTCTTGTGTTTGTATTTCTTTCTACAGTACTCGCAGCAATGCCTGTTAAGAAGATTTCAAAGGATCTCAGCATGAGAATGAAGGAGATGTACACGAGCGGACAACGAATTGCAGATATCCAGCGCTGGTTAACTGCTTCTGGCCTCGTTGTGCCATCAAGCACTGTGTGCTATCATGCACAAGGAAAAAACAGAGACCGCAAAAAGGCACCAAGGGTAACAAATGCGTAAGTATACTGTATTTATAAAACTTAACCAAAAAAAATATAGAAAACTGTAGTGTACATCTACAGTATACCGTATTTATATAGTATATTTATTATATTACAACAGTATATACTGTAGTGTACTGTATGTGTGGTCAATTTATATTTTTTGTGCAGCAGTATACACTTTTGGTATATTGCAATTCATCTGACAACGGAATATACAGTATATGATGTGTATTTATTATGATATAACAACAGTATACCGTATTTATATAGTATATTTATTATATTACAACAGTATATACTGTAGTGTACTGTATGTGTGGTCAATTTATATTTTTTGTGCAGCAGTATACACTTTTGGTATATTGCAATTCATCTGACAACGGAATATACAGTATATGATGTGTATTTATTATGATATAACAACAGTATACCGTATTTATATAGTATATTTATTATATTACAACAGTATATACTGTAGTGTACTGTATGTGTGGTCAATTTATATTTTTTGTGCAGCAGTATACACTTTTGGTATATTGCAATTCATCTGACAACGGAATATACAGTATATGATGTGTATTTATTATGATATAACAACAGTATACCGTATTTATATAGTATATTTATTATATTACAACAGTATATACTGTAGTGTACTGTATGTGTGGTCAATTTATATTTTTTGTGCAGCAGTATACACTTTTGGTATATTGCAATTCATCTGACAACGGAATATTTATATAGTATATTTATATTACAACAGTACTGTATACTGTATATTTTGTCTATTTATATTTATAGTACAGCAGTATACATTTTTTGTATATTTATATTTACTGTATATTACAACATTACATGTACAGTATACAGTATACATTTTATATTGCTGCATATTAATAACACAATATAATTTCTTTGCATTGTAGGGAGACTACTCTTCTGGTGGACAGAATAAGTGAGGAGAATGATGAGAGGAGCGCATTAAGGGTTAAAAACACTCTTCAGGAAAACCACAATCTGACTGTATCCGAGAGCAGCATAAAGAAGATGAGACGCAGAATTGGATGGAAATATGGACGTGTGAGGTTAGTAGTGGACAGTACAGGAGGTACTGTACTGTAAAGTAAAAATGTTGTTTTGCAAACTGTACTGCGCTGTGACGCTAACATTTTTTATTCATTGTCATTACAGAGCGTACCCCATGATACGGGACGCAAACAAAATCAAAAGAGTGCTCCAGGCCCAGGCATGGATCGACAGCGGTGAGACTTTCCAGGATTGCATCTTCACTGATGAGTCTACTGTGTCGCTGGAGAGATTTGCAAGATTTGCGTTCCACAAAAAAGGCCGCATAACTTTGAAGCCACGGCCAAAACACCCTGTGAAGCTGCATGTGTGGGGTGCCATCTCTAGGCGTGGACCGGGATGCATTGTCGTCTTTGAAGGTACAATTTCTCAAATATAATGCCGCCTAATGCACTGTACTTGACTAGTGTTGCCTTACCGTATGCACTGTACTGTACTATTGAGCACTTTTCTTTTCTTGCTATAGGAATCATGAATAAAGATTTCTTCCAAGACAACATTGTGCCCGTGATAGTGCGATACATCACACAAGACTTTCCCAATGGTCATCGCTTTTACCAGGACAATGATCCCAAGCACACCGCGTCGACGGCGCATATCCTTGAGCGCGGCATCAACTGGGTGAAGACGCCAGCGGAGTAAGTGTAGTAGACCGTGTCCCATTTATATGTTCCCCACTGTTTTTACTGTGTACTGTATCTCTTAAACTAATTGTCCTTTCTTTCCAATCACAGATCACCAGACTTCAATCCGATCGAAATGGTCTGGCATCAGCTGAAGGACCACATCCGTAAAGTGGCGAAACCCTCCAAGAAGGACGAGTTGTATACAGCCATAATGAGTTTTTGGAACGATGTACTCACCGAGGAACGATGCAATAAATATATAGACCATATTGCCACTGTGTTGCCCATTGTCATCGCGCGCAATGGACAAGCATCAGGAAAGTAGTACAGTGCTGTAGTATTGTACAGTAGGTACACTATGATACAGGTAAGTATGGCACAGATTTTAGCTTTCCCAATAGTCAGAGTTTACAGTAGTTCCAGTATACAGTACAGTAGACTAGTTTGACATACTACAGTAACTGCCTACTAACTGCTCCATTTTTTCTTTCCAGAGAAAGCTGCACCAGCCACCTACTGTACAGTAGGTCTACCATAATACAGTACGCACATACAGTACAGTACAGTAACTGAACAAAGTTTTTGTTTTCTTGTCGTTCCAGGAAAAAGGGTGCACCAGAGGGGAGGGGGGGCCTTGTGTTCGTCAAATCTGCTTGTGCAGTCAAATGTACAGTATATAAACAGCAGTAATGATGTACACAAAACCTCTCCTCTCTCAATGAACTACTGTACCGCAGACACAATGAGGATACTGTTACAGTATGAAGGGAAAAAGAACAGGATGGGTTATTTAACATTACAGTATACTGTGCAATATTTATACTGTATATTTATATATACAAGTACTGTATTTTTATTCTAAAGGTATTCGAGAATGTACTCTACTAGATGAGGACCTGGTGACTTTCAACACTCTCAGACACACAGAAAGGATTATTTCACATCACTGTATATTTATCCTGTATATTTTCAGTAATTTAGAAGCAGTGGCTGTTCTGAACAGCCCAGGGCCAGTTTAACAAAACAATGGCTTGGATTGGATTAGCCAGACGATTGATGCTTGGCCAGGGAGGGATTAAAAACTCTAAGGGAGGGGGTGGGTGGTGTAGCTGTACTGTAGGATTGTACTGTGTCAGTATTTCCAACGCCAGGTCACCCTAATAATTGCATTAATAAACCCCCAAAGACAAGGCCCAAATATACTAGTACAGTATACAGTACTGTAAAGTATGTATTATTGTGTGTTGATGTTTTGAATTGCTGTTAACTTGAAATGTTTCACCATTGTATTGTACTGTATTTGTAAATAAAAGTATTTTGTGGCGACTTCAGCAATAAAAGAACTGGTTAATTTATCTCACATAAAGTACGTGAATACGACCGCAATCACCATTGTACAGTAAATGGGTGCATAGGATGGAACGACAGGTGCTAAAGGGGTATAAATATGATACTGTATTTATCAGTATTGATCAAAGAGAATTGATCAGAAGGATTCCCCTTATAAAGTATACAGCACTCTATTGTCATTCATACAGTACAGTATACTGTAGTAAAAGGTAGACAACACATGGTCTTGCAGTACAGTATACTGTATTACTAAAAATCTGTCAGGTTGACCAGAATCACTGCGGATATCGGAAAATAATACAATTTTATTAATTCTACGTACTGTATATAAGGGGAATCCTTCTGATCAACTCTCTTTGAACAACACTGATAAATACAGTAATTTATCTCACACTCAGTACTACAAACTGCTTTTTGCTTGCAATAAACTAACAAACAGGGAAGCGCTACTGTATACTGTATGAGTTAGGATCAGGCCCAGCAGCCACTTTATGTTGAAAACCACATATGAAATGAGCATAAATTTGCATGAATAATTACACAAAAATATATAAAATAAATAGCACAAGTCTCTGACAGAGAGAAATTGTCCAGGTGGTGTGGATACAGGTTAATGCCCCTGTCTGATAGGACAGACTCGGGCAAGAATGGCCTGTGAGAGGTGAAAATCCAGAATGGTAGCTGGGATGGAAAGCGCTACCAACTGTGCAGGTATTGAAGTGTGTAGAAATGGGAAGGTGCCGTAGGCATCAAATGTGGAAAGCGCTCACCCAGACTTCATACACTGCGCTTTTTGCTTGCATACTGCAAAGCCGCAAGACCAGCAACATTGTAAAAAAAGAGCAAAAAAAAGAGCAATGAGCGCGAAATTGGCGTGGGAACTTCTGTTCTAGGGCCCCTAGAAATAATATTCTTTATTTTAGTTATAAACTCACATTTATATATAAAGTATATATTTATTTCTCTTCATGTACTGTATTTATTTAGATTTATTTATTAATTGTGGAGCTGCTGTGCGTGAGGGGCCATGGCCAGGATGGGGGGGGGGGGGGGGGGGGTAACGGTACAGTATGTGGGTAGGGGGTGAGGGTGGTTAGACCTCACAGTACATTATGCACATTGGGCCCCCCTCCTCCCCACATTTACATACTGTACTGTACACTACACGACATCAATGCAGGGAGGGTTTACCAATGCAGGGAGGGTTTACCAATGCAGGTAAGGCTTTAGGCCTTTATATCTCTCTCCCTTCAGTGTAATCTACTTAACAGAAACATTAGGGGGGGAAGGGGCTTTAGGCCTTTATATCTCTCTCCCTTCAGTGTAATCTGCTTAACACAAACATTAGGGGGGAAGGGGCTTTAGGCCTTTATATCTCTCTCCCTTCAGTGTAATCTACTTAACAGAAACATTAGGGGGGGAAGGGGCTTTAGGCCTTTATATCTCTCTCCCTTCAGTGTAATCTGCTTAACACAAACATTAGGGGGGAAGGGGTTTTTAAACAATGCTGTGTATAATGTACTGTATAAGGTTTTTTACAATTAGATAGATGTAATCCTTGGTATTGTAAGGGTTAGTTTGGTTTTAAATTGTCTTTTCTGGTTGTTACTTACAGTATATATTGATTTTGGTTTACTTGCTTGGTTAAAATACTTTTTGGTATTGTAGTGTGCATTATCCTTAGCGTTGTATACTGTAGGTGCCTTTAAACCCAGTAACCTACTGTATTGTGATTCACTTTGATTCTCCCTAGTGTTTTTTGAGTCACTATCCTTTTCATGTTTAGGGTTGACAGTGTGTGTCGTTCCCTAGTGCTGTTCATTAGTGTTTAAGGGTCCATGCCTCTTTTTTAAGTGTTTTTAAATCATGTACTGTTTATTCATCCCTTTTTGCACTGTGTCAAATAAATAAACAAATATATCAATTGCATACCTGAGTGCTCCCATACGGGTTACTTTTTTCTCTTTTCACTCACATACAGTATGTATATATATATATATATATATATACAGTATATATACACAGTGTATATATGTATACTGTATATATATATATATATATATATATATATATATATATATATATATATATATATATATATATATATATATACAGTGTATATACTGTACAGTATATACAGTATTTATTTCTCTTCATGTCTTTATTTATTTATTTATTTATTTAGATTTATTTATTAATTGTGGGGCTGCTGTGCGTGAATTTTTTTTATTGGGGGTGAGGGGGGTGTTTGGCCCTTGGTGTGAGTTTACGACTTGCAGCAGCAGCAGCACAATTAATAAATAAATATAAATAAATAAATAAATAAATGACAATAAATACATTTGAAATACATTTTTATTGATAGTGTACATGTGCAGGGGGTCTCCGGAGCTGAACCGCGGTGGTTTTAGGTCTGGGGACCCCGTGCCCCCCGAGATACAGGCCCCTTTAGGGGGTGCCGGTATCCCTCTGCTCTGCTTGGTTAAACGCAGAGCACTCAGCACTCAGAAACACAGGCCAGCCAGATTTAAACACACACACAATAGGGGGAGGTTTTTTTTACATAGCTTGCAGGGAAGCTTAACGCACACACACAATAGGGGGATAGGGGGATAGGGGGAGGTTTTTTTTACATAGATTAGAGAGAAGGCAGGGCGTTTTAAAAGCGAGAATAGGGGGAGGGGGTTTTACATAGATTTTATTTATTTATTTATTTAGATTTATTTATTAATTGTGGGGCTGCTGTGCGTGAATTTTTTTTATTGGGGGTGAGGGGGGTGTTTGGCCCTTGGTGTGAGTTTACGACTTGCAGCAGCAGCAGCACAATTAATAAATAAATATAAATAAATAAATAAATAAATGACAATAAATACATTTGAAATACATTTTTATTGATAGTGTACATGTGCAGGGGGTCTCCGGAGCTGAACCGCGGTGGTTTTAGGTCTGGGGACCCCGTGCCCCCCGAGATACAGGCCCCTTTAGGGGGTGCCGGTATCCCTCTGCTCTGCTTGGTTAAACGCAGAGCACTCAGCACTCAGAAACACAGGCCAGCCAGATTTAAACACACACACAATAGGGGGAGGTTTTTTTTACATAGCTTGCAGGGAAGCTTAACGCACACACACAATAGGGGGATAGGGGGATAGGGGGAGGTTTTTTTTACATAGATTAGAGAGAAGGCAGGGCGTTTTAAAAGCGAGAATAGGGGGAGGGGGTTTTACATAGATTTTATTTATTTATTTATTTAGATTTATTTATTAATTGTGGGGCTGCTGTGCGTGAATTTTTTTTATTGGGGGTGAGGGGGGTGTTTGGCCCTTGGTGTGAGTTTACGACTTGCAGCAGCAGCAGCACAATTAATAAATAAATATAAATAAATAAATAAATAAATGACAATAAATACATTTGAAATACATTTTTATTGATAGTGTACATGTGCAGGGGGTCTCCGGAGCTGAACCGCGGTGGTTTTAGGTCTGGGGACCCCGTGCCCCCCGAGATACAGGCCCCTTTAGGGGGTGCCGGTATCCCTCTGCTCTGCTTGGTTTACAGGCCGCGATCACGTGATCGGGACCTTTAAACCAAGCAGAGGGCTACCGGCACCCCCTAAAGGGGCCTGTATCTCGGGGGGCACGGGGTCCCCAGACCTAAAACCACCGCGGTTCAGCTCCGGAGACCCCCTGCACATCTACACTATCAATAAAAATGTATTTCCAATGTATTTATTGTCATTTATTTATTTATTTTTTGGCGGCTGCTGTGTGTGTGTATTTTTTTATTGTGGGTAGCGGGAGGGTGGGTGAATGGGGTATTCGCCCCAACGATGGTTGGGGAGGGCTTGCGGGGGGGGGGGGGGGTGGGGTAGCGGGAGGGCTTAACCCCTTCATGACCGTAGCGGTATTAACTGCTACGATCGTGAAGGGGTTAAGTGCACCCGCAACCCCCCCCCCCCTCCCGCAAGTCCTAAACTCACACCAAGGGCCAAATACCCCCCTCACCCATCCCCACTACACACAATAAAGCGGGCACGGTGGGTTAACCCCTTCATTGCCTTAGCGGCTATCCGCTATGGTAATGACGCAGCATTTTCCGTATTTTTAATAATATTGATCAGGAGCAGGGGGGTTCCCTGAGCATTAATTTCTGGCTCAGGGAACCCCCTGCTCACTGTACAATATTATTAAATCTCTCTCTGCTGCAAACACATCTCGCCCCCAGTATGTGCAGTAATTTACTGAACATGTACTGTAGAATAAATGCATACAGTAGTTTTATTTATTCGGGTTTATTACACAGTATACTGTATGGCCGGAAAACATCAGCATACAGTACAATATAATCCATCGAAATCCCCCCATTAGCCGTTTTCTTTTCTGAGGAAAAACAAAATGAAAAGTTTTAATGTACAGTAATGGTCAGCCCCCTAAAGAAGTTCCCAGCCAGCCCCACCAAAATAATACGGCAAAAATACAGTACTCACCATACTGTACAGTACAGTATTACTAAATTTCCCATTCAGCTTGCGCTGGCGCCGGCCCACTTCCAGTCCAGCTTTCATCATTTTGCAGAGGGACTAGCCCACCTGTAGTCAGCGGGAAATCGCTTAGGTACATGCAAGCTTCATCAAAACTGGCTGCGAAATCCATCTCAGATTTGTCACCGACGGCAGGACCATGATGATAAGCTGGTGCTGCTGCTGGTTCTGGTTCTGGTTCTGGCGCATTGCTTGGCAGGGACTGTCGCTTCTTATTTCGTTTTAACACGACCCTTCGCCTTTTGCCGCCTCCATTATCATAGATACGGGAAAAACCCTGTGACACACACCAATACCCTCCAACAAATTGGGGCTCAATACGGTGAAAACAGGGGTCACTACATAACCTTTTCCTTATTGCATGCTTCCACAAATGAGGAGTTGGCGAAAATCTGTAAAAGTCATAATTTTCGATAAAATACTGATAAATTTGAACAACTGTTGCCATCTTATCCTCTGTTGCATTTATAGCGGCCCATATCAAATAAGCATAACTTCTGTCAGGTTTTTGGAACACGGGCTCCACTTGTTCACTCATGTCTCTGTAGAATAGTGTAAGTGAAAATGATCTTTGTCTTTATTTAATACATTACTGTATGTAAAGCCTAAATTGATACATTTTTTGCAACTATTCCTTCAGTCTCAAGGACAAGTTACACAATAGCATACTGTACTGGGATAAAGTAACTTTTTTTGGAAACGAAACAACTTGCAAAGGCCACACATTACTTAAGTCATGAGTTTATGCCATCTGGTGGACAATCGAAACATCGCAGCCTAGTAAATCATTCTCATTATCATTTAACAAGATCAGGCCCCCGTCAGCCAGGCATGAACCGTGGCTGGGAAGGCAAGCGCAACGAAGCATGCAAGAGGTGAGCAGTGGCGGATTCCAGGTTTCTGCCAGGTACAAACCAGGCATTTGCTCGAATAAAGTGTGTCGGTGCAGTAGATTGGTCGAGGTAGCCAGGCCGGGTAGGAGAAGTCAGGATGATCAGTGATACTTGCCGAGGTCTGGATTGGAGGGGTACGGATAGTTGCAGGTACATTAACCATAGTCGGGATTGGAGAGGTGCGGATCATCATGGGTAAGCCGGGGTCAGGACGGAGAGGTACGGATTGTCGTTGGTAATCCGGGTCAGGAGCAGAAAAGTGCGGAATCCAAAAACAAGCAAGGTCAGGCAACACAGGACAAGACAAGCAAGGATCAGACAGGGGGCAAGACTGCAGTGAACACAACACAAATAAATAACGTTATGCCCAGCCAATGTGCCAGGGGGCAGGCTGCGCATATAATGCAGAATTGTCCAATGAGCTACATAGTTACATAGTTACATAGTAGATGATGTTGAAAAAAGACGTACGTCCATCAAGTTCAACCTATGCTAAATTTAGACAACAGATACTTTATCCTATATCTATACTTATTTATTGATCCAGAGAAAGGCAAACAAAAAACCCCAGAGTCATATCATCCAATGATATCTCATAAGGGGAAAAATAAATTCCTTCCTGACTCCAAGAATTGGCAATCGGATTAATCCCTGGATCAACATCCTTCATATATATATTTATATTTTTGGTATATCCCTGTATACCTTTCCTTTCTATAAAGATGTCCAAACTTTTTTTGAACAAATCTATTGTATCTGCCAGTCTCCATGGGTAATGAATTCCACATTTTAACTGCCCTTACTGTAAAGAACCCTTTCCTTTGTTGCTGGTGAAATCTCCTTTCCTCCAACCATAAGTGATGGCCCGAGTCCTTTGTACTGCCGTGGGATGAATAGTTCTTTGAAAGCTCCTTGTATTGTCCCTGATTATATATGTATAGTTATCATATCCCCTCTTAGATGCCTCTTTTCTAATGTAAATAAATCTAATTTAGCTAGCCTTTCCTCATAAGTTAGATTGTCCATCCCCTTTATTAATTTGGTGGCTCTTCTCTGCACTCTCTCTAGTTCCATAATGTCTTTTCATAGGATTGGTGCCCAAAATTGTACTCCATATTCAAGGTGTGGTCTTACTATTGCTTTGTAAAGGGGCATAATTATGTCTACTTCCCTTCCATCCATTGCCCGTTTGATGCAAGATAAGATCTTGTTTGCCATTGCAGCTACTGTATGACTTTGGGCACTATTTCTAAGCCTACTGTCTACAAGCACTCCTAAATCCTTCTCCATCAAGGATTCCCCCAATTTATCCCCATTTAATTTGTAAGTCGCCTTTTTATTCTTGCATCCCAAATGCATAACCTTACATTTATCTGTATTAAACCTCATCCACAATTAATCTGCCCACGTCTCCAGTCTCTCCAAGTTCTTCTGAAGAGAAATTACATCCTGCTCTGATTCTACTACCTTACACAATTTAGTATCATCAGCAAAGATGGAGACTTTGCTCTCGAAGCCAACATCAAGGTTATTAATAAACAAGTTAAAAAGCAGGGGTCCCAGTACCGTTCCCTGAGGTACTCTACTCCCGACTTTAGCCCAACCAGAAAAAGTTCCATTTACTGTATGACAACCCTTTGTTGTCTGTCCTTTAATCAGTTTTCAATCAAGGTGCATATATTATTACTGAGTCCAATTTTCTTTATTTTGTACACCAACCTCTTGTGTGAAACCGTATCAAAAGCCTTTGCAAAATCTAAGTAGACCACATCAACTGCATTACCATGGTCTAAATTCCTACTTACCTCCTCAAAGAAACAAATAAGGTTAGTTTGGAATGATCTCTCCATAAATCCATGCTGAATATTACTAATAATTTTGATTTACATTAGTTATTCCTGAATTTTATCCCGTATTAAAATTTCAAGTAGTTTCCCCACTATTGAAGTCAGGCTTACAGGTCTGTAATTCCCGGTTGTGATCGAGCTCACTTTTTATATATAAGCACCACATCTGCTTTACGCCAATCTTGTGGTACTGAGCCTGTGGAAATTGAGTCCTTGAATATTAAATATAATGGTTTGGCTATTACTGAGCTTAACTCCTTGAGAACTCTTGGATTTATGCCATAGGGGCCAGGTGCCTTATTTACTTCAATTTCTTCAAGTCGCTTATGAACTTCTTCCACCGTTAACAAATTGTTCATTAATATGGCGGTTGTGGCTTCCTTTTGCGGCACTACTATTGAACTTGATTCTTCCCTGGTAAACACAGAGGCAAAGAATTTGTTGAATACCTCTGCTTTTTCCTTATCTCCAATAATCTGCCTACCCATCTCACACTGAAAAAGTCCTATATTTTCTTTTCTCATTTTTTTTATTAAGGTACTTAAAGAACTTTTTAGGGTTGACCTTACTTTCTATTGCAATCTTTTTTTCATTATCCATTCTTGCTAATTTGGTTGCCCTTTTGCAATTTTTTTACATTCCTTATAATTTTGATACAATGGGCCTCATGCAGTAAACCCCGATAAAATCTTTTCGGCAAGGGTTGCCGATAGGCCTTTTTTTGGCGATTTGCCCTCGCAGTAAGGGCCGAATCCATGCCGATCCCTGCCGAATAACTGCGAAAGCAAAACTGCCGATGAGCCTGTGCCGATACAGCCTGGCTCCCGATAAGCCTTCCGATACGCCTTGTCTGCCGATAGGTGTTTGCAGCAGAGAGAGACAAGCACCTCTCTCAGCACAAACATCGGCAAAATAAAAAGTATTTATAAACAACTTTTACTGATAGTGTAGATGTGCAGGGGGTCTCCGGAGCTGAACCGCATTTGTTTCAGGTCCGGGGATCCCCTGCTTCCTGAGATACAGGCCCCTTAATGATGTGCCGGTATCCCTCTGCATTTAAAGGTCCCGATCACGTGACCGCGGAATGTAAACAAAGCAGAGAAATACTGGCACCCCCTAAAGGGGCCTGTATCTCGGGAAGCAGGGGGTCCCCGGACCTAAAACCAAAGCGGTTCAGCTCCAGAGACCCTCTGCACATCTACACTATCAGTAAAACACACATATCAATAAACACACGTTCCTTACCTTTGCGGCTATGTGCTACGGTAACGAAGCAGCATGAATGTATTTTTAATAATAGTGTACAGTGAGCAGGGGGTCCCCTGAGCTGATCCGCGTTGCTTTCTGGACCAGGGACCCCCTGCTGCCTGAGTTACAGGCCCAGGAATGTGTCATCGGGTGGCAGTGTCGCCGCCATCTTTATAGCACCCCATTCGCGCCGTGTCCGCTATAAATATGGCGGTGACACTGCTACCCGATGACACATTCCGGGTCCCATAACTCGGGAAGCAGGGGGTCTCTGAGCCACAAATCTATGCGGTTCAGCTCAGGGGACCTCCTGCTTCCGCACAATATTATTAAAAATACAGAAATGCTGCTTCATAACCATAGCGTATAGCCGCTAAGGCAATGAAGGGGTGAAGGCAGAATAGCATGTTTATTGGGGACATTTGCCCCCAATAAACATAGCAATAAACAACATACACCCACTGTGTATTTGAAATACATAAACAGCAATAAATACATTAAATACGTATAGCACTCACCACCTATGTTCGGCGGCCACGATGAAGGCCATCCTCCTCTTCATCCTGCCCATGCCCCCTCCGCTGCTGCAAAACAGACACAAAAATGAAAACATCCAATGTAATGTCCCCTACCCCCTTAATCACCATAGCGGTTATTAACTGCTACAGTCATTGAGGGGTTAACCCACCCTCACCCACCACTCGGGACGCCTACATACCCTTCCACACTAACCGCCCACCCTGTGAGGCCTAACCACCCACACCCACTACCCACAAGGGAGGCCTACACACATACCGTTGGGGAACCCCCACCCCCAGTACCCACAATAAAAATAATACAGTGACACACAATAAACATCATTCAATTTATTAAATACATTACCCACCCCCTGTGCCCCCCCATAAATACAAGATTTATCCTTTTACAAACAGGGTTCATAACACAGCCCCACGCGAGTCCCCGGTGGGCTGGCGGGGCACCTGACAGACCTACAGGGTACCAGCAGCCCTTTTCAAACAGGTTCTGGAGGCCTGCTGGTGGGTCCCGCCAAGCGCCATGGCCCCCAGGTGGTCTCCTTGGGTCACCGTGGGCCACAATTGGGTCCCCACGGTAGGCCCAAGGATGTCTGGGAGCCCCGGGTCAGACCCACAGGTGTCTGCGGGGCCTCGGGTGGTTCCCACGGGGGTCTGGGGAACTCACAACTGCTCACTACGGGTCTGCGGTGCCCCCATGGATGTGGGACCACCGCTTCATCCCCGCAGACTACGGGTCTGCGGTGCCCCCACAGATGTGAGGCCACCGCTTCATCCCCGCATGTGTCACCCATGGAACCACCAGCCTGATACCCGTGAGATACCCGAGGAGACCCGCAGGTGGTCTCCAGAGATCTCACGCGGAACCACGGAACAAACCCTGAATGTAAAAAAAATAAACCTGGGCTATACATTCAATACATACACTTCCCCTCCAACACCTACAGTACAATAATGTGCAAAATAACTATTATCCATATAGGGATAATAGATTATTTGCCCATTATTAAAAATAATAACTAGCATATTCAAATAAATAATAAAGTGCTACTGACCTCATCAATAAGAAGTCTCCGTCGCCAGCAACATTCTAGACTTCCCACGCTCTGATTGGCTACCGTACCATGTGAGGCCGGCCATGTTTCTATTAATGACGTCATCTTAAAGGCAATTGAAGCAAAGCCTTTCTCATTGGTTCAGGGTTAGCCTTGGTTTTCAATTTTGTATTCTTGTTGGTACATATATTTTTTCACAGGCTAAATTGTTCTGTTCAAGGCTTGAATTTGTTAATTGTTTAATTGTTAGGGATGGAATGTAAATTGTTTAGGGATGTCATTAATGCATGGTAATTGATTTATGTTTACTGGATTGGTTAAAATAGTATACTTGTTGGGAGGTATTTGTATTTTGCTTGCAATGTTATTGTTAACATTCATTTGCAGAATGTATATGGTGCATAGATTGTATGCATCATATATACAATGTAAATGCTATGTGTTGATTGGCATTTGAGGTATTTGTTTGGCAGTTGATGATTGTGATTGTAAGTTCAGTTAGGATTATTAAAGGAAATTAATTTTATTGTAGTGTGTCTGTATGGTGAAGTGTTATTTGGAGTACAGCATGTTTTTGATAACCTTTCTACATTTATTTGTATATTGTTTCATCATGTGTGTGTGTATCTCTCTCTCTCTCTCTCTCTCTCTCTCTCTCTCTCTCTCTCTCTCTCTCTCTCTCTCTCTCTCTCTATATATATATATATATATATATATATATATATATTTGCATGATGAAGCCACTGTACAAATTCATGGGTGAAGGGTGGGTATCGGGCCAGTGTGGCTTAACCCCTTAATTACCTTTGCGGTTATTATCCGATAAGGTGTTTAAGGGGTTAATTGATATCTGAATGTAATTGCAATGTATTGGCTTTGTTTTGGCAATGTATTTTGTGGGCAAGACAAGGATGTTGCTGGCGATGGAGACTTCTTATTGATGAGGTCAGTAGCACTTTATTATTTATTTGAATGTGCTAGTTAATGTTTTTAATTATGGGCAAATAATCTATTATCCCTATCTGGATAATAGTTATTTTGCACATGATTGTACTTTAGGTTTTGGGGGGGGTAGGTTTTGTATGTATTGAATGTATAGGCCAGGTTTATTTTTTTTACATTCAGGGTTTGTTCCGTGGTTCCGCGTGAGACCTCTGGAGACCACCTGCGGGTCTCCTCGGATATCTCACGGGTATCAGGCTGGTGGTTCCACGGGTGACACATGCGGGGATGAAGCGGTGGCCTCACATCTGTGGGGGCACCGCAGACCCGTAGTCTGAGGGGATGAAGCAGTGGTCCCACATCCGTGGGGGTACCGCCGACCAATAGGTGCGGGGATGAAGCGGTGGTCCCACATCTGTTGGCACCACGGACCCATAGTGAGCACTCGTGAGTTGGTGATTAAGGGGGTAGGGGACATTACATTGGATGTTTTCATTTTTGTGTCTGTTTTGCAGCAGCGGAGGGGGCATAGGCAGGATGAAGAGGAGGATGGCCTTCATCGTGGCCGCCGAACATGGGTGGTGAGTGCTATACGTATTTTATGTATTTATTGCTGTTTATGTATTTAAATTGGGCACATTCACTATTATCCCTTTGTGGATAATAGTAATTGTGGCAAATTACTATATTGTATGTGTTAAGGGGGGGGGGGTGTTATTTCTTTATAACTATGTATGTATTTAGACATTAATTTGGGGGGGTGGCACATAATTGATACTGCAGGCCTGCGGGTAACACCCAAGGGCCCCCGCCGGCCTATAGTATCATTAATGTACATATATGTGTATGTTAGGGGTTGTTGGGGTTATATATATATATATATATATTTATTTATTTGCATAATATATATATATCACATACTGCATATAGACAAGTAAAATATATGCAGTATGTGATATATAATCACCACCAAGGCATGTCCAAACCGCAGCAGAGAGTCCAAAGCAGGCTGGAGTTGATCTCACGAACAGCGCAATCCCTCCGGTTCACTCGGTTCACTTGAAATCATCCAGGTAATTCTGGCATCAGAGTAAGGCCTTCAAATCACTACATGTGCTCCCCGGCCGTAAAGGATGCACACAGCGTGATGACGTAATGTCGTAAAGTACGTCCCTGACGCGTTTCATCGCAACAAATGTAACTTTCTCATAAATAATAATAAAATATAAAGTTGCATTTGTTGGGATTTGTTGGGATTGCGCTGTTCGTGAGATCAACTCCAGCCTGCTTTGGACTCTCTGCTGTGGTTTGGACACGCCTTGGTGGTGATTATATATCACATACTGCATATATTTTACTTGTCTATTGTTAGTGTTTTTAATCCCCCCATCCACCCTTCCCCACATTAAATGTTACAGTGTTACACTATGGGGCGTGCGCTCTCTGTTTTGTCTTTCTCATAGATTTTGCTGTGGAACTGGTTATTCCATGAGAGAGCTGCCGTGGGCCCCTGGACTCTGTACATTATTCTGGTGTTATCTGTCAGAACTTTTTGTGTGGTTTGGACATTGGACTTCTATTTTTATTTTTGTTATTTTGTGTATCCATATGTTTGCATTTAGTATCTATTGAGTTTCTGTATATATATTAATTTTCTAACCATTATTAATATTATTTGATTTATATTTATTTGCTTGTTGGCGCTACTTTTTGTTTTTTCTTTGCCTATATTTATTTATTTATTTATATAGAGATATTTATTTATTTATTTAGATGTATTTATTTATTTAGTGTGGGGCTGCTGTGTGTGATTATTTTTTGTAGTGGGGGTGGGTGAAGGGGGTATTAGCCCCAACGGTGGTTGTTTAGGGCTTGCGGGTGGGTAGCGGGAGAGTTTAACCCCTTCATGACCATAGCGGTATTAACTGCTACAGTCGTGAAGGGGTTAAGTGCACCCGCAACCCCCCCGCAAGCCCTAAACAAACAACAAGGGCCAAATACTCCCTTCACCCACCCCCGCTACCCACAATAAACCTGACATGGTGGGTTAACCCCTTCATTGCCTTAGCGGTTAGCCGCTAAGGTAATGAAGTGGGCTGTACATGCATTTTTCCTGCCTCGGATGCATGCCGGGGCCTCCGGTGCGGGAATCAGCTGCGGAGACCCCCGGCATCAATCACAGACAGGAACAATGGCTGATTTTTTCTAAGTGTCGCCCTTGCTGATGCTTCTCCTCTACCAAGTTGCCAACTTTATTTGGCGGGCTGGATTCCCGATAAACTCTCCATTCTGGAGTGCCGATCAGCAGCGAAAAGCTGATCGGGGCTACCTGAATTCAGCCGGGTTCAAAAAGTGCCGATAAGTGGCTTATCGGCAGCCGGCTGCCGATAATTTTTTATCGGGAAGAAAAGTTGTCGATAATGCCCACTTATCGGCGCTTACTGAATCGGGAGGGCAAAAAATGCCGAAAAAAGCCTTATCGGCGCTTACTGCATAGAGCCCAATGTCTCCGTCCCCTCTGACTTAAAGAATCTAAACACCTTCCTCTTCTTATCCATTTCCTCCCCTACCTGTTTATTTAACCACATTGGTTTTGACTTATTTATTTTATACTTATTACCCAAGGGTATACACTGGTAAGTGTGCTTTTCTAACAATGTTTTAAAGATTCCCCATTTATTTATCTACATTTTTCCCTGCAAAAACATCATCCCATTGTATTACTTGCAGATTATACCTCAGTTTAATAAAATCTGCCTTTCTAAAGTTCAAGGTCTTTGTTGAACCCAAGTAACCTGTTTTTTGATAATTTATTTCAAATGAGACCATGTTATGATCATTGTTACTCAAATGTTCCAGGACTTGAATATTTGTTATTACTTCTACATTGTTTGATATGACCAAATCCAGTATTGCCCCTCTCCTGGTTGGTTCCTCAATAATTTGGATTATATAATTGTCTTTAAGCAACCCCAAAAACCTATTTCCTTTTGTTATAATGATAATCTCATTTCCCAGTCTATGTCTGGATAATTAAAATTCCCCATTATGCAAATATGACCCAGTTTTGATGCCTTATCCAATTGCAAAATTATTTTAGCTTCCTCAATCTCACAGATATTTTGTGGTTTATAGCATATCCCTACAAACCTTTTCTTAATACTTTTACCTCCACTGCTAATTTCTATCCACAATGTCTTTACATTTTCATCATTCCCTTCATAGACATCATCCCTAATAATAGGTTTTAGATCCGGTTTAACATATAAACATACTCCACCTCCCCTTCTATTTGTTCGATCATTCCAAAAAAGGGAATAACCCTCTAAATTAACTGTCAAGTCATGAGTTTCATCCCACCATGTTCAGTAATGCCTATTATATCATACTGCTCCCTTGCAGCTATTAATTAAAGCTCCCCCATTTTATCTGTCAGGCTTCTTGCATTAGCAAGCATGCATTTAAGTTTTTTTCAGCCTGTACTATTATCTTATCTACTCCTTCCTTTCTGCGCCCACTTGGTTTAGTCTTCAGAAGTTTTCTAGTATTATCTGTATTTACTATGGGTGTCTCACTGCTTGTCAAACTCGCACTTGCCGCCATTCTACATATACCGCCTTGTATCCTCCTCTATTCCATTTAGTTCATTTTCTGTTTCATTCCCCTCCCCCTCTATACCAGTTTAAAATCTCCTCCAACCTTTTTAACATTCTCCCCCCTAGCACAGAAGATCTCTCTTCATTGAGGTGCAATCCGTCCCTAGAATATAGATGGCACCTCTCAGAAAACGAGTCCCAGTGCTCTAAAAACCCAAACCCCTCCTTCCTGCACCACTTTCTTAGCCATGCATTAACCTCCCTAATCTCTGACTGTTTCCCTGCAGGAGCGCATGGCACTGGTTGTATTTCTGAAAATACTACTTTACCTTGGAGGTCCTTGTCTTAAGCTTTTGGGCTAGATCCCTTTAATCATTTTTTAGGACCCTCCATCTTTCTCTAACTTTGTAATTGGTGCCAACGTGTACCAAGACCACCAGGTCAATCCCAGGCCCCCCCAACAATCTGTCTACGCGATCCGCTATGTGCCAAACCCGAGCACCCGGGAGACAACAAACTGTTCAATTCATGTGGTCATGGCAACAGATTTCCCTATCTACCTTCCTAATACTTGAGTCCCCTACCACCACCATCTTTCTTTGTATCTGAGCATCCTGATTCCCCAATGTGCTGGAGGAACTATTCCCCTGGCTGCTAGAGGAATTAGTCTCCCCCTGTCTTGCCATTTGTGCCCAACACTCCCAATATCTTCACTCAACATGGCAAATTGAGCTGGGAGCATTCTCAGGAGTATGCCTGGATGTTGTTGGCTGAGAGAGACAGCACAGGTGTAGTCCTTTAGACAGAGGAACAGAGGAGACTCTGCACGCGTGCGCGGGTGCCACGCATAGTGGGTGCACACTGTGCGATGATGATGTCACAGCGTAAGCAAAGCCTGGAGGCGGGACCAGCGGGAACAGCATTTAGTGTTGAGCGCGGTCTGCGCATGCCCCTAGAAGGAATGCTGGCATTCGCAGTTCCGCGAGATGCATTGTAGAAGGCAGAAGAGGCAGGACGCCCAAACGCGGGTCTAGGTAGGCTGATGGAAACAAAAAAACAGCGTACAACGCCAATAGTTAAATATGTAAACACAAATGTGTATTAATAAAGGGGTAATTATACTGCGTACATCAGATAAAATATAACAAGCGTTTGGTGTATAAACACTGGTTACCACTCGGCGACAGCTGGTATGGAAGTCAGGTGTTAGCTTCTTACAGCAGGTATTGCATACAGCAGCTACGGAGCAGGGCTCTCATAGGATCATCAAGCAGTCGGCGTCTCCACAGGGGGTGCCCTCCAGAACAGCTGGGCTCCGCACTATGAGATGGTGCTCAGTGGGTACACCGATAGTCCTGACTCAACTGGAGCAGCTCGTGAGGTTCCGCAATCAGGACTGCTGCACACGGGGGTGAGCTTGATGGCTGCAGGAGCAACATCCGCGTGCACCGCTACCTCTCCGTCACGGGACGCTGCGTGATGACGTCACCTTCTCAGCGACAGTATACCAATCGGCAGGAGTGTATCAGAGTCTCTGAAAAGCCCAAAATATCACACAAAGGTGATAGTGACCAGGGCAATGCCGATAATGCTACCAATGAAAGTGGCAATTGGCATAAAATCTTGAATAATCCAACGCGTTTCGTAGAACTAACTACTTCTTCAGGGAAGGGATAGGTAGGCTGAGAGTGCAGATCCTCCTCAAGTTGAACTTTAGCCCAACTGCCTGTCGGTAGTCCGTAACCCACACACCGGGTCATAACTCTCTGGCGATCCCAGGACCGATATCGTCCAGAATGCTGAGACTTCTTTGCCTTTGGGCACTAAACTTCAGTGACAAGTGAACATGTGTAGGTTTATACTTGTTTTGAGAGCTCACAATCTATGAGGTAGTGGGTGCTCACCACAAACAGGACCGGACCATGAGGCTGAGGTGGGGATGTTAGTAACCACCAACCTGCAATTTGCAATCTGCGCGTAGCTTACGTGTGATGCACATCACCCGTGATGTCGCTGGGGCAGAGCCTGAGTCCAGTGCGAGCGGCGCCTCCCAACCTGGCAGCACGACATGTGTCACCCGTCTATCATAGGACACATCATGGGGCCGGGCCGAAGACCAATCCTCACAGAACTCCCCCCCCCCCCCCTTCAGGGGCGACTTCCGGGCATCCCAGGGATGACTTAGATGGAAAATTTTGGTGAAAAGCCAGAACAAGTCTAGGGGTATGTAGTTTATCCTTTGGGATCCAAGAATGTTCCTCGGGACCAAAGCCCCTCCAATGAACCAGACACTGGATTTTTCCTTGGGTGAGCCTTAAGTCCAAGATGATTTGTACTTCGAATTCCTGTTGTCCCTCATCAAGGAGGGGTTCAGGAGGGAACAATGAAGCGGAGACTGAGGGTCCTGTATGAAGGGCTTGAGTAGTGACGTTTGGAAAACTGAGGGGATTTTCATTGATGCTGGCAACCGTAGCCACCGGATTGATTTTCTCGATAATGGGAAACGGGCCTATATACCTCGGTTCCAATTTTGCTGTGAGAACATTCAATCGGATGGTTTTTGTGGACAACCATTCTTTTTGTCCCGGGTTGTACGTAGGTGTTTTGTGACAATGTCGGTCAGCCTGTTTTTTCTGCATAGAGAGAGCCTTACTGAGATTTTCTGGAATTTTTGCCAATGACTCTTGAAGAAGCTGAATCCTGTTATCTGCTGTTGGTATCCCTGTCCTGGGTCCTGCCGTAGGGAGAGCTGAAGGATGAAAGCCAAAGTTGGTAAAGAACTGTGAGTCTTGGGTTGACTCATTGTGAAGATTATTGTGAGAAAACTGGGCCCAGGGCAAATGATATATCCAGTTGTCTTGGGAATCCGAAATGAAGCAACGGATGAACTGTTCAAGTGATTGATTTGTACGTTCCGTCTGACCGTTAGTCTGGGGGTGATAACCAGAAGAAAAGTGCAGAGAGATCCCTAGTTTCTTGCAGAAGGCAGTTGCTTGCAGAAGGCCCGCCAAAACTTCGAGATAAATTGAGAGCCTCGATCAGACACAATGACCTGAGGAACCCCATGAAGATAGAACACCTCCTTAATAAATATTTTGGATAGTTTGAGGGCATTGTGTAGACCTATGAGGGGTATGAAGTGGGCCCGTTTTGAAAATAGATCAACCTCTACCAGAATGGTGTTCCCACCTTTGGACACAGGTAGTTCCACGATGAAATCCATGGAGAGGTAAGTGCATGGGCGATCCGGAATCAGAATTGTTGCAGCAATCCAGGAGGTCGGTTTACGAGGATTCTTGTTCTGGGCACAGGTGAGACATGCGCAGAAAAATCTTTTTATGTTCTTATGCATGCCTGGCCACCAAAAGGTCCGTTCCAGAAGATCAATGGTTCTTTTAGTGCCCGGAGCTTTAAGAAGAGTGGCCCCATTCCAGAAACATTCTATGATATGCTGGTGGGGTGAAGAGAAATCCCTCTAGAACTTGAAGACCTTCAGGAACATTGGATTGGCCTTGCGTGATGTCTTCAAAATAGTAAAAAGTATTGGCGGAGATTATACAGTGGCGGCCTACCTGAGTCTACATCGACAAGATCCGCGGCTCTCAGATAATCCCGGTCAGGTGCGTTTTTTTTGGTCCGGAGTGAATTGCGTTATTTTAGCGCTCGTGATATTAGCATTTTATTCTCGCTGCCTGCAATACTGCAATGCCGTGTAAAAACTCAGGGGGGTGTTTGCGAGCTGTTTCTTGGAAGTCTAATACCTTTGCAGGTTCAACCTACGTCAGTACACAGTCTGTGTGTGCGCGCGCAGTAACACCATTCCTTTGAACGTGTGTCTGGTTTCAATCACATTCCTGCCTGACAGCAGGTGATTACTGCGCATGCACCTGTAACTTCGCCCACCACTGCTTGCTTGAGTGAGTGACCAAAAAAAAAAACTTTTTTTTTCTCTAATTTTTTTATTTTATTTTTCTCCACAGTCACAGGGTGAGTCATGCGCAGTAATCAGCTAGCTCCCATCTCAGAGGATTACACGCAGGCGCAGTGAGGTGCAGTGAGGATCCTGCATGTAATCCTCTTTGAGATGGGAGCTAGCTGATTACTGCGCATGACTCACCCAACCCCCCCCCCTCCACAGAGTCATTCATTTTCTGAAGCTTGACATTGACGCTCGGCTATGGACGGATTAAGAACACAATGTAAAGCTTCAGAAAATGAATGACTCTGTGGAGAGGGGGGGGGTTTGGGTGAGTCATGCGCAGTAATCAGATAGCTCCCATCTCAAAGAGGATTGCACGCAGGCGCAGTGAGGCGCCGTAACTTCACCCACCACTGCTTGCTTGAGTGAGTGACCAAAAAAAAAAACCTTTTTTTTTATTCTAAATTTTTTGTTTTTATTTTCTCCACAAGCCTGAAAAAACCATCTTGATACTGTATTACGATATTCAATCAGTGCTGTAGCTTTTGACTGCGATCCTGTGCGTTTGACTGCACATGGTTGATTTGTGTGCTTTTTACGTACTGTATTTGGGGGTGTAGGTATCATATTAATATGATGAACTGCCTTTTGAAATGAAAGTATGTCATTATCTTTGAACTTCATGCAGCTGTACCCTGTAGCCCCCTCCCCCACGAACACACACAAGGCTCGCTCGCTCGAGGATTTGAAACTCCACAGAGTCATTCATTTTCTGAAGCTTGACATTGACGCTCGGCTATGGACGGATTAAGAACACAATGTAAAGCTTCGGAAAATTAATAACTCTGTGGAGGGGGGGGGGGTTGGGTGAGTCATGTGCAGTAATCAGATAGCTTCCATCTCAAAGAGGATTACACGCAGGCGCAGTGAGGCACAGTGAGGCACAGTGAGGCACAGTGAGGCACAGTGAGGCACATTGAGGCGCCTGCGTGTAATCCTCTTTGAGATGGGAGCTAGCTGATTACTGCACATGACTCACCCAACCCACCCCCCAACCCTTTGAGGCTTTGTTTACGGTAACGCTTTGGAAAATCCCTTCTCGAATTTGAAATGTAAATTAGATTTGCACAGCATTGTGAGAATTGAGAGTTAAAAAAAACCATTAACTGATTAATGTTGTTTTGTCATTCATTCATGTTCTTTGGTGTACTGTACTGTACTGCTGCGGCCGAGTTTATTCGAGCATTTGCCCGTTCTCGGCCGCAGCAGTAAACTGGCGCGCGCTGGAGGGTGCCGGGCGCGCGCCGAAGCAGCGGAAGAGCGCCCTCCGATCGGGGCGCTCTCCCTCCCGCTGCCGGGTCCGCCGGGTCCCCCGGAACCCCCTGCCGCCGTCCCCCACATCGCGGGACACCAGGGCTCCCTCGGGGAGCCCTGGACGCGCGTGCAGGGGGCGCAGGCTCCCGATGACGCGTGACCGCGCGTCGGTGACGCGCGGCACGCCGAGGGGCGGCCACTAGCAAGCCGGGAAATCTCCCGGCTTGCGGAACCGGCCACACTTTAATAAAGTGTGTCGGTAGTGTATGTATGTGTGTGGGGGGGGGTTGTCAATGATTATGATTAGCAGGAATGTAAATAAATATTTATTTTATTTTATCAGGAACCAAAATATTCAAATATAAAAATAATCATGAATAATACATAATGCAGTCTTTATTCAGTTCTTCTAGCAGATTGAAATTGGATAAGCATTTATAAAACATTTATAAAACATGGATAAACATGAATAATGCACATTTATAATAATATTATTATAATAATATAATTTTTTCCGTCTTTATCTTCTTCCTCGTTCTGTGTACAGTACAGTAGTTCATTGAGAGAGGAGAGGTTTTGTGTACATCATTACTGCTGTTTATATACTGTACACTTGAGTGTACAAACAGATTAGACTGTACACAACAACCCCCCTCTCCCCCAGTCCATCCTTTTTTCCTGCAAAGAAAGGAAAACAAAAAATTAGTGCAGTTATGCGCGTACTGTATTATGGCATTGTGTGATGTGTAGTACTATAGTAGATGGCTGGTGCTGCTTTCTCTGGAAAAAAAAAATTGAGCAGTTAGGTGCATACAGTATTATGGCATTGTGTACTGTATACTGTAGCTACTCCACATTGGACTACAGTAGGCAGTTAGTACTGTCAAACTAGTCTATACTGGAACTACTGTATACTCTGACTATTAGGAAAGAAAAAATCTGTGCCATACTTACCTGTATCAACTGTACTTACAATACTATAGTACAGTACTACTTTCCTGATGCTTGCTCATTACGCGAGATCACAATGGGCAACACAGTCGCAATATGGTCAATATATTTATTGCAGCGTTCCACGGTGAGTACATCGTTCCAAAAACTCATTATGCCTTTCGCCAACTCATCCTTTTTGGAGGGTTTCACCACTTTCCGGATATGGTCCTTCAGCTGATGCCAGACCATTTCGATCGGATTGAAGTCTGGCGATCTGTCATTGGAAAAAAAGGACAATTAGTTTAAGAGATACAGTACACAGTAAAAACAGTGGGGGAAAAAATGAGACACGGTTCGCGAACTTACTCCGCTGGCGTCTTCACCCAGTTGATACCGCGCTCAAGGATATGCGCTGTTGACGCAGTGTGCTTCGGATCGTTGTCCTGGTAGAAACAGTGAGCATCCGGGAACTCGCGTGTGATGTATTCCACTATCTCAGGCACAATTCTGTCTTGGAAGAAAGCTTTATTCATGATTCCTATAACAAGAAAAGAAAAGTGCTCAAAAAACTGCAAACTAGTACAGTACAGTGCATAAGGCAAAATTATATTTGATATATTTTACCTTCAAGGATGACAATGCATCCTGGTCCACGCCTAGAGATGGAACCCCACACATGGAGCTTTACTGGGTGTTTTGGCCGCGGCTTCATAGATATGCAACCTTTTTTGTGGAATGCAAAGGTGGCAAATCTCTCCAGTGATACAGTAGACTCGTCAGTGAAGATGCAATCCTGGAAAGTTTCCCCACTGTCGATCCATGCCTGGGCCTGGACCACTCTTTTGATTCTGTTTACGTCCCTTATCATGGGGTATGCTCTGTAATGACAAGGAATAAATAATTTTATAGGTACAGTACAGTTTCTTAAACAACACTTTAACCTCCTGTACTGTCCAGTACTAACCTCACACGTCCATATTTCCATCCAATTCTGCGTCTCATATTCTTTATGCTGGTCTCGGATACAGTGAGATTTTGATTTTCCTGCAGACTGTATTTGCCCTTAATGCACTCTTCTCATCATTCTCCTCACTTATTTTGTCGATCAGAAGAGTTGTCTCCCTACAATGTAAAGAAAAAACAATCTGGTAAGTTACAGTGCAGTAGGCACAGCACATAATTTGGTGTACAAATAGTATACAATGAGATATTGTTATATTAATATGCAGCAATATAAAAAATATATACTGTATACTGTTGCTATACTGTATTAATATACCGAAATAACTATAAAATTAGATACAGGAGATCTACAGTACACAATATATTGTTCTATTAATGTGCAGCAATATAAAAAAAATATATACTGTACTGTTGTAATATAAATCTACCGAAATCACAAAAATATTAGATACAGTAGATTTACTGTACACAATATATTGTTCTATTGATATGCAGCAATATAAAAAAAATATATACTGTACTGTTGTAATATAAATCTACCGAAATCACAAAAATATTAGATACAGTAGATCTACTGTACACAATATATTGTTCTATTAATATGCTGCAATATAAAAAAATATATATACAGCTGTAATATAAATCTACAGAAATAACTATAAAAATAGATGCAGTAGATCTACTGTACAATATTTTATATAAAAAAAAATGAAGTTATATAAATATACATACGCGTTAGTTACCCTTTGTGCCTTTTTGCGTTCTCTGGTTTTTTCTTGTGCATGATAGCTCAGGGTGGTTGCTGGCACAATGATTCCAGAAGTAGCTAACCAGCGTTGGATAGCAGCAATTCGGTGTCCGCTCGTGTACATCTCCTTAATTCGCATGCTGAGCTCCTTGAAAATCTTTTTAACAGGCATTGCTGCGAGTAGAAAGAAATACAAACACAAGAATGTATATTCGATGTTGAGTCGATGTGTATTCAATGTGCAGTGAATCCACAAAACGGATGGTGTATTTATACGGTAATGACTCCCATTAGGGTACGCCCACATTCAACACCTGTACCTCGTCGCCATGCATAAAAGGTTACACACTTTGCATAGATGATCTTTATCTGAACTTGCCCTTGTCCAGATACTGCATTGTGCCATCTGCTTCCATGGATCAACCCCGATTATACGGACGCAGGAACCCACTCGCCTCCGCCCTGCCTGTCATGCAGAAAAAGCAAAAGGCGGCAGCCGTTTCCACGCCAAGGCAAAAGCGACAGGCTAAGGCCAATAAAGAAAACCTTCTGCTGACTCCAAAGGCTAATAGTTTTAATAGACGTCAGCCTTATTATGTCAAGAAGAAATACGGTGATGTACACTCCACGCAAAACAAATGGCAGCCAACCCATCGAACCCGCAGACCACTTCCTCCCATATGCTTCGACGACTCTGACGCCGCTGTCCCGGAAACCCACAGGCCATCTTCGCCAGTTCTATTCAACGACGCTGCTGCTGGTGCCTCTGAAATCCACGGGTCACTTTCTCCTTTGCGCTTAGACGACTCTGCCGCTTCTCGCCCGGAAAGCCAAAGGTCACTTTCTCCATCCCTCTTCGACGACGCTGCTGCTTCTACTCTCCCCGATATCCACAGGTCACCTCCTTCACCCTTCTTTGGCGACGCTGCCGCTTCTCTCCATGGAACCCCCATCTCATCCTCCGTAGCACCCATCCACCCAGATGTCCACAGCACGCGTTGCACAAGAAGCAGCTCGTTAGACCGGATGCTGAATGGGATAAGTGTGGATATCCCCGGGAACTCTATTGTGCTGGCAAAGATACTGCACCGACACACTTTATTCGAGCAAATACCCAGTATGTACCTGGCAGATACCTGGAATGCGCCGCTCCTCACCTCTGACAAGCCCCGTTGCGTTTGCCTTCCCAGCCTGGGTTCATGCCTGGCTGACAGGCGGCTGATCTGTTAAATGATAATGATTAGGATTTAATAGGCTGCAATGCTTCGCGTGTCTACCAGATGGCATAAATTCATGAATTGTAATGCAGTATATATATATATACTGTGCAGTATTGCAGCCAGCGGGAATAAAATGCTTCAATCCCTGCTTGGAAAATACCTCAATGCACTCGGGCAGAAAACAGTCACAAACCTCAATACACCCGGGTATACCCGAATTCGTGGGACTAGCCGAGCTCGAATAAAGTGTGTCGCCAGTGTAGATCTGCTTCTGGAGACCATGCTAAATATGGAGCAACGGATGCTACATATGGATCAACGGATGGCTCGACGGATGGAGAAGATAGAGGCTGGCATAGCGGGGATACATCATTTGCTCGGTGTTCATGCCCCTGTTTTCCCGACGCCGGACCAGGAGGGTGGCATGGATGTGATGAATGGGAGCATCGACCACCTTCCATCACCAAGCGCACCCCCTACCCAAGAAGATTTTGTGTACATGTATGCCGTTGAGGAGGACATGACAACCCCATCAAGACCACGCCAGGAGACAACACGGTGACCAAGAAAGGAGGAAAGCTTCCTCCCAGACAACCTACCCTCACCCGCCGCCACAAGCACACCCGCACACAGAAGACCTACATTCGCTCGCATCGATACGGTGCCCGACATCAGCCTGCGCGATATGCCACCGGCACTTAGGGAGAAGTATCGGGTGATGAGTGCTGGTGCAACCCACAAGTATGCCTTGTTACTTTTTAAGCACCTTGTGTCCTTCTTGTTGTACTGCGACTGGGCCTTCAAAGTGAACTACGAAGGAAATCGCCTAAAAATGGCGCTTCCTGATAATTTAAGAAAGACTATTCTGGAGGAATTGCGGCGCTATTTTTCAATTACAGATCCTGTAATGAAAGGCGTTCGAGACTGCATTAATGGCGTTTTGCGCCATGCAAGGCATCGGCCATGGAAGGACAATCTGGTGGGGTACTCATTTGAGTGAGTGTTCAACTGTTGAAAATGTTTTGTAAATGTTTTGTTACTGTCCCCGAGGGCCGCAAACAGGCCCGGTTTTCAAAGGTTACCCTGAAAACCAGGCCTGTTTGCTGCTCTCGAGGACTGTAGTGGTGCAGGCCTGACTGACTGTTCTGCACACCATCCCACTGTAAATGTGCTGTACTGTACATGTTTTGACCTGCTGTACTTAAATAAAGGAGATGTTTTGTTTTGTATATTTTATGAATAAAGATTTTTTTTTAATAACAGGTAAGACCATACTGTTGTGCTGTACTGTACATGTTTTGACCTGTTGTACTTCAATAAAGGAGATGTTGTTTGTTTTTACTTGTATTAATAAATACATGTTTTTATACACTGTACACAAGACCTGCACAATTCCAGTCCCCGAGGGCAACAAACAGGCCCGGTTTTCAAAGGTTGTCCTGAAAACCGGGCCTGTTTGCAGCCCTCGAGCACTGGAGTGGTGCAGGCCTGACTGACTGCTGTAAATGTTTGACCTGCTGTACTTAAATAAAGGAGATATTTTGTTTTGTATATTTTATGAATAAAGATTTTTTTTTAATAACAGGTGCTGAAAATGTTTTTACTTTCTGTACATAAATGTTTTCACTAGCAGTAAACCATACACCTGTTGATGTTTTGAATTGCTGTGCACTTAAAATGTTTTTACATTGTACAGTATTTGTAAATAAATGTTTTATAACTTACTCCACCAATAAAAGAAAATGTTGATTTGTTTAAAATTGTTCCATTGGCTCCTTTGATATTGTACTCCTTTGATACTGTAGGCATGCTCAGTACTGCACATCACAAGAGTATTAAAAACAATAGAATTCACATACTGTACTGTACAGTATGTACTGGTACTGTATAGAAGACACACTGTATGTACTGTAATACATGTAGAATAAATGCATTCTTTTTATTTTTTCGGGTTTATTACACAGTATACTGTATATAAAAAAGTATTGTATACTGTACTGTACGGTCGGAAAACATCAGCATACTGTTTCAGGTACAGTTTTCTATCCTAATCAATAACAACGGCCACTAAACTGTAGACTCCGGTACGTGGTTTTTTAAATCCGATTCAGCAATGTGCAGGCATTGTTACACAAAGCGATATTATCCATCGAAATCCCTCCATTAGCCGTTTTCTTTTCTGAGGAAAAACAGAAATAAAAGTTTTACTGTAATGGTCTGTCCCCTAAAGAAGTTCACAGTAAGTCCCACCAATAATTTTCTCGGGGGGCGTCTCCTGTTCACATGCGCATGCGCCTACCGTCGATGTAATGACACGCATATGCATTTCATGAAGGTTCCAATGTTCAGTATCTGCAGTACAGTACTGTAGAAGCCGCTCAGCCAATTATATTGCTTACAGAAGAATCGCTTGACTTTTGAATCGCACCGATATTGATATTTAAAATAAAATAAAAAAAGGCAACATTACTCACCATAGAATTTCCCAATCAGCTGGCGCCGGCGCAGGGCCACTGCCAGCCCAGTATTCTTGATCATTTACGTTGACAGTTGGCAGCGGGACTACTACACCTGTAGTCAGCTGATGAGGCTTGAATTTGCTTAGGAACATGCAAGCTTGCTCCAAACTGCACGCGAAATCCGGTTCAGGCTGCAGGTGCCCGTACGTGGACAGATATCGAGGGTTGTCACTGACGGTGGGACCATTATTGGAAGCCGGTGCTGGTGCTGGCGCATTGCTTGCCAGCGACTGTCGTTTCTTAGTTGGTTTTAACAAGACCTTTCGACTTTTGCCGTCTGCATGATCATAGATACAGGAAAAATCTGGTGATACACACCAATACCCTCCAATAAATTGGGGATCAATACGACAAAAACATGGATCTCTACATAACTTTTACTTATTGCACGCTTCCACACATGAGGAGCTGGCGAAAATTTGAAAATGTCAAAATTTTCGATAAAATACTGATAAATTTGAACAACTGTTGCCATCTTATCCTCTGTTGCTTTTATCGCGGCCCATATTAAATAAGCGTAGCTTCTGTCGGGTTTTTGGAACACTGGCTGCACTTGAACACTCATGGCTGCACTTGAACACTCATGGCGGCGGGTGTGACTCCGGAGAATAACTTTAACTTGTGTTTGTATTTCTTTAATATGAAAAGCCTAAATTGATACATTATTGTAACCTCTTCCTTCAGTCTCAATGCCAATTTACAATAGCACACTGTGGTACAGTATCTTTTTTAAACATAACACCTGCAAGTCGACACATTACTGAAGCGCATGCGCATTACAATTCATGAATATCTGCCATCTGGCGGACACGCGAAGAATTACAACCTATTAAATCCAAACCATTCTCAATAAACGCATGTACCGCGCATCAACCGCGCATGACCCGTGCTTGACCCGCGGCTGAGAACGCAACATGAATGCGGCATGCACCCGGTGAAATGTGTCGCATTCGAGAAAAAATCCAGTAAAAATGCGGTGATGTTTTAGAATAAACGGGGCCGCAGCAGTACATGATGGAGGGGATATGGTTTCCTGTCGATCTTCGGTCTTGTCTTCTAGAAGAAATTGACGGGAGAGGGAGTCTGCTTTCACATTTTTTGAACCGGTATATAAGAAATAATGAAATTAAAACAAGACAAGGAAAGGGACCACTGAGCTTGTCGTTATCCCTTCAATGTAGAGGAGATTCTTGGGATAATTCTTCTGTAAGAATAGTAACCGGATTTTTGGTGTCCTCGAGTAAATGCCTCCATTCTTCCAAAGCCATTTTGATGGCAGCAGTTCACAATTGCCTATGTCATATTTCTGTTCGGCAGACGATACTTTTTTGGAAAAGAAGACAGAAGGGTTAAATTTGGCTTGTGAAGACTTGCTCTGGGACAACAGTGCTCAAACCCCGACATCTGAAGCGTGCAACTCAAGGGTAAAGGGTAATCCTGGATCAGGGTGTACGAGCACCGGAGCTGAGATGAAGAAATTTTTTAAGTTCTGGAAAGCGTGGATGGCTGCCGGAGGCTACAGCGCTGAGTCAGCTCCTTTCTGCGTCAATGCCGTAATGGGAGCCACTATGGAAGAGAAATTCTGAATGAACATACGATAATAGTTGGCGAAAGCTAGGAAACGTACGGCTTTCAGGGTTTTGGGCTGAGGCCAATCCAATACCGCTTTTACCTTGGCTGTATCCATTGCTAGGCCAGAGTAGAGATGATGTAGCCTAGGAAGGACATTGTGGTTTGGTGAAACTGACATTTCTCCAATTTTGCAAACAGATGATTCTGTTGGAGACATTGGAGTGAGACACAAGAAAAAACAGCGCACAACGCATATAGTGAAGTAGGTTTAATAAAAGTGTTATATTAAAAAGGTATAATATCGGAGGCGCATGCGCAATGGTGTGGTGGTTAGCTGCTTAAGCCGTGAGCTCCTACCCCCGCCAACCGAATAAAGCATAAATATCTGCACAAAACCTTGCGTTTTGAACCGCAATTCCCCCACATATGTCAGGGAACATTCAGTGATGGCCCCGCAAACCACAAAAAAAAAGAATACAGGCGATCTGCGCAAATATTTGAGCCGCTCTACAGCTAAAGGTGCCGGAGCAGCAATGGCGCCAGGCTCGGCCGCGGGCTCCGACTCCGACCGCGAGGAGGACGTGGAAGAGGCACCGGAGCAGTTACCAGTGTGGAGATGCGACTTCGATCGCCTGTACATCGGCATGAAAACGCTCTTCCGTGCGGAGATCCAAGAGCTTAAGAAAGAGGTCCAAGGACTGGGAGAGCGCACGGGTGCCCTGGAGGTCAAGATGGCGGTTGCCGCCACAAGTATCCGAAAAATGGAGAAGCGGACCTCCTACCTGCAGGAGCACAATAGTTGGAAACAGGCAGTGTTGTAGAACTAGTAATCGCTTTTAAAATAAAGTAGTTATATCCTGAGTGAGTGTGGTAGCTCAGGTGTCTAATGTCTAATTTGAAGGATAGACACACATGGGTTCGTATGTATTGGTGAAAGGGTAGAATAAAAGTAAATACAACTTACACGGCCTTGTGTAAGCCCAATCGCATCAAGGTTTCTTTTGGAATTTAATCTAATTTAATTATAAAAAATTTAATCACTCTGCACTTTAAACACTCAAACACTTTTTTATCAACACAATACTAGATTATACCTAACACTCCTTAAATTAACTCACATTAGAACATACACTATTTATAAATTAACCTTAATTTAGTACTATAATATTTTGGACCCTTAATACACAAGATTAAATTATACTTATTATTTTTAAGAGCAAACACAATTTAGAATATATATCACATTTTTAATCACTGTATAACACTATAAATATATAAGAATAGACACACAACTCAGCACATATAAACAACTTTATTAGGTTGCACACCGAGACAATTATGGCACAGTATAATCTTTATACTTTATGCAGCAGCAACCAGAGGCATACACAACACCTTTCCAGATACAGTACTTTTAAGGCATCTTTTAACCCCTTCAGTATTTAGTCATAAGTGAAAGTACATAGATACAGAACATGCAATAACGCAGTATACAAGAGACTGCGCACGAACTTTTCTTCCCTTTTTCTCTTTTTTTTTTTCCCTTTTTTTCAACAAGGCGGAACTTTATTGAGACGCACAAGGACATACGATTGTACTGCCTGAAAACTTTATTATTTAGACCACCACACATGCGCGACCCAATAGAAGATAGGATGCGCACGCACCCTACAAGATGGGATATGCGCGCACATCACAAGATGGCGACGTTCAGTCGCATTAGAAGAACAGGATTGCAAATCATTGCAATAGGAGATGGGATGCGCGCGCACCCTACAAGATGGGATGCGCGCGCACATCACAAGATGGCGACGTCCCGTCGCATTAGAGGAACAGGATTGCAATTAATGCAATTAACACAACGACCAGGATTGGCTAAACCCGGCATAAAAGAGGCTGGAAACAGCAGGAACACATCTACAGAGCCTGAGGAAGTCCAGTACTTGGACGAAACGCGTTGCTCTTTTACCTGGAACATTTTAACAGCACATCACAGAGGAGACAGAGGTGTAGTTGTAGCTCCCCATCCGGACGCGGAAGGCGGGACCCCCTACTACTATACACCATACTGTCCCCCCTTTGCTTTTACTTCCCCAAGAAACGTTGGTTTCTGTTTTTGTTTTCATTTTTATTTCTCATGTTTTTTATTAAAGTTAGTTTGTACCCTCCAGACCCTAGTGTCTTTTATATGCGTTATACCCCATCTTCACCATTAGCTACATCAGGAATAGAAGAACAAAGATACCGCTAGAAGTGTGTACTCACACTGGCCCGTGTGAGTATTGTGTTATTTTTACCATATACACCATTGTACCCCACCCTTTCATCACCTGATACTAATTGGGTAACACCCATAAGAAAACAAGATACCAAGATAAGAGTACACTCACACCAGCCCGTGTGAGTGCCAGAGTATAATATATTTTTTTATGGTGGTCTATAAACACACCATCCCCTCCCCCACATTGACGTATATATGTATATGTGTTAACCCTATCCTCCTTTCTGTTTATACGAGAGGAAACCCTCCTGGAGCGGCACTCTGAACCAACGAAGCAAGCAACCTATACTCCAAGAAGAAGAACCCACACCGCAAGAAGAAAAGCCTCACCAGAAGCACACGGGATTCCAAAAGAAACCTTGATGCGATTGGGCTTACACAAGGCCGTGTAAGTTGTATTTACTTTTATTCTACCCTTTCACCAATACATACGAACCCATGTGTGTCTATCCTTCAAATTAGACATTAGACACCTGAGCTACCACACTCACTCAGGATATAACTACTTTATTTTAAAAGCGATTACTAGTTCTACAACACTGCCTGTTTCCAACTATTGTGCTCCCCCATCCTTTTTGTATTCACTGCCTACAAGGGTCCTGGATAGATCCTGCTGGGGTTCCGAGTCACAAGAGGATACCACTTGAAAACTACTTACAGGCAGTATTACACCACAACTTTTTATATACCTCCGCACATCAAATAAGCCATACAGAGATAGCGCCCGGGTACCTCCACAAACTCCTACCTGCAGGCCCAGATCACAGAGCTAGCGGACCGGCAGGAGGACTCTGAGAATAGGGATCGCCGCAGTAATATTCGAATACGCGGCATCCCTGAGGAGGTCACCGAGATAGTGGACTTTATCACTCGGTGGATGGAAACCCTGCTCCCGGACGTTCCCGCGGCGGAGTCGATGATGGACTGCTGCCACCGGGCCCTCCAGAGCAGGCCGGTGGCTAACGAGCAACCGCAGGACGTCATCGCCCGTATGCATTACTTCCGCACGCGGGAAGCAGTCTTTCAAAAGGCTAGGGGCGAGGAGGCCTGCAGGTTCTAGGGGGCCGCCCTCCAGCTGTACCAAGACCTCTCCCCCATAACCCTGGCCCAGCGCAAAAAACTCCAGCCGGTCACCAAAGTACTGGGTGACAAACCATCCGTTATCGATGGACCTTCCCGTTCGGCCTGCTGGTCATCAGGAACGGGAAGGCCACATCCATAAAGGAACCCGAGGAGGGCACTGACTTTCTCCAAAAGCTGAGAGTGAAGGAAGGCCCGGCGCCGACCCCCCCGGCGGGATCCAGAGCCGGACACAGAATGGCAACAAGCCTCCATCTCCAAGAAAAACCGAGGAGCAACGGAGACGGAGAAAGAGTGAAGGACCATAAAACAATTAAATAAATAAATTGACATTTACCCCGGTTCAGTTGCCGAAGTTACAGCGCAAGTTTTAGCTAAAATGGCGTTGCTACCCTATAGCTCCCAGTTCAGAGGACCACGAGGTCACCTTCTGCCCTTCCTTGTGGGGAAGCCCCAGCAAACCCAATTATTGCCTCAGTGATGCTACATACAAAGACAAAGAGAGTGGTAACCTTCACAGCACTGACGCCCATGCACTTACCTGGGAATCCGGCCCCATAGCAAAGACGGCACCCCGGAAGCATGTCGTGGAACGCACGCCCGAGAAGATGGAGGCACCCAGAGTCATGGCGGGCTCACAGCACGGTACAGGATGCAGAAGCACACAGCGGGGGAAGACAGGACCAGGAGACATCCGCTTCCGAGGACGTCTGGCGGCAGAATGATGGAAACCGGATGGACGTCACCGGCTTTGTACATTCCTGTAATAATTGTCCAACTGATCAAATTGATGGTGTGGTAGAAGTTACACTTAATGACTTTGTGCCAGTTTGTGTTCTTAAATATCTTTCTATTCCTAGCAAAAATATTTAATTATATATAACAGGTGGCCATCTTGGTTGTGGCATAACATGGCCGATTCCGGAAGTGGACAGCCGACACAGCAGCGCGGCCATGATGGCAGCTGCTGAAGGGGGGGCGTGAGAACATACCAAAGGTGCCAAAAGCAGCGTGCAGCGCAGTGACAATCCCGGAAGGGAAGGGAAGGGGAGCGCAGGCCGGTAGTGGCAATAGGCCCCCCCGATAGGAGAGGGCTACCGGGTAAGTTGGGAAAGGGCCGCAGTTAAGCCCCAGATAAGCACCAACAAGGCCACAGGCAGCAGACGAGGGTGCCACATAACACAAGTCTCCCTGGGGCACAGGAAAGTGAGGGAGAGTGCATGCATAGGGAGGGGCATCTCCCAGACAATCCCCAATAAGTAAGGTTAGGGAACCCCATAAGTGTTGGGTACCCAGCAGGTGTAGCAAGGACTAAAAAGGGAACAAATGCTTCCTATCAGAATAGGGTGAATGCAGTAGCACCCGACAGGCCCTACACACAAGATAGCTGAAGCAAGGCAAGGCAAAAAAAAAAAAGGAGGGGGGGACAACGATGGGGCAGGCAAACAAAGAGGGCTAGCTGACAATGGGGGTGGAGGGACTTGAAGTAGGTCAAGGGATCAGCACAGGCTATAGGAAACAGTGCGGTTATGCGGCGTTGACAATGCGGATGTTGATGTTAACATTGGGTTTTTTTTGTTCGGAGGCGGGGGCGGGTAGCTCCACACCCGCCATCGTCATGGGACTCCACATGGGCACCTGGGGAGCAGTCCCCAGGGAGCCCATTCAAGACCCCGCAGGGCTGGCAAATGGGGGCCAGGAGCTAATTAGCGAGACCAAAGCAAGAAAGGCCCACACCGGATCCCCAGGAGGGGCAATTCAGGTGGCTACGGGGATTCAACCCCAGTGGTACACCGAAGGTTCTACTTGTCATTGTGTTGTTGTCTTTTCTTTGTTCCCCATTTATGTACCCTCCTGTTTCCCCCGGGCACAGGCCAGAAAAGCACGTGAAAGAATTGTGAACCAATGGTACCAACAGAGAGATAGAGGCGCCCCGGTCTACACACAAGACTCCATCACAGGGCGATACCCAGAGAGCATCGATGGGTAGGGAACTCACAGTGATTTCACACAACATGAAAGGTTTTAATAGCCCCCATTAGAGACGTTTGGCCATGACTGACTACAAAAATAATGACCCTGACATCATCCTACTACAGGAGACACATTTTTCTAAGACTAACGCCCCAAAATATATAGACAGCAGATATCAAACCTGGGTAGCAGCGGCAGCCAACAAAAAAAAGAGAGGGGTCGCGATCCTGGTACACAACCGCCTGGCACTGGATATTAAATTCACTAAAAGGGATAACAATGGCCGGTTCATCATAGTGGTGGGCGCCATCCGAGGGCAAATTCTCACCTTAGCAAATGTATATGCTCCCAGTGACCGTGCTGATACATTTTTGGATAGATTTTTTACGACCCTACATAGAGTAGCGCAGGGCGGTATAATACTAGGAGGGGACTTCAATCTCACGCATGACCCACACGCAGACAGATGCACTCCAGGCGGGCTTAAAACCCCACAAAGCAGAGCAGCTTGGGTACTAGGCCTCAAAGCCAATAGACTGGTAGACATATGGCGCGAGCAGCACCAGGCGAAAAAGAATACACATTATACTCACACCCACACGACCGCTACAGCAGGATAGACTACCTCTTTGTGTCCAACAGAATGGTTTCGCAGATCTCCCACATGGGAATCCATGATATTTCATGGTCCGATCACGCACCTGTAGAGCTGCGGTGCACCGATTTCAGACTAGACAGACCAGGAGCGATATGGAAACTCAATGAGTTACTAATAAAAATCCCAGAGATTAAACAAAAAGTAGGGTAAAAAATCAGGGATTACTTCAACGAGAACGTTGGTAGCGTGACGTCTCAATCTACTTTATGGGAGGCCCATAAGGCGACACTACGAGGTGAATTCATAGGGATAGCGAGTAGGCGGAAGAAAGAAAGGGAATGAAGCGGGCCTAGCCTGAATGGGCGGCACAGCAGGTGACCGGGGGGCTTGGCTTGCCCGATCCGGATTGGCCGCAAGAGCGGCCGGGGGAGGGGCTGCAGGGATATAGCCAGCAGCCAGGAAGGAGGTCCGGCCTCTTGCTCCTGGCTGGCTAAGGATTCGGACGTCCCTCTCCTCCCCTGCAAGCTACAATAAGATAAGACCCCGAAAGGGGGGTCAATCCTGGGCACTCCCCCCTCCTGTATAGCCGTGATTTTTTGAATCGGCGGTGAGGGGGGAGGCGGGATGCAGGGAGGAGAGGGAACCCGTAGTGCATCTGCCCGTCCCCATCCTCCATATGCGGCGCGCAGCATGGGGCTGGGGAGGTCAGTCCTAAGCTGCGGGGTTGTGGCGCCGGGCCGGTTCTCCACGGAGCAGGCGGGCAAGGGAGTTCCAGTGCGGGTCTCACGCGCGGCCTCAGCGCAAGGGAAGGAGGTCGCGTGGGAGGTGCGCAGGGGTACGGGGTTTTCCAGGGAGGGCGGCGGGTCTAAGAGGTCTCGCTACTCACCCGGAGTGCGCTTGATGGGCGGCCATGCGCCGCGCTCCTTCCCTGGGCACGGGGGGTGGTCCGGTGGTGGGGGGGCAGTCGCACCCCCCTCGCAGAGCAGGTCAGGGACGACTCAGGCCTCTAAAGGGATTACTCGATCCCCGGGACTCCCCCCCCCCCCGATTGCCGCACTGCGCGAAGGGGCGGCGAGGGGGGGGAGGCGGGGTTTGCAGAGGGACTCTGCAGCGCGAAGAAGAGTGGAGGGACCGCGGTTGGAGCATCCTTCCTCTCCCGGCGCTCCCGCGAGGGTTCGGGCAGCTGTTCCCACCGGGACTCCTGCTCCCACGTGGCGTCTGATCGGGGCAAGCGCGGGGGTCTTAAGAATAGTACCAGGGCAGGGGCGGTGGGGGCGATGCACACGGCAGCGCCCCCCTCTCCTTCAAGGAATTGTGCAGCAGTACTGGGAGTGAGGGGTTGCCAATAAAGAAGATTTGTGTTTGGGGGCCAGACGCTTTATTTCATGGATTATCGGAAGCCAGATAGGTAGTATGCGGCCCCCCCCCTTTTTTAAGGGCTTATGTGGCGATGGGATTGGGGGGCGGCCAATTGCTTAGGGCATAAGTACTCGCCAGACGCGCGGGGCTAGAGAGCATGTCATTAAAAACATGGGCCAGATATGCGGTATGTACGTGGTTAGCACACTGGTTGTTATGAGAAAATAGGTGGTATACAGTATGTCAGGAGCACAGGTCATATATATATATAAAAAAATAAATAAATAAATAAAGGGGCTATTGCAGGGGATGCAGGAAAGCCACCAGGCATTAATAGTATATGAACCAGTGGGGTTATGCATATGGTTATATACGGTACGTCAATCAATCGATCATGTTGTCAATATTAAATAGTTCACCGTTATGTCGTCAATGTTAAACAGTTCACCATACGGTATTTCATGGTTCTTTAACACCGGAAGTCACGTAGGATATATAGGTATATACATATAGACATATATACATATAGTTATATACATATGGTTAGGCAAGGGGTAACGTGTAATTTTGTTATTACAGCAGTTGCGCAGGAAGGCAAAGCACGGGCATGCAGTGCTTTTGGGAATGTCTTTACAGGCCAGTATGATGTGGATCTTGGTGGAGGCACAGGACCACGACGAGGGGTGGCTGCACCAGCAATTGCGGGCATTGACGCAGGGGTCCGGAAGCAACCAAGGAGGGTCGAGCAGCCGGGAGGATGCTCAAGCGGACCGGGAGGCCACGTGCGTCAGGGCATGGCCGTCATCAAGCGATGAAGGCGGTCCTAGCGGCGGAGAATGACATCCGGTCAGGTTGCTTACAGGGAAGCAAAAGGGTAAGTCAGTGGTGACTGGGGGAAAAGCCACAGCCTGTCACGGGAGAGGCCCTGGGGAAAGGGAGGCAGCCTGGAGGGCAAGCGAACGGAAGGTGGCAGTTGGTCTCCAAAAAAAAAAAAATGCGCATAATTATTTATATGTATATATATATATATACGTAGGTATGAGCATAGGGTTGAGGAAAACACGGAGGGAAGACCCCACCGCCGGGCGCGGGTAGAGCGGTGCGGGTCGGGCCGCGAGCTGATCGACAGACGGGCCATGGTAGGGGCGAACGGCGCCCAAAGTGGAGGAGAGGAGCACATGGGGCCCACAAGGGGAGCGTGCGGGGGTGGGCTGGAGCCCTGGATGGCGGCTTCTGGTTAGGTCGAATGAATCCTGCGGGGGGTTCAACATTGTTTCTCTTACAGGGAAGAATGGACCGGTCGGGACACGTTCGACCTCGCTTCGCGGCGCTGGTACGTCGTCCACGACTCAAAAACGGACGGAGCGCCCTGGCGGGCCTGCGAACAGAACTCGTAGGGGCAAGGGCCTCGAAGTTGGTCCCGACAGGCGGTTCACATCGCCACCGGTGACGGGGACACCAAAGGGTAAACGTAAGAGAGCTATGCATATAGGGGGGGCTACCTTGCTGGGCATCCGCGGTTCCCCAATACCGGAGAGTTCGGTAGCGGGGGCGGCGGGCAATGCCGAGGCGAGAATCATCAGCATAGTGGAGAAGGCCGTTCAGGCGGCGTTACTAGCGGCAGGCGTAGGGAAGGCTAGCGAGGCACAAAGAGGAACAGCAGCAGGCGCGAACCCCGGAGCAGCAAGCGCGTCAGCTAGGGCGACTCAGGAGCTTGCTGCGGCAGGGGAGGAAGGCGCTAGCGGGGGCGCGGGGTCAGCAGCTAGCCAGGTAGCGGCAGGGCAGGGAGCAGGAGTAACAGCAGCGGCTAGCGCAGTAGGAGGAGCAGCGGAGGGGGCAGGGACCAGGGTGCCAGTAGCAACGGCAAAATCAAAGAGGGTAGGAGATGCGGCATATGGTGATTCATATACAAAGGTCACCCGCTCCCTGGGCGCGCACCTGGCAGACGAGGTGAAGGAAAGAATTTGGGCAGGGGACTTTGTTGAGTTATTGACGTTGCTTCCTGGGTACAACGATGCAGTAGCGAGATCCGAAAAGAAAGGGGAAGCTAAGAAGGACGATGTAGAGAGACGGTTGTACCCACGCACTTTTGGTAACTGGGTGCAAGTGTTTGGGATATTGGCAGGCGTAGTGGGGGAGAAGCAGCCACATTTATGCACCGAGCTGTTAAAATATCAGGACATCATCAGGAAGGCTTTTTAAAAACATGGGGGGATGGGATGGTGGACTTACGACGTGGAATTCAGGCAAAGTATGCAGGAGAATAAAGGGGTGGTTATGTGGGACCGTAAGGACGTCGACTTATACTTAGATCACATTTCGGGGGGAGGAGGTTCAACCTCTCGCGGGGCAGGCGCGCAAGGGGACACTGGCAGTAACAATTCACAGGAGGGTTCAGAATGGTTCGCGCGGCCAGCAGGAAGGGGACGCGCAGTCGGTAAACAGTCGGGCATATGCTGGGGTTTTAACGAGTCAAAATGCAGATTCCCAAATTGTCATTTCCAGCATAGCTGCGCCGGGTGTGGGGGCCAGCACCCCAAGTCCAAATGTTATAAGAAGGACAGTAAAGGGTTGAAGGGGGAGGGCGCAAACGCCAATTTCGGTAAAGAATATGGCGCCTCAGTGGGAAAGGCACCCCAATAAAGCGGCAGCCGAGTTTGGCAGAAGGGGTCGGGAGGCAGTGAGCGAGGTTATGGCAGTACGGGCCTGATTTAAGGGGGGGTTAAACAGGCCCGTCGGTGGCGGCAGTTAGGGGGGGGTAGGTGCTTGTCCTGCCAGAGGGGGCTCGGGGCTGGTAAAGCAGGTTGAAGCGAGGGGGCAGGTCACCGGGACGTACTTCCGGGTGCCCCCTCTTGCATTGCCCAGCACAGAGCACTTTCTGGCGCGGAAGGGCAGCACGCTACCTCAGTTATGATTATGTTTATTATTAATAAACAAAGCCGCGGCCATTTTACCTCCAGACAGTGTCCTCTCTTTATTTGGTACGTTACATAGAAATAATGCTAGGTGAGGAGGGGAGCTCGCGCCTTCCTGGTCACAAAAGATTAAAACCCTACAATCCGAATTGATGGCCCTATCCGCCTACATAAAAACAACAAACAAGCACAGACCCTAAAGGCCTGGCTTGATACTAAAACGAAACTAAATTTACTGATGTCCTCCCGAGCTGAGAAGGAGATAACTTGGTCCAGGCGGAAATTTTACGAAAAGGCAAACAAGCCAGATACCCCACTTGCCAATAAACTTAGGAACGTAAACCGTCATGTTCATATCAAAGCAATTCGGACAGGAAAAGGTGACCTCACTTCTGATCCCAAACAAATTGTGACAGAGTTTAAAACCTATTACGAGGCCCTCTATGATGGGGCGAAGGTCTCCCATTGTGAGACCACTCATACGCAGCTAAAAACATTTTTAAAGGAAGCGAACCTACCCAGACTGGGCAGAGAGGAAAGGGACACGCTACAGGAAGATTTTTCGGGTGAGGAAATATCAGAGGTAATCAAAACACTGAAGCCATCAAAGCCCCAGGCCCCGATGTCTTCTCTAATCTTTACTACAAAAAATTCCGGAAAATTTTGGTGCCTCACCTGATGAAACTGTTTAACTCATTCCTAAAGGGTGCCCCTATACCTGGCCAAATGCTACAAGCGTCTATATCAGTGATCCCCAAACCAGGGAAGGACCCAGCAGATTGCAAAAGTTATCGCTCAATAGCACTAATCAATTCGGGCACTAAAACTTTCTCCAAACTGTTGGCTAACCGCCTAAACAAGGTTATGCCAAAGCTGGTCCACCCAAATTAAATCAGAAAGCGGGATATCAAATTCTGAATTTTTTAGATACCTCCAGATAATAGCATTCTACAATAAGATCCCACAACGCCCCCGGCGTACAAATTTTGAGCAGCTGTGTTCAAGAGGAATGGACACCACGGGACTTACTTCTCGGATTTACAGAGAGGTGGTCTGTCCTGGAACTGACGACAACATTAAACTGAGCTATAGAAACAAATGGGAATTGGACTTAGGGGAGACATTAGAGGACGCAGACTGGGACTCAATAGTACGGGCAGCAGCTAAGAGCTCCATATGCACTACTTTGAAGGAGAATGCATATAAGGTCCTAATGCGGTGGTACCTTACCCCAGTGAGATTGGCAAAGTTTGTAAAAGATTACCCCCCATTGTGCCCGAAACAATGTGGGGAACACGCAGACTTGCTACACATGCTGTGGGAATGCACCAGAGTGGCTCCTTTATGGGAGGAAATCCAAAATTGGCTACAGAGAATTCTCGGACTGGCGGTTCCCTTGCATCCCTGGTTGTTTTTGCTGGGCAGGCGCACCCGGGGACTGAGCAGACCAGCACAGAAATTGATTGCACATTTTGCAACAGCCATGAGGTGTGAAATCGCAGCATTGTGGAAGCAACCAGAGTTACTCGCAATTACGAAAATTCGGAACAGGATTTGGTATGTTTGCCGGATGGAGCAATTGACGAGTATGGTTAATGACACCGGCACAAATTTCTTAAAAGTCTGGGCCCCGTGGCTGGCCCAATCAGATATCCCCGGGGTGGATGCCACCAATATATTGCTTTGATAGTCCAAGATGCATTCTCCGTTGAAGCAGCGGTACTGACAGTAACCAGACGAGGTACCGGTAGTGGTGATGATAGACAGAGATAGGGCTCTCGAACGAGGTACCGCACCAAACAGATACGAGACCGGAGGAAGAGAAAGCCATGAGATGCTCCCCGCATGGCCTGCCCCCCCCCCCCCCATTGTTCGTCTTGTCTGTCCTGTCTGTCAGTCGTTCTTCCCTGTATGTTATAATTTGTTCAGAGCGGAAAAGGAGGGAAAAGGGAACATGAACACTAATGTACGATAATGTGTTGTTAAACAATGTTTGATCTGTACCATGTCCCAATAAAAAACTTTTGTTGGAAAAAAAAAGGTATAATATCTGCGTACATCAGGTTAGAACAAACAGGCATATCATGTACTAGGACATGTGTTACCAGACACCACACGCCGATGGTAGCAGGATCAGTCTCACAAGCGGCACCTTCAGATGGTATTCGACTGGAACCTAGTAGTGTTTTCTCTGCAGATGAGTAGCTGCTGTCATCAAGGAACTTGCGTCTGATGTTAGAAAACTTCCATCGGTGACCAACTTGTAGGGTAGATAGCTTTCCATGTGGGAAGAGTATATGTCCACTTTCACACTTACAGCCCAGTTGCTTCGCGCGATTTTACGACAGGCCGCCAAGCAGTGACTGTCATCAGCTGATGCGGCGTAGCTCGATGGCACTTGGAGACCCGTTGAGCCTCGGGGAATAGACAGATTGCCTAGAGGTACCCTTGCACAGTAGGGGATCAAACGTATAGAGATAATCCTACGCGTTTGATAGCACACGGCTACTTCTTCAGGGATTATTTTTAAATAGAACAACAGAGTATTTACACCCTATGATCACATCTGATTGGCTACGAGGGGAATCACGTAACTCCAATCGCATCTTCAGTCGGTATAGCCACACACATAGATGCATAATTGGACTAGGCAGACCTCATTAGGAGAACTATGAGGGACCTCCCACCTAACCCTTCACATGGGAAAGTTAACACATTATGAATCTAAAAGCACAGTATTATAAAATTAACATTTTTATTATAAAAGAGTAATAACGGCATTAAAAATAATATCATGATGAGAGGAGCTCTGAAATAAAACAGAATGTCAGTTAGCATTAATGATCAAAAAGACTTGACATATAAATAGCACAAATGGCAGTAATGGATAAAGGTAAGACTTAACACAGGAAAAAATTGTGAGACGTATAGAATAAATTCAAAGTGACTGTCAATAGAGGCACCATATATCTATCTCTTCATTAAGCCCCTTGGGGACCAGGGGACCAAGTTTTTGGATCCTGAATGTCTCCTGAATAGAGATATCTTTAATTCTGTCCCCTCCCCTCCTATTACGTGGGACATGTTTGATCCCTTTGAATGTTAATGAGGAAGGATCCTTATTATGATATAAAGCAAAGTGACGACTCAAGCTATGTTTTTGAAGAGCATTTTTAATATTTCTAACATTTTCTAGAATGCGAATTTTGAGACTATGTTTTGTGCGGCCTACATATTGCAGACCGCAAGAGCATTCTAAATTACATGCGTAGTGTTGCAATTAATAAATTCAGTAACATCAAAAGAGTTATGGTTACTTTGTGATAAAAAAGTTTTTCTGACAGGGTGGAGATATCTGCAAGGATAACAATTTCCACATGGAAAATTTCCAATTTGTTTTGTGTTGAACCAAGACAAACTACTGTAGGAGTCTAGACAACATCCCTGCCAATATCACTTGGAGCCAATACATCTTTCAAACTTCTTGCTTTTCTATAGATAAAGTGTGGAAAACTACTAATATGACCATTTAGTATGGGGTCAGTGGAGATAATACCCCAATGTTTCTTTATAACTCCCTCAATCTGTCTATTCATAGAGTTAAAGTTTGTAATAAAAGAAACATCTGCTTTTTTACCAGTCTCGCGTGTCTTTTTATTTTTACTGTTGGGAATAAGTATACTAGCACGATCCATATTTCTAACTTTTTCCAAGTCAGCCATTAGTTTTTTGTAGCTGTATCCCCTTACCATCAATCTCAGAAACAGGAATTGAGCCTGTTTCTCAAAGTCTGCATTACTGCTACAGTTCCTCTTTACTCTCATAAATTGGCCTCCAGGTATGTTATCGATCCACGAATGCTTGTGGTTACTGGAGGCCAGTAGAAGTTTATTGGTATCTACTTTCTTGAAGAATGTAACTGTGTTAATGCCATTTTCTTCTGATGCTGTTAGGGTTAGATCCAGATAGTCAACACTTCTTACATCTGTGTTATGTGTGAAAACCAAGTTAAACTCATTCTTATTGATATGTGTAAGGAACCCATTAACTGACTCCTCATCACCCTCCCATACACACAGAATATCATCTATGTAGCGACACCACACTCTTATGTTGGTACTAAATGGATTATTAGACCAGATATGATCTGGGATTGAAATAAAAAATAGTTGTGGGTCAATACATATTCAGTTGCTTTCAGGATGAATTGTCTATTCAGATCATGAAGCTGGAAGTCACCTTTTAAGTAACAATCAACTGCTGCTAATCCCTTTACATGTGGAATACTTGTGTACAAAGCTTGTACGTCACAAGTATGCCATCTGTATGTTTTTTCCACTCAAAGTTAGTATACAGATTTAGTACAGAGGTAGAATACTTTAAGTAGGAAGGAAGTTTCCCAACAAAACTCTGTAAAAAATAATCCACATATTGTGAGAGGTTAGCAGTCAGTGATGATATCCCCGATACTATGGGTCTTCCGGGTGGGTTAATCAGTGATTTGTGCATTTTTGGAAGATGGTAGATAACTGGAATTTTTGGTGAATGTGTGTATAGAAATGCATATTCCTTGGATGTTATAGTGGTCAATGATAAGGCCTCATCTAGGAGAGTTTTCAGAGAAGTAAGGGATTCATTAGTAGGATCATTTGCTAGTTTTTTGTAAAAGACAGGATTGCATAGGATCTGTGGAGACATTGGAGTACCTGTTTGACATGACCAGGATGATCCCGTATGGTTTTGGAGAAGATAAGTACTGTATGCCATCTAAATATACAATGACGAATTGGTCAAGATGATCCCTAAAAATTTTGTTGACAAAGTCCTGGAATACTGTGGGAGCATTACACAGTCCAAACGGCATGACCAGATATTCAAAGTGACCGTAATGATTATTAAATACTGTCTTCCACTCATCACCTTGTCGGATTCTTACCAGATTGTAAGCTCCCTGTAAACCTAACTTGGTAAAAATGGTGGAACCTTGTAGCCTGTAAAAATTTAGGTAATTAGGGGTAAAGGACACCAGTTTTTTATTGTAATTTTATTAAGCCCCCTATAGTCAATACATGGTCTGAGAGATCCATCTTTCTTTTTAACACAGAAAAACCCTGCACCTGAGGTGGATGAGGATAAAACCTCTCTGTAGATTCTTCTGAATGTACTCCTTCATGGCTTTGGTCTCTGGATGTGATAATGGGTATGAAAAACCTCACGGAGGTACAGAGCTGGGTAATAGGTCGATGGGGTAATCGAATGGATGGTGAGGTGGAAACTCCTCGGATTGAGCTTTGTTGAAAACATCCTGAAATTCAGGATAAATTCTTTGGTAGAAGAGTTTCACGATAGACCAGGGCTTATCAACAAATTATACCGAGATTCTGGACTTAGCACACAAGATGAGTAAAATAAATTGTAATTTATTTCCTTTTAAGACAAACACACAATAGTTCACAATTACAGTCAATATACACTTACTGGGATGGGGAAACGAAATAAAATGTCCACGGAATGAAACCAAGTCTCTGGGCTCCCCTACACGCATGCAAGTGGGTGCGCGATGTAAGCTGTGCAATAGTCCTTGGCTAGGGGCGCAACTTGCCAGCCCTCTATCTCCGACAAAAGGAAGTCTTTCGTAATGTTCTTACAGGATTCGTTCGGGAATCCTTAGCTCAAACGAATTCTGGAAGAGGGGTGCAATTCTTCATTACGGTATAGTTAACCCCTCACACTCTGGAACCGCTGACGCTGTAATTGGACGTTTCTTTGTAAAATCTGAGATGAATCTGACTGTGACAGGGCTGCAGGCATTTTTATAGGGTTAAGGGTCCTATACCTAACATATACACTCAATCCTCTTGTGGGAATAATTTTCCCCATCTATCCCGACTTGCCAGTAGCATACAAAGAGGGCAGAAGTTGCTACCCGGTTTGCACAGAGCATGTGTTAACCTCACACCTGAGCTGCTTAGCATACCGGGCCCAACCCCTTACCTGGCAACAGTAAGTCTGGGGTTTGGCTACCAAGTGAGAAGTGCCCATACTTCACACCGGTATCTGGCACTTAACAATATCCTGGCCACCCTAACACCTAGGGTCTCTGAGGATTTTCAACTCCGGACTTCTCTTAGACACTGGGGCACCATCTTAGCAGGGCATCCTTTGATGTCCAGAGATGAAAAATCCCTCAGCAAATTCATCCATAACATATGGGCATGTTAATGGATCCATTGCCGGACCGGCAGAAAGTGTTTCCTGCCTTTGCCTTTAAAACACCATTGAAATACAGTACACTGGCGACACACTTTATTCGAGCTCGGCTAGTCCCACGAATTCGGGTATACCCGGGTGTATTGAGGTTTGTGACTGTTTTCTGCCCGAGTGCATTGGGTTATTTTCCAGGCAGGGATTGAAGCATTTTATTCCCGCTGGCTGCAATACTGCACAGTATATATATATACACTGCATTACAATTCATGAATTTATGCCATCTGGTAGACACGCGAAGCATTGCAGCCTATTAAATCCTAATCATTATCATTTAACAGATCAGCCGCCCGTCAGCCAGGCATGAACCCAGGCTGGGAAGGCAAATGCAACGGGGCTTGTCAGAGGTGAGGAGCGGCGCATTCCAGGTATCTGCCAGGTACATACTGGGTATTTGCTCGAATAAAGTGTGTCGGTGCAGTATGTTTAGAAATGTGTGTTCTGCATGTGTAACAAATATAAAATTCATATGTATGTTCATGGTACACGTGTAACTGACTGCACTCCAAAAATTAGAGTGCTAGCTCTTTCCTAGCGCAAGTTATCCACTTAATTGAAGGGGCTCTGTGATGTGGTTTGCGGTTTGACCTATTCTCGATCTGGGTTACAAGCCGGCATACAATTTATCTGTGCTGGCTTTTTATCGGTAACCACAGACATGCGCCAACACTTCAGCTCAAGTGGATAACAAGACCGCTGGATACATTTTGACAGAAGGCACTTCAGCTAGATCGCAAACCACTTATCCAATTGACTTTGCGGTTTAGAGGTCTACGGCTTAGGAAGTGATACCTATGCTTCAAAGCAGCCACTTATTCACTGGCACGCTTCTTCACTTAGCGCTTGGGTTAGTGCTAGAAGCTCCCCCTTGTGTCACAAATACAGTCAGCTCATTTTCATTCATTCAGTATAACTGCAGGTAGCTTCTTAGCTGCAAAACAGGGACAAAAAGATAGTGTAGGGGAAACATAGGCTGATTGTTGCAATACATTTTAACCCCTTCTGTCCCAACACAGTTTAGGGTTAACCAGCCAGGCATAATACCTTTATTATTGGCCTGGTTAACCCTCTCACCGCCACAAAGAGATGTTACTTTTTCAGGTATGGAGACCCCGCATTGGACTTTGGATGGTAAGGAGCAATTCTGGGAGCAGTAGGAACTCCATTGGAACGATTGCACCTCTGTCCAGTCGATCCGAGGGTTGTGCCACTAAAGCCACGGAAGTCCCAAAATAACATCCACGGTAGGCGTATAAATGATGTCTAGTTGGATTGACTCGGTGTGGTCCTCTCTGGTCTGAAATTCAAAGGGGGCAATTTGGAGAGAAATAAAGGCGGTTTGTAAAGGTCGGCCATCAATAGCCTCCAGTCCAACTGGGTGACTTTTGCGCACCAGAGGAATTTTATTATTTTCTGCAAATCCATGGTCGATAAAATTCCCACCTGACCCAGAGTCCAGAAAGGCTAGAGTGGTGGCCTTGAAGGTGTCACCGGTTAGGGTGACGGGTACCAAAAGCCTGGTTGGAGTTTGGGGAGGAAAAGCAGACAATTTTCCCAGTGAGGTCCTCCAGGCTCTTACTGGTATTTGGTGTTTCCCGATTGTATGGACAGGTGAGTACCTGGTGTCCAGCATTTCCTCAATACAGGCAGAGTCCGGCATCACATCTGTGCTGTTTCTCTCTGAGTGACAATTGTCTGCGAGCTGCATGAGTTCCTCCGGATCCAGAAGCAGAGGTTAGGGAACCCTGTGTAGAGAGTGCGAGAAGACTACTTTCCTGGCTTGCATAGAGTTCTCTCACTTTTCTCTCCTGCAGCCATAAGTCCACTCGAATACATAAGAAAAAAGGGGGGGATGGGGGAGCACCGGTAGAAAGCTAGTATACACTGAATGGATTGTGTAATGATCTATGCCAATGTGAAGGGTTTTGTAGGTGTAAAATAATTTTTAACACTCACACGGCCTTGTGCGAATGCTGTCGCATCTAGGTATCTTTTGGACTCTCTTTTCTTTCTTCTTTCTTCTTTCGTCTCCTATCTGTCTTCTGGATTCTTTCGCCGCCTTGCGTCTGTGTTCTTCTTCTCCTACTTCTTTGATGTTGGACTCACCCTCTGAATAAATATATACACAAAATATATGAGCAAACTGTGATTGTATCAAGAAGATATCAGGATATGTGATAAGGATATAAAATAAGAATAGGTAATATGAATAAAACACTCACACGGGCCTGTGTGCGTGCGCTCTATGGGATGGTGCCTTGGTCTCTGAGGGGCAGTCCCACTACTCAATGAATAGTTGAGGCTCTTTTGCAGCAGGAGGAGGCCAGGGCGGTGCAAAAGAGCCTCAACCATTCATTGAGTAGTGGGACTGCCCCTCAGAGACCAAGACACCATCCCATAGAGTGCACGCACACAGGCCCGTGTGAGTGTTTTATTCATATTACCTATTCTTATTTTATATCCTTATCACATATCCTGATACCTTCTTGATACAATCACAGTTTGCTCATATATTTTGTGTATATATTTATTCCGAGGGTGAATCCAACATCAAAGAAGTAGGAGAAGAAGAACACAGACGCAAGGCGGCGAAAGAATCCAGAAGACAGATAGGAGACGAAAGAAGAAAGAAGAAAGAAAAGAGAGTCCAAAAGATACCTCGATGCGACAGCATTCGCACAAGGCCATGTGAGTGTTAAAAATTATTTTACACCTACAAAACCCTTCACATTGGCATAGAGCATTACACAATCCATTCAGTGTATATTAGCTTTCTACCGGTGCTCCCCCATCCCCCCCTTTTTTCTTGTCTCATTTGTTGAAGGATCCTGGGTAGATCCTTTATTGGGGTCTTTAGAGTCACAGGCGGAAAAGAAGCAGAGGGACACCTTGCCTACCACCGAGGTTTCTATATCCCCCTTTACCTTATCTATCATCCCCCTAGGTAGCGCCCGGGTTTTTTGTTCTCCACTCGAATACATAGTCGGATGAGCTTCTCAAGTTTCATGGGGCACTCCTGTGCAGATAATTCATCTTTAAGACTTTCGGAAAGACCTTGCCAGAATGCCGCCGCCAATGCCTCATAATTCCAGTAGGTCTCAGCCGCTATGGTCCAAAATTTGAGCACATACTGGGACATGGGCAGCTGCCTTGCGATAGATGAAACAGAGAGGAAGCAGCTGTTACCTTGCATCAGGGTGTATCGAATTCTCAGCGGAATTCTGTGGTGAAGCGTACTATATCGCCCATGAGGGGGAAGGCCTTTGTTCCCAGATGGGTGAAGCCCATGCCAAGGTGTCATCCACTTGCAGTGATATGATGTAGGCCACATTAGACCTCTGGGAAAGAAAGCAAGATGAAGGTAAGGAAGATCCAACGCACTACGGATTTGCTAAATAGGAAATTTATTTTGCCGAGAAAGACCTCACGGTCGAAAAGTTGTGTGAGACAATAAATTTCCTATTTAGCAAATCCGTAGTGCGTTGGATCTTCTTTACCTACAGTTCAAAGAGTAAGGGGTAAAGTGCTCCCCTAGCATTGCTCACTGGGAATAACCACGTTTAAAGCACAGGCATAATAGCCTTTGAAGTCTTGTATTCCTTCCCAGAAAAAGACAGCATAATAAGTCTAGAGCTCCATTATCCACATACGTCAATGATGTCACAAATCTTGTCTGGTGTAACCATTCCTGATAGACTAACCACTAGCCTTGATAGGTAAATCTTATGTGGTTGTCAGTGGTTTAGGTTACTGTATAAACACTGTGACACTTGGAGTAGCTGAATAATAAAAGTTACTCACTCGGTTGATGCGCTGGAGATCTGTGTGCTGTCGGCGTGCTCCTACCGGAGAGGGTAAACAACATGCAGGAAATGGTAGATGGCGGTGCAATTGCCTTGGAAAAAACTATGACCAGAATTGCAGTAGAGTTAAGTAGAAAAATTTATTGGCACATATGGAAGCAGGAAAAAAGTCCTCTTACGCGTTTCGCGTGGTTTCCCACGCTTTATCAAAGAGTATAGTTTACAAACCGATCGACTAACCTAAATACCCATAGTTCCTGGCTTCACCCATGACGTATCGGCGCTCTCCTTTAATGAGAGTCATCACGCCCCTTCACACAGACGCTCTGTCACATTTCCTCAAGTTCAGCTAGATTTTTAAAGGAATATGCCGCCAAGAGAGACCAAGGCTTGTCTCTCTAATGACGTTTGGGCTAAACAAAGCGATGCTAGCCCTCATAACTATTCTCATAATGAAAACCATTAATGAAATTAACCCATAAGCCGCTGGAATAATAAATAGAACGAATCTACATGGGGAAGTCAGAAACTCGGTATTTTACAACACATACAGTATACAGCATAAGTAAACTGCGCAAGACATATAATAATATAGATGTATTAAAAGATAGAAAAATTATTGCAAAACAGCAATATGAATACAAAACATATAAACTAGCACTGTCAGTAATAGACCGTATATAATTAAAAATCACTTATAGTTAAAGTGAATTGAGAAAATTAAAATCACATAGTTACTGTATCTCAATACTCACAATATAATAAAACCAAAAAACAAAGAAAAAATCCATAAATAAACATAAAATTTGACCACCCAAATCAATAATGAATATCTTAAACATAAGCACAAAATAATATATGTAAAGTATATATTTTTTAATTTACACATATATTATTATATTAAAATATAATTAAATTGGGGAAAATTATGATACACATTTATGGAAGAATGGTGACCATTATCAATGGTATAACTTCAGATGGTAATTATTACACTAAGCTCATATCTTTCACAATTGATTCCAAAGTATTATATCTCATAGTTAATATCATTATTACATAATTCAAAATGAAATAAGAGTCAAAAGATTATACATTTTATTAAAGATTTATCAATGAAGAAAATGTTGAAGTTCCCAGTCGACATTTATGCCGGCTGGAACTAATGTATTGTCACAGTTGTGCTCGCCACAAACCTGGGTCGGACCGCGTGGCTGAGGTGTGGTTGTAAAAGCACCGACCTTAGACCGCGCGGGCTGATCCGGATTGCGCAGTTCGTAGTCGTACGTAGCAGGGTCAGGACTGGAGAAGGCAGCATCTTCAGTGGACAAGCCAGGGTCAGGATCGGAAACATCAGGGTTAACGTTGTTCAAGCAGGAGTTCGGCAACAGGTAGTCAGGAGCACCCCGCTTCAGCTTAGGAGGAACCCATTAACTGACTCCTCATCACCCTCCCATACACACAGAATATCATCTATGTAGCGACACCACACTCTTATGTTGGTACTAAATGGATTATTAGACCAGATATGATCTGGGATTGAAATAAAAAATAGTTGTGGGTCAATACATATTCAGTTGCTTTCAGGATGAATTGTCTATTCAGATCATGAAGCTGGAAGTCACCTTTTAAGTAACAATCAACTGCTGCTAATCCCTTTACATGTGGAATACTTGTGTACAAAGCTTGTACGTCACAAGTATGCCATCTGTATGTTTTTTCCACTCAAAGTTAGTATACAGATTTAGTACAGAGGTAGAATACTTTAAGTAGGAAGGAAGTTTCCCAACAAAACTCTGTAAAAAATAATCCACATATTGTGAGAGGTTAGCAGTCAGTGATGATATCCCCGATACTATGGGTCTTCCGGGTGGGTTAATCAGGGATTTGTGCATTTTTGGAAGATGGTAGATAACTGGAATTTTTGGTGAATGTGTGTATAGAAATGCATATTCCTTGGATGTTATAGTGGTCAATGATAAGGCCTCATCTAGGAGAGTTTTCAGAGAAGTAAGGGATTCATTAGTAGGATCATTTGCTAGTTTTTTGTAAAAGACAGGATTGCATAGGATCTGTGGAGACATTGGAGTACCTGTTTGACATGACCAGGATGATCCCGTATGGTTTTGGAGAAGATAAGTATGCCATCTAAATATACAATGACGAATTGGTCAAGATGATCCCTAAAAATTTTGTTGACAAAGTCCTGGAATACTGTGGGAGCATTACACAGTCCAAACGGCATGACCAGATATTCAAAGTGACCGTAATGATTATTAAATACTGTCTTCCACTCATCACCTTGTCGGATTCTTACCAGATTGTAAGCTCCCTGTAAACCTAACTTGGTAAAAATGGTGGAACCTTGTAGCCTGTAAAAATTTAGGTAATTAGGGGTAAAGGACACCAGTTTTTTATTGTAATTTTATTAAGCCCCCTATAGTCAATACATGGTCTGAGAGATCCATCTTTCTTTTTAACACAGAAAAACCCTGCACCTGAGGTGGATGAGGATAAAACCTCTCTGTAGATTCTTCTGAATGTACTCCTTCATGGCTTTGGTCTCTGGATGTGATAATGGGTATGAAAAACCTCACGGAGGTACAGAGCTGGGTAATAGGTCGATGGGGTAATCGAATGGATGGTGAGGTGGAAACTCCTCGGATTGAGCTTTGTTGAAAACATCCTGAAATTCAGGATAAATTCTTTGGTAGAAGAGTTTCACGATAGACCAGGGCTTATCAACAAATTATACCGAGATTCTGGACTTAGCACACAAGATGAGTAAAATAAATTGTAATTTATTTCCTTTTAAGACAAACACACAATAGTTCACAATTACAGTCAATATACACTTACTGGGATGGGGAAACGAAATAAAATGTCCACGGAATGAAACCAAGTCTCTGGGCTCCCCTACACGCATGCAAGTGGGTGCGCGATGTAAGCTGTGCAATAGTCCTTGGCTAGGGGCGCAACTTGCCAGCCCTCTATCTCCGACAAAAGGAAGTCTTTCGTAATGTTCTTACAGGATTCGTTCGGGAATCCTTAGCTCAAACGAATTCTGGAAGAGGGGTGCAATTCTTCATTACGGTATAGTTAACCCCTCACACTCTGGAACCGCTGACGCTGTAATTGGACGTTTCTTTGTAAAATCTGAGATGAATCTGACTGTGACAGGGCTGCAGGCATTTTTATAGGGTTAAGGGTCCTATACCTAACATATACACTCAATCCTCTTGTGGGAATAATTTTCCCCATCTATCCCGACTTGCCAGTAGCATACAAAGAGGGCAGAAGTTGCTACCCGGTTTGCACAGAGCATGTGTTAACCTCACACCTGAGCTGCTTAGCATACCGGGCCCAACCCCTTACCTGGCAACAGTAAGTCTGGGGTTTGGCTACCAAGTGAGAAGTGCCCATACTTCACACCGGTATCTGGCACTTAACAATATCCTGGCCACCCTAACACCTAGGGTCTCTGAGGATTTTCAACTCCGGACTTCTCTTAGACACTGGGGCACCATCTTAGCAGGGCATCCTTTGATGTCCAGAGATGAAAAATCCCTCAGCAAATTCATCCATAACATATGGGCATGTTAATGGATCCATTGCCGGACCGGCAGAAAGTGTTTCCTGCCTTTGCCTTTAAAACACCATTGAAATACAGTACACTGGCGACACACTTTATTCGAGCTCGGCTAGTCCCACGAATTCGGGTATACCCGGGTGTATTGAGGTTTGTGACTGTTTTCTGCCCGAGTGCATTGGGTTATTTTCCAGGCAGGGATTGAAGCATTTTATTCCCGCTGGCTGCAATACTGCACAGTATATATATATACACTGCATTACAATTCATGAATTTATGCCATCTGGTAGACACGCGAAGCATTGCAGCCTATTAAATCCTAATCATTATCATTTAACAGATCAGCCGCCCGTCAGCCAGGCATGAACCCAGGCTGGGAAGGCAAATGCAACGGGGCTTGTCAGAGGTGAGGAGCGGCGCATTCCAGGTATCTGCCAGGTACATACTGGGTATTTGCTCGAATAAAGTGTGTCGGTGCAGTATGTTTAGAAATGTGTGTTCTGCATGTGTAACAAATATAAAATTCATATGTATGTTCATGGTACACGTGTAACTGACTGCACTCCAAAAATTAGAGTGCTAGCTCTTTCCTAGCGCAAGTTATCCACTTAATTGAAGGGGCTCTGTGATGTGGTTTGCGGTTTGACCTATTCTCGATCTGGGTTACAAGCCGGCATACAATTTATCTGTGCTGGCTTTTTATCGGTAACCACAGACATGCGCCAACACTTCAGCTCAAGTGGATAACAAGACCGCTGGATACATTTTGACAGAAGGCACTTCAGCTAGATCGCAAACCACTTATCCAATTGACTTTGCGGTTTAGAGGTCTACGGCTTAGGAAGTGATACCTATGCTTCAAAGCAGCCACTTATTCACTGGCACGCTTCTTCACTTAGCGCTTGGGTTAGTGCTAGAAGCTCCCCCTTGTGTCACAAATACAGTCAGCTCATTTTCATTCATTCAGTATAACTGCAGGTAGCTTCTTAGCTGCAAAACAGGGACAAAAAGATAGTGTAGGGGAAACATAGGCTGATTGTTGCAATACATTTTAACCCCTTCTGTCCCAACACAGTTTAGGGTTAACCAGCCAGGCATAATACCTTTATTATTGGCCTGGTTAACCCTCTCACCGCCACAAAGAGATGTTACTTTTTCAGGTATGGAGACCCCGCATTGGACTTTGGATGGTAAGGAGCAATTCTGGGAGCAGTAGGAACTCCATTGGAACGATTGCACCTCTGTCCAGTCGATCCGAGGGTTGTGCCACTAAAGCCACGGAAGTCCCAAAATAACATCCACGGTAGGCGTATAAATGATGTCTAGTTGGATTGACTCGGTGTGGTCCTCTCTGGTCTGAAATTCAAAGGGGGCAATTTGGAGAGAAATAAAGGCGGTTTGTAAAGGTCGGCCATCAATAGCCTCCAGTCCAACTGGGTGACTTTTGCGCACCAGAGGAATTTTATTATTTTCTGCAAATCCATGGTCGATAAAATTCCCACCTGACCCAGAGTCCAGAAAGGCTAGAGTGGTGGCCTTGAAGGTGTCACCGGTTAGGGTGACGGGTACCAAAAGCCTGGTTGGAGTTTGGGGAGGAAAAGCAGACAATTTTCCCAGTGAGGTCCTCCAGGCTCTTACTGGTATTTGGTGTTTCCCGATTGTATGGACAGGTGAGTACCTGGTGTCCAGCATTTCCTCAATACAGGCAGAGTCCGGCATCACATCTGTGCTGTTTCTCTCTGAGTGACAATTGTCTGCGAGCTGCATGAGTTCCTCCGGATCCAGAAGCAGAGGTTAGGGAACCCTGTGTAGAGAGTGCGAGAAGACTACTTTCCTGGCTTGCATAGAGTTCTCTCACTTTTCTCTCCTGCAGCCATAAGTCCACTCGAATACATAAGAAAAAAGGGGGGGATGGGGGAGCACCGGTAGAAAGCTAGTATACACTGAATGGATTGTGTAATGATCTATGCCAATGTGAAGGGTTTTGTAGGTGTAAAATAATTTTTAACACTCACACGGCCTTGTGCGAATGCTGTCGCATCTAGGTATCTTTTGGACTCTCTTTTCTTTCTTCTTTCTTCTTTCGTCTCCTATCTGTCTTCTGGATTCTTTCGCCGCCTTGCGTCTGTGTTCTTCTTCTCCTACTTCTTTGATGTTGGACTCACCCTCTGAATAAATATATACACAAAATATATGAGCAAACTGTGATTGTATCAAGAAGATATCAGGATATGTGATAAGGATATAAAATAAGAATAGGTAATATGAATAAAACACTCACACGGGCCTGTGTGCGTGCGCTCTATGGGATGGTGCCTTGGTCTCTGAGGGGCAGTCCCACTACTCAATGAATAGTTGAGGCTCTTTTGCAGCAGGAGGAGGCCAGGGCGGTGCAAAAGAGCCTCAACCATTCATTGAGTAGTGGGACTGCCCCTCAGAGACCAAGACACCATCCCATAGAGTGCACGCACACAGGCCCGTGTGAGTGTTTTATTCATATTACCTATTCTTATTTTATATCCTTATCACATATCCTGATACCTTCTTGATACAATCACAGTTTGCTCATATATTTTGTGTATATATTTATTCCGAGGGTGAATCCAACATCAAAGAAGTAGGAGAAGAAGAACACAGACGCAAGGCGGCGAAAGAATCCAGAAGACAGATAGGAGACGAAAGAAGAAAGAAGAAAGAAAAGAGAGTCCAAAAGATACCTCGATGCGACAGCATTCGCACAAGGCCATGTGAGTGTTAAAAATTATTTTACACCTACAAAACCCTTCACATTGGCATAGAGCATTACACAATCCATTCAGTGTATATTAGCTTTCTACCGGTGCTCCCCCATCCCCCCCTTTTTTCTTGTCTCATTTGTTGAAGGATCCTGGGTAGATCCTTTATTGGGGTCTTTAGAGTCACAGGCGGAAAAGAAGCAGAGGGACACCTTGCCTACCACCGAGGTTTCTATATCCCCCTTTACCTTATCTATCATCCCCCTAGGTAGCGCCCGGGTTTTTTGTTCTCCACTCGAATACATAGTCGGATGAGCTTCTCAAGTTTCATGGGGCACTCCTGTGCAGATAATTCATCTTTAAGACTTTCGGAAAGACCTTGCCAGAATGCCGCCGCCAATGCCTCATAATTCCAGTAGGTCTCAGCCGCTATGGTCCAAAATTTGAGCACATACTGGGACATGGGCAGCTGCCTTGCGATAGATGAAACAGAGAGGAAGCAGCTGTTACCTTGCATCAGGGTGTATCGAATTCTCAGCGGAATTCTGTGGTGAAGCGTACTATATCGCCCATGAGGGGGAAGGCCTTTGTTCCCAGATGGGTGAAGCCCATGCCAAGGTGTCATCCACTTGCAGTGATATGATGTAGGCCACATTAGACCTCTGGGAAAGAAAGCAAGATGAAGGTAAGGAAGATCCAACGCACTACGGATTTGCTAAATAGGAAATTTATTTTGCCGAGAAAGACCTCACGGTCGAAAAGTTGTGTGAGACAATAAATTTCCTATTTAGCAAATCCGTAGTGCGTTGGATCTTCTTTACCTACAGTTCAAAGAGTAAGGGGTAAAGTGCTCCCCTAGCATTGCTCACTGGGAATAACCACGTTTAAAGCACAGGCATAATAGCCTTTGAAGTCTTGTATTCCTTCCCAGAAAAAGACAGCATAATAAGTCTAGAGCTCCATTATCCACATACGTCAATGATGTCACAAATCTTGTCTGGTGTAACCATTCCTGATAGACTAACCACTAGCCTTGATAGGTAAATCTTATGTGGTTGTCAGTGGTTTAGGTTACTGTATAAACACTGTGACACTTGGAGTAGCTGAATAATAAAAGTTACTCACTCGGTTGATGCGCTGGAGATCTGTGTGCTGTCGGCGTGCTCCTACCGGAGAGGGTAAACAACATGCAGGAAATGGTAGATGGCGGTGCAATTGCCTTGGAAAAAACTATGACCAGAATTGCAGTAGAGTTAAGTAGAAAAATTTATTGGCACATATGGAAGCAGGAAAAAAGTCCTCTTACGCGTTTCGCGTGGTTTCCCACGCTTTATCAAAGAGTATAGTTTACAAACCGATCGACTAACCTAAATACCCATAGTTCCTGGCTTCACCCATGACGTATCGGCGCTCTCCTTTAATGAGAGTCATCACGCCCCTTCACACAGACGCTCTGTCACATTTCCTCAAGTTCAGCTAGATTTTTAAAGGAATATGCCGCCAAGAGAGACCAAGGCTTGTCTCTCTAATGACGTTTGGGCTAAACAAAGCGATGCTAGCCCTCATAACTATTCTCATAATGAAAACCATTAATGAAATTAACCCATAAGCCGCTGGAATAATAAATAGAACGAATCTACATGGGGAAGTCAGAAACTCGGTATTTTACAACACATACAGTATACAGCATAAGTAAACTGCGCAAGACATATAATAATATAGATGTATTAAAAGATAGAAAAATTATTGCAAAACAGCAATATGAATACAAAACATATAAACTAGCACTGTCAGTAATAGACCGTATATAATTAAAAATCACTTATAGTTAAAGTGAATTGAGAAAATTAAAATCACATAGTTACTGTATCTCAATACTCACAATATAATAAAACCAAAAAACAAAGAAAAAATCCATAAATAAACATAAAATTTGACCACCCAAATCAATAATGAATATCTTAAACATAAGCACAAAATAATATATGTAAAGTATATATTTTTTAATTTACACATATATTATTATATTAAAATATAATTAAATTGGGGAAAATTATGATACACATTTATGGAAGAATGGTGACCATTATCAATGGTATAACTTCAGATGGTAATTATTACACTAAGCTCATATCTTTCACAATTGATTCCAAAGTATTATATCTCATAGTTAATATCATTATTACATAATTCAAAATGAAATAAGAGTCAAAAGATTATACATTTTATTAAAGATTTATCAATGAAGAAAATGTTGAAGTTCCCAGTCGACATTTATGCCGGCTGGAACTAATGTATTGTCACAGTTGTGCTCGCCACAAACCTGGGTCGGACCGCGTGGCTGAGGTGTGGTTGTAAAAGCACCGACCTTAGACCGCGCGGGCTGATCCGGATTGCGCAGTTCGTAGTCGTACGTAGCAGGGTCAGGACTGGAGAAGGCAGCATCTTCAGTGGACAAGCCAGGGTCAGGATCGGAAACATCAGGGTTAACGTTGTTCAAGCAGGAGTTCGGCAACAGGTAGTCAGGAGCACCCCGCTTCAGCTTAGGAGGAACCCATTAACTGACTCCTCATCACCCTCCCATACACACAGAATATCATCTATGTAGCGACACCACACTCTTATGTTGGTACTAAATGGATTATTAGACCAGATATGATCTGGGATTGAAATAAAAAATAGTTGTGGGTCAATACATATTCAGTTGCTTTCAGGATGAATTGTCTATTCAGATCATGAAGCTGGAAGTCACCTTTTAAGTAACAATCAACTGCTGCTAATCCCTTTACATGTGGAATACTTGTGTACAAAGCTTGTACGTCACAAGTATGCCATCTGTATGTTTTTTCCACTCAAAGTTAGTATACAGATTTAGTACAGAGGTAGAATACTTTAAGTAGGAAGGAAGTTTCCCAACAAAACTCTGTAAAAAATAATCCACATATTGTGAGAGGTTAGCAGTCAGTGATGATATCCCCGATACTATGGGTCTTCCGGGTGGGTTAATCAGGGATTTGTGCATTTTTGGAAGATGGTAGATAACTGGAATTTTTGGTGAATGTGTGTATAGAAATGCATATTCCTTGGATGTTATAGTGGTCAATGATAAGGCCTCATCTAGGAGAGTTTTCAGAGAAGTAAGGGATTCATTAGTAGGATCATTTGCTAGTTTTTTGTAAAAGACAGGATTGCATAGGATCTGTGGAGACATTGGAGTACCTGTTTGACATGACCAGGATGATCCCGTATGGTTTTGGAGAAGATAAGTATGCCATCTAAATATACAATGACGAATTGGTCAAGATGATCCCTAAAAATTTTGTTGACAAAGTCCTGGAATACTGTGGGAGCATTACACAGTCCAAACGGCATGACCAGATATTCAAAGTGACCGTAATGATTATTAAATACTGTCTTCCACTCATCACCTTGTCGGATTCTTACCAGATTGTAAGCTCCCTGTAAACCTAACTTGGTAAAAATGGTGGAACCTTGTAGCCTGTAAAAATTTAGGTAATTAGGGGTAAAGGACACCAGTTTTTTATTGTAATTTTATTAAGCCCCCTATAGTCAATACATGGTCTGAGAGATCCATCTTTCTTTTTAACACAGAAAAACCCTGCACCTGAGGTGGATGAGGATAAAACCTCTCTGTAGATTCTTCTGAATGTACTCCTTCATGGCTTTGGTCTCTGGATGTGATAATGGGTATGAAAAACCTCACGGAGGTACAGAGCTGGGTAATAGGTCGATGGGGTAATCGAATGGATGGTGAGGTGGAAACTCCTCGGATTGAGCTTTGTTGAAAACATCCTGAAATTCAGGATAAATTCTTTGGTAGAAGAGTTTCACGATAGACCAGGGCTTATCAACAAATTATACCGAGATTCTGGACTTAGCACACAAGATGAGTAAAATAAATTGTAATTTATTTCCTTTTAAGACAAACACACAATAGTTCACAATTACAGTCAATATACACTTACTGGGATGGGGAAACGAAATAAAATGTCCACGGAATGAAACCAAGTCTCTGGGCTCCCCTACACGCATGCAAGTGGGTGCGCGATGTAAGCTGTGCAATAGTCCTTGGCTAGGGGCGCAACTTGCCAGCCCTCTATCTCCGACAAAAGGAAGTCTTTCGTAATGTTCTTACAGGATTCGTTCGGGAATCCTTAGCTCAAACGAATTCTGGAAGAGGGGTGCAATTCTTCATTACGGTATAGTTAACCCCTCACACTCTGGAACCGCTGACGCTGTAATTGGACGTTTCTTTGTAAAATCTGAGATGAATCTGACTGTGACAGGGCTGCAGGCATTTTTATAGGGTTAAGGGTCCTATACCTAACATATACACTCAATCCTCTTGTGGGAATAATTTTCCCCATCTATCCCGACTTGCCAGTAGCATACAAAGAGGGCAGAAGTTGCTACCCGGTTTGCACAGAGCATGTGTTAACCTCACACCTGAGCTGCTTAGCATACCGGGCCCAACCCCTTACCTGGCAACAGTAAGTCTGGGGTTTGGCTACCAAGTGAGAAGTGCCCATACTTCACACCGGTATCTGGCACTTAACAATATCCTGGCCACCCTAACACCTAGGGTCTCTGAGGATTTTCAACTCCGGACTTCTCTTAGACACTGGGGCACCATCTTAGCAGGGCATCCTTTGATGTCCAGAGATGAAAAATCCCTCAGCAAATTCATCCATAACATATGGGCATGTTAATGGATCCATTGCCGGACCGGCAGAAAGTGTTTCCTGCCTTTGCCTTTAAAACACCATTGAAATACAGTACACTGGCGACACACTTTATTCGAGCTCGGCTAGTCCCACGAATTCGGGTATACCCGGGTGTATTGAGGTTTGTGACTGTTTTCTGCCCGAGTGCATTGGGTTATTTTCCAGGCAGGGATTGAAGCATTTTATTCCCGCTGGCTGCAATACTGCACAGTATATATATATACACTGCATTACAATTCATGAATTTATGCCATCTGGTAGACACGCGAAGCATTGCAGCCTATTAAATCCTAATCATTATCATTTAACAGATCAGCCGCCCGTCAGCCAGGCATGAACCCAGGCTGGGAAGGCAAATGCAACGGGGCTTGTCAGAGGTGAGGAGCGGCGCATTCCAGGTATCTGCCAGGTACATACTGGGTATTTGCTCGAATAAAGTGTGTCGGTGCAGTATGTTTAGAAATGTGTGTTCTGCATGTGTAACAAATATAAAATTCATATGTATGTTCATGGTACACGTGTAACTGACTGCACTCCAAAAATTAGAGTGCTAGCTCTTTCCTAGCGCAAGTTATCCACTTAATTGAAGGGGCTCTGTGATGTGGTTTGCGGTTTGACCTATTCTCGATCTGGGTTACAAGCCGGCATACAATTTATCTGTGCTGGCTTTTTATCGGTAACCACAGACATGCGCCAACACTTCAGCTCAAGTGGATAACAAGACCGCTGGATACATTTTGACAGAAGGCACTTCAGCTAGATCGCAAACCACTTATCCAATTGACTTTGCGGTTTAGAGGTCTACGGCTTAGGAAGTGATACCTATGCTTCAAAGCAGCCACTTATTCACTGGCACGCTTCTTCACTTAGCGCTTGGGTTAGTGCTAGAAGCTCCCCCTTGTGTCACAAATACAGTCAGCTCATTTTCATTCATTCAGTATAACTGCAGGTAGCTTCTTAGCTGCAAAACAGGGACAAAAAGATAGTGTAGGGGAAACATAGGCTGATTGTTGCAATACATTTTAACCCCTTCTGTCCCAACACAGTTTAGGGTTAACCAGCCAGGCATAATACCTTTATTATTGGCCTGGTTAACCCTCTCACCGCCACAAAGAGATGTTACTTTTTCAGGTATGGAGACCCCGCATTGGACTTTGGATGGTAAGGAGCAATTCTGGGAGCAGTAGGAACTCCATTGGAACGATTGCACCTCTGTCCAGTCGATCCGAGGGTTGTGCCACTAAAGCCACGGAAGTCCCAAAATAACATCCACGGTAGGCGTATAAATGATGTCTAGTTGGATTGACTCGGTGTGGTCCTCTCTGGTCTGAAATTCAAAGGGGGCAATTTGGAGAGAAATAAAGGCGGTTTGTAAAGGTCGGCCATCAATAGCCTCCAGTCCAACTGGGTGACTTTTGCGCACCAGAGGAATTTTATTATTTTCTGCAAATCCATGGTCGATAAAATTCCCACCTGACCCAGAGTCCAGAAAGGCTAGAGTGGTGGCCTTGAAGGTGTCACCGGTTAGGGTGACGGGTACCAAAAGCCTGGTTGGAGTTTGGGGAGGAAAAGCAGACAATTTTCCCAGTGAGGTCCTCCAGGCTCTTACTGGTATTTGGTGTTTCCCGATTGTATGGACAGGTGAGTACCTGGTGTCCAGCATTTCCTCAATACAGGCAGAGTCCGGCATCACATCTGTGCTGTTTCTCTCTGAGTGACAATTGTCTGCGAGCTGCATGAGTTCCTCCGGATCCAGAAGCAGAGGTTAGGGAACCCTGTGTAGAGAGTGCGAGAAGACTACTTTCCTGGCTTGCATAGAGTTCTCTCACTTTTCTCTCCTGCAGCCATAAGTCCACTCGAATACATAAGAAAAAAGGGGGGGATGGGGGAGCACCGGTAGAAAGCTAGTATACACTGAATGGATTGTGTAATGATCTATGCCAATGTGAAGGGTTTTGTAGGTGTAAAATAATTTTTAACACTCACACGGCCTTGTGCGAATGCTGTCGCATCTAGGTATCTTTTGGACTCACTTTTCTTTCTTCTTTCTTCTTTCGTCTCCTATCTGTCTTCTGGATTCTTTCGCCGCCTTGCGTCTGTGTTCTTCTTCTCCTACTTCTTTGATGTTGGACTCACCCTCTGAATAAATATATACACAAAATATATGAGCAAACTGTGATTGTATCAAGAAGATATCAGGATATGTGATAAGGATATAAAATAAGAATAGGTAATATGAATAAAACACTCACACGGGCCTGTGTGCGTGCGCTCTATGGGATGGTGTCTTGGTCTCTGAGGGGCAGTCACACTACTCAATGAATAGTTGAGGCTCTTTTGCAGCAGGAGGAGGCCAGGGCGGTGCAAAAGAGCCTCAACCATTCATTGAGTAGTGGGACTGCCCCTCAGAGACCAAGACACCATCCCATAGAGCGCACGCACACAGGCCCGTGTGAGTGTTTTATTCATATTACCTATTCTTATTTTATATCCTTATCACATATCCTGATACCTTCTTGATACAATCACAGTTTGCTCATATATTTTGTGTATATATTTATTCCGAGGGTGAATCCAACATCAAAGAAGTAGGAGAAGAAGAACACAGACGCAAGGCGGCGAAAGAATCCAGAAGACAGATAGGAGACGAAAGAAGAAAGAAGAAAGAAAAGAGAGTCCAAAAGATACCTCGATGCGACAGCATTCGCACAAGGCCATGTGAGTGTTAAAAATTATTTTACACCTACAAAACCCTTCACATTGGCATAGAGCATTACACAATCCATTCAGTGTATATTAGCTTTCTACCGGTGCTCCCCCATCCCCCCCTTTTTTCTTGTCTCATTTGTTGAAGGATCCTGGGTAGATCCTTTATTGGGGTCTTTAGAGTCACAGGCGGAAAAGAAGCAGAGGGACACCTTGCCTACCACCGAGGTTTCTATATCCCCCTTTACCTTATCTATCATCCCCCTAGGTAGCGCCCGGGTTTTTTGTTCTCCACTCGAATACATAGTCGGATGAGCTTCTCAAGTTTCATGGGGCACTCCTGTGCAGATAATTCATCTTTAAGACTTTCGGAAAGACCTTGCCAGAATGCCGCCGCCAATGCCTCATAATTCCAGTAGGTCTCAGCCGCTATGGTCCAAAATTTGAGCACATACTGGGACATGGGCAGCTGCCTTGCGATAGATGAAACAGAGAGGAAGCAGCTGTTACCTTGCATCAGGGTGTATCGAATTCTCAGCGGAATTCTGTGGTGAAGCGTACTATATCGCCCATGAGGGGGAAGGCCTTTGTTCCCAGATGGGTGAAGCCCATGCCAAGGTGTCATCCACTTGCAGTGATATGATGTAGGCCACATTAGACCTCTGGGAAAGAAAGCAAGATGAAGGTAAGGAAGATCCAACGCACTACGGATTTGCTAAATAGGAAATTTATTTTGCCGAGAAAGACCTCACGGTCGAAAAGTTGTGTGAGACAATAAATTTCCTATTTAGCAAATCCGTAGTGCGTTGGATCTTCTTTACCTACAGTTCAAAGAGTAAGGGGTAAAGTGCTCCCCTAGCATTGCTCACTGGGAATAACCACGTTTAAAGCACAGGCATAATAGCCTTTGAAGTCTTGTATTCCTTCCCAGAAAAAGACAGCATAATAAGTCTAGAGCTCCATTATCCACATAAGTCAATGATGTCACAAATCTTGTCTGGTGTAACCATTCCTGATAGACTAACCACTAGCCTTGATAGGTAAATCTTATGTGGTTGTCAGTGGTTTAGGTTACTGTATAAACACTGTGACACTTGGAGTAGCTGAATAATAAAAGTTACTCACTCGGTTGATGCGCTGGAGATCTGTGTGCTGTCGGCGTGCTCCTACCGGAGAGGGTAAACAACATGCAGGAAATGGTAGATGGCGGTGCAATTGCCTTGGAAAAAACTATGACCAGAATTGCAGTAGAGTTAAGTAGAAAAATTTATTGGCACATATGGAAGCAGGAAAAAAGTCCTCTTACGCGTTTCGCGTGGTTTCCCACGCTTTATCAAAGAGTATAGTTTACAAACCGATCGACTAACCTAAATACCCATAGTTCCTGGCTTCACCCATGACGTATCGGCGCTCTCCTTTAATGAGAGTCATCACGCCCCTTCACACAGACGCTCTGTCACATTTCCTCAAGTTCAGCTAGATTTTTAAAGGAATATGCCGCCAAGAGAGACCAAGGCTTGTCTCTCTAATGACGTTTGGGCTAAACAAAGCGATGCTAGCCCTCATAACTATTCTCATAATGAAAACCATTAATGAAATTAACCCATAAGCCGCTGGAATAATAAATAGAACGAATCTACATGGGGAAGTCAGAAACTCGGTATTTTACAACACATACAGTATACAGCATAAGTAAACTGCGCAAGACATATAATAATATAGATGTATTAAAAGATAGAAAAATTATTGCAAAACAGCAATATGAATACAAAACATATAAACTAGCACTGTCAGTAATAGACCGTATATAATTAAAAATCACTTATAGTTAAAGTGAATTGAGAAAATTAAAATCACATAGTTACTGTATCTCAATACTCACAATCTAATAAAACCAAAAAACAAAGAAAAAATCCATAAATAAACATAAAATTTGACCACCCAAATCAATAATGAATATCTTAAACATAAGCACAAAATAATATATGTAAAGTATATATTTTTTAATTTACACATATATTATTATATTAAAATATAATTAAATTGGGGAAAATTATGATACACATTTATGGAAGAATGGTGACCATTATCAATGGTATAACTTCAGATGGTAATTATTACACTAAGCTCATATCTTTCACAATTGATTCCAAAGTATTATATCTCATAGTTAATATCATTATTACATAATTCAAAATGAAATAAGAGTCAAAAGATTATACATTTTATTAAAGATTTATCAATGAAGAAAATGTTGAAGTTCCCAGTCGACATTTATGCCGGCTGGAACTAATGTATTGTCACAGTTGTGCTCGCCACAAACCTGGGTCGGACCGCGTGGCTGAGGTGTGGTTGTAAAAGCACCGACCTTAGACCGCGCGGGCTGATCCGGATTGCGCAGTTCGTAGTCGTACGTAGCAGGGTCAGGACTGGAGAAGGCAGCATCTTCAGTGGACAAGCCAGGGTCAGGATCGGAAACATCAGGGTTAACGTTGTTCAAGCAGGAGTTTGGCAACAGGTAGTCAGGAGCACCCCGCTTCAGCTTAGGAGGAACCCATTAACTGACTCCTCATCACCCTCCCATACACACAGAATATCATCTATGTAGCGACACCACACTCTTATGTTGGTACTAAATGGATTATTAGACCAGATATGATCTGGGATTGAAATAAAAAATAGTTGTGGGTCAATACATATTCAGTTGCTTTCAGGATGAATTGTCTATTCAGATCATGAAGCTGGAAGTCACCTTTTAAGTAACAATCAACTGCTGCTAATCCCTTTACATGTGGAATACTTGTGTACAAAGCTTGTACGTCACAAGTATGCCATCTGTATGTTTTTTCCACTCAAAGTTAGTATACAGATTTAGTACAGAGGTAGAATACTTTAAGTAGGAAGGAAGTTTCCCAACAAAACTCTGTAAAAAATAATCCACATATTGTGAGAGGTTAGCAGTCAGTGATGATATCCCCGATACTATGGGTCTTCCGGGTGGGTTAATCAGGGATTTGTGCATTTTTGGAAGATGGTAGATAACTGGAATTTTTGGTGAATGTGTGTATAGAAATGCATATTCCTTGGATGTTATAGTGGTCAATGATAAGGCCTCATCTAGGAGAGTTTTCAGAGAAGTAAGGGATTCATTAGTAGGATCATTTGCTAGTTTTTTGTAAAAGACAGGATTGCATAGGATCTGTGGAGACATTGGAGTACCTGTTTGACATGACCAGGATGATCCCGTATGGTTTTGGAGAAGATAAGTATGCCATCTAAATATACAATGACGAATTGGTCAAGATGATCCCTAAAAATTTTGTTGACAAAGTCCTGGAATACTGTGGGAGCATTACACAGTCCAAACGGCATGACCAGATATTCAAAGTGACCGTAATGATTATTAAATACTGTCTTCCACTCATCACCTTGTCGGATTCTTACCAGATTGTAAGCTCCCTGTAAACCTAACTTGGTAAAAATGGTGGAACCTTGTAGCCTGTAAAAATTTAGGTAATTAGGGGTAAAGGACACCAGTTTTTTATTGTAATTTTATTAAGCCCCCTATAGTCAATACATGGTCTGAGAGATCCATCTTTCTTTTTAACACAGAAAAACCCTGCACCTGAGGTGGATGAGGATAAAACCTCTCTGTAGATTCTTCTGAATGTACTCCTTCATGGCTTTGGTCTCTGGATGTGATAATGGGTATGAAAAACCTCACGGAGGTACAGAGCTGGGTAATAGGTCGATGGGGTAATCGAATGGATGGTGAGGTGGAAACTCCTCGGATTGAGCTTTGTTGAAAACATCCTGAAATTCAGGATAAATTCTTTGGTAGAAGAGTTTCACGATAGACCAGGGCTTATCAACAAATTATACCGAGATTCTGGACTTAGCACACAAGATGAGTAAAATAAATTGTAATTTATTTCCTTTTAAGACAAACACACAATAGTTCACAATTACAGTCAATATACACTTACTGGGATGGGGAAACGAAATAAAATGTCCACGGAATGAAACCAAGTCTCTGGGCTCCCCTACACGCATGCAAGTGGGTGCGCGATGTAAGCTGTGCAATAGTCCTTGGCTAGGGGCGCAACTTGCCAGCCCTCTATCTCCGACAAAAGGAAGTCTTTCGTAATGTTCTTACAGGATTTGTTCGGGAATCCTTAGCTCAAACGAATTCTGGAAGAGGGGTGCAATTCTTCATTACGGTATAGTTAACCCCTCACACTCTGGAACCGCTGACGCTGTAATTGGACGTTTCTTTGTAAAATCTGAGATGAATCTGACTGTGACAGGGCTGCAGGCATTTTTATAGGGTTAAGGGTCCTATACCTAACATATACACTCAATCCTCTTGTGGGAATAATTTTCCCCATCTATCCCGACTTGCCAGTAGCATACAAAGAGGGCAGAAGTTGCTACCCGGTTTGCACAGAGCATGTGTTAACCTCACACCTGAGCTGCTTAGCATACCGGGCCCAACCCCTTACCTGGCAACAGTAAGTCTGGGGTTTGGCTACCAAGTGAGAAGTGCCCATACTTCACACCGGTATCTGGCACTTAACAATATCCTGGCCACCCTAACACCTAGGGTCTCTGAGGATTTTCAACTCCGGACTTCTCTTAGACACTGGGGCACCATCTTAGCAGGGCATCCTTTGATGTCCAGAGATGAAAAATCCCTCAGCAAATTCATCCATAACATATGGGCATGTTAATGGATCCATTGCCGGACCGGCAGAAAGTGTTTCCTGCCTTTGCCTTTAAAACACCATTGAAATACAGTACACTGGCGACACACTTTATTCGAGCTCAGCTAGTCCCACGAATTCGGGTATACCCGGGTGTATTGAGGTTTGTGACTGTTTTCTGCCCGAGTGCATTGGGTTATTTTCCAGGCAGGGATTGAAGCATTTTATTCCCGCTGGCTGCAATACTGCACAGTATATATATATACACTGCATTACAATTCATGAATTTATGCCATCTGGTAGACACGCGAAGCATTGCAGCCTATTAAATCCTAATCATTATCATTTAACAGATCAGCCGCCCGTCAGCCAGGCATGAACCCAGGCTGGGAAGGCAAATGCAACGGGGCTTGTCAGAGGTGAGGAGCGGCGCATTCCAGGTATCTGCCAGGTACATACTGGGTATTTGCTCGAATAAAGTGTGTCGGTGCAGTATGTTTAGAAATGTGTGTTCTGCATGTGTAACAAATATAAAATTCATATGTATGTTCATGGTACACGTGTAACTGACTGCACTCCAAAAATTAGAGTGCTAGCTCTTTCCTAGCGCAAGTTATCCACTTAATTGAAGGGGCTCTGTGATGTGGTTTGCGGTTTGACCTATTCTCGATCTGGGTTACAAGCCGGCATACAATTTATCTGTGCTGGCTTTTTATCGGTAACCACAGACATGCGCCAACACTTCAGCTCAAGTGGATAACAAGACCGCTGGATACATTTTGACAGAAGGCACTTCAGCTAGATCGCAAACCACTTATCCAATTGACTTTGCGGTTTAGAGGTCTACGGCTTAGGAAGTGATACCTATGCTTCAAAGCAGCCACTTATTCACTGGCACGCTTCTTCACTTAGCGCTTGGGTTAGTGCTAGAAGCTCCCCCTTGTGTCACAAATACAGTCAGCTCATTTTCATTCATTCAGTATAACTGCAGGTAGCTTCTTAGCTGCAAAACAGGGACAAAAAGATAGTGTAGGGGAAACATAGGCTGATTGTTGCAATACATTTTAACCCCTTCTGTCCCAACACAGTTTAGGGTTAACCAGCCAGGCATAATACCTTTATTATTGGCCTGGTTAACCCTCTCACCGCCACAAAGAGATGTTACTTTTTCAGGTATGGAGACCCCGCATTGGACTTTGGATGGTAAGGAGCAATTCTGGGAGCAGTAGGAACTCCATTGGAACGATTGCACCTCTGTCCAGTCGATCCGAGGGTTGTGCCACTAAAGCCACGGAAGTCCCAAAATAACATCCACGGTAGGCGTATAAATGATGTCTAGTTGGATTGACTCGGTGTGGTCCTCTCTGGTCTGAAATTCAAAGGGGGCAATTTGGAGAGAAATAAAGGCGGTTTGTAAAGGTCGGCCATCAATAGCCTCCAGTCCAACTGGGTGACTTTTGCGCACCAGAGGAATTTTATTATTTTCTGCAAATCCATGGTCGATAAAATTCCCACCTGACCCAGAGTCCAGAAAGGCTAGAGTGGTGGCCTTGAAGGTGTCACCGGTTAGGGTGACGGGTACCAAAAGCCTGGTTGGAGTTTGGGGAGGAAAAGCAGACAATTTTCCCAGTGAGGTCCTCCAGGCTCTTACTGGTATTTGGTGTTTCCCGATTGTATGGACAGGTGAGTACCTGGTGTCCAGCATTTCCTCAATACAGGCAGAGTCCGGCATCACATCTGTGCTGTTTCTCTCTGAGTGACAATTGTCTGCGAGCTGCATGAGTTCCTACGGATCCAGAAGCAGAGGTTAGGGAACCCTGTGTAGAGAGTGCGAGAAGACTACTTTCCTGGCTTGCATAGAGTTCTCTCACTTTTCTCTCCTGCAGCCATAAGTCCACTCGAATACATAAGAAAAAAGGGGGGGATGGGGGAGCACCGGTAGAAAGCTAGTATACACTGAATGGATTGTGTAATGATCTATGCCAATGTGAAGGGTTTTGTAGGTGTAAAATAATTTTTAACACTCACACGGCCTTGTGCGAATGCTGTCGCATCTAGGTATCTTTTGGACTCTCTTTTCTTTCTTCTTTCTTCTTTCGTCTCCTATCTGTCTTCTGGATTCTTTCGCCGCCTTGCGTCTGTGTTCTTCTTCTCCTACTTCTTTGATGTTGGACTCACCCTCTGAATAAATATATACACAAAATATATGAGCAAACTGTGATTGTATCAAGAAGATATCAGGATATGTGATAAGGATATAAAATAAGAATAGGTAATATGAATAAAACACTCACACGGGCCTGTGTGCGTGCGCTCTATGGGATGGTGTCTTGGTCTCTGAGGGGCAGTCACACTACTCAATGAATAGTTGAGGCTCTTTTGCAGCAGGAGGAGGCCAGGGCGGTGCAAAAGAGCCTCAACCATTCATTGAGTAGTGGGACTGCCCCTCAGAGACCAAGACACCATCCCATAGAGCGCACGCACACAGGCCCGTGTGAGTGTTTTATTCATATTACCTATTCTTATTTTATATCCTTATCACATATCCTGATACCTTCTTGATACAATCACAGTTTGCTCATATATTTTGTGTATATATTTATTCCGAGGGTGAATCCAACATCAAAGAAGTAGGAGAAGAAGAACACAGACGCAAGGCGGCGAAAGAATCCAGAAGACAGATAGGAGACGAAAGAAGAAAGAAGAAAGAAAAGAGAGTCCAAAAGATACCTCGATGCGACAGCATTCGCACAAGGCCATGTGAGTGTTAAAAATTATTTTACATCTACAAAACCCTTCACATTGGCATAGAGCATTACACAATCCATTCAGTGTATATTAGCTTTCTACCGGTGCTCCCCCATCCCCCCCTTTTTTCTTGTCTCATTTGTTGAAGGATCCTGGGTAGATCCTTTATTGGGGTCTTTAGAGTCACAGGCGGAAAAGAAGCAGAGGGACACCTTGCCTACCACCGAGGTTTCTATATCCCCCTTTACCTTATCTATCATCCCCCTAGGTAGCGCCCGGGTTTTTTGTTCTCCACTCGAATACATAGTCGGATGAGCTTCTCAAGTTTCATGGGGCACTCCTGTGCAGATAATTCATCTTTAAGACTTTCGGAAAGACCTTGCCAGAATGCCGCCGCCAATGCCTCATAATTCCAGTAGGTCTCAGCCGCTATGGTCCAAAATTTGAGCACATACTGGGACATGGGCAGCTGCCTTGCGATAGATGAAACAGAGAGGAAGCAGCTGTTACCTTGCATCAGGGTGTATCGAATTCTCAGCGGAATTCTGTGGTGAAGCGTACTATATCGCCCATGAGGGGGAAGGCCTTTGTTCCCAGATGGGTGAAGCCCATGCCAAGGTGTCATCCACTTGCAGTGATATGATGTAGGCCACATTAGACCTCTGGGAAAGAAAGCAAGATGAAGGTAAGGAAGATCCAACGCACTACGGATTTGCTAAATAGGAAATTTATTTTGCCGAGAAAGACCTCACGGTCGAAAAGTTGTGTGAGACAATAAATTTCCTATTTAGCAAATCCGTAGTGCGTTGGATCTTCTTTACCTACAGTTCAAAGAGTAAGGGGTAAAGTGCTCCCCTAGCATTGCTCACTGGGAATAACCACGTTTAAAGCACAGGCATAATAGCCTTTGAAGTCTTGTATTCCTTCCCAGAAAAAGACAGCATAATAAGTCTAGAGCTCCATTATCCACATACGTCAATGATGTCACAAATCTTGTCTGGTGTAACCATTCCTGATAGACTAACCACTAGCCTTGATAGGTAAATCTTATGTGGTTGTCAGTGGTTTAGGTTACTGTATAAACACTGTGACACTTGGAGTAGCTGAATAATAAAAGTTACTCACTCGGTTGATGCGCTGGAGATCTGTGTGCTGTCGGCGTGCTCCTACCGGAGAGGGTAAACAACATGCAGGAAATGGTAGATGGCGGTGCAATTGCCTTGGAAAAAACTATGACCAGAATTGCAGTAGAGTTAAGTAGAAAAATTTATTGGCACATATGGAAGCAGGAAAAAACGTCCTCTTACGCGTTTCGCGTGGTTTCCCACGCTTTATCAAAGAGTATAGTTTACAAACCGATCGACTAACCTAAATACCCATAGTTCCTGGCTTCACCCATGACGTATCGGCGCTCTCCTTTAATGAGAGTCATCACGCCCCTTCACACAGACGCTCTGTCACATTTCCTCAAGTTCAGCTAGATTTTTAAAGGAATATGCCGCCAAGAGAGACCAAGGCTTGTCTCTCTAATGACGTTTGGGCTAAACAAAGCGATGCTAGCCCTCATAACTATTCTCATAATGAAAACCATTAATGAAATTAACCCATAAGCCGCTGGAATAATAAATAGAACGAATCTACATGGGGAAGTCAGAAACTCGGTATTTTACAACACATACAGTATACAGCATAAGTAAACTGCGCAAGACATATAATAATATAGATGTATTAAAAGATAGAAAAATTATTGCAAAACAGCAATATGAATACAAAACATATAAACTAGCACTGTCAGTAATAGACCGTATATAATTAAAAATCACTTATAGTTAAAGTGAATTGAGAAAATTAAAATCACATAGTTACTGTATCTCAATACTCACAATATAATAAAACCAAAAAACAAAGAAAAAATCCATAAATAAACATAAAATTTGACCACCCAAATCAATAATGAATATCTTAAACATAAGCACAAAATAATATATGTAAAGTATATATTTTTTAATTTACACATATATTATTATATTAAAATATAATTAAATTGGGGAAAATTATGATACACATTTATGGAAGAATGGTGACCATTATCAATGGTATAACTTCAGATGGTAATTATTACACTAAGCTCATATCTTTCACAATTGATTCCAAAGTATTATATCTCATAGTTAATATCATTATTACATAATTCAAAATGAAATAAGAGTCAAAAGATTATACATTTTATTAAAGATTTATCAATGAAGAAAATGTTGAAGTTCCCAGTCGACATTTATGCCGGCTGGAACTAATGTATTGTCACAGTTGTGCTCGCCACAAACCTGGGTCGGACCGCGTGGCTGAGGTGTGGTTGTAAAAGCACCGACCTTAGACCGCGCGGGCTGATCCGGATTGCGCAGTTCGTAGTCGTACGTAGCAGGGTCAGGACTGGAGAAGGCAGCATCTTCAGTGGACAAGCCAGGGTCAGGATCGGAAACATCAGGGTTAACGTTGTTCAAGCAGGAGTTCGGCAACAGGTAGTCAGGAGCACCCCGCTTCAGCTTAGGAGGAACCCATTAACTGACTCCTCATCACCCTCCCATACACACAGAATATCATCTATGTAGCGACACCACACTCTTATGTTGGTACTAAATGGATTATTAGACCAGATATGATCTGGGATTGAAATAAAAAATAGTTGTGGGTCAATACATATTCAGTTGCTTTCAGGATGAATTGTCTATTCAGATCATGAAGCTGGAAGTCACCTTTTAAGTAACAATCAACTGCTGCTAATCCCTTTACATGTGGAATACTTGTGTACAAAGCTTGTACGTCACAAGTATGCCATCTGTATGTTTTTTCCACTCAAAGTTAGTATACAGATTTAGTACAGAGGTAGAATACTTTAAGTAGGAAGGAAGTTTCCCAACAAAACTCTGTAAAAAATAATCCACATATTGTGAGAGGTTAGCAGTCAGTGATGATATCCCCGATACTATGGGTCTTCCGGGTGGGTTAATCAGGGATTTGTGCATTTTTGGAAGATGGTAGATAACTGGAATTTTTGGTGAATGTGTGTATAGAAATGCATATTCCTTGGATGTTATAGTGGTCAATGATAAGGCCTCATCTAGGAGAGTTTTCAGAGAAGTAAGGGATTCATTAGTAGGATCATTTGCTAGTTTTTTGTAAAAGACAGGATTGCATAGGATCTGTGGAGACATTGGAGTACCTGTTTGACATGACCAGGATGATCCCGTATGGTTTTGGAGAAGATAAGTATGCCATCTAAATATACAATGACGAATTGGTCAAGATGATCCCTAAAAATTTTGTTGACAAAGTCCTGGAATACTGTGGGAGCATTACACAGTCCAAACGGCATGACCAGATATTCAAAGTGACCGTAATGATTATTAAATACTGTCTTCCACTCATCACCTTGTCGGATTCTTACCAGATTGTAATCTCCCTGTAAACCTAACTTGGTAAAAATGGTGGAACCTTGTAGCCTGTAAAAATTTAGGTAATTAGGGGTAAAGGACACCAGTTTTTTATTGTAATTTTATTAAGCCCCCTATAGTCAATACATGGTCTGAGAGATCCATCTTTCTTTTTAACACAGAAAAACCCTGCACCTGAGGTGGATGAGGATAAAACCTCTCTGTAGATTCTTCTGAATGTACTCCTTCATGGCTTTGGTCTCTGGATGTGATAATGGGTATGAAAAACCTCACGGAGGTACAGAGCTGGGTAATAGGTCGATGGGGTAATCGAATGGATGGTGAGGTGGAAACTCCTCGGATTGAGCTTTGTTGAAAACATCCTGAAATTCAGGATAAATTCTTTGGTAGAAGAGTTTCACGATAGACCAGGGCTTATCAACAAATTATACCGAGATTCTGGACTTAGCACACAAGATGAGTAAAATAAATTGTAATTTATTTCCTTTTAAGACAAACACACAATAGTTCACAATTACAGTCAATATACACTTACTGGGATGGGGAAACGAAATAAAATGTCCACGGAATGAAACCAAGTCTCTGGGCTCCCCTACACGCATGCAAGTGGGTGCGCGATGTAAGCTGTGCAATAGTCCTTGGCTAGGGGCGCAACTTGCCAGCCCTCTATCTCCGACAAAAGGAAGTCTTTCGTAATGTTCTTACAGGATTCGTTCGGGAATCCTTAGCTCAAACGAATTCTGGAAGAGGGGTGCAATTCTTCATTACGGTATAGTTAACCCCTCACACTCTGGAACCGCTGACGCTGTAATTGGACGTTTCTTTGTAAAATCTGAGATGAATCTGACTGTGACAGGGCTGCAGGCATTTTTATAGGGTTAAGGGTCCTATACCTAACATATACACTCAATCCTCTTGTGGGAATAATTTTCCCCATCTATCCCGACTTGCCAGTAGCATACAAAGAGGGCAGAAGTTGCTACCCGGTTTGCACAGAGCATGTGTTAACCTCACACCTGAGCTGCTTAGCATACCGGGCCCAACCCCTTACCTGGCAACAGTAAGTCTGGGGTTTGGCTACCAAGTGAGAAGTGCCCATACTTCACACCGGTATCTGGCACTTAACAATATCCTGGCCACCCTAACACCTAGGGTCTCTGAGGATTTTCAACTCCGGACTTCTCTTAGACACTGGGGCACCATCTTAGCAGGGCATCCTTTGATGTCCAGAGATGAAAAATCCCTCAGCAAATTCATCCATAACATATGGGCATGTTAATGGATCCATTGCCGGACCGGCAGAAAGTGTTTCCTGCCTTTGCCTTTAAAACACCATTGAAATACAGTACACTGGCGACACACTTTATTCGAGCTCGGCTAGTCCCACGAATTCGGGTATACCCGGGTGTATTGAGGTTTGTGACTGTTTTCTGCCCGAGTGCATTGGGTTATTTTCCAGGCAGGGATTGAAGCATTTTATTCCCGCTGGCTGCAATACTGCACAGTATATATATATACACTGCATTACAATTCATGAATTTATGCCATCTGGTAGACACGCGAAGCATTGCAGCCTATTAAATCCTAATCATTATCATTTAACAGATCAGCCGCCCGTCAGCCAGGCATGAACCCAGGCTGGGAAGGCAAATGCAACGGGGCTTGTCAGAGGTGAGGAGCGGCGCATTCCAGGTATCTGCCAGGTACATACTGGGTATTTGCTCGAATAAAGTGTGTCGGTGCAGTATGTTTAGAAATGTGTGTTCTGCATGTGTAACAAATATAAAATTCATATGTATGTTCATGGTACACGTGTAACTGACTGCACTCCAAAAATTAGAGTGCTAGCTCTTTCCTAGCGCAAGTTATCCACTTAATTGAAGGGGCTCTGTGATGTGGTTTGCGGTTTGACCTATTCTCGATCTGGGTTACAAGCCGGCATACAATTTATCTGTGCTGGCTTTTTATCGGTAACCACAGACATGCGCCAACACTTCAGCTCAAGTGGATAACAAGACCGCTGGATACATTTTGACAGAAGGCACTTCAGCTAGATCGCAAACCACTTATCCAATTGACTTTGCGGTTTAGAGGTCTACGGCTTAGGAAGTGATACCTATGCTTCAAAGCAGCCACTTATTCACTGGCACGCTTCTTCACTTAGCGCTTGGGTTAGTGCTAGAAGCTCCCCCTTGTGTCACAAATACAGTCAGCTCATTTTCATTCATTCAGTATAACTGCAGGTAGCTTCTTAGCTGCAAAACAGGGACAAAAAGATAGTGTAGGGGAAACATAGGCTGATTGTTGCAATACATTTTAACCCCTTCTGTCCCAACACAGTTTAGGGTTAACCAGCCAGGCATAATACCTTTATTATTGGCCTGGTTAACCCTCTCACCGCCACAAAGAGATGTTACTTTTTCAGGTATGGAGACCCCGCATTGGACTTTGGATGGTAAGGAGCAATTCTGGGAGCAGTAGGAACTCCATTGGAACGATTGCACCTCTGTCCAGTCGATCCGAGGGTTGTGCCACTAAAGCCACGGAAGTCCCAAAATAACATCCACGGTAGGCGTATAAATGATGTCTAGTTGGATTGACTCGGTGTGGTCCTCTCTGGTCTGAAATTCAAAGGGGGCAATTTGGAGAGAAATAAAGGCGGTTTGTAAAGGTCGGCCATCAATAGCCTCCAGTCCAACTGGGTGACTTTTGCGCACCAGAGGAATTTTATTATTTTCTGCAAATCCATGGTCGATAAAATTCCCACCTGACCCAGAGTCCAGAAAGGCTAGAGTGGTGGCCTTGAAGGTGTCACCGGTTAGGGTGACGGGTACCAAAAGCCTGGTTGGAGTTTGGGGAGGAAAAGCAGACAATTTTCCCAGTGAGGTCCTCCAGGCTCTTACTGGTATTTGGTGTTTCCCGATTGTATGGACAGGTGAGTACCTGGTGTCCAGCATTTCCTCAATACAGGCAGAGTCCGGCATCACATCTGTGCTGTTTCTCTCTGAGTGACAATTGTCTGCGAGCTGCATGAGTTCCTCCGGATCCAGAAGCAGAGGTTAGGGAACCCTGTGTAGAGAGTGCGAGAAGACTACTTTCCTGGCTTGCATAGAGTTCTCTCACTTTTCTCTCCTGCAGCCATAAGTCCACTCGAATACATAAGAAAAAAGGGGGGGATGGGGGAGCACCGGTAGAAAGCTAGTATACACTGAATGGATTGTGTAATGATCTATGCCAATGTGAAGGGTTTTGTAGGTGTAAAATAATTTTTAACACTCACACGGCCTTGTGCGAATGCTGTCGCATCTAGGTATCTTTTGGACTCTCTTTTCTTTCTTCTTTCTTCTTTCGTCTCCTATCTGTCTTCTGGATTCTTTCGCCGCCTTGCGTCTGTGTTCTTCTTCTCCTACTTCTTTGATGTTGGACTCACCCTCTGAATAAATATATACACAAAATATATGAGCAAACTGTGATTGTATCAAGAAGATATCAGGATATGTGATAAGGATATAAAATAAGAATAGGTAATATGAATAAAACACTCACACGGGCCTGTGTGCGTGCGCTCTATGGGATGGTGTCTTGGTCTCTGAGGGGCAGTCACACTACTCAATGAATAGTTGAGGCTCTTTTGCAGCAGGAGGAGGCCAGGGCGGTGCAAAAGAGCCTCAACCATTCATTGAGTAGTGGGACTGCCCCTCAGAGACCAAGACACCATCCCATAGAGCGCACGCACACAGGCCCGTGTGAGTGTTTTATTCATATTACCTATTCTTATTTTATATCCTTATCACATATCCTGATACCTTCTTGATACAATCACAGTTTGCTCATATATTTTGTGTATATATTTATTCCGAGGGTGAATCCAACATCAAAGAAATAGGAGAAGAAGAACACAGACGCAAGGCGGCGAAAGAATCCAGAAGACAGATAGGAGACGAAAGAAGAAAGAAGAAAGAAAAGAGAGTCCAAAAGATACCTCGATGCGACAGCATTCGCACAAGGCCATGTGAGTGTTAAAAATTATTTTACACCTACAAAACCCTTCACATTGGCATAGAGCATTACACAATCCATTCAGTGTATATTAGCTTTCTACCGGTGCTCCCCCATCCCCCCCTTTTTTCTTGTCTCATTTGTTGAAGGATCCTGGGTAGATCCTTTATTGGGGTCTTTAGAGTCACAGGCGGAAAAGAAGCAGAGGGACACCTTGCCTACCACCGAGGTTTCTATATCCCCCTTTACCTTATCTATCATCCCCCTAGGTAGCGCCCGGGTTTTTTGTTCTCCACTCGAATACATAGTCGGATGAGCTTCTCAAGTTTCATGGGGCACTCCTGTGCAGATAATTCATCTTTAAGACTTTCGGAAAGACCTTGCCAGAATGCCGCCGCCAATGCCTCATAATTCCAGTAGGTCTCAGCCGCTATGGTCCAAAATTTGAGCACATACTGGGACATGGGCAGCTGCCTTGCGATAGATGAAACAGAGAGGAAGCAGCTGTTACCTTGCATCAGGGTGTATCGAATTCTCAGCGGAATTCTGTGGTGAAGCGTACTATATCGCCCATGAGGGGGAAGGCCTTTGTTCCCAGATGGGTGAAGCCCATGCCAAGGTGTCATCCACTTGCAGTGATATGATGTAGGCCACATTAGACCTCTGGGAAAGAAAGCAAGATGAAGGTAAGGAAGATCCAACGCACTACGGATTTGCTAAATAGGAAATTTATTTTGCCGAGAAAGACCTCACGGTCGAAAAGTTGTGTGAGACAATAAATTTCCTATTTAGCAAATCCGTAGTGCGTTGGATCTTCTTTACCTACAGTTCAAAGAGTAAGGGGTAAAGTGCTCCCCTAGCATTGCTCACTGGGAATAACCACGTTTAAAGCACAGGCATAATAGCCTTTGAAGTCTTGTATTCCTTCCCAGAAAAAGACAGCATAATAAGTCTAGAGCTCCATTATCCACATAAGTCAATGATGTCACAAATCTTGTCTGGTGTAACCATTCCTGATAGACTAACCACTAGCCTTGATAGGTAAATCTTATGTGGTTGTCAGTGGTTTAGGTTACTGTATAAACACTGTGACACTTGGAGTAGCTGAATAATAAAAGTTACTCACTCGGTTGATGCGCTGGAGATCTGTGTGCTGTCGGCGTGCTCCTACCGGAGAGGGTAAACAACATGCAGGAAATGGTAGATGGCGGTGCAATTGCCTTGGAAAAAACTATGACCAGAATTGCAGTAGAGTTAAGTAGAAAAATTTATTGGCACATATGGAAGCAGGAAAAAAGTCCTCTTACGCGTTTCGCGTGGTTTCCCACGCTTTATCAAAGAGTATAGTTTACAAACCGATCGACTAACCTAAATACCCATAGTTCCTGGCTTCACCCATGACGTATCGGCGCTCTCCTTTAATGAGAGTCATCACGCCCCTTCACACAGACGCTCTGTCACATTTCCTCAAGTTCAGCTAGATTTTTAAAGGAATATGCCGCCAAGAGAGACCAAGGCTTGTCTCTCTAATGACGTTTGGGCTAAACAAAGCGATGCTAGCCCTCATAACTATTCTCATAATGAAAACCATTAATGAAATTAACCCATAAGCCGCTGGAATAATAAATAGAACGAATCTACATGGGGAAGTCAGAAACTCGGTATTTTACAACACATACAGTATACAGCATAAGTAAACTGCGCAAGACATATAATAATATAGATGTATTAAAAGATAGAAAAATTATTGCAAAACAGCAATATGAATACAAAACATATAAACTAGCACTGTCAGTAATAGACCGTATATAATTAAAAATCACTTATAGTTAAAGTGAATTGAGAAAATTAAAATCACATAGTTACTGTATCTCAATACTCACAATATAATAAAACCAAAAAACAAAGAAAAAATCCATAAATAAACATAAAATTTGACCACCCAAATCAATAATGAATATCTTAAACATAAGCACAAAATAATATATGTAAAGTATATATTTTTTAATTTACACATATATTATTATATTAAAATATAATTAAATTGGGGAAAATTATGATACACATTTATGGAAGAATGGTGACCATTATCAATGGTATAACTTCAGATGGTAATTATTACACTAAGCTCATATCTTTCACAATTGATTCCAAAGTATTATATCTCATAGTTAATATCATTATTACATAATTCAAAATGAAATAAGAGTCAAAAGATTATACATTTTATTAAAGATTTATCAATGAAGAAAATGTTGAAGTTCCCAGTCGACATTTATGCCGGCTGGAACTAATGTATTGTCACAGTCGTGCTCGCCACAAACCTGGGTCGGACCGCGTGGCTGAGGTGTGGTTGTAAAAGCACCGACCTTAGACCGCGCGGGCTGATCCGGATTGCGCAGTTCGTAGTCGTACGTAGCAGGGTCAGGACTGGAGAAGGCAGCATCTTCAGTGGACAAGCCAGGGTCAGGATCGGAAACATCAGGGTTAACGTTGTTCAAGCAGGAGTTCGGCAACAGGTAGTCAGGAGCACCCCGCTTCAGCTTAGGAGGAACCCATTAACTGACTCCTCATCACCCTCCCATACACACAGAATATCATCTATGTAGCGACACCACACTCTTATGTTGGTACTAAATGGATTATTAGACCAGATATGATCTGGGATTGAAATAAAAAATAGTTGTGGGTCAATACATATTCAGTTGCTTTCAGGATGAATTGTCTATTCAGATCATGAAGCTGGAAGTCACCTTTTAAGTAACAATCAACTGCTGCTAATCCCTTTACATGTGGAATACTTGTGTACAAAGCTTGTACGTCACAAGTATGCCATCTGTATGTTTTTTCCACTCAAAGTTAGTATACAGATTTAGTACAGAGGTAGAATACTTTAAGTAGGAAGGAAGTTTCCCAACAAAACTCTGTAAAAAATAATCCACATATTGTGAGAGGTTAGCAGTCAGTGATGATATCCCCGATACTATGGGTCTTCCGGGTGGGTTAATCAGGGATTTGTGCATTTTTGGAAGATGGTAGATAACTGGAATTTTTGGTGAATGTGTGTATAGAAATGCATATTCCTTGGATGTTATAGTGGTCAATGATAAGGCCTCATCTAGGAGAGTTTTCAGAGAAGTAAGGGATTCATTAGTAGGATCATTTGCTAGTTTTTTGTAAAAGACAGGATTGCATAGGATCTGTGGAGACATTGGAGTACCTGTTTGACATGACCAGGATGATCCCGTATGGTTTTGGAGAAGATAAGTATGCCATCTAAATATACAATGACGAATTGGTCAAGATGATCCCTAAAAATTTTGTTGACAAAGTCCTGGAATACTGTGGGAGCATTACACAGTCCAAACGGCATGACCAGATATTCAAAGTGACCGTAATGATTATTAAATACTGTCTTCCACTCATCACCTTGTCGGATTCTTACCAGATTGTAATCTCCCTGTAAACCTAACTTGGTAAAAATGGTGGAACCTTGTAGCCTGTAAAAATTTAGGTAATTAGGGGTAAAGGACACCAGTTTTTTATTGTAATTTTATTAAGCCCCCTATAGTCAATACATGGTCTGAGAGATCCATCTTTCTTTTTAACACAGAAAAACCCTGCACCTGAGGTGGATGAGGATAAAACCTCTCTGTAGATTCTTCTGAATGTACTCCTTCATGGCTTTGGTCTCTGGATGTGATAATGGGTATGAAAAACCTCACGGAGGTACAGAGCTGGGTAATAGGTCGATGGGGTAATCGAATGGATGGTGAGGTGGAAACTCCTCGGATTGAGCTTTGTTGAAAACATCCTGAAATTCAGGATAAATTCTTTGGTAGAAGAGTTTCACGATAGACCAGGGCTTATCAACAAATTATACCGAGATTCTGGACTTAGCACACAAGATGAGTAAAATAAATTGTAATTTATTTCCTTTTAAGACAAACACACAATAGTTCACAATTACAGTCAATATACACTTACTGGGATGGGGAAACGAAATAAAATGTCCACGGAATGAAACCAAGTCTCTGGGCTCCCCTACACGCATGCAAGTGGGTGCGCGATGTAAGCTGTGCAATAGTCCTTGGCTAGGGGCGCAACTTGCCAGCCCTCTATCTCCGACAAAAGGAAGTCTTTCGTAATGTTCTTACAGGATTCGTTCGGGAATCCTTAGCTCAAACGAATTCTGGAAGAGGGGTGCAATTCTTCATTACGGTATAGTTAACCCCTCACACTCTGGAACCGCTGACGCTGTAATTGGACGTTTCTTTGTAAAATCTGAGATGAATCTGACTGTGACAGGGCTGCAGGCATTTTTATAGGGTTAAGGGTCCTATACCTAACATATACACTCAATCCTCTTGTGGGAATAATTTTCCCCATCTATCCCGACTTGCCAGTAGCATACAAAGAGGGCAGAAGTTGCTACCCGGTTTGCACAGAGCATGTGTTAACCTCACACCTGAGCTGCTTAGCATACCGGGCCCAACCCCTTACCTGGCAACAGTAAGTCTGGGGTTTGGCTACCAAGTGAGAAGTGCCCATACTTCACACCGGTATCTGGCACTTAACAATATCCTGGCCACCCTAACACCTAGGGTCTCTGAGGATTTTCAACTCCGGACTTCTCTTAGACACTGGGGCACCATCTTAGCAGGGCATCCTTTGATGTCCAGAGATGAAAAATCCCTCAGCAAATTCATCCATAACATATGGGCATGTTAATGGATCCATTGCCGGACCGGCAGAAAGTGTTTCCTGCCTTTGCCTTTAAAACACCATTGAAATACAGTACACTGGCGACACACTTTATTCGAGCTCGGCTAGTCCCACGAATTCGGGTATACCCGGGTGTATTGAGGTTTGTGACTGTTTTCTGCCCGAGTGCATTGGGTTATTTTCCAGGCAGGGATTGAAGCATTTTATTCCCGCTGGCTGCAATACTGCACAGTATATATATATACACTGCATTACAATTCATGAATTTATGCCATCTGGTAGACACGCGAAGCATTGCAGCCTATTAAATCCTAATCATTATCATTTAACAGATCAGCCGCCCGTCAGCCAGGCATGAACCCAGGCTGGGAAGGCAAATGCAACGGGGCTTGTCAGAGGTGAGGAGCGGCGCATTCCAGGTATCTGCCAGGTACATACTGGGTATTTGCTCGAATAAAGTGTGTCGGTGCAGTATGTTTAGAAATGTGTGTTCTGCATGTGTAACAAATATAAAATTCATATGTATGTTCATGGTACACGTGTAACTGACTGCACTCCAAAAATTAGAGTGCTAGCTCTTTCCTAGCGCAAGTTATCCACTTAATTGAAGGGGCTCTGTGATGTGGTTTGCGGTTTGACCTATTCTCGATCTGGGTTACAAGCCGGCATACAATTTATCTGTGCTGGCTTTTTATCGGTAACCACAGACATGCGCCAACACTTCAGCTCAAGTGGATAACAAGACCGCTGGATACATTTTGACAGAAGGCACTTCAGCTAGATCGCAAACCACTTATCCAATTGACTTTGCGGTTTAGAGGTCTACGGCTTAGGAAGTGATACCTATGCTTCAAAGCAGCCACTTATTCACTGGCACGCTTCTTCACTTAGCGCTTGGGTTAGTGCTAGAAGCTCCCCCTTGTGTCACAAATACAGTCAGCTCATTTTCATTCATTCAGTATAACTGCAGGTAGCTTCTTAGCTGCAAAACAGGGACAAAAAGATAGTGTAGGGGAAACATAGGCTGATTGTTGCAATACATTTTAACCCCTTCTGTCCCAACACAGTTTAGGGTTAACCAGCCAGGCATAATACCTTTATTATTGGCCTGGTTAACCCTCTCACCGCCACAAAGAGATGTTACTTTTTCAGGTATGGAGACCCCGCATTGGACTTTGGATGGTAAGGAGCAATTCTGGGAGCAGTAGGAACTCCATTGGAACGATTGCACCTCTGTCCAGTCGATCCGAGGGTTGTGCCACTAAAGCCACGGAAGTCCCAAAATAACATCCACGGTAGGCGTATAAATGATGTCTAGTTGGATTGACTCGGTGTGGTCCTCTCTGGTCTGAAATTCAAAGGGGGCAATTTGGAGAGAAATAAAGGCGGTTTGTAAAGGTCGGCCATCAATAGCCTCCAGTCCAACTGGGTGACTTTTGCGCACCAGAGGAATTTTATTATTTTCTGCAAATCCATGGTCGATAAAATTCCCACCTGACCCAGAGTCCAGAAAGGCTAGAGTGGTGGCCTTGAAGGTGTCACCGGTTAGGGTGACGGGTACCAAAAGCCTGGTTGGAGTTTGGGGAGGAAAAGCAGACAATTTTCCCAGTGAGGTCCTCCAGGCTCTTACTGGTATTTGGTGTTTCCCGATTGTATGGACAGGTGAGTACCTGGTGTCCAGCATTTCCTCAATACAGGCAGAGTCCGGCATCACATCTGTGCTGTTTCTCTCTGAGTGACAATTGTCTGCGAGCTGCATGAGTTCCTCCGGATCCAGAAGCAGAGGTTAGGGAACCCTGTGTAGAGAGTGCGAGAAGACTACTTTCCTGGCTTGCATAGAGTTCTCTCACTTTTCTCTCCTGCAGCCATAAGTCCACTCGAATACATAAGAAAAAAGGGGGGGATGGGGGAGCACCGGTAGAAAGCTAGTATACACTGAATGGATTGTGTAATGATCTATGCCAATGTGAAGGGTTTTGTAGGTGTAAAATAATTTTTAACACTCACACGGCCTTGTGCGAATGCTGTCGCATCTAGGTATCTTTTGGACTCTCTTTTCTTTCTTCTTTCTTCTTTCGTCTCCTATCTGTCTTCTGGATTCTTTCGCCGCCTTGCGTCTGTGTTCTTCTTCTCCTACTTCTTTGATGTTGGACTCACCCTCTGAATAAATATATACACAAAATATATGAGCAAACTGTGATTGTATCAAGAAGATATCAGGATATGTGATAAGGATATAAAATAAGAATAGGTAATATGAATAAAACACTCACACGGGCCTGTGTGCGTGCGCTCTATGGGATGGTGTCTTGGTCTCTGAGGGGCAGTCACACTACTCAATGAATAGTTGAGGCTCTTTTGCAGCAGGAGGAGGCCAGGGCGGTGCAAAAGAGCCTCAACCATTCATTGAGTAGTGGGACTGCCCCTCAGAGACCAAGACACCATCCCATAGAGCGCACGCACACAGGCCCGTGTGAGTGTTTTATTCATATTACCTATTCTTATTTTATATCCTTATCACATATCCTGATACCTTCTTGATACAATCACAGTTTGCTCATATATTTTGTGTATATATTTATTCCGAGGGTGAATCCAACATCAAAGAAGTAGGAGAAGAAGAACACAGACGCAAGGCGGCGAAAGAATCCAGAAGACAGATAGGAGACGAAAGAAGAAAGAAGAAAGAAAAGAGAGTCCAAAAGATACCTCGATGCGACAGCATTCGCACAAGGCCATGTGAGTGTTAAAAATTATTTTACACCTACAAAACCCTTCACATTGGCATAGAGCATTACACAATCCATTCAGTGTATATTAGCTTTCTACCGGTGCTCCCCCATCCCCCCCTTTTTTCTTGTCTCATTTGTTGAAGGATCCTGGGTAGATCCTTTATTGGGGTCTTTAGAGTCACAGGCGGAAAAGAAGCAGAGGGACACCTTGCCTACCACCGAGGTTTCTATATCCCCCTTTACCTTATCTATCATCCCCCTAGGTAGCGCCCGGGTTTTTTGTTCTCCACTCGAATACATAGTCGGATGAGCTTCTCAAGTTTCATGGGGCACTCCTGTGCAGATAATTCATCTTTAAGACTTTCGGAAAGACCTTGCCAGAATGCCGCCGCCAATGCCTCATAATTCCAGTAGGTCTCAGCCGCTATGGTCCAAAATTTGAGCACATACTGGGACATGGGCAGCTGCCTTGCGATAGATGAAACAGAGAGGAAGCAGCTGTTACCTTGCATCAGGGTGTATCGAATTCTCAGCGGAATTCTGTGGTGAAGCGTACTATATCGCCCATGAGGGGGAAGGCCTTTGTTCCCAGATGGGTGAAGCCCATGCCAAGGTGTCATCCACTTGCAGTGATATGATGTAGGCCACATTAGACCTCTGGGAAAGAAAGCAAGATGAAGGTAAGGAAGATCCAACGCACTACGGATTTGCTAAATAGGAAATTTATTTTGCCGAGAAAGACCTCACGGTCGAAAAGTTGTGTGAGACAATAAATTTCCTATTTAGCAAATCCGTAGTGCGTTGGATCTTCTTTACCTACAGTTCAAAGAGTAAGGGGTAAAGTGCTCCCCTAGCATTGCTCACTGGGAATAACCACGTTTAAAGCACAGGCATAATAGCCTTTGAAGTCTTGTATTCCTTCCCAGAAAAAGACAGCATAATAAGTCTAGAGCTCCATTATCCACATAAGTCAATGATGTCACAAATCTTGTCTGGTGTAACCATTCCTGATAGACTAACCACTAGCCTTGATAGGTAAATCTTATGTGGTTGTCAGTGGTTTAGGTTACTGTATAAACACTGTGACACTTGGAGTAGCTGAATAATAAAAGTTACTCACTCGGTTGATGCGCTGGAGATCTGTGTGCTGTCGGCGTGCTCCTACCGGAGAGGGTAAACAACATGCAGGAAATGGTAGATGGCGGTGCAATTGCCTTGGAAAAAACTATGACCAGAATTGCAGTAGAGTTAAGTAGAAAAATTTATTGGCACATATGGAAGCAGGAAAAAAGTCCTCTTACGCGTTTCGCGTGGTTTCCCACGCTTTATCAAAGAGTATAGTTTACAAACCGATCGACTAACCTAAATACCCATAGTTCCTGGCTTCACCCATGACGTATCGGCGCTCTCCTTTAATGAGAGTCATCACGCCCCTTCACACAGACGCTCTGTCACATTTCCTCAAGTTCAGCTAGATTTTTAAAGGAATATGCCGCCAAGAGAGACCAAGGCTTGTCTCTCTAATGACGTTTGGGCTAAACAAAGCGATGCTAGCCCTCATAACTATTCTCATAATGAAAACCATTAATGAAATTAACCCATAAGCCGCTGGAATAATAAATAGAACGAATCTACATGGGGAAGTCAGAAACTCGGTATTTTACAACACATACAGTATACTGCACCGACACACTTTATTCGAGCAAATACCCGGTATGTACCTGGCAGATACCTGGAATGCGCCACTACTCACCTCTGACAAGCCCCGTTGCATTTGCCTTCCCAGCCTGGGTTCATGCCTGGCTGATGGGCGGCTTATCTGTTAAATGATAATGATTAGGATTTAATAGGCTGCAATGCTTCGCGTGTCTACCAGATGGCATAAATTCATGAATTGTAATGCAGTATATATATATATACTGTGCAGTATTGCAGCCAGCGGGAATAAAATGCTTCAATCCCTGCTTGGAAAATAACTCAATGCACTCGGGCAGAAAACAGTCACAAACCTCAATACACCCGGGTATACCCGAATTCGTGGGACTAGCCAAGCTCGAATAAAGTGTGTCGCCTGTGTACAGCATAAGTAAACTGCGCAAGACATATAATAATATAGATGTATTAAAAGATAGAAAAATTATTGCAAAACAGCAATATGAATACAAAACATATAAACTAGCACTGTCAGTAATAGACCGTATATAATTAAAAATCACTTATAGTTAAAGTGAATTGAGAAAATTAAAATCACATAGTTACTGTATCTCAATACTCACAATCTAATAAAACCAAAAAACAAAGAAAAAATCCATAAATAAACATAAAATTTGACCACCCAAATCAATAATGAATATCTTAAACATAAGCACAAAATAATATATGTAAAGTATATATTTTTTAATTTACACATATATTATTATATTAAAATATAATTAAATTGGGGAAAATTATGATACACATTTATGGAAGAATGGTGACCATTATCAATGGTATAACTTCAGATGGTAATTATTACACTAAGCTCATATCTTTCACAATTGATTCCAAAGTATTATATCTCATAGTTAATATCATTATTACATAATTCAAAATGAAATAAGAGTCAAAAGATTATACATTTTATTAAAGATTTATCAATGAAGAAAATGTTGAAGTTCCCAGTCGACATTTATGCCGGCTGGAACTAATGTATTGTCACAGTTGTGCTCGCCACAAACCTGGGTCGGACCGCGTGGCTGAGGTGTGGTTGTAAAAGCACCGACCTTAGACCGCGCGGGCTGATCCGGATTGCGCAGTTCGTAGTCGTACGTAGCAGGGTCAGGACTGGAGAAGGCAGCATCTTCAGTGGACAAGCCAGGGTCAGGATCGGAAACATCAGGGTTAACGTTGTTCAAGCAGGAGTTCGGCAACAGGTAGTCAGGAGCACCCCGCTTCAGCTTAGGAGGAACCCATTAACTGACTCCTCATCACCCTCCCATACACACAGAATATCATCTATGTAGCGACACCACACTCTTATGTTGGTACTAAATGGATTATTAGACCAGATATGATCTGGGATTGAAATAAAAAATAGTTGTGGGTCAATACATATTCAGTTGCTTTCAGGATGAATTGTCTATTCAGATCATGAAGCTGGAAGTCACCTTTTAAGTAACAATCAACTGCTGCTAATCCCTTTACATGTGGAATACTTGTGTACAAAGCTTGTACGTCACAAGTATGCCATCTGTATGTTTTTTCCACTCAAAGTTAGTATACAGATTTAGTACAGAGGTAGAATACTTTAAGTAGGAAGGAAGTTTCCCAACAAAACTCTGTAAAAAATAATCCACATATTGTGAGAGGTTAGCAGTCAGTGATGATATCCCCGATACTATGGGTCTTCCGGGTGGGTTAATCAGGGATTTGTGCATTTTTGGAAGATGGTAGATAACTGGAATTTTTGGTGAATGTGTGTATAGAAATGCATATTCCTTGGATGTTATAGTGGTCAATGATAAGGCCTCATCTAGGAGAGTTTTCAGAGAAGTAAGGGATTCATTAGTAGGATCATTTGCTAGTTTTTTGTAAAAGACAGGATTGCATAGGATCTGTGGAGACATTGGAGTACCTGTTTGACATGACCAGGATGATCCCGTATGGTTTTGGAGAAGATAAGTATGCCATCTAAATATACAATGACGAATTGGTCAAGATGATCCCTAAAAATTTTGTTGACAAAGTCCTGGAATACTGTGGGAGCATTACACAGTCCAAACGGCATGACCAGATATTCAAAGTGACCGTAATGATGATTAAATACTGTCTTCCACTCATCACCTTGTCGGATTCTTACCAGATTGTAAGCTCCCTGTAAACCTAACTTGGTAAAAATGGTGGAACCTTGTAGCCTGTAAAAATTTAGGTAATTAGGGGTAAAGGACACCAGTTTTTTATTGTAATTTTATTAAGCCCCCTATAGTCAATACATGGTCTGAGAGATCCATCTTTCTTTTTAACACAGAAAAACCCTGCACCTGAGGTGGATGAGGATAAAACCTCTCTGTAGATTCTTCTGAATGTACTCCTTCATGGCTTTGGTCTCTGGATGTGATAATGGGTATGAAAAACCTCACGGAGGTACAGAGCTGGGTAATAGGTCGATGGGGTAATCGAATGGATGGTGAGGTGGAAACTCCTCGGATTGAGCTTTGTTGAAAACATCCTGAAATTCAGGATAAATTCTTTGGTAGAAGAGTTTCACGATAGACCAGGGCTTATCAACAAATTATACCGAGATTCTGGACTTAGCACACAAGATGAGTAAAATAAATTGTAATTTATTTCCTTTTAAGACAAACACACAATAGTTCACAATTACAGTCAATATACACTTACTGGGATGGGGAAACGAAATAAAATGTCCACGGAATGAAACCAAGTCTCTGGGCTCCCCTACACGCATGCAAGTGGGTGCGCGATGTAAGCTGTGCAATAGTCCTTGGCTAGGGGCGCAACTTGCCAGCCCTCTATCTCCGACAAAAGGAAGTCTTTCGTAATGTTCTTACAGGATTTGTTCGGGAATCCTTAGCTCAAACGAATTCTGGAAGAGGGGTGCAATTCTTCATTACGGTATAGTTAACCCCTCACACTCTGGAACCGCTGACGCTGTAATTGGACGTTTCTTTGTAAAATCTGAGATGAATCTGACTGTGACAGGGCTGCAGGCATTTTTATAGGGTTAAGGGTCCTATACCTAACATATACACTCAATCCTCTTGTGGGAATAATTTTCCCCATCTATCCCGACTTGCCAGTAGCATACAAAGAGGGCAGAAGTTGCTACCCGGTTTGCACAGAGCATGTGTTAACCTCACACCTGAGCTGCTTAGCATACCGGGCCCAACCCCTTACCTGGCAACAGTAAGTCTGGGGTTTGGCTACCAAGTGAGAAGTGCCCATACTTCACACCGGTATCTGGCACTTAACAATATCCTGGCCACCCTAACACCTAGGGTCTCTGAGGATTTTCAACTCCGGACTTCTCTTAGACACTGGGGCACCATCTTAGCAGGGCATCCTTTGATGTCCAGAGATGAAAAATCCCTCAGCAAATTCATCCATAACATATGGGCATGTTAATGGATCCATTGCCGGACCGGCAGAAAGTGTTTCCTGCCTTTGCCTTTAAAACACCATTGAAATACAGTACACTGGCGACACACTTTATTCGAGCTCGGCTAGTCCCACGAATTCGGGTATACCCGGGTGTATTGAGGTTTGTGACTGTTTTCTGCCCGAGTGCATTGGGTTATTTTCCAGGCAGGGATTGAAGCATTTTATTCCCGCTGGCTGCAATACTGCACAGTATATATATATACACTGCATTACAATTCATGAATTTATGCCATCTGGTAGACACGCGAAGCATTGCAGCCTATTAAATCCTAATCATTATCATTTAACAGATCAGCCGCCCGTCAGCCAGGCATGAACCCAGGCTGGGAAGGCAAATGCAACGGGGCTTGTCAGAGGTGAGGAGCGGCGCATTCCAGGTATCTGCCAGGTACATACTGGGTATTTGCTCGAATAAAGTGTGTCGGTGCAGTATGTTTAGAAATGTGTGTTCTGCATGTGTAACAAATATAAAATTCATATGTATGTTCATGGTACACGTGTAACTGACTGCACTCCAAAAATTAAAGTGCTAGCTCTTTCCTAGCGCAAGTTATCCACTTAATTGAAGGGGCTCTGTGATGTGGTTTGCGGTTTGACCTATTCTCGATCTGGGTTACAAGCCGGCATACAATTTATCTGTGCTGGCTTTTTATCGGTAACCACAGACATGCGCCAACACTTCAGCTCAAGTGGATAACAAGACCGCTGGATACATTTTGACAGAAGGCACTTCAGCTAGATCGCAAACCACTTATCCAATTGACTTTGCGGTTTAGAGGTCTACGGCTTAGGAAGTGATACCTATGCTTCAAAGCAGCCACTTATTCACTGGCACGCTTCTTCACTTAGCGCTTGGGTTAGTGCTAGAAGCTCCCCCTTGTGTCACAAATACAGTCAGCTCATTTTCATTCATTCAGTATAACTGCAGGTAGCTTCTTAGCTGCAAAACAGGGACAAAAAGATAGTGTAGGGGAAACATAGGCTGATTGTTGCAATACATTTTAACCCCTTCTGTCCCAACACAGTTTAGGGTTAACCAGCCAGGCATAATACCTTTATTATTGGCCTGGTTAACCCTCTCACCGCCACAAAGAGATGTTACTTTTTCAGGTATGGAGACCCCGCATTGGACTTTGGATGGTAAGGAGCAATTCTGGGAGCAGTAGGAACTCCATTGGAACGATTGCACCTCTGTCCAGTCGATCCGAGGGTTGTGCCACTAAAGCCACGGAAGTCCCAAAATAACATCCACGGTAGGCGTATAAATGATGTCTAGTTGGATTGACTCGGTGTTGTCCTCTCTGGTCTGAAATTCAAAGGGGGCAATTTGGAGAGAAATAAAGGCGGTTTGTAAAGGTCGGCCATCAATAGCCTCCAGTCCAACTGGGTGACTTTTGCGCACCAGAGGAATTTTATTATTTTCTGCAAATCCATGGTCGATAAAATTCCCACCTGACCCAGAGTCCAGAAAGGCTAGAGTGGTGGCCTTGAAGGTGTCACCAGTTAGGGTGACGGGTACCAAAAGCCTGGTTGGAGTTTGGGGAGGAAAAGCAGACAATTTTCCCAGTGAGGTCCTCCAGGCTCTTACTGGTATTTGGTGTTTCCCGATTGTATGGACAGGTGAGTACCTGGTGTCCAGCATTTCCTCAATACAGGCAGAGTCCGGCATCACATCTGTGCTGTTTCTCTCTGAGTGACAATTGTCTGCGAGCTGCATGAGTTCCTCCGGATCCAGAAGCAGAGGTTAGGGAACCCTGTGTAGAGAGTGCGAGAAGACTACTTTCCTGGCTTGCATAGAGTTCTCTCACTTTTCTCTCCTGCAGCCATAAGTCCACTCGAATACATAAGAAAAAAGGGGGGGATGGGGGAGCACCGGTAGAAAGCTAGTATACACTGAATGGATTGAGTAATGATCTATGCCAATGTGAAGGGTTTTGTAGGTGTAAAATAATTTTTAACACTCACACGGCCTTGTGCGAATGCTGTCGCATCTAGGTATCTTTTGGACTCTCTTTTCTTTCTTCTTTCTTCTTTCGTCTCCTATCTGTCTTCTGGATTCTTTCGCCGCCTTGCGTCTGTGTTCTTCTTCTCCTACTTCTTTGATGTTGGACTCACCCTCTGAATAAATATATACACAAAATATATGAGCAAACTGTGATTGTATCAAGAAGATATCAGGATATGTGATAAGGATATAAAATAAGAATAGGTAATATGAATAAAACACTCACACGGGCCTGTGTGCGTGCGCTCTATGGGATGGTGTCTTGGTCTCTGAGGGGCAGTCCCACTACTCAATGAATAGTTGAGGCTCTTTTGCAGCAGGAGGAGGCCAGGGCGGTGCAAAAGAGCCTCAACCATTCATTGAGTAGTGGGACTGCCCCTCAGAGACCAAGACACCATCCCATAGAGTGCACGCACACAGGCCCGTGTGAGTGTTTTATTCATATTACCTATTCTTATTTTATATCCTTATCACATATCCTGATACCTTCTTGATACAATCACAGTTTGCTCATATATTTTGTGTATATATTTATTCCGAGGGTGAATCCAACATCAAAGAAGTAGGAGAAGAAGAACACAGACGCAAGGCGGCGAAAGAATCCAGAAGACAGATAGGAGACGAAAGAAGAAAGAAGAAAGAAAAGAGAGTCCAAAAGATACCTCGATGCGACAGCATTCGCACAAGGCCATGTGAGTGTTAAAAATTATTTTACACCTACAAAACCCTTCACATTGGCATAGAGCATTACACAATCCATTCAGTGTATATTAGCTTTCTACCGGTGCTCCCCCATCCCCCCCTTTTTTCTTGTCTCATTTGTTGAAGGATCCTGGGTAGATCCTTTATTGGGGTCTTTAGAGTCACAGGCGGAAAAGAAGCAGAGGGACACCTTGCCTACCACCGAGGTTTCTATATCCCCCTTTACCTTATCTATCATCCCCCTAGGTAGCGCCCGGGTTTTTTGTTCTCCACTCGAATACATAGTCGGATGAGCTTCTCAAGTTTCATGGGGCACTCCTGTGCAGATAATTCATCTTTAAGACTTTCGGAAAGACCTTGCCAGAATGCCGCCGCCAATGCCTCATAATTCCAGTAGGTCTCAGCCGCTATGGTCCAAAATTTGAGCACATACTGGGACATGGGCAGCTGCCTTGCGATAGATGAAACAGAGAGGAAGCAGCTGTTACCTTGCATCAGGGTGTATCGAATTCTCAGCGGAATTCTGTGGTGAAGCGTACTATATCGCCCATGAGGGGGAAGGCCTTTGTTCCCAGATGGGTGAAGCCCATGCCAAGGTGTCATCCACTTGCAGTGATATGATGTAGGCCACATTAGACCTCTGGGAAAGAAAGCAAGATGAAGGTAAGGAAGATCCAACGCACTACGGATTTGCTAAATAGGAAATTTATTTTGCCGAGAAAGACCTCACGGTCGAAAAGTTGTGTGAGACAATAAATTTCCTATTTAGCAAATCCGTAGTGCGTTGGATCTTCTTTACCTACAGTTCAAAGAGTACGGGGTAAAGTGCTCCCCTAGCATTGCTCACTGGGAATAACCACGTTTAAAGCACAGGCATAATAGCCTTTGAAGTCTTGTATTCCTTCCCAGAAAAAGACAGCATAATAAGTCTAGAGCTCCATTATCCACATAAGTCAATGATGTCACAAATCTTGTCTGGTGTAACCATTCCTGATAGACTAACCACTAGCCTTGATAGGTAAATCTTATGTGGTTGTCAGTGGTTTAGGTTACTGTATAAACACTGTGACACTTGGAGTAGCTGAATAATAAAAGTTACTCACTCGGTTGATGCGCTGGAGATCTGTGTGCTGTCGGCGTGCTCCTACCGGAGAGGGTAAACAACATGCAGGAAATGGTAGATGGCGGTGCAATTGCCTTGGAAAAAACTATGACCAGAATTGCAGTAGAGTTAAGTAGAAAAATTTATTGGCACATATGGAAGCAGGAAAAAAGTCCTCTTACGCGTTTCGCGTGGTTTCCCACGCTTTATCAAAGAGTATAGTTTACAAACCGATCGACTAACCTAAATACCCATAGTTCCTGGCTTCACCCATGACGTATCGGCGCTCTCCTTTAATGAGAGTCATCACGCCCCTTCACACAGACGCTCTGTCACATTTCCTCAAGTTCAGCTAGATTTTTAAAGGAATATGCCGCCAAGAGAGACCAAGGCTTGTCTCTCTAATGACGTTTGGGCTAAACAAAGCGATGCTAGCCCTCATAACTATTCTCATAATGAAAACCATTAATGAAATTAACCCATAAGCCGCTGGAATAATAAATAGAACGAATCTACATGGGGAAGTCAGAAACTCGGTATTTTACAACACATACAGTATACAGCATAAGTAAACTGCGCAAGACATATAATAATATAGATGTATTAAAAGATAGAAAAATTATTGCAAAACAGCAATATGAATACAAAACATATAAACTAGCACTGTCAGTAATAGACCGTATATAATTAAAAATCACTTATAGTTAAAGTGAATTGAGAAAATTAAAATCACATAGTTACTGTATCTCAATACTCACAATATAATAAAACCAAAAAACAAAGAAAAAATCCATAAATAAACATAAAATTTGACCACCCAAATCAATAATGAATATCTTAAACATAAGCACAAAATAATATATGTAAAGTATATATTTTTTAATTTACACATATATTATTATATTAAAATATAATTAAATTGGGGAAAATTATGATACACATTTATGGAAGAATGGTGACCATTATCAATGGTATAACTTCAGATGGTAATTATTACACTAAGCTCATATCTTTCACAATTGATTCCAAAGTATTATATCTCATAGTTAATATCATTATTACATAATTCAAAATGAAATAAGAGTCAAAAGATTATACATTTTATTAAAGATTTATCAATGAAGAAAATGTTGAAGTTCCCAGTCGACATTTATGCCGGCTGGAACTAATGTATTGTCACAGTCGTGCTCGCCACAAACCTGGGTCGGACCGCGTGGCTGAGGTGTGGTTGTAAAAGCACCGACCTTAGACCGCGCGGGCTGATCCGGATTGCGCAGTTCGTAGTCGTACGTAGCAGGGTCAGGACTGGAGAAGGCAGCATCTTCAGTGGACAAGCCAGGGTCAGGATCGGAAACATCAGGGTTAACGTTGTTCAAGCAGGAGTTCGGCAACAGGTAGTCAGGAGCACCCCGCTTCAGCTTAGGAGCGCGGGAGTGGCCTCTGCGCGTGCGGCGACCATGGCCCATGGTACTGGTCACAGGAAAGGATAGGCAGACCAGAGTGGGCACACCGCCTGGCTGCACTGGTAAACCAGTGCTTCAGCGCAAGAATCCTGAGCAGGCTGGAGAATCCTCTGCTTCAGCGCAGGAACCAGGACACGGCCTCTGCAATAGAGAATGAGCAGCAGGCCCCAGGAACCAGGGAGCTGAAGAAAACACTGGGGAAACCTCCGCTTCAGCACAGGAGACAGGAACAGACCGATGCGTGACAATAGCAGCCGGTCTCAGGAAACAAGGAGCTGAAGTCAACAAGGAGAGTACTCTGCTTCAGCACAGGAGACAGGAACAGACCGCTGTGTGACAATAGCAGCCGGTCTCAGCAAACAAGGAGCTGAAGTCAACAAGGAGAGTACTCCGCTTCAGCACAGGAGACAGGAACTAGGACAAAACAGAGTAGTAATGAGAATAACAAGCCAGGGGCTTGTGGCAGAACAGTTGGTGACATCCAGGAAGGACTATGCTCGGCTGGGAGCATTGTGGGAAGGCAATACTTAAATAAACATAAAATTTGACCACCCAAATAAATAATGAATATCTTAAACATAAGCACAAAATAATATATGTAAAGTATATATTTTTTAATTTACACATATATTATTATATTAAAATATAATTACATTGGGGAAAATTATGATACACATTTATAGAGGAATGGTGACCATTATCAATGGTATAACTTCAGATGGTAATTATTACACTAAGCTCATATCTCTCACAATTGATTCCAAAGTATTATATCTCATAGTTTATATTATTATTACATAATTCAAAATGAAATAAGAGTCAAAAGATTATACATTTTATTAAAGATTTATCAATGAAGAAAATGTTGAAGTTCCCATTCGACATTTATGCCGGCTGGAACTAATGTGTCTAACGAGAACATCCAAAACATCTCTCTTTTATTAAGAGTGTTTAGTCTTTCTCCCCCCCGTCTTGGGACCTCAACGTGTTCAATTGCCATGAAATTGAAATTATTGATACCGCCCTGTGAACATTCTACAAAGTGCTTTGAAACCGGATGTTTCAGATCCTTGTTTTTAATGAATCTAACATGTTCCATCATACGTTGTTTTAAGGGCCTAATAGTTCTACCTATATAGTCCTTCATGCATTTACACCAAATGCAGTACACTACAAATTGTGTTTTGCAATTTATGAAAGTTTTAATAACATAAGGTTTTTTCAAATTCTTTGCTACAAATGGTTTTGGACGGATGAGCATATCTACATATCTTACAGGTGCCACACCTGAAGAAACCTTTTGTGGTTTTTAATGTTGAAGATTTTACACCATCAATTGAAGGAAATAGACTTGGGGAAAGATAGTTGCCTAATGTGTTGGCCTTTTAAAGACCATTCTATGACCATTTTTAATAAAGGGAAGAAGATCAGGATCTAGGCTTAGAACATCCCAATGTTTGTCAATTATGTCCCTCACCTGTTGAGCCTGATTACTATACCTGGTTATGAAATAAGGTGTTAACCTCTCATCTCTATTCTCAACCACCCTATTCTTTTTGGATTTTCTGGACTTACTACCACAAGTAGAAACAAGAGTATCACGATCCAAACTCAATGAATGTTCATAAGCTTTTCTCACAGTCAAATCATCATACCCCCTTTCCTTAAATCTCTGCATCAGCTTTTGAGAGTGACACATGTATGTCTCGTCAGAGGAGCACAATCTCCTCAACCTAAGGAATTGGCCCTTAGGTATTCCCCTGATTAGGGACTTGGGATGACTGCTGTCCGATCTCAAGAATGTGTTTCGTGAATTGGTCTTCCTAAATATCTCCATTTGGATAGTACAGGAAAGATCAATGAATAAGTGTATATCCAAATAATTAATATTAGTTACGTGACTATCAAAAGTGAAATACAAATTAAATTGATTGTTATTCAATATATCGATGAATGTGGCTAATACCTCACTGTCCCCATCCCAAATTAGGATGAGGTTCATCGAAATATCTTTTGTAAAAGACTATGTGACTACAAAGTGAATTGTTACTACCATAAATGTGCGTGCTCTCCCAAAACCCCATAAATAAATTTGCATACGATGGGGCAAAGACGTCCCCATCGCTGTTCCCCGTGACTGAAGAAAAAAACGTGCATCAAACGTAAAATAATTGTGCGTTAATAAAAACTTAATGGAATCTAACAAAAATATATTTTGTGCTCCAGAAAGACCTGATTTATGTAGGTAATGTCGGACAGCAGACATTCCATGATCATGATCAATGATGCTACTGTATATAATGACGAGACATCCATTGTCACCCAGCGGTATGATTTAGACCAATTAATTTCTCTCAAAAACTTGATTAAATCTGCTGTATCTCTAATGTAGGAGGGCAAGAGTTTGACCAGGGGTTGCAGAAATGAGTCAACGTACCGAGACAGACCATCTCCCAAAGATCCAATGCTGGAGACGATGGGACGCCCCGGAGGGTTCTCCAGCGACTTGTGGATCTTTGGGAGATGGTGAAATATCAGCACGATGGGACATGGGGTAAACAAAAAATCATACTCAGCTTGGTTAATAACCTGCAATGTTTTACCCAATTCTAATAGGTCCGCAAGTTCTCTCTTAAATCGGACCGTAGGATTGGACGATAATCTACAATATGAGACCACGTCATTGAATTGACGTAAAGCCTCTGTTTCATATGCTTTAGATGATTGTATGGTAATTGCTCCCCCTTTGTCTGCATTTTTTATGATTATTGACTTATCTTTTCGTAAGTTATTCAACTCTTTTCGTTCAACCGCAGATAGATTAGAAATAGACGTTTTGTATATGATACCCTGGGATAGAATAACCACATCTCTTTCTACAAGTCTCTCAAATGTACTCAGATGGGGACCCTTAACAAAATTGGAACAAAAGAGAGATTTCTTTCTAAACCCTTTGTGGACATTGTCAAGGAAAGATGATAAGTCCCCCCCCTGATAGCTCATCATCTGAAGGATCTTGTTCTGAAAGTAAACTCTCTAAGTCATGAATAACACTCATTTCTTTAAAGGAAGATAATGAACTTTGATGATTAGTAACAGATGTTGAAGCATTATCGGGAGTAGTTTTAGCAATGTCAATTGGGTTATCCTTTTTAACAAACAATTTCTTTAGAGCTAATTTCCTTGTAAATCTCTGAAGATCAATAGTTGTATCAAACATTTACTTCAACGAGAACGTTGGTAGCGTGACCTCTCAATCTACTTTATGGGAGGCCCATAAGGCAACACTACGAGGTGAACTCATAGGGATAGCGAGTAGGCGGAAGAAAGAAAGGGAACAAAAGATTAAAACCCTACAATCCGAATTGACGGCCCTATACGCCCTACATAAAAACAACAAACAAGCACAGACCCTAAAGGCCTGGCTTGATACTAAAACGAAACTAAATTTACTGATGTCCTCCCGAGCTGAGAAGGAGATGACTTGGTCCAGGCGGAAATTTTACGAAAAGGCAAACAAGCCAGATACCCCAATTGCCAATAAACTTAGGAACATAAACCATCATTTTCATATCCAAGCAATTCGGACAGGAAAAGGTGACTTCACTTCTGATCCCAAACAAATTGTGGCAGAGTTTAAAACCTATTACGAGGCCCACTATGATGGGGCGAAGGTCTCCCATTGTGAGACCACTCATACGCAGCTAAAAATATTTTTAAAGGAAGCGAACCTACCCAAACTGGGCAGAGAGGAAAGGGACACGCTACAGGAAGATTTTTCGGTTGAGGAAATATCAGAGGTAATCAAAACACTGAAGCCATCAAAAGCCCCAGGCCCCGATGGCTTCTCCAATCTTTACTACAAAAAATTCCGGAAAATTTTGGTGCCTCACCTGATGAAACTGTTTAACTCATTCCTAAAGGGTGCCCCTATACCTGGCCAAATGCTACAAGCGTCTATATCAGTGATCCCCAAACCAGGGAAGGACCCAGCAGATTGCAAAAGTTATCGCCCAATAGCACTAATCAATTCGGACACTAAAATTTTCTCCAAACTGTTGGCTAACCGCCTAAACAAGGTTATGCCAAAGCTGGTCCACCCAAATTAAATCAGAAAGCGGGATATTAAATTCTGAATTTTTTAGATACCTCCAGATAAGAGCATTCTACAATAAGATCCCACAACGCCCCCGGCGTACAAATTTTGAGCAGCTGTGTTCAAGAGGAATGGACACCACGGGACTTACTTCTCGGATTTACAGAGAGGTGGTCTGTCCTGAAACTGACAACAACATTAAACTGAGCTATAGAAACAAATGGGAATTGGACTTAGGGGAGACATTAGAGGACGCAGACTGGGACTCAATAGTACTGGCAGCAGCTAAGAGCTCCATATGCACTGCTTTGAAGGAGTTTGCATATAAGGTCCTAATGCGGTGGTACCTTACCCCAGTGATATTGGCAAAGTTTGTAAAAGATTACCCCCCATTGTGCCCGAAACAATGTGGGGAACACACAGACTTGCTACACATGCTGTGGGAATGCACCAGAGTGGCTCCTTTATGGGAGGAAATCCAAAATTGGCTACAGAGAATTCTCGGACTGGCGGTTCCCTTGGATCCCTGGTTGTTTCTGCTGGGCAAGCGCACCCAGGGACTGAGCAGACCAGCACAGAAATTGATTGCACATTTTGCAACAGCCATGAGGTGTGAAATCGCAGCATTGTGGAAGCAACCAGAGTTACTCGCAATTACGAAAATTCGGAACAGGATTTGGTATGTTTGCCGGATGGAGCAATTGACGAGTATGGTCAATGACACCGGCACAAATTTCTTAAAAGTCTGGGCCCCGTTGCTGGCCAAATCAGATATCCCCGGGGTGGATGCCACCAATATATTGCTTTGATAGTCCAAGATGCATTCTCCGTTGAAGCAGCGGTACTGACAGTAACTAGACGAGGTACCGGTAGGGGTGACGATAGACAGAGGTATGGCTCTCGAACGAGGTTCCGCCCCAAACAGATACAAGACCGGAGGAAGAGAAAGCCATGAGATGCTCCCCGCATGGCCTGCCCCCCCCCCTCCCCCATTGTTCGTCTTGTCTGTCCTGTCTGTCAGTCGTTCTTCCCTGTATGTTATAATTTGTTCAGAGCGGAAAAGGAGGGAAAAGGGAACATGAACACTAATGTACGATAATGTGTTGTTAAACAATGTTTGATCTGTACCATGTCCCAATAAAAAACTTTTGTTGGAAAAAAAAATGTATAATATCTGCATACATCAGGTTAGAACAAACAGGCATATCATGTACTAGGACATGTGTTACCAGACACCACACGCCGATGGTAGCAGGATCAGTCTCACAAGCGGCACCTTCAGATGGTATTCGACTGGAACCTAGTAGTGTTTTCTCTGCAGATGAGTAGCTGCTGTCATCAAGGAACTTGCGTCTGATGTTAGAAAACTTCCATCAGGTGACCAACTTGTAGGGTAGATATACTCTTCCCACACGGAAAGCTATGTCCGCATTCACACTTACAGCCCAGTTGCTTCGCGCGATTTTACGACAGGCCGCCAAGCAGTGACTGTCGTCAGCTGACGCGGCGTAGCTCGATGGCACTTGGAGACCCGTTGAGCCTCGGGGAATAGATAGATTGCCTAGAGGCACCCTTGCACAGTAGGGGATCAAACGTATAGAGATAATCCTACGCGTTTGATAGCACACGGCTACTTCTTCAGGGATTATTTTTAAATAGAACAACAGAGTAATTACACCCTATGATCACATCTGATTGGCTACGAGGGGAATCACGTAACTCCAATCGCATCTTCAGTCGGTATAGCCACACACCTAGATGCATAATTGGACTAGGCAGACCTCATTAGGAGAACTATGAGGGACCTCCCACCTAACCCTTCACATGGGAAAGTTAACACATTATGAATCTAAAAGCACAGTATTATAAAATTAACATTTTTATTATAAAAAAGTAATAACGGCATTAAAAATAATATCATGATGAGAGGAGCTCTGAAATAAAACAGAATGTCAGTTAGCATTAATAATCAAAAAGACTTGACATATAAATAGCACAAATGGCAGTAATGGATAAAGATAAGACTTAACACAGGAAAAAATTGTGAGACGTATACTGTAGAATAAATTCAAAGTGACTGTCAATAGAGACACCATATATCTATCTCTTCATTAAGCCCCTTGGGGACCAGGGGACCAAGTCTTTGGATCCTGAATGTCTCCTGAATAGAGATATCTTTAATTCTGTCCCCTCCCCTCCTATTGCGTGGGACATGTTTGATCCCTTTGAATGTTAATGAGGAAGGATCCTTATTATGATATAAAGCAAAGTGACGACTCAAGCTATGTTTTTGAAGAGCATTTTTAATATTTCTAACATGTTCTAGAATGCGAATTTTGAGACTATGTTTTGTGCGGCCTACATATTGCAGACCGCAAGAGCATTCTAAATTACATGCGTAGTGTTGCAATTAATAAATTCAGTAACATCAAAAGAGTTATGGTTACTTTGTGATAAAAAAGTTTTTCTGACAGGGTGGAGATATCTGCAAGGATAACAATTTCCACATGGAAAATTTCCAATTGGTTTTGTGTTGAACCAAGACAAACTACTGTAGGAGTCTAGACAACATCCCTGCCAATATCACTTGGAGCCAATACATCTTTCAAACTTCTTGCTTTTCTATAGATAAAGTGTGGAAAACTACTAATATGACCATTTAGTATGGGGTCAGTGGAGATAATACCCCAATGTTTCTTTATAACTCCCTCAATCTGTCTATTCATAGAGTTAAAGTTTGTAATAAAAGAAACATCTGCTTTTTTACCAGTCTCGCGTGTCTTTTTATTTTTACTGTTGGGAATAAGCATACTAGCAAGATCCATATTTCTAACTTTTTCCAAGTCAGCCATTAGTTTTTTGTAGCTGTATCCCCTTTCCATCAATCTCAGAAACAGGAATTGAGTCTGTTTCTCAAAGTCTGCATTACTGCTACAGTTCCTCTTTACTCTCATAAATTGGCCTCCAGGTATGTTATTGATCCACGAATGCTTGTGGTTACTGGAGGTCAGTAGAAGGTTATTGTATCTACTTTCTTGAAGAATGTAACTGTGTTAACGCCATTTTCTTCTGATGCTGTTAGGGTTAGATCCAGATAGTCAACACTTCTTACATATGTGTTATGTGTGAAAACCATGTTAAACTCATTCTTATTGATATGTGTAAGGAACCCATTAACTGACTCCTCATCACCCTCCCATACACACAGAATATCGTCTATGTAGCGACACCACACTCTTATGTTGGTACTAAATGGATTATTAGACCAGAAATTAAGTGCTTCCCAGTTCCCCATATACATGTTTGCGAAACTGGGGGCAAAACGAGTGCCCATAGCTGTTCTGCAAACCTGCAAGAAGAACTGGGATTGAAATAAAAAATAGTTGTGGGTCAATACATACACTGGCGACACACTTTATTCGAGCTCGGCTAGTCCCACGAATTCGGGTATACCCGGGTGTATTGAGGTTTGTGACTGTTTTCTGCCCGAGTGCATTGAGGTATTTTCCAGGCAGGGATTGAAGCATTTTATTCCCGCTGGCTGCAATACTGCACAGTATATATATATATACTGCATTACAATTCATGAATTTATGCCATCTGGTAGACACGTGAAGCATTGCAGCCTATTAAATCCTAATCATTATCATTTAACAGATCAGCCGCCCGTCAGCCAGGCATGAACCCAGGCTGGGAAGGCAAACGCAACGGGGCTTGTCAGAGGTGAGGAGCGGCTCATTCCAGGTATCTGGCAGGTACATACTGGGTATTTGCTCGAATAAAGTGTGTCGGTGCAGTATTCAGTTGCTTTCAGGATGAATTGTCTATTCAGATCATGAAGCTGGAAGTCACCTTTTAAGTAACAATCAACTGCTGCTAATCCCTTTACATGTGGAATACTTGTGTACAAAGCTTGTACGTCACAAGTATGCCATCTGTATGTTTTTTCCACTCAAAGTTAGTATACAGATTTAGTACAGAGGTAGAATACTTTAAGTAGGAAGGAAGTTTCCCAACAAAACTCTGTAAAAAATAATCCACATATTGTGAGAGGTTAGCAGTCAGTGATGATATCCCCGATACTATGGGTCTTCCGGGTGGGTTAATCAGGGATTTGTGCATTTTTGGAAGATGGTAGATAACTGGAATTTTTGGTGAATGTGTGTATAGAAATGCATATTCCTTGGATGTTATAGTGGTCAATGATAAGGCCTCATCTAGGAAAGTTTTCAGAGAAGTAAGGGATTCATTAGTATAATCATTTGCTAGTTTTTTGTAAAAGACAGGATTGCATAGGATCTGTGGAGACATTGGAGTACCTGTTTGATATGACCAGGATGATCACGTATGGTTTTGGAGAAGATAAGTATGCCATCTAAATATACAATGACAAATTGGTCAAGATGATCCCTAAAATCTTTGTTGACAAAGTCCTGGAATACTGCGGGAGCATTATACAGTCCAAACGGCATGACCAGATATTCAAAGTGACCGTAATGATTATTAAATGCTGTCTTCCACTCATCACCTTGTCGGATTCTTACCAGGTTGTAAGCTCCCTGTAAGCCTAACTTGGTAAAAATGGTGGAACCTTGTAGCCTGTAAAAATTTAGGTAATTAGGGGTAAAGGACACCAGTTTTTTATTGTAATTTTATTAAGCCCCCTATAGTCAATACATGGTCTGAGAGATCCATCTTTCTTTTTAACAAAGAAACACCCTGCACCTGAGGTGGATGAGGATAAAACCTCTCTGTAGATTCTTCTGAATGTACTCCTTCATGGCTTTGGTCTCTGGATGTGATAATGGGTATGAAAAACCTCACAGAGGTACAGAGCTGGGTAATAGGTCGATGGGGTAATCGAATGGATGATGAGTTGGAAACTCCTCGGATTGAGCTTTGTTGAAAACATCCTGAAATTCGGGAAAAAATCTTTGGTAGAAGAGTGTCACGATAGACCAGGGCTTACCAACAAATTATACCGAGATTCTGGACTTAGCACACAAGATGAGTAAAATAAATTGTAATTTATTTCCTTTTAAGACAAACACACAATAGTTCACAATTACAGTCAATATACACTTACTGGGATGGGGAAACGAAATAAAATGTCCACGGAATGAAACAAAGTCTCTGGGCTCCCCTACACGCATGCAAGTGGGTGCGCGATGTAAGCTGTGCAATAGTCCTTGGCTAGGGGCGCAACTTGCCAGCCCTCTATCTCCGACAAAAGGAAGTCTTTCGTAATGTCCTTACAGGATTCGTTCGGGAATCCTTAGCTCAAACGAATTCTGGAAGAGGGGTGCAATTCTTCATTACGGTATAGTTAACCCCTCACACTCTGGAACCGCTGACGCTGTAATTGGACGTTTCTTTGTAAAATCTGAGATGAATCTGACTGTGACAGGGCTGCAGGCATTTTTATAGGGTTAAGGGTCCTATACCTAACATATACACTCAATCCTCTTGTGGGAATAATTTTCCCCATCTATCCCGACTTGCCAGTATCATACAAAGAGGGCAGAAGTTGCTACCCGTTTGCACAGAGCATGTGTTAACCTCACACCTGAGCTGCTTAGCATACTGGGCCCAACCCCTTACCTGGCGACAGGATAGATGAACAAAGTTCAATAATAGTGCTCTAATGACCGTGATGGTTATAAATCTATGATGCAATAAATGTTTGAATGGCTAGGTGCAGGTATATAGGTGAGTGATGAGGTATATATGGGTGAGCATGAGTGTCTGTGCCCAAATATAATGTCCTGGTGAGTGTGGGTGATGGAGATATATGAGCCCCACCCCCGCACTACCAATGTGGACAGGGTCTGACAACTGCCTGATAACACCAATAAAATACCCCAAAGTACAATTAAAGTACCAACTCACGTGAACATGCCCTTGTAGCCTTCCAGGGTGCGTGCTTCTGCAGGTAGGAAAGGATATAATAGCCACAGATGCAGGTGATGCAGAGCACAGCAAAGCAAAGGTACAGGATACACTGGAACAGCAGCAGTAAAATAAAAGTCCTTTATTTTAACTTCATGATGCAGACAGGGATGGGTGCAAAAAGCCTCCTTCTCTTACGCGTTTCACGCCTCTAAGGTGCTTCGTCAGAGAGTGTCTTTTACTGCTGCTGTTCCAGTGTATCCTGTACCTTTGCTTTGCTGTGCTCTGCATCACCTGCATCTGTGTCTACCATATCCTTACCTGGTCGACAGTAAGTCTAGGGTTTGGCTACCAAGTGAGAAGTGCCCATACTTCACACCGGTATCTGGCACTTAACAATATCCTGGCCACCCTAACACCTAGGGTCTCTGAGGCTTTTCAACTCCGGACTTCTCTTAGACACTGGGGCACCATCTTAGCAGGGATGTCCTTTGATGCCAGAGATGAAAAATCCCTCAGCAAATTCATCCATAACATATGGGCATGTTAATGGATCCATTGCCGGACCGGCAGAAAGTGTTTCCTGCCTTTGCATTTAAAACACCATTGAAATACAATATGTTTAGAAATGTGTGTTCTGCATGTGTAACAAATATAAAATTCATATGTATGTTCATGGTACACGTGTAACTGACTGCACTCCAAAAATTAGAGTGCTAGCTCTTTCCTAGCGCAAGTTATCCACTTAATTGAAGGGGCTCTGTGATGTGGTTTGCGGTTTGACCTATTCTCGATCTGGGTTACAAGCCGGCATACAATTTATCCGTGCTGGCTTTTGATCGGTAACCACAGACACGCGCCAACACTTCAGCTCAAGTGGATAACAAGACCGCTGGATACATTTTGACAGAAGGCACTTCAGCGAGATCGCAAACCACTTATCCAATTGACTTTGCGGTTTAGAGGTCTACGGCTTAGGAAGTGATACCTATGCTTCAAAGCAGCCACTTATTCACTGGCACGCTTCTTCACTTAGCGCTTGGGTTAGTGCTAGAAGCTCCCCCTTGTGTCACAAATACAGTCAGCTCATTTTCATTCATTCAGTATAACTGCAGGAAGCTTCCTAGCTGCAAAACAGGGACAATAAAGATAGTGTAGGGGAAACATAGGCTGATTGTTGCAATACATTTTAACCCCTTCTGTCCCAACACAGTTTAGGGTTAACCAGCCAGGCATAATACCTTTATTATTGGCCTGGTTAACCCTCTCAAGGCCACAAAGAGATGTTACTTTTTCAGGTATGGAGACCCCGCATTGGACTTTGGATGGTAAGGAGCAATTCTGGGAGCAGTAGGAACTCCATTGGAACGATTGCGCCTCTGTCCAGTCGATCCGAGGGTTGTGCCACGGAAGTCCTAAAATAACATCCACGGTAGGCGTATAAATGACGTCTAGTTGGATTGACTCGGTGTGGTCCTCTCTGGTCTGAAATTCAAAGGGGGCAATTTGGAGAGAAATAAAGGCGGTTTGTAAAGGTCGGCCATCAATAGCCTCCAGTCCAACTGGGTGACTTTTGCGCACCAGAGGAATTTTATTATTTTCTGCAAATCCATGGTCGATAAAATTCCCACCTGACTCAGAGTCCAGAAAGGCTAGAGTGGTGGCCTTGAAGGTGTCACCGGTTAGGGTGATGGGTACCAAAAGCCTGGTTGGAGTTTGGGGAGGAAAAGCAAACAATTTTCCCAGTGAGGTCCTCCAGGCTCTTACTGGTATTTGGTGTTTCCCGATTGTATGGACAGGTGAGTACCTGGTGTCCAGCATTTCCTCAATACAGGCAGAGTCCGGCATCACATCTGTGCTGTTTCTCTCTGGTTGACAATTGTCTGCGAGCTGCATGGGTTCCTCCGGATCCAGAAGCAGAGGTTAGGGAACCCTGTGTAGAGAGTGCGAGACGACTACTTTCCTGGCTTGCGTAGAGTTCTCTCACTTTTCTCTCCTGCAGCCAAAAGTCCACTCGAATACATAGTCGGATGAGCTCCTCAAGCTTCATGGGGCACTCCTGTGCAGAGAATTCATCTTTAAGACTTTCGGAAAGACCTTGTCAGAATGCTGCCGACAATGCCTCATAATTCCAGTAGGTCTCAGCCGCTATGGTCAAAAATTCGAGCACATACTGGGACATGGGCGGCTGCCTTTCGATAGATGAAACAGAGAGGAAGCAGTTGTTACCTTGCGTCAGGGTGTATCGAATTCTCAGCTGAATTCTGTGGTGAAGCGTACTATATCGCCCATGAGGGGGAAGGCCTTTGTTCCCAGATGGGTGAAGCCCATGCCAAGGTGTCATCCACTTGCAGTGATATGATGTAGGCCACATTAGACCTCTGGGAAAGAAAGCAAGATGAAGGTAAGGAAGATCCAACGCACTACGGATTTGCTAAATAGGAAATTTATTGTGCCACACAACGTTTCGACCGTGAGGTCTTTTTGCCGAGAAAGACCTCACAGTCGAAAAGTTGTGTGACACAATAAATTTCCTATTTAGCAAATCCGTAGTGCGTTGGATCTTCCTTACCTTCAGTTCAAAGAGTAAGGGGTAAAGAGTTCACCTAGCAATGCTCACTGGGAATAACCACGTTTAAAGCACAGGCATAATAGCCTTTGAAGTCTTGTATTCCTTCCCAGAAAAAGACAGCATAATACGTCTAGAACTCCATTATCCACATAAGTCAATGATGTCACAAATCTTGTCTGTTGTAAACATTCCTGATAGGTAAATCTTATGTGGTTGTCAGTGGTTTAGGTTACTGTATAAACACTGTGACACTTGGAGTAGCTGAATAATAAAAGTTACTCACTCGGTTGATGCGCTGGAGATCTGTGTGCTGTCGGCGTGCTCCTACCGGAGAGGGTAAACAACATGCAGGAAATGGTAGATGGCGGTGCAATTGCCTTGGAAAGAACTATGACCAGAATTGCAGTAGAGTTAAGTACAAAAATTTATTGGCACACATGGAAGCAGCAAATAAGTCCTCTTACGCGTTTCGTGTGGTTACCCACGCTTTATCAAAGAGTATAGTTTACAAACCGATCGACTAACCTAAATACCCATAGTTCCTGGCTTCACCCATGACGTATCGGCGCTCTCCTCCAATGAGAGTCATCACGCCCCTTTACACGGACGCTCTGTCACATTTCCCCAAGTTCAGCTAGATTTTTAAATGAATATGCCGCCAAGAGAGACCAAGGCTTGTCTCTCTAATGATGTCTGGGCTAAACAAAGCGATGCTAGCCCTCATAACTATTCTCATAATGAAAACCATTAATGAAATTAACCCATAAGCCGCTGGAATAATAAATAGAACGAATCTACATGGGGAAGTCAGAAACTCGGTATTTTACAACACATATATAGCATAAGTAAACTGTGCAAGACATATAATATAGATGTATTAAAAGATAGAAAAATTATTGCAAAACAGCAATATGAATACAAAACATATAAACTAGCACTGTCAGTAATAGACCGTATATAATTAAAAATCACTTATAGTTAAAGTGAATTGAGAAAATTAAAATCACATAGTTATTGTATCTCAATCCTCACAATATAATAAAACCAAAAAACAAAGAAAAAATCCATACATAAACATAAAATTTGACCACCCAAATCAATAAAAATATCTTAAACATAAGCACAAAATAATATATGTAAAGTATATATTTTTTAATTTACACATATATTATTATATTAAAATATAATTAAATTGGGGAAAATTATGATACATATTTATGGAGTAATGGTGACCATTATCAATGGTATAACTTCAGATGGTAATTATTACACTAAGCTCATATCTCTCACAATTGATTCCAAAGTACTGTATTATATCTCATAGTTAATATCATTATTACATAATTCAAAATGAAATAAGAGTCAAAAGATTATACATTTTATTAAAGATTTATCAATGAAGAAAATGTTGAAGTTCCCAGTCGACATTTATGCCGGCTGGAACTAATGTATTGTCACGGTTGTGCTCGCCATAAACCTGGGTCGGACCGCGTGGCTGAGGTGTGGTTGTAAAAGCACCGACCTTAGACCGCGCAGGCTGATCTGGATTGCGCAATTCGTAGTCGTACGTAGCAGGGTCAGGACTGGAGAAGGCAGCATCGTCAGTGGACAAGCCAGTGTCAGGATCGGAAACATCAGGGTTAACGTTGTTCAAGCAGGAGTTCGGCAACAGGTAGTCAGGAGTACCCCGCTTCAGCTTAGGAGCGCGGGAGTGGCCTCTGCATGTGCGGCGACCTTGGCCCATGGTACTAGTCAGAGGAAAGTATAGGCAGACCAGAGTGGGCACACCGCCTGGCTGCACTGGTAAACCAGTGCTTCAGCGCAAGAGTCCTGAGCGGGCTGGAGAATCCTCCGCTTCAGCGCAGGAACCAGGACACGGCCTCTGCAATAGAGAATGAGCAGCAGGCCCCAGGAAACAGGGAGCTGAAGAAAACACTGGGGAAACCTCCGCTTCAGCACAGGAGACAGGAACAGACCGCTGCGTGACAATAGCAGCCTGTCTCAGGAAACAAGGAGCTGAAGTCAACAAGGAGAGTACTCTGCTTCAGCACAGGAGACAGGAACAGACCGCTGCGTGACAATAGCAGCCGGTCTCAGCAAACAAGGAGCTGAAGTCAACAAGGAGAGTACTCCGCTTCAGCACAGGAGACAGGAACTAAGACAAAACAGAGTAGTAACGAGAATAACAAGCCAGGGGCTTGTGGCAGAACAGTTGGTGACATCCAGGAAGGACTATGCTCGGCAGGGAGCATTGTGGGAAGGAAGTACTTAAAGGTCAGTTTTCCAATAGCAGAAGGGGCGTGTGACAGTATTGCTTTAGTGAGTGAATCCAGGCTGCAGTAAATATCAGGGGAAGTGTTCCAGGACTGCACCTGTCTGTAAGGCAAGGCAAACAGTAAACTGAGGAGTGTATTCCTTACAGTACCCCCCCCCTTCACGCGAGACCTTCGGGCGAACAAGACCACTCATAGAGTTGGGGGACCTGGAATTGTTCCTGAACTGTCTAGGATTGGGGGTAGAGTCATGGTCCAGAGACTCGTGGTCACTCCTTTGTGAACCCCCACCCCCTGGTGAGAACTGCGGCCAGACAGGCCCATCCATGGGTCTCGGGGACATTGAGTTGTTTCGAAAGTTTTTTAGGTTGAAAGGGGATCCGTAAACGAGCAGTTCCTTGGTGAGTACTGTTCTAGGATATGAGAGTGGTGGTAGAGACATCATTGGTAAGTGGCTCGCCCCGCTAAATGGCTTGGGAATCCAAGGCTGTGAAGAACCAGGGGGTTTCGGAGCAGAAACGGCAGAAGATCCCCCACTGGGAGCCCAGTCTTTAGTAATGGGACCAGAATTTAGGATAAGCGGCCTTGATAGTTGATCGAATATACCAGGGTGACCTTCGGGACAGAAAAAGTCTTGGCTGGCCTCTGCATGTTGGAATTTGAGATAGACTTCTCCTCCAGAGGTCTCCCAGGTAGTGGTCAGCGAGGGTATAGGGTGGGTGGGAGCAATTCCCGGTATTGGTATGCAAGGTGAGAAGGCAAGCAGTAAACCAGACATAGAGACCGAAATCTTGGGATACGTACAGAGTATTTCCAACTCAGAGGAAATAACAGGGGCAACAGAAGGTTCCGAGGGGGAAAACCATGGTTTCACAGAGGCAGAGAAGCAATCAGCAGTGGAGCTCCCAAATACTGGGGAACCCTCAGTGGGAGATAGTATTGTCTGGGGATTAGGAATAGGCTTTGGGGCTTTAATATCAAGAGCTTGAGAAAAAGGCAGAGCAAGGGTAGCGGCGGGAGGGAAGCTAACATCAGAAGCTGAAGTCTGTATTTCAGTGACAGGGACCTGAGAGACAACAAGCAGCAAGTAGGAACTAAGAAAACTCTTAATGGCAGACACCTTAGGAGCACAAGGAGTCTCATCCGAAACTGCAAGGACCCTAACAACAGGGCTACTTGACATGACAAAAACATGAATCGGCGTATTTACTAGTGCAAAAATTCTGATAACAGGACTCCTAGCCAGTAGTGAGGGTGTCTGGGTTTGACTAGTGAGAAAATCAGATGTATTGATAAGTGACTTAGAATCAATCACTGAGGTTCTAGGTTTGCTGGACATGTGTGAAAAAATAGCCTTAAAGACAGGAGCAATAATTTTTTCCCAGAGTAACCCAGCGGTTGCTGGGGCATATTTAGATGCAGTGCTGAGGGACTGAGGTTTAGCAAGGGCAGGAAAACTAAATAGCTCAGATTTAAACACCAGGACTAGTAAAATAGGCAGGATGGTCTCAGACTGTACTAAGGAAGTAACAGATATGCTGATCCCTGGAGAGTTTGCCTGGGCAGAGAAATCAGGGGAACTAACAGCAAGGACGGCCACTATAGAAAGAGATTCTGAATCTGAAGGGAGGTTTTTACCTCTCCGAGTATCAGGACTGGCAAGGCAAATTTCAGAGAGAGGGGAAACTGTCTATTAACTTCTAGCTAGCACATATGAAAAAGCGTCACTTTTGAGTGAAAACAGTGTGTCAGTAAACATTCCTGGGAACACAGCAAGACCCCCAGGAGGGGCATAATGACCACTGTACGCTTTTAACCCTAAGCTTTGAGAAGGGGAGAACACAGACAGTACACGGGGCGTAATCATAACTGTGCTGGTCTCTGAAGTGGGTATTTGGTAAGGAGGGTCTGGGAAACCAGAAATGACTGCAGATTCCAGGACGTGGGGACTATGCGCTGAAGCAGGGATCATCGCTCTCTGGGTGACCGACTTGTTCAGCGAAGTACCCGGGAATGGGAACTCTGCGACCAAGCTTAGGGAAAAACTTGGTAACTGAAAGCATTTAACTGGAATCAGAATTTTAGCCGAAGTTTCAGGGGGCATGGCAGCTGAAACTTGAGCTGAAGCAGAGGTTTTATAGCAAAAACTAACTAAGGACTCAGCAACGTTGGGGAAGTCATTTAGTGCAACCTCTGTTGTCGGACTTGGGGACACATTCTCTGAGGCTAGAACGAAGGCATTAGCTTGGAGGCAGCAAGAATTTACAGGAGCTAATGCAGATAGTACCTGAGAGTAGAACATAGAGAGTCTTTCCTCTGTACTAGGTGAGACAAGGGAGTTCTCCTTTGGAGCTAGGGACGTGACCATGGCTGGTGGAGAACAGGGAGTTACCAAAGGGGACTCAGAGAGCTGCCCCACAGGGGCTAATACAGGAATGACCCTGGGAACAGAACTTGGAAATTCAAACTTAGTACGTGGAGGTAGGAGGGATTCGTTCCCTGACAGGGAAGGCACGCAGAACTGCCTAGCAGGGGTTATAGCAGGAAAAACCTCAAGGGCTGGAATGGGAGATTCTGAGTTAGAAATAGAGGAAAAAAGGGATTCGTTCTCGGATACTAGAACCTTAGTGTGGGCTAGAGACATATACGTAGACTCCAGGGGAACCTCACAGGGCTGATCGGCAATGGTTAACATAGACATATCATTGGGGTCAGAGTAACCGGGGGTTCAATCAGGGCTAGGGACCATGGCAGCTTCTACGTTAGGGAGCAGTGATAGTGGGACAGTTTTGTCATTTCCTGGAGAGGGAGATATGTCCCCAGGTTTAGCGACAGGACTGGCAGCAGAGGGGGACCGCCAAGCGTCAGCGCAGCTGGCGAGGAGGGGATCTTGTTCTATTATGCAAATGTCCAATGTCATGGAAAGTACACAGAGTGTGCTTTGTGCGTGAGCCAACATGAAGAGAGGGTCCTCTCGTACTACGTGAATGTCCAATGATAAGGCCAGGGCATGGAGTGTATTTCGGGCGTTGGCCAGTTTCATAGGGTTCACATTATCCCAGGTTAAAGGGGAATCAGGGGACCGAACACAAGCGGCCAGAAACTGTTTTAAGTCCTTGAGGCAGTAAGCCTTCATAATGAGATCATTACGGCATTTTTTTTGCAAAGGGGTTAAACCTTCAAACATACAGTAAACGGATCTTCCATCCGAGGTAGTATTTCGCATAGATACTGGGACTGGTCTGCAGGCCGGGACAGGATTTCAGACAGAAACTTACCAACCCTCACCACAGGACGGTCCGAGATTGTGGGGCTGAGCATACTGTCACGGTTGTGCTCGCCACAAACATGGGTCGGACCGCGCGGCTGAGGTGGGGTTGTAAAAGCACCGACCTCAGACCGCGCAGGCTGATCCGGATTGCGCAGTTCGTAGTCGTACGTAGCAGGGTCAGGACTGGAGAAGGCAGCATCGTCAGTGGACAAGCCAGGGTCAGGATCGGAGACATCAGGGTTAACGTTGTTCAAGCAGGAGTTCGGCAACAGGTAGTCAGGAGAACCCCGCTTCAGCTTAGGAGCGCGGGAGTGGCCTCTGCGCGTGCGGCGACCATGGCCCATGGTACTGGTCACAGGAAAGGATAGGCAGACCAGAGTGGGCACACCGCCTGACTGCACTGGTAAACCAGTGCTTCAGCGCAAGAGTCCTGAGCGGGCTGGAGAATCCTCCGCTTCAGCGCAGGAACCAGGACACGGCCTCTGCAATAGAGAATGAGCAGCAGGCCCCAGGAAACAGGGAGCTGAAGAAAACACTGGGGAAACCTCCGCTTCAGCACAGGAGACAGGAACAGACCGCTGCGTGACAATAGCAGCCGGTCTCAGGTAACAAGGAACTGAAATCAACAAGGAGAGTACTCTGCTTCAGCACAGGAGACAGGAACAGACCGCTGCGTGACAATAGCAGCCGGACTCAGCAAACAAGGAGCTGAAGTCAACAAGGAGAGTACTCCGCTTCAGCACAGGAGACAGGAACTAGGACAAAACAGAGTAGTAATGAGAATAACAAGCCAGGGGCTTGTGGCAGAACAGTTGGTGACATCCAGGAAGGACTATGCTCGGCAGGGAGCATTGTGGGAAGGCAGTACTTAAAGGTCAGTTTTCCAATAGCAGAAGGGGCGTGTGACAGTATTGCTTTAGTGAGTGAATCCAGGCTGCAGTAAATATCAGGGGAAGTGTTCCAGGACTGCACCTGTCTGTAAGGCAAAGCAAACAGTAAACTGAGGAGTGGATTCCTTACATGTATCTACCGAAAACATCCAAAACATCTCTCTTTTATTAAGAGTGTTTAGTCTGTCTCCCCCCTGTCTTGGGACCTCAACGTGTTCAATTGCCATGAAATTGAAATTATTGATACCGCCCTGTGAACATTCTACAAAGTGCTTTGAAACCGGATGTTTCAGATCCTTGTTTTTAATGAATCTAACATGTTCCATCATACGTTGTTTTAAGGGCCTAATAGTTCTACCTATATAGCCCTTCATGCATTTACACCAAATGTAGTACACTACAAATTGTGTATGGCAATTTATGAAAGTTTTAATAACATAAGGTTTTTTCAAATTCTTTGCTACAATGGTTTTGGACGGATGAGCATATCTACATATCTTACAGGTGCCACACCTGAAGAAACCTTCAACTTTAACTATAAGTGATTTTTAATTATATACAGTCTATTAGTGACAATGCTAGTTTATATGTTTTATATTCATATTGCTGTTTTGCAATACTTTTTCTAACTTTTAATACATCTATATTATATGTCTTGCACAGTTTACTTATGCTTTATATGTGTTGTAAAATACAGAGTTTCTGACTTCCCCATGTAGATTCGTTCTATTTATTATTCCAGCGGCTTATGGGTTAATTTCATTAATGGTTTTCATTATGAGAATAGTTATGAGGGCTAGCATCGCTTTGTTTAGCCCAGACGTCATTAGAGAGACAAGCCTTGGTCTCTCTTGGCGGCATATTCCTTTAAAAATCTAGCTGAACTTTGGGAAATGTGACGAGCGTCCGTGTAAAGGGGCGTGATGACTCTCATTGGAGGAGAGCGCCGATACGTCATGGGTGAAGCCGGGAACTATGGGTATTTAGGTTAGTCGATCGGTTTGTAAACCATACTCTTTGATAAAGCGTGGGTAAACGCGTAAGAGGACTTTTTTGCTGCTTCCATATGTGCCAATACATTTTTGTACTTAACTCTAGGCAGTTGCACCGCCATCTACGATTTCCTGCATGTTGTTCATCATCTAAAGCATATGAAACAGAGGCTTTACGTCAACTCAATGACGTGGTCTCATATTGTAGATTATCGTCCAATCCTACGGTTCGATTTAAGAGAGAACTTGCGGACCTATTAGAATTGGGTAAAACATTGCAGGTTATTAACCAAGCTGAGTATGATTTTTTGTTTACCCCATGTCCCATCGTGCCGATATTTCACCATCTCCCAAAGATCCACAAGTCGCTGGAGAACCCTCCGGGGCGTCCCTTCATCTCCAGCATTGGATCTTTGGGAGATGGTCTGTCTCGGTACGTTGACTCATTTCTGCAACTCCTGGTCAAACTCTTGCCCTCCTACATTAGAGATACACTTTTCAGATACCCCCGCTACAACTGAGTTGTGTAGGTAATGGTGCTTAGAGGGGCTAGATTGATGTAGAACTGAAGATGGACAGAACCCCTATGTAGCATTCTGTTACTATGTGAGATGATGAAAATATTAAAACATGATTTATTCAAAACTTCGTTAAAACAATGGGGTTTTAAACAATAATTAAATTGGTACCAAGCGCTGTGTAGACTCTTGGGGTAGGTATACTCCAGAGGAGTGGAGGTATATAGTAGGTATTAATGCCCAGGGTTTGTGAATTCACTGTCCCTAGTAGTCCTCGTGTGAAGTAATTATCTAGGGAATGGTGTTGTGAGGGAATGAGAGTGGTAACCCTCTATGTAGTGCCACAGTAAATTGAGTACAAGTTGGTGCACCAATATACAGAGACCTTACACTGAGCTGCTGTGTTTTACAGCCGAGTGTTGTGATTATGGTTGTTAATAACAATCCTAGATGGTTGTGCACCAGACATGATCACTAACGCCAATTTGAGTTAATTGTGCATGAGTGCGGAGAATATAAATTCTATCGTGTAAACCTGGGATCTGAAGTAAGCAGATCTGAAGTTGACACTGGTACTCATAGGGTTAATTTACTGATGGGAATGGGGGCACTGCTGAAACTCCTGTATAGTTAAATAAGGAGATGTCTGCTAAGTACTCCACTTTATAGGATCTATGAACAGGTTAATAGTACAAAAACCTTATCCTAATAAGTGTTGTACTTGCACCACACGGATTGAATGAGGGTTTTATCTTCTCCTCATTTCTCTCATAGGGTTAGAGGGATCCAGGTATATAGGATTTATTAATATCAGCTTAGAAGGAGCCGTTTTGACTCTATAGCCGGCTCCATCAGTATAGCTCATTCCTACATTGACCATTCTGGGTCCTCAGGCTCATGTATCTGATGTGTATCATTTTTTGCTTTAATTGTTTCTCAGCATTTTGCCTGTTTATTGTGACTTATTCCATCATATGGGCATATCATGCCTGTTTTGGGAGAGGTCCTGCTATTTTGGGTTGTATTATGCGGTGACACAGTTCATATAATTTGTTTAGATCCTGCCCCCCCCTACCCCTTCCCTTGATTCCATTTTGTTTTGTGTGGGTTATTTGTTTCCCTACTATGCCTTTTTAAGACTTATTGGCATGCGTCATCCGCCTCTCCCCTCCAGGGAGGGTATATAAGGTCTAATCATACGATGCTACATACTCCTCCCCCTTGAGAAAGCGCGCAGTGATGTGCGAAACGTACGTCGGGGAACGCGTGACATCATTATGTTGACGTACACGCGGCTTGTGATCGGAGTCACGGTTGCTCCAGATACTACACGGAGCTCCAGTTGCTACTACCACTAGACGCAGGAGGTTGCACATCAGGTCGTATACTGCCTTATTGAGCTCTCTCTATGCCCTACCCTGCGGTGTCCCATATTTAGTGTGATATTTTGGTATTTTACCACACATAAGTGTGTGGGATTTTGCAGCCCTAGCATAGCTTCTGATTTAGTTTCTCCAGATACTACACGGAGCTCCAGCTGCTACTACCACTACATGCAGGAGGTTACATATCAGATCGTATACAGCCTCATTGAGCATTTTCAACGCCTAACCCTGCAGTGTTCAATATTACTGTGATATTTTTGTTTTACCACACATGAGTGTGTGGGATTTTGCAGCACTAGCATAGCTTCTGATTTAGTTATAGCTGTATGTTTTGAACACAACTTGTTCACATTTCTGTACCGTGACACCACACATTTGGGGATTTTATCCATGCACTGTTGTGCATTTTTAAAGTGTTTCGTCGTTTTTGTAGCATTCTATTAAAGTATTTGTTATTTTCATTTGAGTGTGACCTTTTGCGGTGTACCCTATTTAGAGAATAGGCAATTCAGTGGCCTTCTATGAGTTGACAATATACTATGTTTTGTCACCTATCAAGATTGCAATTATAGGGGGCTTTGTATAATTCTAGGTGATTATTTGTGTGTTATATATTGTGCTTTCTCCCTTGCACCAGGTAGACTATCCTAAGGTTTTTTGTATGTTTGTCTGGTGTAGCGACGTGCCCCTTGTATATATATCACCTGATACATCTAAGATCAACCAAAAAACGTCCAAGTACAGCGTCAGCAGTTCCGGAGTATGAGGAGTTAACTACACCGTAACAAAGAATTGTACCCCTCTGCCAGAATTAGTTTGAGCTGGGGATTCCCGAACGAATCCTGTAAGGACTTTATGAAATTATTCCTTTCGGCGGAGATATAGGGGTGGCAATTTGCGCCCCTAGCCAAGGACTGTAGCATGGCTCAAATCGCGCACACACTTGCATACGTGCAGGGATGTCCAGAGACTTTGTTGTTGAGTCATTTGTTCTGTGGACATTTGATTTCGTTTCCCCATCCCAATAAGTGTTTTATCCAGTGTAATTGGGAAGATTGTGTGTTTGTCTTAAAAGGAAATAAACTACAATTTATTTTGCCCTCCTTGTTGTGCTCAATCATGAATCCCGGTATTAATGTGTTGGTAAGTCCTGGTCTACCGTGACAGACTTATTTACTGTTGGCAGAGGTGGGATGCTGATTGAGCCTATGGTATAGTCTCCTGCGGGATTCTTTAACATAGTGGGGGAAACTCATAGATTGCAATCTCCCCAGACAATTGACAACTTACACACGCTTCACAAGAGCATGAGATAGCACACCTTTCCCTTTTGCCCATATAGCTGTGCTAGCAGTCTGACCATGAGTCACAGCTCCGGACGGTTCTGATCCTGGGACTGCACTCGAGTCGTGGAGCAATTTGCAGGCTACCGACTACCGACAGACGGTCGGTCAAAGGTGCAACTGGAGGGGGACTTGGAAAGTCATGAAGCCGGACTGTTTCCATTTGAGGGGCATGGCCCCTTAGCTGCAGTGGCAGTGGACACCAATCAGCCTGGAGTGCAGGAGGTCAATCCAGCTCCGGAGCTGCAAGGACATGGGGAGCTAGCAAGTGACCACCTGAATATTGATGGCTTGGAGCCAGTGGGTGCAGAGGATGTTGTCACTGTGGCTGCCGGACTTGCTGCCCCTGGGCTCACAGCTCTCCTGGCCACATAAGGAGAAAGGGCTACAGCAGTGGAGCATATGCAGATGGTTGTTGCAGTGCACGGAAAAGCCCCCCACTCTCACCTCGTCAACGGGGAACAGAATATTCCCCGGGTGGACCACCACAGCTTCAGCAAGTTTGTGAATGGCACAGACGAGATCGACGCATTCTTAAATGACTTTGAGACGCAGTGTCACCGATACGGGGTCCTACGCCGGGACATAGTGCTGCGATTGCGTCCCTTGCTGTCCGGTAAAGCCAAGCGCACTGTGCAGGTTATTCCACGCGTGGATGCCAATGACTACGGTCATATAAAAATATGATGCTCACACAGTACGTCCTCACCCCAGAAGAATACTGAGGCAAGTTCCGGGCTGGGGAAAGAAGCCCCGGGAATCCTATGTGGATTATGGAGCCTGCATGGCTTTGCATGGTACCCAGTGGGTGGAGGGTTACTGAGTCACCAAGTTCCATACACTACTGGACTTGTTATTCCAGGAGCAACTACTGCAGCAGCTCCCCTCGACATGAGAGCATTTGTTTTTGACCATAAACCCAATACCAATGCGGATCCTGCAAGGATGGCGGATGAGTATGTGGCTAGCAGGGCTCTGATGACCAAGAGAGCGGCTCCTAAAGATGTGGCCAGCCCGGCCAAGGGAGCCAAAACCACCATCAGTGGACCCAGAAGCCTGCAGCAGAAGGCAACGCACCCAAAGCTGCAGAGTTTAGGCATGTGAGGTGGTGTTTTACCTGCAACAAGGTTGGTCATCTCAGGCCAGACTTCCCAGACCAGGACCGGTCCGGGGGGCCCCATGAGGGGCAACGATCACCAGCTGTTAGGCCGGTCACCCGTGTGCGACTGGCACACACAGAGGAGCCAAGCACAGCCGTGAAATCAACCCACAGGGGTACGTCCATGGGAGAACCTGCACTTTCCACCTCTGAACCAGTAGCGGAGATCAGAGGACATCAGGTTGCGCCAGTCGGGTTGCAACACAATGATGTCTGGCAGAAGCATCTGCGGAAGGTGACCATCAGGGACCAGCAGGCCGATGGCTTGCTGGACTCTGGTGCCACCGTTACTCTGGTACGCCCTGATATAGTGTAGCCAGAGAATTTGCTCCCAGGCACCGGGATGCATGTGACCATGACAGATTGAAGACTGCGGTTAATCCAGGTTGCCTGGGTCTTTTTGGATTGGGGTGCCAGATATGGCATGAGGGAGGTGGGGTATTGCCTGGGTTAGATGCTGAGGTCCTACTTGGCAATGACCTGGGTCATGTTACCTGCATATTTACAACCGAGCTGGCTCCTGTTGCAGCAATCACCAGGAGCCAGTAAGTCAAGATCGCAGCAGAACCATCCCCTATCCCCCTGCAATTGGGACTTTCAGTTCCTGGGGTCTCTGCGGAGACCAGACAGGTAAGCCAGACTAAGTCGCACACTGACCGTGACTTATTGTTCCTTTTACCTGTTCCCAGTCCCCCCGACTTAGCCTTGACAAGAGGGTGGCCAGAGATAGGTACCCAGTTTAGAGATGCAGTGCGATCCGACCCAAGCTTGGAGGGCATGAGATTTCGAGTGTCCGAGTCTAAGCCAGGTGATGGGTCTGATTACTTCTTGTGGCACCGCGGGCTCCTGTTTAGAGAGCAAGGGACCACGGAGTCTGGACGGCAAGCGACAGCTAGTGGTACCCATGGAGTATAGGCAGCAGTTGTTGCGGGTAGCCCACCCTATTCCACTAGCGGGGCATCATGGGTTCACTCGGACGAGAGTCCGGCTGTTACAGCGTTACTACTGGCCGGTGCCATTCAGAGCTGTGGCAGATTTCTGCCAGTCCTGTGATGCCTGCCAGCGAGTGGGTAAGGTGAGCGATCGTGTGAAAGCACCCCTGAACCCATTACCGGTAATAGGGGAAGTAACAGAGAAATCTACTATGTAGCTCCAGGAAGGGCTCTGAACATAGAACCAATGCAGTATAATAAAGGAAATAAAGTGGAGCGTATGGAGTTAATTAATAGCCCAATAATGGTGTATATACAACAGGTTAGCAGAAGTGTGTCCAGAGTATAAAGCGGTAACTACACAACCTAGCAAATGACCAGTGTGAAGCAACAATGTACTCACAATAAGCACTGTATCCCTGCGTCCGGCTGGCTTCAGGTGCACCAGCGTGGTGACACCCTCCCTCCGTGGCGTCTCTCTGATACGGAAGTCACAGTAGCAAGGTAGAGGATCTGAAAGTCTGCCGCTCCTTAAAGGTACTGTGACTTACCAATGGGTAATGATAAAAAACTTTTATTCAGGCTACATAAAATGGATGCAATCCATGGACAAGACAAAAAGAACCTCCTCCCACGTGTATCGCACAGCTAATGTTCTTTCTCAAGGAGTATGGTGAAGGGAGGGGGGAGGGTACTATTTTAACCAGCCGGGCTCCACCTTTATTAATGTAGGTCGGCTATGCCCTACCGTTACAGCAACCATATAGCAACCATATAGCAGTTCAAAGGGAGAAAAGCCGGTAGAATCTTGCAGTACCTCTCTGTATACAAAAAGCAAGTGCTGCATGTGAATCTTTGGGCTATGTATGAACTCCATACTCTCCACTTTATTTACTTTATTATACTGCATTGGTTCTATGTTCAGAGCCCTTCCTGGAGCTACATTGTAGATTTCTCTGTTACTTGTGCTTTATTTCTACTTTTGCTCGGATTGGCTCTGCCTTACTGGTTCTGGCTTTTTTGCTACATACAGTTGACTCACTAGTGTGTGCTAAGGCTCTGTCTATATGACATCCCTTGCCTAGGTTTTTATATGTTTTTGTGATACATTTTTATTTTCATATACATTTCACTTTGTCCTCTTTTTCTATTGGGACTGGATTTTTTGGGATTTTGTTACTGCTTTTTTTTTTTTTCTATTTACAACATGGATTTACCTCAACATGCATTCCCTCATACGGACACTCACTTTGCATTTAATTGCTTTACTTTATCTGTGAGCATGAATAAAGCAGCCTCTGTCTTTGATGGGGATAGCAACATTCTCTGTGAGGACACACAAGATCTTAAAACACATTTTTGTCGTTTGGAGAAACTAATTTCTCATGATTTGCGGATATGGTGGGATATCATCGCCATTGAAAATTATAACAAAAATCAAAGGATTCCAAGGGTACTACAGTACGAGTCACCAAGGCCCCCTCCTTTGGCTTTGACAATAAAGAGTTTGAAAAACAATGGACTTTAATCCTAGACCAGTGCTCCTTTCAAGCTCATTGATCTGATAATCAAACACAAAACAAAAGAGAAGATAATAGCATGCAAAAAGGTTTTACAACTTATGTTGACAGCATTTACCCACATTGATAGATTCAGAGACATTAATAAGCTCCTTGCCCAATGCATCCATAAAGAGTATCATGTTCACCAAACAGAATAAATATGAACGTGACAAAATTGATTATATCAAACACCACGTTTATTTTTGACAAAAACCACAGGGTAAGAACTCCAAGAAAAATTCACAACACAAGAATAATACAAAGAATATTTCTAAACCTAAATCCATACTTAAGAAACCTTCCACTACAGATACACAAACAACTGAAAAAGTTGATTCTGATGTATCTGATACTGATTATTCTCTTCCTAGTGTGTCCTTTTCAGGTTACGATTCCGGAACCTCTTCCAATGAAGAAACACATGTACTTAATAGGACACAAGTGTTGGGAGCCACAGCCACTGGACATCCACAGTCAAAAAATGACGCAGAAGGAACAGACGATCCAGGAATAAAATGGTGGGTGGCACCGTCCAAAAAGATGAGGCGCTGAAATTGGAGGGCACAAACGTAATCAATATTTCTAGTTACACACTAACACAATCCGAATTGACTTTATTAAACTTGGGACTTACCTTTGCTCCAGACAAGGACTTTGATCTTTTTACCACCATAGTGAATTTATATAAGTTCACACGAAGTTAACACTAAAAAGATATTATAAACATTGCAACATCATAATGTGGCGAACACTGAACAAAATATAGATTCTCTACATAACATTTCTCAAGATTCTACTTGTGATGATATTATGATATCAAAAAGTATTCCAATCTTTGATGTTAACAATTTGTTGACCTTTGCAGATCATTGCCATATACAAGACTTGGTGGAACTATTGGATGATCAAACTGTACAAGATACTAACCCTATATCTTTTTTTAGGTAGAAGTGACTAGGGGCTAAACAAAAAATCTAACTTTTGCCCAACCTTTTTTAAGGGTAATGCTATAAATGTGTTCCAAACGGCTGTGGAAAGGGATCTACTGCTGCTCTCCAGAGGTATTTTCACTACAAAACACACAAATTTCAGTATGGATAATTTGAATCCTGAACAAAAACAGGCTATGATATCTTTACAAGGAAATAGATCCATTGTAATCAAAGGTACCGATAAAGGGGAAGCAGTGGTGGTCTTAGACCACACCTATTATGTACAAGAAGAACACCGACAACTTAATGATTGTGATTCCTACATCAAGTTACCTTGTGACCCTACACAACAGTTCCTTTTGGAGCTGCATGAATTGCTAGAGATGGGCAAAACACTACAGGTACTCTCTAAACAAGAATTCGATTATCTATACGGTCCACATCCTGTGACACCTATCTTCCATCACCTGCCCAAGGTTCACAAGTCTCTTTCTTTTCCCCCGGGTCGCCCCATTATTTCCAGTATTGGGTCTCTTGGGGAGCACTTTTCACAATACATTAACCATGTCTTACAACCACTGGTTTACAAACTCCCCTCACATCTTTTAGACACCTCACATGTTTTATCACTTTTCTCTGACTACACTTGGGCACCCCATTATCTTTGGGTTACCCTTGATGTTTCTTCCCTATACACCATTATCTCTCACGACCATGGCCTTACCACCGTTCGACACTTTTTGGAAACACAGACCACTCTTTCACCTACACATTGTTTTTTGTTGGACACCATACATTTTTGCTCACTCACAACTATTTTATGTTCGATAGGCAGTTCTACCTCCAGACACGTGGGACGGCAATGGGGTCTTGCTTCGCGCCATCCTATGCTAATTTATTCATGGGGTGGTGGGAGCAATCCCACGTGTTTGGAGATAGGAATCCCTATCGTCACCTTATTGTCACCTATCACAGATACGTTGATGACCTGCTTATCATTTGGCAGGGCACCGTTACACAGTTACACGCCTTCATACATTTGCTCAATTCTAATCCTTACAATCTCACCTTCACTCACCAGCACCATCACCATCACATTAATTTCCTTGACTTGTGCCTTGGTGTAGATGTGGACTTGAAGGTGTTAACAGACATATATCGGAAACCTCACTCCAGGAACACTCTGCTTCATGCTTCTAGCTGCCACAGTTCGGTGGTCCTCTGTGGTATTCCATTTGGACAGTTCTTGCGTTTTCCACCATGGAGGACTTCGACAATGGGGCGGCAGACCTGATGCAGAGGTTCCTGGATAGAGGCTATAACTTCAATAACATACATAAAGCCTATTTGAAGGCTCGAGAGAGACCCAGAGGAGATCTTATCAATCCAAACCCTTCTAATTTTTCCCATAGAAATGATTCCAACAAGGGGTCCTATTATCAAGACTCTGGCATACAAAATGATCCCCCTTTCTTTATTACTCTATAAAGCAAACAAGCCATCACCATTAGATCTATCATCCAGAAACACTGAAGCATTTTGAATACAGACCCTCTATTAAGAGATATGGTGTCATCTTATTCCAAGTTTGTTTTTAAAAATGCCAATACTTTAGGCAATATTGTGTCACCAAGTTTGGTTAAGAGTCAATTTGATCACCAACGCACTAGAGGCTTCTTTCCAGAAGTGCTTGGTTGCTTTCCATGTGGAAAATGTAAAGTCTGCAAATACATACAAAAAACTAAAACTTTAACTTCCAACCAGAACAACCCCAGATCATACCGTATTTTATCCTTTGTCACATGCCGGACTGACCATGTGATTTATATGGTCACTTGCGGCTGTGATAAGAGGTATAACTACTCGAGCATTCAAGATTCGGATGCTCGAACATATGAGAAACATTTCTAACATGGATGTCAAACATCCAGTTTCTCATCATTTCAAACTGTGCCAGAAAGGCAGTTTAAACAATTTCAAATGTATGTTCATTGAATATGTTAACCCCCATATTCGAGAGGCGATAGAGCTAAAATTCTTTACCAACGAGAAGCATATTGTATTTTTGTATTGGATTTTTTGATTCCCCAAGGTCTCAACACAGAATGGGACTTAAAGTGTTTTCTATAATGTTCTTTCCACTAAGTTATTTCTATGAAGGTTTCCTCTATAACATCTCCCCCTTTTTTATGTAATGTTTTTTTACATATGGTTGCTACTCTGTGTATCTATATTCTTTCTTTGCAAGATTTTGATCTATACTGACCTCCAGGTGTATCTCCCCGTGATTATAGTGTATCATATTATGATATGCAGGCTCTAATTAGAGCTGTTTGAGATTACATATTTATGTAATTATACTATATTTTTTTATATTTATCTCTGCTATAAAGTAGATATCATGTTTAGTTTCTTTTTCCCGGTTTTATCTTTATTTTTTATATGCTGCATTTCTTAGATTACATCATGCATGTTTATTATCATTCATAGATGTCTATTTTATCATAATTTTGACTATATATATCCATCACATGGTCCCATAGTGATTGTCTATATTTCCCTGGGACACTCTGTTAGAGCATTTCATTAATAGAGACAATTTATGTCCCATATACCAAGTGCCATACCTACAGCAACATTGTCGATATGGGCTGTTTCATTGTGTCATCACTAGTGTTCTGACCAGGTTTCACATTATATGAATGATATTGTTATTTTGTATCTTTTTTCTGCAACTATTTAACATTGTTTAGCAGTAACATTAGTCTTTCCATGTTCCAATTAATCTGCTTGTTATTATTATTACCTTCAGGTGTTTCACACCAGTTAGACTGTTGGAGGGGAGGTTTAAATTGTACCCTCCCCTTTCCCTTCACCATACTCCTTGAGAAAGAACATTAGCTGTGCGATACGCATGGGAGGAGGTTCTTTTTGTCTTGTCCATGGATTGTATCCATTTTATGTAGCTTGAATAAAAGTTTTTTATCTTTACCCATTGGTGAGTCACTGTACCTTTAAGGAGTTGCAGACTTTCAGATCCTCTACCTTGCTACGGTAATAGGGGAACCCTTCCAGAAAATAGCCATGGACCTTGTGGGACCCCTCCTGATTCCCAGCTCGTCAGGGAAGTGTTACATCCTCACGGTGGTTGACTTTGTCACCCAGTACCTTGAGGCTGTAGCGCTTGCCCCCATTGATGCTAGGGCAGTAGCTAAGGCATTATTAACCATTTTTACTAGGGTAGGTTTCCCTAGCAAGATCCTAACCGATCAGGGGTCGCAATTCATGAGTGAATTGCTCCACTGTCTCTGGGATGCGTGCGGGGTTAAGCAACAGAGCATGACCCATTACCACCCCAAAACCAACGGGCTATGTGAGAGGTTCCACGGTGCCCTGAAGCAGATGCTGCGAACCTTTATAGAGGCTGAGGGCAAAGACTCACCTGCAGCACTTGCTGTTTGCATACAGAGAGGTACTGCAAGATTCTACCGGCTATTCTCCCTTTGAACTGCTATATGGTTGCTGTGACGGTAGGGCATAGCCGGTCTTCATTAATAAAGGTGGAGCCCGGCTGGCTGCCCATGAAACCGTATGGCAAGGGCTGAGAGTGTCAACTCTTGGGTCTAATATTGTACCTTACTATGTTGCCCTGTAACTTTGTTACCCTTTTATACTGTCCCCCATAGGGTTATAAGCTAGGAACTGTGTGTGGGGGGTTAACTGTGTAAGCTCAGTTGGCTAGTTAATGCAGTTTCTTTGTATTCCCTTTGACTCATAGGCCCATGATGCCTGTGCAAGCTTATAAGTGGATTGCCTTGTATGGGTGACCTCTTTTGAGAAATAGCTGCAGGGCAGAGACTTCTGGAACACGAGGCCAAAATAGATTTGTGCACATGGCCAACGGGAGGGGACCCCTTTTGGTTTACAGGATATCTGCCTTTGTTTTCTCCAGACGTTCGGAAGCCTTGACAGCAGGGGGTCTGGGACAGGCTTAAAACGGCCCTGTATGTCAAAACTAATAAGCATGTTTTCCATTGGCAAGTTTTGAATGTATCCCTCCTATCAGTGAATGCGTAATCTCAATCCCTGCTGTAATTGGCTATCAGACCCCTCAATGATTTAGATATGAATCAAGCCTATATAAGAGCGGGCAGTAAAGCAGCTCTCTCTCTCTTTTTCACCTGTAGAAAAAAACCAGGCGCTTACCTCGAGTCACAAACAAAAGTGGGCTTACAATGAAGCAGTCGATTGAAATATGGCTCTCATGCAGATGCTGTGAGCCGACAATAAGAATCCCTCCTGCTTCTACCCCAAAAAGGGTTAATCCAGAGCCCTTAAAGAGACATAAAACAAACAGGCAATGGGGGAGCGTGGGATTATTGAGGCATATGTAGTAACAATATAATGTTGATAGTGGACTCAAATAACTTGGGAAAAAATGGGGGATGAGTTCTATACTGTATAATGAGGTACTTACACGGCCATGTGTAAGTAAACACAATAATTGGTAACTTTCTCAAGACAAACTCCGTCTCTCCCAGCAATAATAGATGAAAATTTTGGGTAGGGGGGAATATACAACTATATGTATCTGTACTCACACGGCCCAGTGTGAGCAGTTGTAGAGGGTTGGTTACTTTGGGGTTAATTTCCTAGCCCATCCACTTCTGTTGGTCTGCATAATGGGGACTGTCCTCAAGCTTCCTGGTTGATATAGGTCTCAATACCCGGTTCCAGACGTCAGGTGTGATCTCCCCCCCGGTGTTATAATGTATGGGGGTTGGAGGAGGGGAAAACAGGTGAGGCACGAACCAGTTGTATACAATTCTTAAAATGCATTTATTTATAAAACAACAACAGGACTCACACACATATAGGGTGGAACCCCGGCCTCCTCACGTAGTCCAGGATCAAGTTTAAGCAGCTTGTTGCGCCGGTCCCGCGTCCGGGATGCAGGAAGAAAAAACTATCCTGATGGGCTGCAAAGGCTGCTTTATGATCTGGCTACGGAAGCCTCCGTGGGTCAAATTCAGCTGTAGAATAGAGCAACGCGTTTCGCCCACGCATCGGCTTCCTCAGGCTCAAATTAAGAATTGTATACAACTGGTTCGTGCCTCACCTGTTTTCCCCTCCTGGATGGGCTAAGAAATTAACCCCAAAGTAACCAACCCTCTACAACTGCTCACACTGGGCCGTGTGAGTACAGATACATATAGTTGTATATTCCCCCCTACCCAAAATTTTCTCTTTTTCACCTGCCTGTTTTCCTGATGGGAAGACACGCTGCTGCAGGGCCTCTCACCTGTGCTTCTGAGTGAAAGAGATATTCACACAGAGAAGCATGGTGGAGGAAAGGCCCAGCCAGCAGGCTGGATTTCAGTCCAGGAGTCCAGAACCTTGGGTCCTATCAAGGTAAGCTTTGCTGAAGCAGACGTCTTGCAACTAGGAAAGGGCAAGATCTAATTTCCCAGACCCCAGTAAGTGTGTATATTCTCTATATCTTGTATTTCTGTGTGTTTCCGAGGTCTTATCCGAATAAACCGCAATTTATTTTACTGCCTATTTTGCCTTGTGGCTGATCACTTAAATATTAAGGTGTATTTGGCCTGGTCTCCCTTGAAAGGCTTATTTACTGGTGGCAGCGGCGGGATCATAGGGCTTTGCACTATAACTTCCTGCGGGGAATTATAGGACAAAGTGAGATTGTGGATTGCAAGAGCTCAAATCAAGTAGTTTCGGAAAACACACTATACAAAGCAGGGAATCACATTGTTCAATGTCACTTAGGTTATTTGTGCCAGAAAGGAGAAGATGTGGTCCCCAACAGGAAGGTATGTGTCCTGGGATCGTGCATCTGTGGTTGGCCGGTGTGAGCAGTATGGGTTGCCTACCTACGGCAGACCCATGGTAGTCCTATGCCAGGACTTGGAGTGGCATGAAGCCCGCGGGGCTGACTGCACTCCTGGGGTAGTAGCTGCGGCAGCTACCTGGGCGCTTCGGTATGGATGGTACAGGTCCTAGATTCTGGCAGCCGTGACTGCCCGATATAAAAGCTATATGCTGCCAGTGTATGAACAGAAAGGGAACTGGTGTGGCATGAACCCCGCGTGGCTGAATGCACTCCTGAGGTAGTGGTCCTAGCCACTACCGGCGGGACTGTGAGCCCGGAGAGCGAGCCCCTCAAGAGTGTCTTGGAGGGGGACCTCAACCCTCCTGTGTCTACCAGGTAAGTGAAGAGGAGGGGGGAGATGTTGGAGCACTGCAGTAAAAAATACCAGGCTGGCGGCGGCGTGCAACAAAAAACTTTAATGCGGCATAAAAGCCATGATTAAAATGACAGAACAATTCTCTGACGCGTCAGAGAATTGTTCTGTCATTTTAATCATGGCTTTTATGCCGCATTAAAGTTTTTTGTTGCATGCCGCCGCCAGCCTGGTATTTTTTACTGCAGTGCTCCAACATCTCCCCCCTCCTCTTCACTTACCTGGTCTTCTATTGCGGGGACGGATGCACGCCAAAGAGAACAGTGGTGAGGTTTCTTTCTTCCCCGAACGAACAGCTCAACAGGCACAAGCTGAGACAGCCCCGTGAGTCTCTGCACTCCCTGCTCAAGGACCCGCTGGAAACACGTGACCCGCCAGAGAAGGAACCGCCGGATGGGACAAGCACTCCGGTCAGGTTAGAGGTCTCTCTTTCCCTACAGCGGTTTACTCTATGTGCCTGAGCTTTACATTATACATTATATATATCTGTCTATACGAATTGATGCACTTAATGGGGGAACCCTCACACTGCTCATGAATCATTAATAACCACTGATCCCTTGAAGACTGGGATAACGGTCTTCAGCAAACATCAATTTGAAGCACCCTTTTAGGGTTTATTCCCTTACCAACCTCCTGTGTCTACCCCTGATGCCATTCTTACCACGGTATGCAAACTGCTAACACTCTATTCCTGGTGGTATCCAAACACTACGGTAGAGCAGAAGATACAATTCTTCTTTCCAGCAGTAGAACGTGTTGTGCAATGCATTGCCATCCTCCTCCCTGGGGAGAGGGCAGGGGCAACTTGGGCCATGGTACTGAGAGCCCAGGTGGCAGATGGTGTGTCCGCAGGGGCACAGTCCCAGAAGTGGGTTATAACCCCCGCAGGAGTGCTAGTGAATCAGGCACTCCTAAGAGCTGACACTCTCCTCCGGGAGAGTCTGCTGAAGGCTAATGTGGCAGAGAGAATGATCAGCCATGCTGATGCTGGGGATCGCCTCCCTGAAAGCTACTGTGCAGGCTGAGGATGGTACCACCCTGGCACCATGCCTCGTGGTCTCTCGGAAGGGCAACCGGTTCTGCATCCACCCAGGGGGTGGAGGTCTGTGTGTCTCACAAGACACAGCCCAAGCAGTGGGTCCAGGTGTGCCGGTGAAACTAGTGCCATCGGTAGTTGCAACCCCTCTAGTCTCAGAGCAGGGGAGGGAGCAGCTTAGTGCCAAGGGAGTTGCTGGAGAGGGCAGATGCACTGAGACCAGTGATGCTGTCTCTGTGCAGGCTGAGAGTACCACTCTCGTGCCCTGCCTTGTGTCCACCCCAGAGGTGGAGGAATGTGTGCCGGCATGGGCACATTCAGAGAAGTGGGTCTTAACCCCCGCAGGAGAGCCAGTGAATCAGGAATTCCCAAGAGCTGACACTATGGTATCAGAGAGTCAGCTGAGCACAAAAGGGGCCAAGGGAGAAATCAGCCGTGCTGATTCCGGAGAGTGTATCCCCATGAAAGCCACCATGCTGGCTGAGGAGGGCCCTACCCGGGTGCCCTGCCTTGTGTCCACCCCAGTGGTGGAGGACTGTGTGCCAGCATGGGCACAGTCAGAGAAGCAGGTCTTAACCCTCATGGGTGAGCCTGTGATCTGGGTAGTCCCAGGAGCTGACACTCTAGTCCCAGAGTGTCAGCTGAATGCCAATGCGGCTGAGGGAGAGATTAGCCAAGCTGATGCTGGGGATCATGCCTCCCTGCAAGCCACTATGTTGGTGGAGGATGGTGCCATGTGGTTGCCATGCCTCATGGCTGCCAAAATGGCAACCAGCAGTGTTCCAGCATGGCCACAGGAAATGTAGTGTGTCCCTACCCCCGCTGGAGTGCCAGTGAATCAGGCACTCCCAAGAGCTGACACTCTAGAATTAGAGAGTCAGCTGTGTATAAAAGTGGCCAAGGGAGAAGTCAGCCGCGCTGACTCCAGAGAGTGTACCCCCATGAAAGCCACCTTGCTGGCTGAGGAGCCCCAACCAGGTGCCCTGCTTTGTGTCCACCTTGAGGGTGGAGGACTGTGTGCCAGCATGGGCACAGTCAGAGAAGTGGGTCCCTACCCCCGCTGGAGTGCCAGTGAATCAGGCACTCCCAGGAGCTGACAATCTAATCCCAGAGTGTCAGCGGAATGCCAATGTGGCTGAGGGAGCAATCAGCCAAGCTGATGCTGGGGATCGTGCCTCCCTGCCAGACAACATGATGGCGGAGGATGGTACCACGCGGGTGCTATGCCTTATGGCCGCCAAAATGGGGACCAGCTGTATGCCAGCATGGCCACAGGCAAAGAAGCGGGTAGTGACCCCCGCTGTAATTTCTGGTGCCTCCCGATTCAGTAACCCCAGTCTGGGGCAACGTTCCCCAGCTACAGAATGGACGACCGGCGAGATGCTGTCCCTTGAACTCAGTTAAACAAAGATTAAATGCTGCACAACACAATCAAACAATGCATTCAATATTACCGGTGCTGCTGGTTCAAGGGGTACCTGTCCTGGTAATACTGACATGAACTATAGATAAGGGAGATCCAACGCACAATGGATTTGCTCAATAGAAAAATGTATTGCGCCACACAACGTTTCGATCGTAAGGTCTTTATCAAGTGATAGTCATGTTATAAGTGAGGAAATACCTGATATATATACCCCCAAAATCAATTAAAATCTCGTGAAAGATTGTCCACCTGCTGTCCCACATTGGTCTCATCAGTAAAGTCTTTCTTCCCTCTGTGATCAAATGTCCATATTTCCGCATTAGTGATGTCACCTGGAATCCGATTGGTTCCTCAGTATCCTTTAATCCTGTGATGTTATGAAGACATCTCCTCTGCGCATGCATCATCCCTCTGTGCGTTCAACAGGCCGGTACTTCTGCGTTCCATCATTCCATGCCCCGATAGGCTCCATTGGATCCCAAGTCTCGCGAGACTTCTCTACTGCGCATGCTCCATCTATTCATGCGTTCCATGGATTAATTCGTCTGTACTCCAGCGTTAGTGATGTCATCGCGCTCCTCTGGTCCTGAGTCCTGTCCTGCATCGTCTGTAGAACATCTTCTGTTGGGGCATACTGCACATGTGTCTGTACTTTGTGATGGATACTCGTAGTCACTGATGTCATCTGAGGAACCTCTTAAACAGCATCCTGAACAGTCCCTTCCCACTCCGGTCTTAATATGAGAAAGAGACAAATCTTTAGAGAGCATGTTCCCTAAGTGCTATGCCATGAACCCGAGTGCTTAATGTGTGATTAATTAAAATAAAATAAAATGGAAAGAAAACAGTCTCTTGTTTGAATGATCTTACTAACACTTTAAGGCACATCATTTATAGCAAAGACTACAGCAGCAGCAGCCACCTATCCTGTAAACCAATAAAATTAGTATGCTTAAAAACGCACCAGATTTCCAACCAAGGGAAGGAACCAACAAAAAAGAGGAGAAGTACACACTAGTGACTCGGAGGCCAGTTCATCAGCGGATGGCACACATCCACAAACGCCAGGGGTCTCTAAGTCTTTTTTAGGAAGAGGCAAGGTGACAGAGACAAAGAAAAGAGAAAAAAGACAAGGAGGGGCAGAAGGAAACTCGCGGACACCACTAGTTCTCAGATCCCATCAATGAACAGTGCGCAGATCCTTGTTATTAACCTTTCTGATTATCCCCTCTCTTTAGCTGAACTGGATGTCTTATCAAGAGGGCCCTCTTTTGTACCCACAACAGCCAATAGATTTGGTCTAGAAGTGGAATTATTCAAATTGGAAAGAAAGTTGAATTTAAAATCTTTTTCTCCAACAGGGCACCAGACACGCAGCAGCAACATCAACCAACTGTTCAGGTACCTACTAAGCAGGAAACAGTATGTAAGCTTAATTCCAACTTTTTACCTCCTACAAAGAATCCATCAATTCAGGTCTTTATGAACCTAGTTAAGGCAGATGTAAATACATACTTTAAAAGAAAGCATCATACTAATTACAACCTCACCATGGGTCAAAAATAGTGTTTAAAACATTTGGTTGATAATCCTAAAATCCTACTAAAGAGAGCGGACAAAGGAGAGGCTCTAGTATTACAAAATTATGAGCAATATAAAGTCGAAGCCTATAGGCAATTATCTGATTTAAATTGCTATAGGAAATTGCAAAATGACCCCACCATCTTATATCAGAAAGAAATAGAAGGTATCCTTTCATTAGGAATAGGCAATCTGTGGCTCACAGAGGCTGAGAAGGATTTCCTAACAATGGAGAATCCACGGAGGCCCGTTCTGTATCTATTACCAAAGGTTCATAAGAGCTTACACAACCCGCCCATTCGACCTATAATATCTGCCACAAATTCCATTAATTAACCATTGGCAATATATGTGGATACTTTTTTGCAACCACTGGTTATAGCGGGACAATCCATTTTTTATAAAAGATAAGGTCTTTAAATTTACAGGACAATGAGGTGATACTGGTGACCATGGATGTCACCAGTCTTTACACTATTATTCCCCATGCAGAAGGTTTAAATATCGTCAGGAAAAAGCTTGAGACTAAGCACACTACTATATGTAACCAGGTAAATCTGACGATTGACCCACCAGGCGCTCAGAAATAAGGCAATGCTGCACAGTGATGTATCTGGAACTTAGGCTATGGTAGACCCCAAGCATAGAGACAATAAATTGTGTAAACAATCTTTTCCAGCAACAGGCTCCCTAAGAGCACCATGTAGTTGGGATAAAAAGATTTACTTATCTGATTCAGGGGTAGCTGGTTCCATGCCCGTAATGTCCTCCTGTGATGTAGCTTCTCCTGTAGATGGACCTTTTTCTGGAGCTGTGTGGATATGGGGGTATATCATGACCCCCCCACTTCCTAGCTTCACGATGAATCGATGGCCTCTTCACCGCCAACCCTGCATCCGCTAACGCGGTGGGCGGTTACCTGACCGGTGGCCCTTGAGAGATATCCGGGTCCTGGTCGCAGGAGAGAGAGATGCGCAGCTCGGCGTGCAGGCGGTAGAAAGCAGCAGTAAGCAAATCCTCCCGAGGGGGGTGAAGACGTCGCACAGCCGCAATAATGGAGAAGGCTGATGGGTGACTCAAAAAATAGCTTTACTCACACATAATGTGCAAGCGGATCCTCTTGACGCGTTTCAGCCCGTGGGGCCTTTGTCAAAAGAGTGATCCGCTTGTGTTAAAACCATCTACTTATAGGGTGTTACCAAATTGCTACACCTGTTCCCATTTCCCAATACAATCGAGTAACAGGTGTCAGCACACTCCCCATGTCATAGACGTTACATAAAACATAGTGATACACAAAAATCATCATAATAACCTGAGCAGCATTACTTCTGCCATAAATCCTCATATTATAACTAAATATGAAAGGCAATGTCTAAGTGTTCAGGTTATATTAAAAACATATATATATGCATAATTCATGTCTGGATCAAGCAATGAGTTAATAAACATATTGCAATAATGTTATGATATACCCATGGGTTTGGATGACGGAAACAATGTATATATATATATAAAGGGTAACAAAATCAATAAAAGGATATAGCAATTCATAGTGCATAATCTACACAAATATTGAAATGTTATTTCTGAATTTTTAATTTGTAAGCATCTATGTTCCTGAACAATGGAATAAAGCATACAATCTATTGAATGTGTAATCTAAATACATGAATTGATGAGGAGAAGGGAGAGGGTGGGGAAAGGGGGGAGGGGGGTGTGGGGGGGGGAGAAGGAGGGGGAAGGAAAGGGAGGGGGGGGGAGGAGGGGGGAAGGGGGGGGGAAAGGGAAGGTAGGGGAGGGGGGAAGGGAAAAGGGGGGGGGGGAAGGGAAAGGGGGGGTAGAGGAGGGGGGGGGGAGAGGGAAGGGGGAGGGAGGGAAGAGAGGGAAGGGGGAAGGAAGGAAGGAAGGAAGGGAAAGGGGGGGAGGAAAGAATGGTACAAAGTAATGGGAGGTATGGGATGAATCAATCATGAAGGAAATGTTTCAATTCCCATTCAACATTTAAACCAAAAGGTTGCAAAGTATTCAATGAGAAAATCCAAGACATTTCTTTTTTATTGAGGCGGTTAAGCCTATCTCCTCCTCTTACTTGATCAGAGACATGTTCTACACCAAAGAACGAAAAATTCTTTAACCCCCGAGTGGGCATTGTGCAAAGTGTTTAGCAACCGGGTGAAAAAGGTCATGTTTATTTATTAATCTAATATGTTCAGAGATTCTGACATATAATGACCTGATAGTTCTACCTACGTATCTGTATTTGCAACCACAAGTAATCACATATATAACATGAGTAGTTTGACAATTCATAAAGGTATTGATCCTGTATTTACTGTTGGGTAATACTGTACGTATTCTTTTGGTGGAAGATGCATATTTGCAGTACTTACAGAAACCACAAGGGAAAAAACCTTTTGGTATATTCCTAATGTTTGATTTTTTAGATTGAAACATACTTCTAGAGATGGACGTGGCTAGTGTATTGGCCTTTCTGAATGCAAATTTTGGACCCGATCTGGTATATGCTTCCAGGTCAGGGTCCAATTTCAGTATATTCCAGTGTCTATAGACAATTTGTCTGATTTGCGACGCCTGTTTACTGTATTTTGTAATAAACAGTGGACCGTCAGTGAACTTGGCTTTTTTAAGTTTATCTCTTTCTTTATTGTGTGTCAATAATTCTTCACGGTCCATTGAGTCAGCATTCAGAAATGCCATGTCTATATTCTCCTGAGTGTATCCTCTAGAGAGAAACTTTGAACTCAATACTTTGGAGTGTTCCAAAAATGTTTCTTGGGAGGTACAAAGGCGTTTGTATCGCATGAATTGCCCTTTTGGTATCCCACGGATCAATGTCCTGGGGTGACTACTGTCTGCATGTAGGTATGAGTTCCTGGCATGTGGTTTGGTATATATGTCCGTCTGTATACCTGCAGATGGATCACCATGGATAGTCACATCAAGGTAATTTATGGTCTTAACGTTGGTTTCAAAAGTAAATTGTAAATTCAAATCATTAGAATTAATATTGTGAATGAAAGATTGAACGCTATTAAGATCACCATCCCATATAAAAATTAAGTCATCTATATAACGTCAATAATAAATAATATGTGAACGAAATAGATTAGTGCTACCATAAATGTGTTCCGATTCCCACAAACCCATGAAAAGATTAGCATATGAGGGTGCAAAAGAAGTCCCCATAGCTGTGCCCTGTTTCTGTAGAAAAAATTGTGAATCAAAAAGAAAGTAATTGTGTGTTAGTAAAAAAAGAATTGCATCATTAATAAACGTGATCTGTGCAATTGAAAGTGACGAAAGTTGAAGAAAGTGATAAATGGCCCTAAGGCCGTGTTGGTGTTCTATTATAGTGTACAGTGATGTGACGTCCATGGTGATCCATCTGTACCCCTCCTTCCAGACAATGTCCCTGAAAGATACCAATAATGCTGTGGTATCTTGTATGAATGATGGTAATGTTTTTACAATCGGTTGCAGAAATTTATCCACGTATTGTGAAAAACCATCTCCCAAAGATCCAATGCTAGATACAATAGGTCGCCCCGGGGGGTCCTCTAATGATTTATGGATCTTTGGGAGATGGTGAAACACAGGGACAATGGGAAACTCACACGCCAGGAATTGCCTTTCTTTGTTACTTAGGACGTACAATGTGTCACCTAATTCAAGTAGTTCATTGAGCTCACCGAGAAACATTTTTGTAGGATCTGTTTTTAATTTGACATAGAAATCATAGAGTTATTGAGTAATCTCAAAGCTTCATCTCTGTACTTATTAGATGATTGAACAACTATGGTGCCCCCCTTATCGGCATTTTTGATGGTAACGTCTTTGTTCTTTTTCAATTCCTCTAAATCCAATCTCTCCTGTGGAGTGAGATTATCAGGGATATGAAGCGTATTAGAAAACGTATAACCTTTAGCTAAGGTTTTTAAATCTCTGTCGACCAACCGTTCGAAGGTTGTCAGACAGGGTCCTTTAATGTTATTCGGAATAAAGGATGAACGTTTTCTAAGATTGGAATCGGTATGACCGAAAAAGGGGGGTTCCACAGCCGTCTCTGTACATCCCTCCTCATAGAGTGATTGCATATCAAATTCAAATGCAGTATCCCTAAAGGAAGAAACAGCCCCCCTCAGAGTCACCTCACTCACATCGTCAACTACACCAGAAGTTGTTGTATTGTCACATTTTCTAGCAAACAATTTTTTGAGTGCACATTTTCTTGTGTATTTTTGGAGATCTATTATGGTTGTAAAAAGATCAAATTTCTCATGTGGAGCATAGTTTAAGCCCTTGTTTAACAATAGTGTTTGTGACGGTGTGAGGGTGGTGTCTGAAATGTTGATTACATTATTTAATAAAGGAATTAGGAGTATTTCTTCCTCTTGCTGTCTGCTCCATGTGTTCTTTCTGCTCTTTTTACCCCTCCTGCACCTTTTGGTTTTTTGAGTTTTTTGATTGTGCAAACTCTGTGTCGGGGTGATTGGTTCTTATATGTTCCTCCCTAGAGTTAGACATGTAAGTCTTATCAAAGTAGCCACCCTCCTGTTCTCTGTTGGAATGTTTATCTTGTGTGAAGAAAGATACAGAGGGTCTATCAGTGTTATCAGAAGAATCGGTTTCAAAACTTTGTCTGCGTTCTAAATAAGGTGACTTCAAAATAGACCTAGTGTTTGACTTTTTGACATTAATTTCTTAGGGCCATTTATCACTTTCTTCAACTTTCGTCACTTTCAATTGCACAGATCACATTTATTAATGATGCAATTCTTTTTTTACTAACACACAATTACTTTCTTTTTGATTCACAATTTTTTCTACAGAAACAGGGCACAGCTATGGGGACTTCTTTTGCACCCTCATATGCTAATCTTTTCATGGGTTTGTGGGAATCGGAACACATTTATGGTAGCACTAATCTATTTCGTTCACATATTATTTATTATTGACGTTATATAGATGACTTAATTTTTATATGGGATGGTGATCTTAATAGTGTTCAATCTTTCATTCACAATATTAATTCTAATGATTTGAATTTACAATTTACTTTTGAAACCAACGTTAAGACCATAAATTACCTTGATGTGACTATCCATGGTGATCCATCTGCAGGTATACAGACGGACATATATACCAAACCACATGCCAGGAACTCATACCTACATGCAGACAGTAGTCACCCCAGGACATTGATCCGTGGGATACCAAAAGGGCAATTCATGCGATACAAACGCCTTTGTACCTCCCAAGAAACATTTTTGGAACACTCCAAAGTATTGAGTTCAAAGTTTCTCTCTAGAGGATACACTCAGGAGAATATAGACATGGCATTTCTGAATGCTGACTCAATGGACCGTGAAGAATTATTGACACACAATAAAGAAAGAGATAAACTTAAAAAAGCCAAGTTCACTGACGGTCCACTGTTTATTACAAAATACAGTAAACAGGCGTCGCAAATCAGACAAATTGTCTATAGACACTGGAATATACTGAAATTGGACCCTGACCTGGAAGCATATACCAGATCGGGTCCAAAATTTGCATTCAGAAAGGCCAATACACTAGCCACGTCCATCTCTAGAAGTATGTTTCAATCTAAAAAATCAAACATTAGGAATATACCAAAAGGTTTTTTCCCTTGTGGTTTCTGTAAGTACTGCAAATATGCATCTTCCACCAAAAGAATACGTACAGTATTACCCAACAGTAAATACAGGATCAATACCTTTATGAATTGTCAAACTACTCATGTTATATATGTGATTACTTGTGGTTGCAAATACAGATACGTAGGTAGAACTATCAGGTCATTATATGTCAGAATCTCTGAACATATCAGATTAATAAATAAACATGACCTTTTTCACCCGGTTGCTAAACACTTTGCACAATGCCCACTCGGGGGGTTAAATAATTTTTTGTTCTTTGGTGTAGAACATGTCTCTGTTCATGTAAGAGGAGGAGATAGGCTTAACCGCCTCAATAAAAAAGAAATGTCTTGGATTTTCTCATTGAATACTTTGCAACCTTTTGGTTTAAATGTTGAATGGGAATTGAAACATTTCCTTCATGATTGATTCATCCCATATCTCCCATTACTTTGTACCATTCTTTCCTCCCCCCTTTCCCTTTCCCTTCCTTCCTTCCCCCTTCCCTCCCTTCCCTCCCTCCCCCTTCCCTCTCCCCCCCCCTCCCCTCCCCCCCCTCCCCCCCTTTCCCTTCCCCCCCCCTTTTCCCTCCCCCCCTCCCCTACCTTCCCTTCCCCCCCCTTCCCCCCTCCTCCCCCCCTCCCTTTCCTTCCCCACCCCTCTCCCCCCCACACCACCCCTCCCCCCCCCCTTTCCCCACCCTCTCCCTTCTCCTCATCAATTCATGTATTTAGATGACACATTCAATAGATTGTATGCTTTATTCCATTGTTCAGGAACATAGATGCTTACAAATTAAAAAATTCAGAAATAACATTTCAATATTTGTGTAGATTATGCACTATGAATTGCTATATCCTTTTATTGATTTTGTTACCCTTTATATATATACATTGTTTCCGTCATCCAAACCCATGGGTATATCATAACATTATTGCAATATGTTTATTAACTCATTGCTTGATCCAGACATGAATTGTGCATATATATATGTTTTTAATATAACCTGAACACTTAGACATTGCCTTTCATATTTAGTTATAATATGAGGATTTATGGCAGAAGTAATGCTGCTCAGGTTATTATGATGATTTTTGTGTATGACTATGTTTTATGTAACGTCTATGACATGGGGAGTGTGCTAATGGACACCTGTTACTCGATTGTATTGGGAAATATGAACAGGTGTAGCAATTTGGTAACACCCTATAAGTAGATGGTTTTAACACAAGCGGATCACTCTTTTGACAAAGGCCCCACGGGCTGAAACGCGTCAAGAGGATCCGCTTGCACATTATGTGTGAATAAAGCTATTTTTTGAGTCACCCATCAGCCTTCTCCATTATTGCGGCTGTGGGACGTCTTCACCCCCCTCAGGAGGATTTGCTTTAAGCACACTACTAATCCGCCAGTAGATTTCATTAAGCTTCTTTTACACTTTATTTTACATAAATATTAATTTAGATTTGAAACTGATTTCTATTTGCAAACAACAGGGACAGCCATGGGAAGTAATGTTGCCCCAATCTAAGCCAACTTTATATGACGAATTTTGAGGATGAAAATATCTTTAATACACCTTATTCTGATAAAATGCTCTATAACTGTCGCTATATAGATTACTTATTGTTTATCTGGGAGGGAACTGAGGATGAGCTTATTGAGTTCTTTACACATCTGGAACACATACCAACACCGGTAAAATTCACTAAAACCTGGAGTAGGACCCAAATTTTGTACTTAGACATTTTAATCAGCTACGATGGTCATATACTTCACACAGATCTCTACTGGAAAGCTACAGATAGGAACTCAACATTACACGGTGCTAGTTTCCACCCAGATTCACTCAAACAGATGTTGCCTTTTTCTCAGACAATCAGAGCAATTAAAATTATTGATAGACCTGAGCAACTTGAGAGTACTCTGATAAACATTAAAAACAGATTCATATCTCATAGACACAAATGGGAAAAGGTTGAAAAGGCACTAGACAGAGTAAGTATAGTTGAGCAACAGCAGACTAAGGCCTCGGGCATGGTCAGCGCTTAGGCGCTGACCCGTGCTGAGGCGCGCTGCTGCTCGGCACTGAGCCCCTGCAGTCGCAATGAGAGCGGCTTTAGCAGGGGCTCACGCATGCTTCCGCACGCCTGCGGAAGCGTGTGTCCTACCAAATTTTTTGTTTCTGCGCTTGCCGGAGCGCAGGGCCGGTAGCGTGAGCGGTTCGCCCAATGATGGTGAACCAGCTCCGTGATGTCACAACCCGCCCCCAGACACGCCCACGGACGTCGTGCGCTCAAAGGCCAAGGAAAGCACCGCTTTCCCTGAGCCTCAGCGTGCCTCCGCACGGGCGAAGTGACCATGTCCGAGGCCTAAATCAGAAGTTATTACTTTTGTAAGTAAGTTTACTACAGCGAGCAAATTTATCAAGCAAACTATTAAGAGACATTTGAGAGTGCTGCAAACTGACTTCTCATTTGGGCCCATATGCAAAGAATATCCCAGATTTGCCTACCAGAGAGGAGAAAATCTGAAGGATATTCTTATACATGCGGATAAGAAAGAGCAATATTTGACACCTCATTTCTTGAGTGACCCCAGACCAGTGTGTTATAGGTGTTCTAACTGCTCGGTATGTAACAGCTTAACAACGGGTAATAAGTTCAGTCACCCTAGGACTAGTGCGAAATTTAAAATAAAACACAGAATTACCTGCACAAGCACATATGTTATATACATTATAAAATGCCTGTGCGGTCTTATCTATGTTGGGAAGACCAATAGAATGATGAAAAACAGGTTTATTGAACATAAAAGTAGAATAAACAATAAATCTGAGGACACCACACTGATTTCAAACTGTGTGGATTTTAAACATCTGATCTCATCTCTAAGGATAATGGGCATTGAGCAAGTTAAAAAAGTGACAGCAGGTCAAGATAGGGATACAGTACTGTTACAGAGAGAGACCTTCTGGACATACACACTTGATACAGTGCACCCCAGGGGTCTCAATGATTATATATCTTATAACTGTTTCTTATCCAGGAGATAATCGGTTGATAATATTAAACTGTTTCATATTAAGCATACTAATTTTATTGGTTTACAGAATAGGTGGCTGCTGCTGTTGTAGTTTGTAGTCTTTGCTATAAATTATGTGCCTTAAAGTGTTAGTAAGATCATTCAAACAAGAGACTGTTTTGCTTTATATTTTTATTTGATTTTAATTAATCACACATTAAGCACTAGGGTTCAAGGCATAGCACTTAGGGAACATGCTCTCTAAAGATTTGTCTCTTTCTCATATTAAGACCAGAGTGAGAAGGGACTGTTCAGGATGCTGTTTAAGAGGTTCCTCAGATAACATCAGTGACTACGAGTACCCACCACAAAGTACAGACACATGCGCAGTATGCCCCAACAGAGGATGTTCTACAGACGACGACGCGAGACAGGACTCAGGACCAGAGGATCGCGATGACATCACGGACGCTGGAGTACAGAAGCATTAATCCATGGAACGCATGGATTGACGGAGCATGCGCAGTAGAGAAGTCTCGTGAGACTCGGGATCCAATGGAGCCTATCGGGGCATGGGATGATGGAAAGCGGAAGTACCAGCCTGTGGAACGCACAGAGGGATGACGCATGCGCAGAGGAGATGTCTTCATAACATTGTGGGATTAAAAGGATACTGAGCAACCAATCGGATTCCAGATGACATCACTAATGCGGAAATATGGAAATTTTATCACAGAGGCAAGAGAGACTTTACTGATGAGAGCAATATGGGACAGCTGGTGGACAATCTTTCACATGGTTTTAATTGATTTTGGGGGTATATATCAGGTATTTCCTCACTTATAACATGCCTGTCACTTGATAAAGACCTTTATGGTCGAAACGTTTTGTGGCGCAATACATTTTTCTATTGAGCAAATCCGTTGTGCATTGGATCTCCCTTATCTACAGTCCCCTGAACTCAAGCAGCCAGCAGCCGTGGAGCAGCAGCTACAGGAAAAGACACAGTCAGCGATCCCTGCAGCCCCTGCCAGTCACACAGCTTTGGAGCTTCCAGATGAGCAGCAGTCTACAGCCATCAGGCAGGAGGATCAACCGGTCCACAAAGATTTGTTTTTGCATCCAGGGGTCCCAGGCAATTGGCAGGCGATCGGCCTGGGGGTCCCCTTCAACCAGGTAATTCCTAGGCAGACTGATAGGGTCTGGCCCAGGCACCGGTTAAAATGGACAGGGAGACTGGTGATGGTACATAAAGAGTATGCTCTTGTGACTGCAGTCACAGAGTGCCACAGTTGGGCAGTTGCCAAGGCAGAGGTGCAGTCGGCACTGATGCCCACCAAGTTTGGTTATGCTCCCCAGCTTTTGAAGCCCAACCCCCAGATGATCGCTCCCCAGCTTTTGGAGCCCACGCACATTGAGGACCTCAAAAGGACCAGGCAGGTAAGTCAGACCATGCCCGACCAGTGTCCCCATGTGTATAATGTTCCTCACTGTGACCTTTTTTCTGACTGTGTGACAGCCAGGGAACTACTGGAGCTCAGTGAGTGGTACCAGGTGATAGTGCAGGCAGATGCTGATTTGCCTGTGGACCACAGTAGGCTAGTTCAGAGCCAGCAAGAGGCCAGTTAGTGGTACCTTGGAAGTTTAAGGCAGGCTACGTGGAGCAAGGGGAGACAGCTCCCCATCTCCCAGCTCCCCTATGGGAGTGGAAGCAAGAGGCATTAGGGAGACTGAGGGTCCCTTCTATGGGTAAGCCACTCAGGACACAGTGTACTGATCGCCCGGTAGACCCCGGGGGTCAGCAGCCCCACCATCAGACTGAGTACAGTATCTTGATGGATAGGGAAAGGATAGGGAGGGAGGTCAGGGACATGCAAGGGTACTATAGGGATGTAGTGACCCACTACAGTGTTCTAACTGACCCCCTGAGTGAGGTGACTGACCAGAGGGCATTAGTGCTGGCATCCTGGTTCCCAGAATGTGGAACAGCATTTCAAGATCTGCAGCGGACCCTTGCCCTGTTGAGCTTGGACTATGGAGGAGGCAAGGGGTCCAACCATGCTGGAGGACTTAACCAGCCAGAGAGAATGCAACCTGCAACATCAATTTTTTCAGGCTCAGCAAGCCATCTGATGATGGTGACTGTCCTGGCGCCTTCAAAATTGAGGGGGGAGGTGTGACGGGAGGGCATTAATAAACGGGAGGGCTTTCATTAATAAAGGTGGAGACCGCTGGCTGCCCCTGAACCCATATGGCAAGGGATGAGGGTGTCAGCTCTTTGGTCTAATATTGTACCTAACTGTGTTGCCCTGTAACTTTGTTGCCCTTTTATACTGTCCCCCCATAGGGTTATAAGCTAGGAACTGTGTGTGTGGGGTTAACTGTGTAAGCCCAGTGGGCTAGTTAATGCAGTCTCTGTGTATTCCCTTTGACTCATGGTCCCGTAGCTGCCCGTGGAAGCTTATACGTTGATTGCCTTGTATGGGTGGCCTCTTATGAGAAATAACTGCAGGGCAGAGATTTCTGGAACATGAGAGAAAAGGGGGGATAGTTTAACCTATATCACCTGCCTGCAAGGTATTATCGGTGGTGTCTTAGAGAAGGTTTTCAAACCCCCACATGATAGGTGCGAATGGTGGAGTGCATCAGGAACTCAAATTTTTTCTTAGATATAAGTTTCTGTTCTAGGCCTTCATTGAGTATGTCAGTTAATTGTTTGAGATAGCCAATGGAAGGATTTTTTGGTAAAATAGAGTAACATTTCCTATCAGATAGTAAACATTGGCATTCTTGTACATAGTCATCTTGGTTTAGGATAACCACATTGCCACCTTTATCAGATGGTTTTATTACAATGGTTTTATCCTGTTCTAGATCTCTAAGGGCTAGTCTTTCTGGGTAGGTCAAATTCTGTTGTCTCTTGACAATAGGTACTGCACCGACACACTTTATTCGAGCAAATACCCAGTATGTACCTGGCAGATACCTGGAATGCGCCACTCCTCACCTCTGACAAGCCCCGTTGCCTTTGCCTTCCCAGCCTGGGTTCATGCCTGGCTGATGGGCGGCTGATCTGTTAAATGATAATGATTAGGATTTAATAGGCTGCAATGCTTCGCGTGTCTACCAGATGGCATAAATTCATGTATTGTAATGCAGTAAATATATATATACTGTGCAGTATTGCAGCCAGCGGGAATAAAATGCTTCAATCCCTGCTTGGAAAATAACTCAATGCACTCGGGCAGAAAACAGTCACAAACCTCAATACACCCGGGTATACCCGAATTCGTGGGACTAGCCAAGCTCGAATAAAGTGTGTCGCCAGTGTAGATCTTGTAGATCTTTAGTAACAAGTTTTTTAAAGACATCTACATTAGTGCTACAATCATAGGGCGGTACAAAAGTCGATTTCTTTCTTAAATCTGTAAAAGGACCTTCCCCTGGAGGTTTGAGGCTTTCCTCTTCGAGTTGTTCTAAGATATCAATGGTATCAAGTTGTTGAGTATTGAGTAGTTCCATAGGGGTATTGGCATTTTGCCATTGTCTACATTTTTTTTTAAATTTATGTAATGTCAACTTTCTACAGAAAAGATTAAGGTCTTTGATACATTCAAATGTTCTAATTGGCTTGTTGGACAGAAAGACAAACCCTTAGATAACATACTGCACCGACACACTTTATTCGAGCAAATACCCGGTATGTACCTGGCAGATACCTGGAATGCGCCGCTCCTCACCTCTGACAAGCCCCGTTGCATTTGCCTTCCCAGCCTGGGTTCATGCCTGGCTGATGGGCGGCTGATCTGTTAAATGATAATGATTAGGATTTAATAGGCTGCAATGCTTCGCGTGTCTACCAAATGGCATAAATTCATGAATTGTAATGCAGTATATATATATGTAGTGTGCAGTATTGCAGCCAACGGGAATAAAATGCTTCAATCCCTGCCGGAAAATAACTCAATGCACTCGGGCAGAAAACAGTCACAAACCTCAATACACCCGGGTATACCCGAATTCGTGGGACTAGCCGAGCTCGAATAAAGTGTGTCGCCAGTGTACTGATGTGATTTAGATTTAGAGTCTTAGAGGATAGGTTTATCACCTGCGTCGTCTCCGTCTGGTCCTCTTTGGTGGTTCCCTGTAAGCCCATATTTGTCGATCCCTTAGGTAATCTTCCCTTCCCCCTCCTCGTCCTCCTCTTAAGACTGGAGTGGGAAAGAGACCGGTATTCTCTAAAAGAGATCCTGATCTCTGAGGGAGGGGAAAAAGGGCTTCAGTTCCTAGATTAGGTGCGTCTTGTATGTGTGTACCAACATCTACAGTAACTCTAGGTCACTATCTGAGGCCTCCCACTCAGTGGATGATTCCTGTGTCTTAGAATAGGTGTTATTGGGTCGTTATTTGGTTTTGAAACGGAAATTGTTTCCACTATTAAAATCATCAAAATCACGTATGTATTTCTTGTGTTTCCTTTCTTTGATATCTTTAGTGAGTTTATCTACATTTGTTTTAGTTTACTCTCCAAGGAGTCAAAATTAGGATCGGTTTGCCATTTGCTTATATCTAATAGAAGGGTTTTAATCTCAGCCTTTACCACTTCCAGTTTCTTGGTTTCATATTCAACTAACAATTGCATTAACTGTGAGGAGCAATTCAGTAGAATTTTTTCCCAGTTCGTGATATAGGCTGTATCAGTAATCTGGTGTGAGGGAGGGAGCCTTACCCGTAGTCCTCTTGGAACCAAGTCAGTTTTCAAATAATTTTCAAGGCTCACTACCTCCCACCAAATGTTGGCTCTTGAGCTATATGCTCTGTCCAAGTCTCTAAAATATCCATTGATATCTACTGAAGGTATATCCTCAGTGGGTTTAGATGTAGCAGAGAAAATTTCTTTAGCCTCATCCAACCAATTATCTACTGTAAATCGTGTCCATTAGTAAGGAAACTAGTCTTGACGCTATCATATATAGAGAAATATATAACAAGGATCAGGAGTATTCAATTTTAACTCAGTAGAGTTGGGTGCTGGTCTCATAATTATAGAACAATAGCTGTTCAAAAACCTCTATTAAACTATAAAGGGGATGAGACCACTCATCCCTTTAGTATGTATAGTATACCACTGAGTATAAGCAGGTGCTTATAAGGGACAAGAAAATATATTATTAACAGTTGTTATCCAAAGATGATCAAAAGAATCCCCTCTAATATAGCACTCGATTCTGGATAGAAATGTGTGGATAACAATGATCCTACAGATAATTACTGTTGGGTCTATTGACCCTTAGGGAACCGAAAAGATCAAAAAATAAAAAAGTTTTATTAGTTCAAATACTCGTTAAAAACACACATATAAATTCATTCAAACATTAAAAAAAACATATTGAAGTGGCTCTAAACAGACAGCTTTCACTGGGAAGTATACCTATATATATTGGAATCAGGAACCTGCTGTCTGTAAACATCAATACCAGTTTAAAACGCAATGTTTAACTGTAACAGTGGTACAATCCTGGCAAAATGAAAAGGTTTTTACTTTATAGAGTGTTAAGTATTCAAATATACTCGTCCAAAGAGCTATTGCTCACTACTAGGTATGTAAATTGTAGCATAGTAAGTTATTTCTACAGTAATTTGTTACAGGTCAACATTTGCCTATATGTATACTTTGCAAGAAACACCTAGATCTCAATGCTCCTTCAATCGGTATTAATGTACCAGAAGTGGAGACAAGCAAAAACCAAGACAAAAACAGAGGAGTTTGAATCACAGCTTGATCACGGCAGATCAGAATCAGCACGGAAACGCCGTAATAGATAAAAGCCTGACTCTTTCGGTGCACAGGATTGCGAGATGTTGCCACTTCTGATGACGTCAGCTAGTGACGTGTATTCCCGACGATCGTTTCGCGTGTCAACCACGCTTCTTCAGGGGGGGAGGAGTCTATTCCCTGATCTAAACGGTGAGTATTTATATCATCTTCAATAGGAAAAGTCCCACCTCTTATGACGTACGTGGGCGGGATCTATGTCCGTGATCCGACGGATACATAGTGACTGATTTAACTCCGAAAAACGTTAGGATTAATATGAATGCGTCTGAGGTGTTGGTTAGATTAAATAACATAGCCATATATTCTTGACCTTATGATTGTCCTGATTACTGGTTAGGTGAAGTACGATATAGTAGGTAAGTATAATTGAATATGTTAATTTGTAACTTTCCCCTTAATAAATAAATAAATGTATACAGGTAAAGGCTGGAGTGTGTCTTATTGTGTACAACAATTCTTTATAAGTGGAACAAAAAATAAGTATTGAGTCCTATATAGGTATATAGAATGTGAATTAGTAACTATTAGGGTAAGTGGTCACCAAGCCTAGATTGATACCGGGACTTATATAAAGATATATATACACCTAAAGATAATATTAAGGCATAATTAATGGGTTATCCTATGTGTCCAAAATTAATAGGAAGTGCTTAGTGAATAAGTGAATGTGAACTAAATATAGATAGGTAAGAAAAATAGGGTGCTCAAACCCAGGATGATTCCATCCAGTTCAATGGACAATAAATCATTAACCCTGGAGATACCAGTGGGAGTGGGTAGGCAAATATAGACTTGTAAGTAATAAATGACAGCCATCAAAACTTAACCATAAGAGTCTAATACCAATAAAAACCCACTCACGTCATCTCCAGGGGTGATAAACATGCGTGCCAGCCACGAGGGATCCGGAATCCAGGTACAGCCAGAAGAAAAAACGAATGGCGCACAGCCAGGGAGCCAGGTGTGGAGTAAAAACGCTGTTCTTTATTGGTACATGCAAAGGGACAAGTATACCCCCTTGGGGGACAAAGACAGGAACCTCCTACGCGTTTCGGACCTACGGGTCCTTTATCAAGGAGTATGGGATGGGCTGGGATAAGGCACCTTAAATACCTAGATTATAATAGGTAAATTGAGAAAATCTGTGCAAAATTACACCGCAAGCCCAGTGCGCATGCGCGTGACGTCACTCGTGGCGCCGCACCAATGACCCAATGGATTGTGGGTATGGACCGCCCCCAGTCGCTGTCCGCGCATGCTCAGACTGAAGCTTGAGGCTATAGAAGAGAGCGATGTGATGCATCCAAATTGGTTAGAAATCCTCCACAATATGTGTGAATAATACTGGATGACAGCAAAGAGTCCATGAAGAATATGGCAAATTATCAGGTGTGGTCTAAGTGTCTAAGTGGGGTCTGTTTAACCTCCACAGCTGAGTCACCATATACACCCACCCTAGTAACCAATTTATAATGAGCAGAGGCACTGGTAAACATATATATGCAGGGGCACTGCGGCCCTTACCTTAGTGCTTGCAGGACTCCTATACATCCAGGGCGTGCTGATCATCCAGGAAGGTATACAGCAAGTAGAGAGATGTTGATGTAAAGCACAGCCACGAATTCCAAATCAGCATGGGACCGGAACAAATGATACAGGTGAACACTCCAATCTTGCAACAGGTCAGGTTTATTGCATGGTGGTGCAGCAATGGTAAAGTGCCTTGTGCATGAAACGCGTAGGTACGTTTGTGTAGTCCTATTTTTGCTGCACCACCATGCAATAAACCTGACCTGTTGCAAGATTGGAGTGTTCACCTGTATCATTTGTTCCGGTCCCATGCTGATTTGGAATTCGTGGCTGTGCTTTACATCAACATCTCTCTACTTGAAGCTTGAGGCTAAACATGGCTCATCTAGTCTCTGTCTCTGCTCCTGCCCATAGTGACGTCACCGCGGGTGTCCGATAGGCTGATACGCATTGCTGCATCACCAATGAAAGTGCTGAGCAGCCGATGCAGCACCAAATAAGCAGAGTCCCCTGCGCTCACACCAAGGGCCATCACAGTACACAGGGAACTAGAACTAACAAAACAAAATTCTCAATGACAGCACACAACAAGAGCAGACTAATATAGAGACAGATTCTTACATATTCTTGTTGTGAATGGAGAACCTTATCCATGCCGATCCCACATATAAAAAGACATACAATGTGACACATGTAAACACCCTATACAAAACCATATCCACATTATGTGTTATGCATTGTGAAACATTTCTCTTAAAATATACGTACAGAAAAAATATTAAAAAAAAAATATACAATTAACAAGACCTTTTCTAATATGTCTTCTATTCGATATCCCCAAGGTTGAGGAAGAACAACTGTATGATACCCTTGTAAAAAATCACTTTTACATTTTTAACCTCTCGTTTGCTGATCAATAATCTTTTCTCAACATAGTTAATATAGCTTGAGAGAATTATATTTCTAGCTAATGGCAACTCTGGATAATTACATTTATATTTAATAACAACTGGCGCATGGTTTGTAAATCATGAAGGGCTTCCAATAGTTTTTTAGAGTAGGATGCAAACTTGGTCATAGCAATAGCTCCATAGAATATCTCATACAGAGAAAACAGTAGTATACTAGGATAATGATGATGTGGTTTTCTATCATTACTACTAGAATATTGTAATTTAATTTATCAATCATTTATGCAAAAAATGGCACAGGTTCCATTCTACATTTAAACCGCAGGGAGTTCTGGTCTGAAGCATGAATATCCAGTAAGCCTCCCTGCGGTCCAGGAGGTTGAGTAAATCACCTCCTCTTTCTTTGGAAAAGATTTTCTCAATTCCCTGGACTTTTAGCCCATTGATGTTACCTTTGGGACATTGTGTAAAATGCTTAGAGACTGGGTGGGATGTATCCCCTTTCTTAATTAATCTGATGTGTTCGAGTATTCTGTTTTTTAGGGGTCTGATGGTCCTCCCTACGTAATTAATTCCACATCCGCATGTCAGTAAGTAAATCACATATTGGGTGTCACAATTTATGAACGACTTAATTGGAAAATCCTGATTTGATCTACAACCCCTAAAATGTTGTGATGGAGTCATAAACTGGCAAATCTTACATCCTCCACATCTGTATGATCCCTTTGTTACAAATTTTCTAATAGATGAAGGGGAGGACGCCACGTAGCTAGGTGACACATAAGTAGCAATGGTTTTTGCCTTGCGATAAACAAAACGAGGGCCCTTTTTCACACAGTCTTTTAGGCTCCCATTCATTTGGAGGATGTTCCAATGTTTACGGATAATATTCTGAACTTAATTACTGCATCTATTATATTGCGTAATCATAAGTGGAACATCCTCTTTCATGAAATTGGTGCCTCTATTGTTATTGTTCTTGCTAAATGTAACTGAATCCTTGGTTGGATCCCCCTGTCTGTTTTTTAATAGATCCTCCCTATTAGTCAATGCAACTTCTTGACGAATATTAATCAGACGCTCCCAATTGTAGCCTCTCTGATGGAAGCGATGGCATAATTCCTCAGACTGATGAGAAAAAGCCTCCTCTGTGGAGCAATTCCTCCTCAGTCTGAGGAACTGGCCCTTGGGGATACCTCTAATGACGGCAGGTGGGTGACAGCTGTCAGCTCTTAATAGAATATTTCTTGCATTAGGTTTTCTGAATGTCTCCGTTTGTATTTGGCCTTTAATGTCAATAAACAGTCGGAGGTCCAGATAGTCAATGTGTTGTGTGTTATAATTGTAAGTGAAGGCTAAATTTAAATTATTTGTATTAATATAGTGAAAAAAATTGTGCAAAGTGTCTAAACCCCCATCCCAAATCATAATCAGGTCATCAATAAACCTTCTGTAAAATGTGATGTGTTTACGAAAAGGATTAGTGCTCGAAAAAATAAACAGTGATTCCCACCACCCCATAAAAAGATTCGCATACACCGGTGCAAAGCTCGTGCCCATTGCCGTACCCCTCTGTTGTAAATAAAATATGTGGTCAAATAAAAAATAATTGTGTGTCAATAAGAACTTTATGGCATCCAAAATAAATGCTGTATGAAAATGATTACTATCTGGACCCCCGATAAAGTGATCAACAGCTGCCACCCCCTGGTCATGTCTTATCACTGAGTAGAGGGACGTAACGTCCATGGTTACCCAGATAGATTGTGGGCTCCATTTTACATTTTTTAATTTTCTGATGAGGTCCCCTGAATCCAGCAGGAATGAGGGTAGATCTTTAACAAAAGGTTGCAAATATTGATCAATATATTTTGATAATCCATCTCCCAAAGATCCAATAGACGAAATGATTGGTCTCCCCGGAGGGTCGACCAATGTCTTATGGACCTTTGGGAGATGGTAAAAGACTGGTATTATTGGGTTTGGGTTCCACAAAAATGCACTTTCAGCTTTATTTAGTACTTGTGTAATTACCCCCAACTCTAACAATTCTTTATACGACTTCAAAAACCTCGCTGTGGGGTCATCTGGTAGTGCAGAGTAGGTGGTGGCATCCCCAAGTTGCCGATAAGCCTCCTTGAGGTAGCCAGCCCTACTCTGCACTACCACGGCTCCTCCCTTGTCAGCATTCTTTATGACAATTTTAGAGTTCTTTTGCAAAGACAACAAAGCCTGCTTCTCCTTAAAATTCAGATTATGCTTACCTACATTAGTTAGGGAATAACCCTCTGCCATGATGCGCAAATCCCTAATGACCAAATTCTCGAACGTAGTCAAGAACGGGCCCTCATACAGATGTGGAGGATGTAAGATTTGCCAGTTTATGACTCCATCACAACATTTTAGGGGTTGTAGATCAAATCAGGATTTTCCGATTAAGTCGTTCATAAATTGTGACACCCAATATGTGATCTACTTACTGACATGCGGATGTGGAATTAATTACGTAGGGAGGACCATCAGACCCCTAAAAAACAGAATACTCGAACACATCAGATTAATTAAGAAAGGGGATACATCCCACCCAGTCTCTAAGCATTTTACACAATGTCCCAAAGGTAACATCAATGGGCTAAAAGTCCAGGGAATTGAGAAAATCTTTTCCAAAGAAAGAGGAGGTGATTTACTCAACCTCCTGGACCGCAGGGAGGCTTACTGGATATTCATGCTTCAGACCAGAACTCCCTGCGGTTTAAATGTAGAATGGAACCTGTGCCATTTTTTGCATAAATGATTGATAAATTAAATTACAATATTCTAGTAGTAATGATAGAAAACCACATCATCATTATCCTAGTATACTACTGGATTATCAAAATATATTGATCAATATTTGCAACCTTTTGTTAAAGCTCTACCCTCATTCCTGCTGGATTCAGGGGACCTCATCAGAAAATTATAAAATGTAAAATGGAGCCCACAATCTATCTGGGTAACCATGGACGTTACGTCCCTCTACTCAGTGATAAGACATGACCAGGGGGTGGCAGCTGTTGATCACTTTATCGGGGGTCCAGATAGTAATCATTTTCATACAGCATTTATTTTGGATGCCATAAAGTTCTTATTGACACACAATTATTTTTTATTTGATCACATATTTTACTTACAACAGAGGGGTACGGCAATGGGCACGAGCTTTGCACCGGTGTATGCGAATCTGTTTATGGGGTGGTGGGAATCACTGTTTATTTTTTCGAGCACTAATCCTTTTCGTAAACACATCACATTTTACAGAAGGTTTATTGATGACCTGATTATGATTTGGGATGGGGGTTTAGACACTTTGCACAATTTTTTTCACTATAGTAATACAAATAATTTAAATTTAGCCTTCACTTACAATTATAACACACAACACATTGACTATCTGGACCTCCGACTGTTTATTGACATTAAAGGCCAAATACAAACGGAGACATTCAGAAAAGCTAATGCAAGAAATATGCTATTAAGAGCTGACAGCTGTCACCCACCTGCCGTCATTAGAGGTATCCCCAAGGGCCAGTTCCTCAGACTGAGGAGGAATTGCTCCACAGAGGAGGCTTTTTCTCGTCAGTCTGAGGAATTATGCCATCGCTTCCATCAGAGAGGCTACAATTTGGAGCGTCTGATTAATATTCGTCAAGAAGTTGCATTGACTAATAGGGAGGATCTATTAAAAAACAGACAGGGGGATCCAACCAAGGATTCAGTTACATTTAGCAAGAACAATAACAATAGAGGCACCAATTTCATGAAAGAGGATGTTCCACTTATGATTACGCAATATAATAGATGCAGTAATCAAGTTCAGAATATTATCCGTAAACATTGGAACATCCTCCAAATGGATGGGAGCCTAAAAGACTGTGTGAAAAAGGGCCCTCGTTTTGTTTATCGTAAGGCAAAAACCATTGCTACTTATGTGTCTCCTAGCTACATGGCGTCCTCCCCTTCATCTATTAGAAAATTTGTAACAAAGGGATCATACAGATGTGGAGGATGTAAGATTTGCCAGTTTATGACTCCATCACAACATTTTAGGGGTTGTAGATCAAATCAGGATTTTCCGATTAAGTCGTTCATAAATTGTGACACCCAATATGTGATCTACTTACTGATATGCGGATGTGGAATTAATTACGTAGGGAGGACCATCAGACCCCTAAAAAACAGAATACTCGAACACATCAGATTAATTAAGAAAGGGGATACATCCCACCCAGTCTCTAAGCATTTTACACAATGTCCCAAAGGTAACATCAATGGGCTAAAAGTCCAGGGAATTGAGAAAATCTTTTCCAAAGAAAGAGGAGGTGATTTACTCAACCTCCTGGACCGCAGGGAGGCTTACTGGATATTCATGCTTCAGACCAGAACTCCCTGCGGTTTAAATGTAGAATGGAACCTGTGCCATTTTTTGCATAAATGATTGATAAATTAAATTACAATATTCTAGTAGTAATGATAGAAAACCACATCATCATTATCCTAGTATACTACTGTTTTCTCTGTATGAGATATTCTATGGAGCTATTGCTATGACCAAGTTTGCATCCTACTCTAAAAAACTATTGGAAGCCCTTCATGATTTACAAACCATGCGCCAGTTGTTATTAAATATAAATGTAATTATCCAGAGTTGCCATTAGCTAGAAATATAATTCTCTCAAGCTATATTAACTATGTTGAGAAAAGATTATTGATCAGCAAACGAGAGGTTAAAAATGTAAAAGTGATTTTTTACAAGGGTATCATACAGTTGTTCTTTCTCAACCTTGGGGATATCGAATAGAAGACATATTAGAAAAGGTCTTGTTAATTGTATATTTTGTTTTTAATATTTTTTCTGTACGTATATTTTAAGAGAAATGTTTCACAATGCATAACACATAATGTGGATATGGTTTTGTATAGGGTGTTTACATGTGTCACATTGTATGTCTTTTTATATGTGGGATCGGCATGGATAAGGTTCTCCATTCACAACAAGAATATGTAAGAATCTGTCTCTATATTAGTCTGCTCTTGTTGTGTGCTGTCATTAAGAATTTTGTTTTGTTAGTTCTAGTTCCCTGTGTACTGTGATGGCCCTTGGTGTGAGCGCAGGGGACTCTGCTTGATTGGTGCCACATCGGCTGCTCAGCACTTTCATTGGTGATGCAGCGATGCGTATCAGCCTATCGGACACCCGTGGTGACGTCACTATGGGCAGGAGCAGAGACAGAGACTAGATGAGCCATGTTTAGCCTCAAGCTTCAGTCTGAGCATGCGCGGACAGTGACTGGGGGCGGTCCATACCCACAATCCATAGGGTCATTGGTGCGGCGCCACGAGTGACGCCACGCACATGCGCACTGGGCTTGCGGTGTAATTTTGCACAGATTTTCTCAATTTACCTATTATAATCTAGGTATTTAAGGTGCCTTATCCCAGCCCATCCCATACTCCTTGATAAAGGACCCGTAGGTCCGAAACGCGTAGGAGGTTCCTGTCTTTGTCCCCCAAGGGGGTATACTTGTCTCTTTGCATGCACCAATAAAGAACAGCGTTTTTACTCTACACCTGGCTCCCTGGCTGTGCGCCATTCGTTTTTTCTTCTGGCTGAACTAAATATAGAACTAATAATGTAAATAGTGTAGGAATGATAAATCTATTAAGGAGATCTGCGCCTACTGGTCAATACAGATCAATAGTGATTTATAGCTATATACCTGGATCTCCGTGCTAATATAAGTGATCATGAATCCAAATTAGAGTTTTGATTAGGTGTCAAAATATGTTATGAAGGAGTAATAAAACTATTTAGAAGATCTGCCTCTAGAGATCAAAACAGATCAAAAGGAAAATTAACACTATATACCTGGATCTCCAATATAGATGTCCACATGAGTGACCAGCTGTAAATAATATATGGAGAAGAGGGGAAAGAAACATATTCATCAGATGAATATCCTCTCATAATAAATGGATTTACAGAAAGGAGGAGTAGATAAATCCTTCTTTGAGTCCCAGGGGTAGTGGGTTTGTAGTTGGTATATCCAACGACATTCTTTTTGTAGAAGTCTCTTATCCCAATCACCCCCTCTGGGATCTCTAGGGATGTGTTCGATACCACAGAAATGCATGACCCTGGGATCTCCTTTGTGGTATTGAATGATGTGTCTTGCCACAGGAGTATCTGTGGCATTTCGTACATTTCCGATATGTTTCAGGACTCTCGTTTTTAATTGTCTATGAGTCTTGCCTATATACATCAGGCCACAATCACAAGTCATCAAATAGATGGTACCACATGTCAAACAATTAATAAAATCTTTAATTCTGAAAGTGGCTGTGTTGGCTGAGTTAGATAACTATTTTGTAGTAGGCATGAAGTTACAGGCTTTGCATCTTCCACATGAATAAGATCCTTATGGTTTGTTGCCTAGCCATGTTCTCTGTGGAATTGGGTGGAAGTGACTGTGCACTAATCTATCCTTGATGTTGGGGTTACGTCTACAGCTAGTGGTAGGTGTATCCTTCAGGATTTTACACAGGTCTGTGTCTTCTAATAAAACATGCCATGTTTCTGAAGGATATTCCTTATATCCTGCCACTGGTTGTTATAGGTGAAAATGAACCTAACAGTTTCGTCATTAGATTCCCTGATTTTATTCACCAAAAGACTAGATCTAGGTGATGACAATGCCCTATAGTATGCCTTTTTGATAAGTTTGTTACTATAGCCTCTCAACTTGAATCTTTGTAACATATCCTTAGATTGTTGAACAAATTCAGACGTGGAGGAGCAGTTCCAGCGCAACCTTAAAAATTGTCCAATCGGTATGTTGTTAGTTATGTGTTTTGGATGGTGACTGCTTGCCATCAGCAGTGTATTGGTGGCTGTCAGTTTTCTGTAGATACTGGTTTCGACATTACCTTCCACTGATTTGGAAATACAGATGTCCAAAAATTCGATTTTTTGTTTATCCATTTAGATCGTCAATTTCAAATTGTGTGAGTTATGATTCAGATTAGTAATGAACTCTAGAAGCAACTCTTCAGTGCCTTTCCAGATCAGTAATATGTCGTCAATATATCTGACCCATAATTCTATTGATTCTGTATATTTTTCTTGGGTTTCTATGAAGACCACCGTTTCCTCCCACCAGCCTAGATATAAATTGGTGTAGGTGGGAGCACAGGTGGTCCCCATAGTAGGACCCTGTATGTGGTGATACAGAGTATTGTGAAAGAAAAAGAAATTATGGGTCAAGACATAATCCAGTATGTTAAGAACTAATTCATTGTGAGGTACGCAGTCGGTGCTCCTTGCTCTCAAAAAATGTGCTACTGCATCAATTCCATATTTATGTGCAATGCTGGAGTATAACCCCTCCACATCCAGACCAACCAGAAAAGTATCAAGATCCAAAGTGACACCTTCAATTTAGCGTAGGACATCTGTAGTGTCCCTAACATATGATGGCAATATTTCCACAAATGGATGTAGAAAACGGTCTAGGTAGACACTGACATTGGAGGTCAAATTCCCAATGCTGGAGACAATGGGTCTACCTGGTGGTAGTCTCGTTTTCTTGTGAATTTTAGGTAAATAATTAAAAGTTGCCACTTTGGGATTCCTGATCATCATGAACTCAAATTCTTTCTTAGATATAAGTTTCTGTTCTAGGCCTTCATTGAGTATGTCAGTTAATTGTTTGAGATAGCCTATGGAAGGATTAGTTGGTAAAATAGAGTAACATTTCCTATCAGATAGTAAACGTTGGCATTCTTGTACATAGTCATCATGGTTTAGGATAACCACATTGCCACCTTTATCAGATGGTTTTATTACAATGGTTTTATCCTGTTCTAGATCTCTAAGGGCTAGTCTTTCTGGGTAGGTCAAATTCTGTTGTCTCTTGACAATAGGTAGATCTTGTAGATCTTTAGTAACAAGTTTGTTAAAGACATCTACATTAGTGCTACAATTATAGGGCGGTACAAAAGTCGATTTCTTTCTTAAATCTGTAAAACGACCTTCCCCTGGAGGTCTGATGCTTTCCTCTTCGAGTTGTTCTAAGATATCAATGGTATCAAGTTGTTGAGTATTGAGTAGTTCCATAGGGGTATTGGCATTTTGCCATTGTCTACGTTTTTTTTTTAATTTATGTAATGTCAACTTTTTACAGAAAAGATTAAGGTCTTTGATACTGCACCGACACACTTTATTCGAGCAAATACGCAGTATGTACCTGGCAGATACCTGGAATGCGCCGCACCTCACCTCTGACAAGCCCCGTTGCGTTTGCCTTCCCAGCCTGGGTTCATGCCTGGCTGACGGGCGGCTGATCTGTTAAATGATAATGATTAGGATTTAATAGGCTGCAATGCTTCGCGTGTCTACCAGATGGCATAAATTCATGAATTGTAATGCATGCTGTTATATATATACTGTGCAGTATTGCAGCCAGCGGGAATAAAATGCTTCAATCCCTGCCTGGAAAATACCTCAATGCACTCGGGCAGAAAACAGTCACAAACCTCAATACACCCGGGTATACCCGAATTCGTGGGACTAGCCGAGCTCGAATAAAGTGTGTCGCCAGTGTACATTCAAAATGATCTAATGGGCTTTTTGGACAGAAAGACAAACCCTTAGATAACATACTGATGTGATTTGACGAAGAAGTGACGGTCTGTGCTTGTTAGCTGGTCCCCCGCTGGTACAGAGACATTCCAGTCTCTGGGCAGATGCAGCCTGGTCTGCACAGGTGCCCCTTCACTGTGGTCTTGATTCACCAGGCACTGGGTGTGGGGCAGAGGGTAGCAAAGGAGAATGCCCGGCGGCCACGTTGGGGCACTGCTCTGCAGAACCGGGACTTCACAATCCAACGTGGCCAGAACAGTGTACTGGACAATGCCGGAGGACAATTTTGCCTGGACAACCCCTCAGGACTTATGTGCATCAAGGATGCCAGTAGTGTCCCAGTGCCAGGGTCGGGCAGCTGGGTCACAAGGCACCCATTGAGCAGGGAAGGTTTGATGGGTGCCATGCGAGTAATAAAGGGGTCATCCCCATTAGCACCCCCTTCCACTGTCTGGGAAGTGAGGGATTAACCAGAAATGTACTTATAATACATATGTTTCCCTGCTTCAAAACCAAAAGGTATGTCCCTTGGTTATCCTATTCCCACATTTAGAGGGAATTCATGTATTTTTATTACCCTGCCTCAGGGCAAACTGTGTTCTATTTGATAGAAATGTATATGGGAAAACTAATGTGGGTCACCCCAGGTCTGAAATCTCAGCAGTGCCTCCAAAATGTAACAAGGTTATCCCCCCCCCCTCCTTATCTAACTGAGGTGGTGGAATGCGCTGACTATGGTTGATTCCTCTACCTGCTGGCTTCCAGGTGGCCTGCGCCCCCGCCTTTGGGAGACTGGGATGTAATATAAAACAACTCTGACAGCGCCTCCACCCAGATGAGGTCCGCACTATATAGTGGGCTAGCCCCAACCGGGAACACCTTAATAGTAAAATACACACAGTGTCTGTATATAAATAGCTTTACTGAAAAAGGTAACTTACTCTCTAAACTTAACTTGCAACATAACAACAACATAACACATATTCATGTAACCCACACCCACACTAAGTAGAAGTAACCCGCACCAGTGTCCCAGTGTACCGGTCCCAACCCATGTGTATGGCAGCGCTGCCCCGTGAAGCGTTGGTGCACTTGTGGGTACCCGCCTGGTACGCGTCCTGTACCGGGTGATGGATCTTCGCAAAGGATCTCATCGAGTTCCGGATCTGCGTCCACAGGGTCCTCTTTCCTACACAGATATCTCTCCGGCACGAGTCTTAGGCCTAATGCTGCGTTTGATCCCAAACGCAGGTTTCGGTGACTTTCACACACACAGCTCTATTTCTAAACTGTAATAATACTAAAGGGAAAACGCCCTCAGCACTATAGGAATTCCCTGGCCACAAACTAAGGGAAGGGAAACTAATTGGGGCCTGCAAGGGTAGTCTTGCCTAGCCACCAGATCACAGCTCTATGGGTACAACCTGCTCTTTCCTTGTCCTGGCTAGAACTCTCTCTCAACTGCCTCCTGCTTAACTGTCAGCATGAGTTTCCCTTACACAAATGTAGCAGCCTGATTGGCTGCTTGTGTTCCATCTCCTTGCAGCCCCCCTCTCTCCTCACTCTTTACTGCAATGCGTGAACTCCCTGCTCTGAGATCCGCAAGATGGCCGCTGCTACCCAGCCACCGAGACTTCCCGCTCCTGTGCTCTGCTGCGCACCTCTGCAATGCCTCTGCACCAACTCGAGGGGTAAGTGGGGTGTCGCGGGGAAACAAGGAAGCCTGCAAGGGGGGGTCACGGAGAAACAGGGAAGCCTGTGAGTGGGGGGGTCGCGGGGGAACATGGAAGCCTGCGAGGGTGGGTCATGGGGGAGATCCCCTAGCCCTGGCTACATCTGATAGTAATTGCGTGAAATTGAAGGGGTGTGCACCTATGTATTCACAGAAGCTCTTTATAGATATAATAAGCTCAGTATGCTTCACTGCACAATTATAAGGATATCCCCTTGTCATGGTAGCTAGTAACAGGGTATAATATACACCAACATCTCTGGGTTGAATTGAACACCACTTAGATATAATAAATATAGTTTATTCCTTAAAAAAGTGAACACACAAGATGATACAAATAACAGACAAAATAGACACTTCCTTAAGGGTTGGACAATGAAGCAATCAGGATACAGGATTGGCAATTCATTAAGCAATACAGGTTCAGATGAAGACATCACGAAAAGACACAAAGACAATGGGTATAGGGCTTACACTCGTTTATATGGAGTTTCAGCGCCCATACATTTACCTTGGGGCACCTGAATGTCTAGCAGACTTCTTTGTAGTCAGGCAACCCTTCTGTCTGTAAGTGTGAATTATGACACTTACAGACCACTCAGGCTCCGTGTTTCCCCGCCCTATTGTACACAATCAGAGTGGTCAGCCTTTGATCAGAGGGTTTATTGTAAACCCATTGTCTCCCCCCTGAACATTAACATAAAGCAGAGCCAGTAATTTCCCCGGGCTTTTATACCAGCCTTGCAAAGCAGTATTTTCTTTAATATCTACACATATTAAAATAATCCGTTCTGTGGGTCTGAGCAGGCTGAAATTTGCCAGGTCCTTATGCCGGAGGACCTTTACCATAGTGGCCAAGTTTCCACCTTCCACGACCCCCAGAACCGGAGATACAAAAAACAAGTTAAAATCCCCACTTAACTTTAGTGCCGGATTCTCCGCTATAGCTAAAAGAAATCTCTGCTTTTTACTCTCCCATTGAAATCAACGGGCTCCGCCGCTATAGGTTTTCAATGGAGCAACTCCGCCATTGAAGTCAATGGTAAAATTACAATTTTCACATTTGCCTACACTCCGTCTGGTTGATCAGAGGGGGCTGGAAATGGCCATGCAGTCATGCCTGAACAGTGACTACTAGCTACCAAAATCCCAACCCTATGGTACTCACAGAACCGGAGATATAGGCTTACACTTTTTACACTTTCGGACTTAGCCATTTTAAAGCCACGCGGCTTTCCCCCATTGGAATCAATATGGCTGACTCTGCCATAGGAAATGCATGGGCCGGCGCCGCCATAGGATTCAATGGGACCTCCGCTACCATTGGAGTCAATAGTGCAACCCTTGTGGCGAGCGCGACCCTTTACGGGGGTCCTTCATTCCCGGACCCTGTGGTGGTTGAGTGTGGGGGTTCCTAGGGTCTAGGAGCAAAAAGTATTTTATTCCTGGGTGCCCAAGAACCTTAGTTTCCCACGCCAATTGTATTTGAACTTGAACTAATGTGATCAAAAGCTCTTTTTCAGATATTGTATCCGCTTCTGCGGTCTGCGGTTTGGATGGCTGCCAACCCGTTCCTGGAGGTCGGCATCGAGGAATCCCCATTGAAATGAATGGCTCCATTGACTTACAATGTGGTACTGCTGCTCCTCCTCTCGGGCGCCACCTGCAGGTCTTCTGATGAACATGGGTCCAAATCACCAGTTTCCCCATAGGGTCGTATTGAGCTGCAACGGCGACCTATGGGGAGCTGCAAAATAGAGCCTTCAAAGGTGGGAAAATGGAACAAAGGGCTATAATCACTGAATTAACATTAACCCTTTCCCTCTGCATAGATCCCAGTGTATATGTTGGTGCAGGCACTGGAATGGGAACAATACACATTTACAGGGGAATATACATTTGGGTGCTGAAGCAGGGTAAAAACACATTACTGGACCACAGTCCAGTTAACCCCTTGCTTCCCACGTGAGAGCAGGGGGTGGCCAAATGGGGTGTAACCCCTTTAATACCGGGCCAAACCCCCTCTCCCATGACACCCCTATTTTTCACTGCTAATATAAAAGCTCTACAAAGTATAAGTAAAAAAAAATTACATTTAGTCCATGCAAATAAAACGGGATCTTATGTTTCCTTATGTTATAGGCACAAATCTTTGCAGTAAAAAAACAGGATTGTTTACTTACCACAATCAGATATCAGGTTTCTGGTACTACTGGTAATTGTGGTAAGTAAACAATCCTGTTTTATTTATGGCAAGAAGACATTCATTTTGCTGCAAAACATTTGCTGTCTCTAATTAGTTGTAAATAAAAATACCCCTTGTAGTGCATTTTAGGTCTCACCTGTACAAGTGTGGTTGCTGGCTAGGCAACAGGAAGCTGGCACGTTCGTATAACCAGACATTTAAAAAGTTATTTTGGGTAAATAAAGTGACAAAAACCCTTCACCATAGAGTATACAGTAACAAAATACCACTTGCGGTGCATTGTCATGTCTCAGACAGATCTGCAACAATAGTTACATAGTTACATAGTAAATGAGGTTGAAAAAAGATGTACGTCCATCAAGTTCAATCTATGCAACATTTAGACAACAGATACTTTATCCTATATCTATACTTACTTATTGATCCAGAGGAAGGCAATAAAAAAACCTCACAGTCATATCATCCAATGATATCTCATAAGGGGAAAACTAAATTCCTTCCTGACTCCAAGAATTGGCAATCGGATTAATCCCTGGATCAACATCCTTCCCATGTATACTTATTTTGTATATCCCTGTATACCTTTCCTATCTAAAAAGATGTCCAACCTTTTTTTGAACAAATCTATTGAATCTGCTATCACAGTCTCCATGGGTAATGAATTCCACATTTTAACTGCCCTTAGTGTAAAGAACCCTTTCCTTTGTTGCTAGTGAAATCTCCTTTCCTCCAAACTTAAGGGTTGGCCCCGAGTCCTTTGTACTGCCCGTGGGATGAATAGTTCATTTGAAAGCTCCTTGTATTGTCTCTGAATATATTTGTATATAGTTATCATATCCCTTCTTAGATGCCTCTTTTCTAATGAAAATGAATCTAATTTAGCTAGCCTCTCCTCATAAGTTAGATTGTCCATCCCTTTATTAATTTGGTGGCTCTTTTCTGCACTCTCTCTAGTTTTATAATGTCTTTTCTTAGGATTGGTGCCCAAAATTGTACTTCATATTCAAGGTGTAGTCTTACTAATGCATTGTAAAGGGGCATAATTATGTTTACTTCCCTTCCATCCATTGCCCGTTTGATGCAAGATAAGATCTTGTTTGCCATTGCAGCTACTGTATGACTTAGGGCACTATTGCTAAGCTTACTGTCTACGAGCACTCCTAAATCCTTCTCCATCCAGGATGGCACCTCTCAGAAAAGGAGTCCCAGTGCTCTAAAAAACCCAAACCCTCCTTCCTTTCTTAGCCATGCATTAATCTCCCTAATCTCTGTGCATGGCACTGGTAGTATTTCAGAAAATACTACCTTGCCTTAAGCTTTTGGCCTAGATCCCTGTAATCATTTTTTAGGACCCTCCATCTTTCTCTAACTTTTTCATTGATGCCAACATCTACCAAGACCGCCGGGTCAATCCCAGCCCCCCCCTCCAACAATCTGTCTACCCGATCAATGTCTTGCTCCATTATTGCTTAGCAAACAGTGCTTCCACTGCAGCCAGGGATTCTGGGAAATGACATGCAAATGACCACAGTGTGTCAACTCTTTACTTCTTATCCATTTTATCATCAACCTCTATAAGTCCATTTATGCAGTATTAAATAGCTTTTCAGCACAGTCTGGGTTTTACAAGTACATAGCCAGTAAACCTACTCACAGATAGCTATTGTAGAAATTTGCATTCAATAAAATACACTTGCATATAAAACTGATGCTGAGTTTATTCAGATAACATATGCAATGGTTGACATACATACAGTAGAGATTAAATAAATCATATTTTATATTTTAGCATTAATAGTAATCATTTATATTGACTAATTAAGGAATGCATTGTATCCTATATATGGATAGCCGTGAAGACATTAGTACACAGTACACATCTACTTTCTAGTTTATATGCAAGTAATAGTGGGAGTGAAAGTGAAGTTGAACAAAAATTAGTAAAAACATAAAGCAGTAATCAAACAGTATCTGTTTTTATCCTGAATAGCGTCCTTTGAACAGGATGGCCTCAAGTATCCCATTGGCCTTGCACTGGTGGACTCTCTAGTTTACCATCTCATAAATTTTCAGGGATAGAAAAAAATTACAATTGCCAAGAGATTGCTAGTGAACCAATCAGTAAAGATGACTAATGACATTAACCTCACTAAATTCTGTGCCCAATCCATGAATTAAAAAATTAAATGCATTTCACTTAAACAATTATTATTATTTGTACATGAACTTAAAGGTTTCTCTGTGTGGGGTTGATTCATGCAGTGTGAATCTATTTTTTTCTGATTGTGAAATTAAAAAGTACAGTAGAAGGGATTGTTGATTTAATCAAAGAATAAAGGACAATGGCTCTGTAGTTCCAGAAAGATGTTTACTGCATTATGATATATTATAGCTTGGGTAATTTTAACAGCTTTACAATATATATCAATATATATATATATATATATATATATATATATATATATATATATACACACACACACATGCATAAACACATTGATATAGCAGAATAGAGAGATGTTTTAAAATATTAAGTCGTTGTTAGTAACACAGTATATTGTATGGTTCAAAATTATCCCTCTAGGAAATAATCTTTTGTACATTATTCAACAATTTATTGAGTTACTTTTGCTCTATTAAGACTTTAAAGGTAATTCTAAATATGAAAATAAATCATTTCTCTGTTAAATTAGATACCCATTATATTGGACTCTGTCATTGTTAAGACCTTCAAAAATTACCTTAAATATCATTGCTTCAATTAGACTTATTAACCCCTTGGCAGTAGTACTTACTAATTCAGCAATACCTAGTTCTAACATAAAAATTTATATCCCCTTTCAACCTCCAGAAACAGCAGAAAGTGATTTCCAAGATATTAGCATAATGGGACCTTTTCAATTAAATGATTAATTGGGCCTATTAAAGACAATGGAATTGATGAAAATATAGTGCAGATGATGTTCCACCAAGGAGACTTTTTATCCTCACCATTGAGCAATATATTGCATACCTTACTATGCAGTTTGTTTGAATACATGGCCTGAAATTCAATTCATTGGTGCTAATAGCACTTTGGGGTGCACGTATCCTTATAATTATCTCTCATAAAACCACAACACATCTTATTGTTTTTCAGCTATAACTTTTTCTAGAATCACAAGCACATAAACTGTGTCTCTTCTCTAGGGAAATATAGTACATTGGAAAATGTATTTGTTGAATGGTCTTCAGAGAGTATATGATATACTGTATATATTTTTTTGTTAATGAAGTTAGAACAAAAAAGATAAAGTTCAGTAGGAGCACATAAAAGTAGCTGGGTCAAAATTAGAGACAGGTTATGGACCGACCACTCCATTATCTATAAGGAATTTTAGATTGTTTAAAATACTGTATTATATTGAGCAAAGGCCTTGATTGCAGATGGTATCAGTAGGCTCATGCAAAAAGTTAAATAAGTACCCTTTAAGCATTATGTGATAAAGATAATACTACTTTGGCTTTCCAGAATTTTGAATCCATACAGTATGTCAGGGAGATAATTATTTTTTCTGTTTCACAGATGCTTGATACCAGGCTTTTCTTTTTGTCTCTTCTTAGTCTATGTGATACTGTAAATAAGGAATCAAGAAAATCTAAGTACTGTAAAGTGGAGGGAATGCCCATACAGTAGTTCTCTGTTTGAGCTTGATATATCTGATAAAAAGGCAAGTGTTTTCCCTCCGGTTGATATGTATTTTATAGAGTTTCTATTTGGCTAAATAAAAGATATTTTATTGAAAGAAAAAGTGGTTAATAGAACAAAATTTCCAGTTAAATTGTATATCTGCATGGCTTACTGTATAATATGCAACTGTTGGGGGCAAATTGTGAGGTTAAGAGGCCATCTCATTTAATTAGAATGGAAAAAACGAGGTACTTCAATGGTCTTTGACAAGTTTCCCTTGAAAAATAAACTGTAACAGATCTTAGTAGGGAAATTAGGATAGTAGTTAATATTGTTTTCTTGATATTGGTGTCAACTAAATTAATCAGCATAGCATATTGGAGATCAAAGCTTGACAGTATTTTTGAGTGTCTTAAATTTCACAAGAACTCAATTTTGTCAAGCATAAAAAAATGTGCAGTGTCAAATTGCCAACATTTCTCTAATTTGATTATTTGTATTTTTACTTTTACTCTCATTTCTTTCACTGTAGAGAGGGCACAAACAACATGTGCTTGGTGCAGTGAAGAGTGTTAATACAGATAAAACCCATACTAGACAGTGAAAATAAAATATATCTAGGGGTATTGACAAAATATGAGGGTTGGGAAAGTGGCCTAGTGGTAATGGGATCGTGTTTGTGGTCATTTCTGTGGCAGGGAAGGTCTTGTATGAAGTGTGATGAAAAGAGAAACACATGCTTCCATAGTATAATTCTGCAATTTAATAAGGGTGCAGTTAAAGCAAAGGATTAATGCACTCACATTTTGTGCAAATAAAAACAGATTATCTGTCATTTGAGTGATATAAAAGGGATATTGAAGGGGCTTTCCGGTGGTCTGAGAGTTTGTTTAGCTGTTTAATGATTGCTCTGACTACAGCCCGCCTTCTCAAAACGTGACTGCTTGTTTCAGAGTTCGCTTACTGAATGATCAGCTGTTCTTTCCCTATGCATTTTGTCACTATGGCAACTTCATCAGGGCCTAAATGCAACATGTTACATATTTAAAGTGTTCTGTTGTCCTAGTACTTTACCATGTGATTGTAGGAAACAATCACAGCCATGATAAACAGATAAGGCACTGTTCATTTATTTCAGTTTTGACGACGACGACGACGACGACGACGACGACGACGACGACGACGACGACGACGACGATGACGACGACGACGACGACGACGACGACGTCGATGATGATGATGATGATGATGATGATGATGATGATGATGATGATGATGATGATGATGATGATGATGGCATCACAAGTTAGTATTTGTAGATAACCAGATAATATTATAAAAAATATCAATCAAGAGATGATAGATACAGTAGATGAAAGATAGAGAGATAGAGAGATAGAGAAATAGAGAGATAGGGAGATAGATAGATAGATAAATAGGTAGGTAGGTAGGTAGGTAGATAGATAAATAGATAGATAGATCAACATTTTTACTCTAAGGATATTACCACCACCCCCCAATTTTCTTAACCTTGAAAACATACCTTCTTGCTTTGGACCATTCTCACTTCTGTCTAGGTATTGCTGAGAATGGCCACATTTGCAGACAGAGCTGGAGTGAATTTGGAAATTGCAAATATTTAATCTTTTGTAGATTTGTATGCAGATAAAATCTTGTATACAGACAATGTCATGGTAGCCACAGGGTTATAATATACACCAAATAAACTGGGTTGAATTGAATACGACTGTAATATAATAAAGAGATTTTATTCCTTAAAAGACAGGTGGACACACAATGTTGGACAAATAACAAATGGAATATATACACTTACTTAGGAAGGGGACAATGAAACAACCAGGATTCAGGTTAGCAGTTCATTAGGCATCAGGTACAATAACGAAGACACTGGGCATAGAGCTTACAATCGTTTATATGTGGTTTGTGCTCTATCCCTAACATTGGGACTCAGGTATTGGATGACAATTACCTGGACCCAATTCCCATTTGCCAGCTAATGTGGGAAGCAGCAAGGTACCTGCCCCCAGGTGGTTGGCACATGCACACAGCCCTCTAGTCAGAGTTCATTTCCTGAACCCCACACTAAATGGTTAATGTCTCCATGTCTGCCATTTGGGATTCTGGCCTGGGAAACTCCGACCAGAGGTGTGAATGATGGCACTTAATACAAGCACCACGTCCTGCTCTTCCCCGCCCTAGAATACTTAATCAGGGTGGGGGAGCCTTTGATCAGGGTATTCCCTGTAGACACACTGTCGCCCCCTGGCCATTAACATATCTCATGGGCCAGTAACTTTTGCGGGCTTTACTGTGGGCATGAAATATAGTAAACCTACAACATTTTATATATATAAAAATATTCCGTTCGATTGGGCCGAAAGGACTAAAAATTGCCAGGTCCTCATGCCGGAGGAGACTCTCCATGGTGGTCAAATTTAAGCTCGCTGCAACCCACCGAACCGGAGATAACAATATTGGATTTTAAAACGTCATGTTAAATAAACTGCATTTCCCCGCCATTGGAGTCAATGGCAGAACCACATTTTAGATTCACAGATTCCAGGGGGAGCATAGAGAAAAAAACACAAAGCACAGAAAATCTAAGTGCAGGAGAAATACAAAGTGAAACAAATGTCAGCTCCAATCTTGGCTCTTGTGAAAGGCCTACTTACAAACTGTAAGAATATCAACAGCAGTGTGTAATCAAGGCTTTAGGCAGTCTATCCAAGGTGAGTGTCAGCTCAGCTTGGATTGAGGGAGAAGCAGCTCCAATACTCAAGAAGATGGAACCCCAATATAGAGAGAGGAAAATGCTACATAGCATAGATCAACCAGGTTTAAAAGGTTTTAATCTAAGTGTAAAAATCACACTTACAATATATCAATAAAAAACGGGCATATCATACCGCAATAGTGTATTGAAGAGACAGCTTGGCACACCAGCTCACCGTCCTGCAGCCACCATAAAATCTCTGTCTCCAGCCTTTACTCCATCGCGTCTCCGCGGGTCTGGGCATCTGACGTCAGATCTGGTTTTCAGGTAGCAACCTCGCGGCCTGCGGCTCCTCTCCAAGAATGTTCCGTATGGTGAAAGAACTCCCACTCAACCGGTTTAGCCACGTGATACCGTGATACCGTCAGCTTCGTCAGAATCTACAACAACACTGAGGGACAAGTGAAAACATATCCCACCAGAGGGTTCGAGCAGGGGGTCAAAACTTTATTATTCTTTTCACCACATTTTTTGTTTTTTATATCTTCACAATATTTATGTGTTATATATTATACGTGCACTTTAATTAATTAATTTTAAGAGTGTTGTAGTCACTTTACTGAATTTACAGTGATCACCTATTAAGTTTTTTGCGCCGTTTTATCACTTTTCACCAGTAATTAGAACCACATTTTACACAGTAAACTGTACTCTGTTCGGTTAGCCTGAGATGGCTGGGAATGGCCATGCAACCATGCCGGAGGGGTGACTACCTGGTGGCCGAATCCCAGTACTCTAGCCCTCACCAAACCGGAGATACGGATTTCAAGATTATACAGTTTTACACTTAGTCGCTTTAAAACCTAGCGGCTTTTCTCCGCCATTGTGGTCAATGGCGGCGACCCTCGTGGTGGGCGCGACCCTTTCTCGCGGCCATTGCCCATCGGACCCTGTTGGGGTCGAGTGAGGGGGTCCCCACGAGCTAGGGGCAAAAATCATTTTATTGCTAGCTGCCCCAGAACCGAAGTTACCAACTTTAATTGATGGTGAACTTGGCCGTAACCGAGTTCCCACAGCAATTTAGCGATCAAAAGCTCTTTTCATTGAAATAGTAGCGGTACTCGGATACTGCGGTTTGGCAGTCAGCCAACCCGGTGATAATGTACCAGCTCGTTCTTGGAAAGCGGACTCAAGGTATTTCCCATTGAAATGCATTACGCTATGCCTTTCAATGGGGAAGCTCCACTCATCCTCTCGGGCTCCATCTTCTGGTCTTCCTAGGTGTAGCGTCAAAAACCTTGCAATCTTCATTGACTTCTATGGAGCTCCAATGGCGGCCTATGGAACACTGCCGGCAAATGGTGGGTGAAAAGGCGGGAAGGGGAACAAAGGGCTATAAACATTCAAACACAGATAACCCATTCCCTCCTGACCTGATCCCAGTGTATGTGCTTGGTGCAACCATGGTAGAAGTAAACACATATGTAACTAGGAAAATAATTACAAGCAAAGGGGTATACACATAAATAAATACATTTAACCATTTTTATAGTTACCCCTAACCTCCCACACGATGGTAGGGGTGGACAGCTGGGGGGGTAACCCCTTTATTACCGGGCTAGCCACCCCCTCTCATGACAGACAACTTCACCTAATCATGTGCAGAAACAAAACCAGTGGAAGCCTATTATGATCAACTGAGTCTAAACAAACAGGGGATCTTCATCTGCATGGACTTTCCTTCTCTGAATACCACTGTGAATGATGCATCACCTGTTGATTCTGTATTAGGAGCAACCCAACTATGGGTAGGACAAACCCAGACTTCTGCAGGTGCTGGTGCTCTACCCGAAACAAATGTTCATTCAACCTCATCATACTTGTGGTTGAAGAGATTAGAGAGGAAAATAGATTGATTCAAACTAGCATAGTCCATCTTAAAACCCAACACACTTACACTCTGAGAAATTACCATACACAAGATTGGCTTAACAAATTGAAAAATCAGTTAGATAAATTAAGGAAAGATATTATCACCTTCAAGAAATACAAATTGTCTAAGGTTAATGCTGACTACACTGAACACAAGTATACAGGTGGTTGTTGGGTTTCAAGACTGGCCCTCTAACTATCAGTCTCATACAGTGGCGACCAACTTTATTCGAACTCGGCTAGCTCCGCGAATTTCGGAATATCCCGGTGATGTGCGGTTTTGTATCGTTTTCGCCCGGGATGTATTGCGTTATTTTCACGGCTGTGATTTAAACATTTTAGTCCCGCTGTCTGCAATACTGCAATGCCATGTAAAAACACATGGCGGCGTTTGCGAGCTGTTGTCTTTGAAGTCTAATACCTTCGTGGTTCAACACAGTCTGTGCGTGCGCGCGCAGTAATAGTAAAATTGCATATTTAATTTATTTTAAAGTACAGTACTGTACATGCTCGGACCCTGTTGGGGTGAAGTGAGGGGGTTCCTAACATCTGGGGGCACAATAAATTTTATTTCTAGGTGCCCTAGAACAGAATTTCCCACGCCAATTGGCCGCGAACTTGACCGAGGCCCTAAGTAGTTCCCACGCCAATTGCGCGAATATAATTTAAAATAACCCGTTTTGTGAGTCTGAGCGGGTTGAAATTTGCCTGGTCCTCATGCGGGAGGACCCTTGCCACAGTGGTAAAATATCAGCCTTGCACAACCCCCAGAACCGGAGCTACCAAAAGACAGTTTAAAAGCACATTACCAAAGTGGCTTTTTTTCTGCCATGCAAGTCAATGGCAGAAACCTGAAATTTAACATCACCCTGACTCCGTTCTGTTGCCACAAGAGGGTCGCAATTTGCCATGCAATTCTGCCGCAACTAGGACTACATGGTGATCGAATCTGAGCCTTCTAGTTTGAACAGAACCGGAGTTATGGGTTCCAGGTTTCTGCTCATTTCTGACTTAGCCGGTTCAAAGCTTTCTCCGCCATTACGCTCAATGGTAGGACCCTCCTTGCCGGTGTGACCCTTTCTCGCCACCAGTACTGCTCGGACCCTGTTGGGGTCAAGTGAGAGGGTTCCTAACATCTAGGGGCAAAATTTTATTTCTAGGTGCCCTAGAACAGAAGTTCCCACGCCAATTACACTTGCATGGGGCAATGGGAAAATGGATAACCATTTGGAAAACATTTGTAAAACATGGGGAAACATGAGTAATGCACAATTATAAGAATATTATTTAATACTATATACAGTACTGTAATGTACTGTATAATATATACTGTATACTATATACTGTATACTGAAGTAATATTTTTTTTTCGTCTTTATCTTTTCCTCATTCTGTCTGCAGTACAGTAGTTCATTGAGAGAGGAGAGGTTTTGTGTACATCATTACTGCTGTTTATATACTGTACATTTGACTGTACAGTACAAGCAGATTAGACTGGACGCAACACCCCACCCCCCCAGGCCACCCTTTTTCCTGAAACGACAAGAAAACCAAAAATTAGTGCAGTTACTGTACTGTATGTGCGTACTGTACTGTATTATGGCAGAACTACTGTAGGTGTTTGGTGCAGCTTTCTCTCTGGAAAGAAAAAAATGGAGCAGTTAGTACGCAGTTACTGTAGTACTGTCAAACTAGTCTACTGTATACTGTAACTACTGTATACTCTGACTACGGTTAAATTCTATGTACTGTACTTGAACCTGATGGCTGGTGCTGCTCTCTCTGTAAAGAATAAACTAACTACTGTAGTGTATACTCTTACTATCTGGAAAGAAAAATTCTGTGCCATACGTACCTGTATCATACTGTACTTACAATACTACAGCACAGTAACACTTTCCAGATATGGTCCATCAGCTGATGCCAGACCATTTCGATCGGATTGAAGTCTGGCGACCTGTCATTGGAAAGAAAGGACAATTGGTTTAAGAGCTAAAACCAGTGGGGAACAAAAATGGGACACGGTCTACTGCACTAACTCCGCTGGCGTCTTCATCCAGTTGATGACGCGCTCAAGGATATGCGCCGTTGACGCGGTGTGCTTGGGATCGTTGTCCTGGTAGAAGCGGTGACCATCGGGGAACTCGCGTGTGATGTATTGCAGTATCTCGGGCACAATGTTGTCTTGGAAGAAAACTTTATTCAAGATTCCTATAGCAAGAAAAGAAAAATGCTCAAAAAACTGCACAATAGTACAGTACAGTGCATACGGTAAGGCAACACTCAAGTAAGTCAAGTACAGTGCATTAGGCGACATTATATTTGATAAATTTTACCTTCAAAGATGACAATGCATCCCGGTCCACGCCTAGAGATGGCACCCCACACATGCAGCTTCACAGGGTGTTTTGGCCGCGGCTTCAAAGATATGCGGCCTTTTTTGTGGAATGCAAAGCTTGCAAATCTCTCCAGTGACACAGTAGACTTATCAGTGAAGATGCAATCCTGGAAAATCTCCCCACTGTCGATCCATGCCTGGGCCTGGAGCACTCTCTTGATTTTGTTTGCGTCCCGTATCATGGGGTACGCTCTGTAATGACAAGGAATAAAAAATTTTAGCGTCACAGCGCAGTACAGTTTGCTAAACAACACTTTTACCTCCTGTACTGTCCAGTACTAACCTCACACGTCCATATTTCCATCCAATGCTGCATCTCATCTTCTTTATGCTTTATGCTGCTCTCGGATACAGTCAGATTGTGCTTTTCCTGCAGAGTGTTTTTAACCCTTAATGCACTCCTCTCATCATTCTCCTCACTTATTTTGTCCACCAGAAGAGTTGTCTCCCTACAATGTAAAGAAAATATATTGTTTTATTAATATGCAGCAATATAAAATGTATATACTGTAAATATAATGTTGTAATATTAAATAAATTGAAATATACAAAAAATATAGACTGCTGTACTATAAATATACACAATAAATATACTGTTGTAATATAAATATAAATATACATCCTATATATACCGTTGTAAGATAAATTGAAATATACAAAATATGTATACTGCTGTACTATAAATATAAATAGACAAAATATATATACTGTTGTACTATAAATATAAATATACACTATAAATATACTGTTGTAATATAAATATAAATATACATCCTATATATACCGTTGTAAGATAAATTGAAATATACAAAATATGTATACTGCTGTACAATAAATATAAATAGACAAACTATGTTGTAATATAAATCAACAGAAATAACAACAGTATTACAGTAGATACAGAACTGTACTGTAGATGTACTGTACTGTATGAACAGTACAGTACGTACAGTACAGTTTTCTATATTTTTTTTTGTTAAGTTTTATAAATATACTTACACGTTAGTTACCCTTGGTGCCTTTTTCCGGTCTCTGTTTTTTCCGTATGCATGATAGCCCACGGTGTTTGATGGTACAACGAGGCCAGAAGTAGCTAACCAGCATTGGATAGCAGCAATTCGGTGTCCGTTCATGTACATCTCCTTAATTCGCATGCTGAGATCCTTTGAAATCTTTTTAACAGGCATTGCTGCGAGTAGAAAGAAATACAAACACAAGAATGTATATTCGATGTTTAGTCATGTGTATTCAATGTGCAGTGAATCCACAAAATGGATGGTGTATTTATACGGTAATGACTCACATTAGAGTACGCCCACCTTCAACACCTGTACCTGGTAGCCATGCATAAAAGGTCACACACTTTGCATAGGCCACCACTCCAGGATCTTTATCTGAACTTGCCCTTGTCCAGATACTGTACTGCATTGTGCCACCTGCTTCCATGGAGCATCCCCGTTTCTATGGACGCAAGAACCCACTCACCTCTGCCGTGCCTGTCATGCTGAAAAAGCGAAAGGCGGTTGCCGTTTCCATGCCAAGGCAAAAGCGACAGGCTAAGGCAAATAAAGAAAACCTTCTGCTGACCCCAAAGGTTAAGGGTTTTCTTAGACGTAAGCCTCATTATGTGAAGAAGATATACGGTGATGTACTCTCGATGCAGAACGAATGGCAGCCAACCCATCGAATCCGCTGACTACTTACTCCCATATGCTTCGACGACTCTGCTGTAGCTGTCCCGGAAAACTTCAGCCCATCTTCTCCACCCCCATCTTCTCCGGTTCCATCTGACGACGCTGCCGCCTCTGAAATACACAGGTCACTGTCTCCTCTGCTCTTAGACGACTCTGCTTCTCGCCCAGAAATCCAAAGGTCACCTTCTCCATCCCTCTTCGACGACGCTGCCGCTTCTCCTCTACCGGGTATCCACAGGTCACCTCCTCCACTTTCCATCGATGCCGCTTCTCTCCATGGAACCCCCATCTCATCCTCCGTTGCACCCATCCCCCCAGATGTCCACACGTCATGCACAAGAAGCAGCTCGTTAGACCGGATACTGAATGGGATAAGTGTGGATCTCCCCGGAAATTCTCTTGTGCTGGCAAAGATAGATGTGCTTCTGGAGACAATGCTAAATGTGGAGCAACGGATGCTACAAATGGAACAACGGATGGATCGACGGATGGAGAAGATAGAGGCTTACATAGCCGGCATACATTATTTGCTCGGTGCTAATGCCCCTATTTCCCCGCCCCCGGAGCAGGGGGGTGACATGGATGTGATGAATGGGACCTTCGACCCCCTTCCATCAGCAAGCGCACCCCCTCCACCAGAAGATGTAGTGTACATGTATGCCGTTGAGGAGGACATGACAACCCCGTCAAGACCACGCCAGGAGACAACACGGCGACCAAGACCGGAGGAAAGCTTCCTCCCAGACAACCTACCATCGCCCGTCGCCTCAAGCACACCCGTTCCCAAAAGACCTACACCAGCTCGCATCGAAACGGTGCCAGACATCACCCTGTGCGATCTGCCACCAGCGCTCAAGGCGAATTATAGGGTGAGGAGTGCTGGTGTACCCCACAAGTATGCCTTGATCATTTTTAAGCACCATGTTCCCTACACGTTGTACTGCGACTGAGCCTTCAAAGTGAACTACGAAGGAAATCGCGTAAAAAAGGCCCTTCCTGTCAATTTAAGGAAAAACAATGTGGAAGAAATGCGGCGCTTTTATACAGTTACAGATCCTGTAATGAAAGGCGTTAGAGACTGCATTAATGGCGTTTTGCGCCATGCAAGGAATCGACCATGGATGGACAATGTGGAGGACTTTGAGTGAGACCATACTGTTGTGCTGAACTGTATTGTACTGTACAGTAGAGGCAGCGATTATTCTAACAAAAACCAGTGGCAATTCCCCAAAAGACCCAGGTACACCCAGGTACATTCTGAATACATTTCCTTAAACTAGCCCCAGCATTTTTGCATTGATTAATGGCCTATCAGATTAACAGCGGGGGTCCCTGGCAGTCCCATTCAAACTGAATTGGACTGCCAGGGATCCCTGCTGTGTTAATCCTATGGGTCGTTAGTCAATGCAGAAATGCCTTAAACGTGCCTCAAACTAGCCCAGAACATACCCAGCACATACCCTGAATGTAACCCGGCTAGTTTAAGGCAAATGTTAGAATAAGCGTTGCCTCTACTGTACATGTTTTGCCCTACTGTTACTTAAAATGCTTCAACATTGTATTTGTAAATAAATGTTTTTGAACTTACTGTACCAATAAAAGAACATGTTGATTTGTCTTACTGTACTGTGCATTGTTTCCATTTGCTCCTTTGATAGTACTGCAAGCTCGGCAACATTGTAATAAAAGAGCAATGAGCGAGCAATTGGCGTAGGAACTAGGGCAATTGGCGTGGGAACTAGGTCAATTGGCGTGGGAACTTCTGTTCTAGGGCACCTAGAAATAAAATTAATTTTGCCCCTAGACATTAGGAACCCTCTCACTTGACCCCAACAGGGTCCGAGCAGTACTGGCGGCGAGAAAGGGTCACGCCGGCGAGGAGGGTCCCACCATTGAGCGTAATGGCGGAGAAAGCTTTGAACCGGCTAAGTCAGAATGAGCAGAAACCTGGAACCCATAACTCCGGTTCTTTTCAACCTAGAGGGCTCAGATTCGGTCACCATGTAGTCCTAGTTGCGGCAGGATTGCATGGCAAATTGCGACCCTCTCGTGGCAACAGAACAGAGTCAGGGTGATGTTAAAGTTCAGGTTTCTGCCATTGACTTGCATGGCAGAAAAAAAGCCACTTTGGTAATGTGGTTTTAAACTGTCTTTTGGTACCTCCGGTTCCGGGGGTCGTGCAAGGCTGATATTTTGCCACTGTGGCAAGGGTCCTTCCGCATGAGGGCCAGGCGAATTTACACCTGCTCAGACCCACAGAACGGGTTATTTAAAATAATATTTATATATGTTTATTTTAAAGATATTAAAGAATGTACTGTATTGTATTTAAAACATGTGACTGTAAACCATACTGACTGACAAATGTTTTCACACCCTGATGCAATATCAGTGTACTCTCAATTCTCACTGTGCTGTGCACATCACATTTACATTTCCAATTCGAGAGGGGATTTTCCAAAGCATTACCATTCAAACAACAGGCTTCTAAGGGTTGGGGGAGGGGGATGGTGTGATTAGACGCAGGCATACTGAGTGTTTGTAGCTCGGCTATGGGCGGATTAAGAACACAATGGCAATATGCAGAAGGTTAACGACCCAGTGGAGAGAGGGGGATGGTAGGCTAGGGTGACTCAGCCGATTGACGCTTGGCTAGGGAGGGATTAAAAACTCTGGAGGTGTGTGGCTGAAATAGTTAACAGCAGTGTCATTTCAAAAGGCAGTTCATCATAATAATTTGATGAATAAACCCCCAAAGACAACCCCCAAATACAGTACATAAAAAGCAAGTCACTTAAACTCCCTTTGCCCCATGCACCAAAAATGTTTTGTGGCAGAAGAATTTAATAAAGGCTGCAGTATGTATTATTGTATGTTGATGGTTAGAATTGCTGTGCACTTTAAATGTTACAACATTGTACAGTATTTGTAAATAAATGTTTTTGTACTGACTCCACCAATAAAAGAACTTGTTGAATTGCCTCACATTGTTTCCATTTGCTCCTTTGACAGTGTAACAAATGTAGAGGCTTGCTGCACTGTTTTTTTACTGCCTGACTGCAAAGCCGTAAGCTCGGCAACATTGTAAAAAAAGAGCAATGAGCGCGCAATTGGCGTAGGAACTAGGGCAATTGGCGTGGGAACTAGGGCAATTGGCGTGGGAACTAGGTCAATTGGCGTGGGAACTTCAGTTCTAGGGCACCTAGAAATAAAATTCATGCCCTAGATGTTAGGAACCCCCTCACTTCACCCCAACAGGGTCCGAGCAGTACTGGCGGTGAGAAAGGGTCACGCCGGCGAGGAGGGTCCTACCATTGAGCATAATGGCGGAGAAAGCTTTGAACCGGCTAAGTCAGAATGAGCAGAAACCTGGAACCCATAACTCCAGTTCTGTTCAACCTAGAGGGCTCAGATTCAGTCCGGGGGTCGTGCAAGGCTGATATTTTGCCACTGTGGCAAGGGTCCTCCCGCATGAGGGCCAGGCGAATTTCAACCCGCTCAGACCCACAGAACGGGTTATTTTATATTATATTCGCGCAATTGGCGTGGGAACTACTTAGGGCCTTGGTCAAGTTCACGGCCAATTAGCGTGGGAACTTCTGTTCTAGGGCACCTAGAGATAAAAAAATGTTTTGCCCATTGATGTTAGGCACTGCATACCACTGTACAGTATACTGTAGAAGACACATAATGAAACGATACTGAACATGTAGAATAAATGCATAGATTTATTTATTCGGGTTTATTACACAGTATACTGTACGGCCGGAAAACATCAGCATACAGAACAATATTATCCATAGAAATCCCCCCATTAGCCGTTTTCTTTTCTGAGGAAAAACAAAAAGAAAAGTTTTAATGTACAGTTACAGTATGGTCAGCCTCCTACAGTAAAGAAGTACCCAGCCAGTCCCACCAAAATAATACGGCAACTCACCATAGAATTTCCCATTCAGCTGGCGCTGGCGCCGGTCCACTGCCAGTCCAGCATTCTTGATCATCCACGTCGATAGTTTGCAGCCGGACTAGTCCACCTGTAGTCAGCAGGTGAGGCTGGAAATCGCTTAGGTACATGCAAGCTTCATCAAAACTGCATGCCAAATCCGACTCAGGCTCAGGGTTGTCACTGACAGTGGGACCGTCATTGGAAGCCGGTGCTGGTGCTGGTGCTGGTGCATTGCTTGGCAGCGACTGTCGCTTCTTAGTTGGTTTTAACACGACCCTTCGCCTTTTGCCGTCTCCATGATCATAGATAAGGGAAAAATCCGGTGATACACACCAATACCCTCCAACAAATTGGGGCTCAATATGGTGAAAACAGGGATCACTACATAACCTTTTCCTTACTGCACGCTTCCACGTATGAGGAGTTGGCGAAAATTTGTAAAAGTCATAGTTTTCGATAAAATACTGATAAATTTGACCAACTGTTGACATCTTATCATCTGTTGCATTAATCGCGGCACATATCAAATACGCGTAACTTCTGTCAGGTTTTTGGAAAGCGGGCTGCACTTGAACACTCATGGCGGGTGGGTCTCTGGAGAATACTGTAACTGAAACTGGTCTTTGTCTTTCTTTAATACTGTATGTATGAAAAGCCTAAATTGATACATTTTTGCAACCTCTTCCTTCAGTCTCAAGGCCAAGGCCAAGTTACAATAGCACACTGGGTACAGTATCTTTTTTAAACGAAACACCTGCAAGCCGACACATTACTGATTCGGCGCATTACAATTCATGAATTTCTGCCATCTGGCGGACACGCGAAGCATTGCAGCCTATTTAAATCCGAACCATTATCAATAAACTCATCAACCGCGCGTCAGCCTGGCATGACCCCTGGCTGGGAACGGAAAAGGAGCGCGGCATGCTCCAGGTGAACAGCGTGGCATTCCAGGAACAAGCCAGGTAAAAGCCGGTGATTTGTTAGAATAAAAGCTGCCGCAGCAGTAGGTCTGCAGGCACAACTGGATGGAGGTACACAAAACATAGGACACACAACAACTTTAATGCCTTTAGTGTGACCTACCAACAGTGATTCTGACACAGTACATGTGACATCAATTAATGAACAAACACGATCAACAAAATGTATTTTAGTCCCAGCTACCCAGACCACTACTAGAACAACAGACATGAAACCTACATTTGACAAGGGGGTAAGAACATAGCCAGGCCCAAAAAACACCAAATACAAATACAAACTGACTTAATCTACAATTTATCCTCCCACACAATCACGGCAGCAGAAACCATTGTCTTGAATAGAGGACTTAGCTTTCTCCCAACTTTTAAACCTGACCCCATTGAGTGGCAGGTTTATCTCTTTACAACACAAAGAAATCTCAAACCTAACGACTTTTTCAAATATGAACCACATAAATAACCTGATAACTTTTGGAATCCTAGCAGCTTTGACCTACCTACCATCAACCCTTCTATTAGGACATTTGACAGAATGGTTGACAGTTGGGTTAAAACATGATCTACAGTATCCACTTCCATGAAAGACCCTCACAGTCTACTAACACATATAAAATCTCTTACTAATTTAGTTACACTGGGCGTACTGTAGCCAGCATAAACACAGTCATCCCCTACAGCGACGGTTTTAAGACTATTAAATTACTCATCACTGATAACCCACTTTACACAGGACAACCTTTAGATTTTTTTCTTAACCTACTTCACTGGACTCATAGCCACATCAGATTTGAAGTACTGTATTTGGCCAATAAATTTGTGGATTATGGAAGGACACCCAATGCATACCTGAAATGACCTGAAAATCTGAAATGCATACAGTATGAGATGAAAAGTTTAAGTTTCTGTGTGCACTTGAATAATAGACAACATCAGTATAACATTGTCTTTGACCACAGCACCTGATGACAGAACGGATTAATCTATGGCTTCCACCAGTATAGGACAATTCTTCTGTTTGAATGCTATATTCTTGTATTTAGCAAACTGACTGTCCAAAAAGTTTCCTGATGCTCCGGAGTCAATCGTAGCTCACTTCGAGACTTCCAGCTCGCTCTCACGTAACTAAAATTGTAAGAAATACAGCTCTGTATTTCACATTCTTTTTGGAGAAGGATGACATAGAAACGCAAACAAGTGTATATATATAAATATTGTATTGATGTAAACAAATGAGTTACAATATGTATGTACTAAGATGATACATGTTTCATTATACTTTAGTTATAAAATAATGTAAGATATTATATGTTTCAAACAGATACATTTTAATGTGATCTCTTCCTACGTATATCTTATGTTCTTGAAGTGTTCACTGGATCATTCACGTTGGGACTTCTTTCTCTCTGGTGCTACTTTCTGGAACCTCCTCTGCTCTCCTTCAAAAAAAACTTACTCTGAGATTTAATACCAGTTTTTGTCTATTCCTCTCTTCACATAAACAAGTTTTGAATTCTAATTGATTAGGAAGATCTTATGCAAACAAACTCTTTCCATGGTAACATGAAACCTGCACACAGATACCCAACTAAATTACGATTTTTTAAAGAGATATATAGGTAATTCACTGTATATTTTTTGTCACATTGGATGTAGTTTTGGGCTTCTTTGTTTTATGTTGTATACATTTAGCCACGCCCAGTAGCACTCCAATTGACACTTATACAAGTGCAAGTACAGATACCATGAGAGGTATCTGTAATGGTCCAACCCTCCTACAATGATCTGAACAGCAAGGAGCAGTGGTTGCTTGCAGACAATTTTCTATTAGGTGAAGTCCTCACTATGCCACTCTTTCTAGTGGCTCCCCCGTGATGTGGTACAGAGATAATGAGGCAACCGTTTTAGACACAAATCTGCACATTTATTAGTGTAGATAAACAAAGCACTCCCATGTACAAAACTCCCCAGTCAGCACCGTAGTATAGTAGTAAGCCCTGCAACAAAGGTCCTTGCCGCCGCGTCCGAAGAACAAGGAAGTGTGGTGATTTCGTGCGGCTGCTCACAACTTCTACGGAAGCCTCCACGGGTGAAGAAAAGCCAACTGTGAAGAGCTACGCATTTTTCTGAGGCATCGGCTTTGTCAAGATCAAAGATATCCAATGGAGGGTCCACTAACATTATATAGACCCCAATACTAATTACAAACTACTCGCACATATCTCAAAATGGGAGGGGAAAAGGCTAATTATGCATCTGTCAAGTCTTTTAACTTAGTACATGTGCTAGTACCAATGCCAAACCTAATGTGGCCGGTGTGGTGAAGCAAAAGCTAGATGGATCAAACACACTGACTCAAAAAACCTCCATTCACCCTTAGAAATTCTGGAACGCTCCTATATATTGAGAGACAGAGAAAATGGGGGTCCCATATTCGAACACATCTCAGCACCGATTTTGAGTTCTCTGCTGTTTCCCACGCAACATGAAACATGGCTAATCACCCCAGGCACCTGCGCTTATCGCTGATGTTTTGTTTGAATTTCATGGATTCTGTTTCTTTATTTGCAATAAAATGGATGCATTGTAATGTGTACAGTACTGTGCATATGTGCTACTGTGTCACTGTGGTACTGTGCTACTGTCAAGGATTGGACTTCGGCTGAAGTGGATCCCAGTGGCAGGAACAGCAGGGAGCGAAGTAGGGTTCACAAGCAGAGATCAGAGGCAGGCAGCAGGTAGCGAAGTCAGGAAACAAGCAGGGGTCCGAGGCAGGCGGCAGGTAGCAAAGTCAGGAAACAAGCAGGGGTCCGCGGCAGGTAGCGAAGTCAGGAAACAAGCAGAGGTCGGCAACGAGGAAACTGGAACAGGATGATAGCAATAGCTAGCACATCAGTAAACACAGGAACCTTGCAGGAGCTAAGGAACCAGTATAATCAGGCAAGGAGGAACAGGAAAGGGAGGTTTATATAGGCAGGCTGGGTGTCAGGTATCAGGGTCTGGAATGTTCCTTAGTTTAGCAGCAGCAATCCCGGTGGACAAGTATAGGCACTGCAGGTTAGAACAATACATTGAGAGTGGCAGCAGTCCCGGTGACCAAGCATGGGTACAGCAGGCTAGAGAATATGACATTACCCCCCCCTCCCAAGAGCGTTCTCCGGACGATTCTTGCTAGGCTTGTCTGGATATCGTCGGTGGAAAGCTTTGACTAGTCGCGGAGCATGTACAAAATCTTTGGGTTCCCAAGATCTCTCCTCTGGGCCATAGCCCCCCCAGTGAACCAGGTACTGTAGTTTCCCTCGGTGTAACCTGGAATCCAAAATTCTTTCCACAATGAATTCCTCTTCGTTATCCACGAGGACGGGTTCAGGGGGAGGAAGTCTCCGTCCAGGAAATAGGTTCTCACGGAAAGGTTTCAGCAGAGAAGAATGAAACACAGGGTGTATTTTGATGGTCTCAGGAAGCTCTAATCTGAAGGACACTAGATTTATTAGTGCTGAGATGCGAAATGGCCCGATGTATTTTTGGCCCAATTTAATGGTTGGAACCTTTAGACATAGATTTTTTGTAGAAAGCCAGACTTTATCCCCGACTTGAAATTCTGGGGAGGGTCTGCGGTGTTGGTCTGCTGCTCTTTTGTACTTTACTTGAGTCTCACGAAGTGTCTCTTTGAGGGTCTCCTGGATGTCTCGCAGAGTCTCCAGTTTCTCTGTAACTGCCGGAATGGGGCCCGAAGATGGAAAACGAGGAATAAAGGTTGGATGAAATCCATTATTTGAGAAAAAGGGGCTCTTCTGAGTCGATGAATGATGTGAGTTGTTGTATGAAAACTCAGCTAATGGTAGGAAATCAATCCAGTCATCCTGGAGATGACAAACAAAACATCGTAAGTATTGTTCCAAAGTCTGATTGGTCCTTTCTGTCTGGCCATTGGATTGTGGATGATAGCCAGACGATAAATTTAAACAAATTCCTAGAGAGGAATGTTGAAGTGAATTGTACACCTCTATCGGATATGATCTCATCAGGAGCCCCGTGAAGCCAAAACACCTCTTTCACAATAAACTTGGCTGTCTGGTCTGCAGAATGAAGATTCTGTGCTGCAATGAAGTGAGCCATCTTTGTAAGTCGATCCACCACTACCAGGATGGTATTATGTCCATTAGATCGGGGCAGGTCAACAATAAAATCCATTGATATGGACCCCCAAGGACGAGTTGGAACTGGAAGAGGCTGCAGTAAACCAACAGGTGATGCTCGAGGGGTCTTGGTCCTAGCACAAGTCTCACAGGAGAGGACATAGTCTTTAACATCTTGTGCTAATTTAGGCCACCAAAAAGAGTGAGACAACAGTTCCTGTGTCTTGAGGACACCTTTGTGACCAGCGGGTCGGGAGTCGTGCATTAATTGGAGCACCTCTAATCTTACCTCCTTAGGGACGAGCAGACGATCCTTACAGTTACAGAGACCATTACATCAAAATAGTTCTGCTTCCGGAGGAGGGTTTTTAAGAAAAGTGTCATATGAGTAGGCTCCCTTTATTCATGTGAGGAGATCGGCAGAGAATGTGACGCCCAAAAAAATTATTTTTGGAAGAATAGTTTCTTCTTGCTCTTTGTCTGAACTAGGATTAGGAAAGGACCGTGACAAGGCGTCGGCTTTCCCATTCTTGGAGCCAGGGCGGTATGAGATGTGGAACTGAAATCTTGCAAAGAAGAGAGCCCATCTGGCTTGTCGCGCAGACAGTTTCTTTGCGGTTCGAATGAATTCTAAGTTCCTGTGATCCGTAAAGACCGTAATTGGATGATTGGCACCCTCCAGTAGATGTCTCCACTCAGAGAATGCAGCTTTTATAGCCAAGAGTTCTTTGTTTTCGATGTCATAATTTCGTTCTGCTGTTGACATTTGGTATGAATAAAAGGCACATGGATGAAGGAGCATCTTGGGTCCAATACTTTGTGACAGAATGGCACCAACAGCGGAGTCGGATGCATCCACTTCCAAGATGAATGGTAAGTCTTGATTTGGATGGATGAGGATAGGGGCAGATGTGAAGAGTGACTTCAATTGTTCGAATGCCGCATCCGCTTTAGGAGACCATTTGAAGGGGAATTCTTTCCGTGTGAGTTGAGTGATTGGGGCAATAATGCCAGAGAAATTTTTAATAAAACGTCTATAGAAATTGGCAAAACCCACAAATCTCTGAATGTCCTTTTCCTTTCGAGGGATTGGCCATTCCACCACGGATTGAATCTTGCCTGGGTCCATACTCAAACCCTTGGGAGAGATGATGTAACCGAGAAATTGCATGCTGGTCTTTTCAAATTCGCATTTTTCCAACTTGATGTACAATTTGTACTTACGGAGACGCTTAAGGACAATTCGGACATGTCTCTGATGATCCATTATGTTATCTGAGAAGACAAGGATGTCATCCAGGTATGCCACTACGAATTGGTCCAATAACTCTCGGAGGACATCCTTAATTAAATGTTGGAAGGTAGCAGGGGCATTACAGAGTCCAAAAGGCATCACCAGATATTCATAGTGCCCATAACGGGTTCGGAAGGCTGTTTTCCATTCGTCACCGGGTCGAATGCGGACCAAATTATACGCTCCTCTGAGATCTAATTTGGCAAAGATTTTGGTTGACCGAATTCTTTCCAATAGTTCAGGAATCAACTGCAGTGAAAAGAGAAACTAAACTACAACCAAGCGCTCAACCTATTGTGAATTGTGTGTATAGTGAAATGGTATACAGGCATACCCCGCTTTAACATACGCAATGGGACCGGAGCATGTATGTAAAGTGAAAATGTACTTAAAGTGAAGCACTACCTTTTTTCCACTTTACAATGCATGTACTGTACTGTAAACATCATATATGTGCATTACTGATGTAATAACGCATTTGTAACCAAAATAAATACAGTAGGCTTTATTGAAATAAAATCTTTAATGTCAGCTGATTTTTCTTATGTGCTGACAGATACAACATGGATGAATGGAAAATTATTTTAAAAATATGTAGGAATGATGAAGGAGAGGGCATATCTTCTACTGTACAGTATTTTTACTGAAAGGGCAGGAAGGTGAGGTGCATTTATTTGACTGACTGATATATTTTTGGGACTTATTTTTTGTGACTTTGGTGAAAACAGTACAGTACAATACTGTACAGTACAGTGTTTTACAATGCTGTGCTTCCGTAGGCCGCGCGTATAGTGCCCGCGACCGGCGACGTCACCCATCCCCGCTAGCGAAAGTTATATTTCGCTTTGCGGCGGCATCGCAGACTCCCGGGCATTTGATTTGTTCAGGGGCTGTCACATGAGGTGACAGCCCTTGAAAATCAAATATTCCCGGCTTCCAAAGTCCGCTCCGTCGCATTGCCGCTCTCGCGCTTACTATAAGCGCACGCGGCGGCGGCAATGTGTCTGTTTTTGGGCGGCATCGCCGGCACTATACGCACGGCCTTACTCAGGTCCTTGATCAGCTTGGCTTACACGCACGCACTCCCTCAGTCACACACGCACTCCCTCAGTCACACACGCACTCCCTCAGTCACACAATCTCTCACGCACTCCCTCAGTCACACAATCTCTCACGCACTCCCTCAGTCACACAATCTCTCACGCACTCCCTCAGTCACACAATATCTCAAGCACTCCCTCAGTCACACAATCACGCACGCACTCCCTCAGTCACACAATCACGCACGCACACGCACTTAGTCACGCACACGCACTCAGTCACGCAGACGCACTCAGTCACGCACACGCAGACGCACTCAGTCATGCACACGCAGACGCACTCAGTCACGCACACGCAGACACACGCACACACCCGCAGACACACACGCAGACACACACGCAGACACACACGCAGACACACACTCAGACACACTCAGACAGACACACTCAGACAGACACACTCAGACAGACACACTCAGACAGACACACTCAGACAGACACACACACACTCAGACACACACACACACACACACACTCAGACACACACACACACACTCAGACACACACACACACTCAGACACACACACTCAGACAGACAGACACACACACACACACTCAGACAGACAGACAGACACACACACTCAGACAGACACACACACACACTCAGACAGACACACACACTCAGACAGACACACACACTCAGACAGACACACACACACACACACACGCACACTCAGACAGACAGACACACACTCAGACAAACACACACACACACACACACACACACACACACACACACACGCACACACACACACACACACACACTCTCAGGCACACACACTCTCAGGCAGACACACACACACTCAGACAAACACACACACACACACACTCAGACACACACACACACACACACACACACACACACACACACACACACACACACACACACACACACACACACACACAAGCACAGAATGCAGTAGAAGAGGACCTCCTCCTCCCCCGTAGCCTGTAACTCACATGCAAAGTTCCGTTCTGCTGCTGCAGCAGGAGACTAGAGCGAGATCTGAGGAGGGAGGAGGGAGGAGGGAGGAGGGAGGAGGGAGGAGGGAGGGAGGAGGAGAACGGAGGGAGGAGGAGAACGGAGGGAGGAGGAGAACGGAGGGAGAAAAGCCAGGAGCTGCAGTGCGGGCAGAATCACTGCTATAGCAGCTGATTGATGGCGCGCCCGATCTCCCCCTTCCCCCTGCCATCCGGCCCCGTTCCCCGTTACCCTTTAACTGCACTCCCACTCAGTTAGGGACCACAATGAAGGAGGTTGCTGTATTGGAGGTGCGCACGCACGCACGCCGCCCCCTGGTGTCCGTACTCGCGAAGCACGTGTACGTACACAGGGGTATGGTGTAACTAAAAAAAAATGTACGTACTTGCGAGTGTACGTAAAGTGGGTGTATGTAAAACGGGGTATGCCTGTATACAACAAGTGAAACAAAAATAAAAATAAAAATAATGTGACAATAAAAAGTGTGTTAAACGTATTAAGGATAACCACTATATGATATAGACCCCACACCATCAGATTAGGGGAGGGTATGGGAATGGGTTGCCCAGGACTATAAACAAGCTATTCCATATAGCTGTAAACCGAAATGTTAGTACAGAGAGCAAAGTCCTTGGCGCACTATCAAGTGCATAACCTGATAAATTAGTCCTGTTTGTTGAAGAACTAGTTGGAAAGTGTCCACAGTCTGACTTCCTGGTTTTCTTCTGTAGTTTGTTGATCTGCAATCAAAGAGAACAGGAAACCATTGCGCAGTATCTCATGTGTATTGAAGCCTCATTCACACAGCTATTCTAGGAATAAATATCCTATCAGGGCAAGTCTAGGGCTATTTAGTTGTGCTCAAGTAGCACCTTATAACATCAATCAGCCCAATATCCCTCTGGGAATAATTATCCTATCAGGGCGAGTTTAGGGCCAATTAGTTTATGGGCTTAAATAGCACCATACAACATCCATGCTCCATTACCCCTGAGGAAGTGACATCAGAGGTCACGAAACGCGCGTAGGGTGGAGCGTAGCTGCACGCATTGCTACGTGCTAGTACCAGCTGAGGAGGTTGCTGTTTGAGGTGATGACATCTGAGGTGGACCTGGCGCTCCGATTTGCGGCCGCGAGGAGGAGATACACGCAGGATCCAGCCTCCACACACATCACGGTTCAGCCCCTCATGCTTGCGGGCGGCACATTGTAAATCGTGCAGTTAGATCATCTAGCATGTGAGTGCATTAAATGTTGGTCTTTTTATTGTTTAATTAAATTGTACTGTACCACACTATTGGGCCTTTTATCTTTTGTGTATCATTGGGCGGACAGGCCATCTATGGAGCGGGAGCAACACCAGTGGGGAACCCGGTGACAGATATCAATCTCCGGTTTAAAGATACCTTTCAAGGCCTGCATTCACCCATCTAGATGTAAGTATCTAGCAGCTGTGTGAATGAGGCTTCAATACACATGAGATACTGCGCAATGGTTTCCTGTTCTCTTTGATTGCAGATCAACAAACTTCAGAAGAAAACCAGGAAGTCAGACTGTGGACACTTTCCAACTAGTTCTTCAACAAACAGGACTAATTTATCAGGTTATGCACTTGATAGTGCGCCAAGGACTTTGCTCTCTGTACTAACAGTTCAGGAATCAGAGGTAATGGGTACCTGTTCTTCACCGTAATCTTATTTAGTTCCCGATAGTCAATGCAGGGGCGTAGAGAACCGTCTTTCTTTCCCACAAAGAAGAGCGCAGCGCCTGCTGGAGAAGTAGAGGGTCGGATAAAACCCTTTGATAGGTTCTCCTGTAGGTAGTCATTGAGGACCTTCAATTCCGGTTCTGAGAGGGAATAGATTCTTCCAAACGGAATGGCAGCACCCTGTAATAATTCAATGGGACTGTCATAAGAGCGATGTGGGGGAAGCGTATCTGCGTTCTTCTTGTCACACACATCTAAAAACTCAGAGTAAGGAGCCGGCAGAAGTATTTCTTGAGATGAGGAAATCTTATGTATTCCTACACACTCTGGTATAGGAGTTTTAGGTAGACAGGCTAGCTGACAGTGCTCCAAGGGAAACGTGAGGGTCTTTGTCTTCCAGTCAATTAGTGGGTTATGGATCATGAGCCATGTAATTCCCAGAATCACTGGAAACAAAGGTGATGGAATGAGACCAAAATAAATCTTCTCCTGGTGATTGGGCTCCATGATTAGTGTTAAGTTACTGGTTTCATGGGTAACAGGTCCAGAGCTCAAGGGAGAACCGTCAACGACTTCCATCCTTTCTGGCGATTCCTTGGCTACAAATGATACCGAATTGTTCTTGGCGAATTCTATGTCCATAAAATTCCCTGCCACCCCTGAGTCGACCATTACTGTGGTTGAAAAACGATGTGTGCCTTCCTCGACTATAATAGGAACCAGGAGGTGAGGGTGTAGCGAAGGAGGGTTATCTTTCCCTTGAGAAGCAGAGAAAACAGTCTTTGAAATAGCGTGCAGCTGATTTCTCCTAGGGCTCTGGAAAGAAGACCGCCTGGACTTGTTTGGGCAATCAGCGAGATAGTGCCCATCATTTCCGCAATATAATCAGAGATCTTCTGTTCGGCGTCTATTCCTTTCCCCGGTTGAGATGGGTCCCCGCAGTGTATTTACTTGCATCGGCTCCTCCTCAGTCTCCCTGGAACGTCTTGGGGTACTGACATCTCTAAACCCGGGGTTGCTTGGCATGTACCCCTGTCTCTCCAATCGTCTTTCCGTAAGCCTGCGATCAATTTGAATGCATAAACGGACAAAGTCCTGAAATCTCTCTGGGGGCTCCACCGGGCTAGTTCGTCTTTAACTTGCTCCGAGAGACCCTGCCAAAAATGATATTTCTGCGCGGCCTCATTCCAATCAGTATCGTTAACCCATCTGCAGAATTCAGCGGTGTATTCAGCTGCCGAGCGTCTTCCTTGACGAAGATTGTTCAGAGTTGCCTCAGCGGTTGCACTACGATTTGGGTCATCAAAAATAAGACTCATGGGTTCGATGAACTCCTCCAGGTCCCTTAGTAGTGGGTTATCTTGTTCTAACATAGGGGAGACCCAAGCAAGGATCTCATCCTTGAGCAGGGTTATGATCAGTCCAACCTGGGCTTCTTCGGTATGATAAATGATGGGCTGAAGCTTGAACACAAGTCTGCATTGATTAAGGAAATTCCGGAAAGATTGTTTTTTCCCCCCAAATTATTCCGGTAGGGATATACGGGGTGCGGTTTGCACAGGCACACGGTTTTGACCAGACAATGTGATTAAGGCTGCACGTAGTTCACGATTCTCAGCTTCCGCGGTGGTGGCTTGTTCTTCCAAGCGGCCAAGATGATTAAACACGTGTCTTTGTTGTTCCTGGTAACCAACCATGATATGTTGTAAGTCATGGAGTGTCTGAGCCTGAGCCGGGTCTGTTCCAGCGGAATCCATGGTAGGGCCTGTTTATTCTGTCAAGGATTGGACTTCGGCTGAAGTGGATCCCAGTGGCAGGAACAGCAGGGAGCGAAGTAGGGGTCACAAGCAAAGATCAGAGGCAGGCAGCAGGTAGCGAAGTCAGGAAACAAGCAGAGGTCGGCAACGAGGAAACTGGAACAGGATGATAGCAATAGCTAGCACAGCAGTAAACACAGGAACCTTACAGGAGCTAAGGAACCAGTATAAACAGGCAAGGAGGAACAGGAAATGGAGGTTTATATATGCAGGCTGAGAGGTGGAGCACAGGTGCAGAGGTGTCAGGTATCAGTTTCTGGAATGTTCCTTAGTTTAGCAGCAGCAATCCCGGTGGACAAGTATAGGTACTGCAGGCTAGAACAAGACATTGAGAGTGGCAGCAGTCCCGGTGGCCAAGCATGGGTACAGCAGGCTAGAGAATATGACAGCTACTGTGCTAATCTCTTGTTTCTAAAAGCCAGAACACTAAAATTATTTTTCTGCTCTCGCCACGCTCACATCTCAGTGCGGGAAGGCTGGAATTCATCCCGCGGTTTCAAATCGGGATTCTGATGTACATGACGCGTGAAGTGTTCGAATAACGGCCGCTCCATCAGTATACATGTGATATAAAATAAGAATAAACCCGAACATATTGAAATGGACATTACTGGCTAAAAAAATCAGTGATGTTAAAATACATGGGGGGCTATGCACTAAGCAATGATAAGTCGTTTTAAGAATGCAAAGTACTCTTAGAATGTGATGTTCCGCCGAACGCGATTCACTAAGCCATGCAAACAGGCACTTTGCATTATAAAACTGGCTTTTTTCAGGAAATTTTTCAAAGTCCAACTTTGCTTGTACGATAACCTGTTTGCGTTCAATCTTGCCCTTCTCCGGGATTCACTAAGCTACGCAAACTTATCGTACGTGAAAGTTGCGTTCAACAAAGCTCACCAGCTAAAGGCAGGTGATAAAAAAGCTGGACTTTGAAAAATGTCTTTGTTTACATTTTTGCATGCGCAACACCCATACAACAGGTTGGCGGGTGTCTCCGGCTGACCACGTGGGGGTCCCCGAGGGAGGCCGGGGACCCCGCGGAGTTCTGGGGGTCCCCGGCTCACCAAGGGGGGGTCCCCGTGGGAGTGCGGGGGTCCCAGCGGGACTCCGGGGTTCCCCGCGGGCCTGCGGTACCAATTTTGTGCCTCCAAAAAAATAAACAATATTTCAAACTAAATACACCCCCCTCCCCCCGCCCCCTAACACATACAATACAGTAATGGCAAAATTACTATTATCCACATATGGATAATAATGCATTTGCCCATTTAAAATACATATAAATTACAATAAATACAGTAAATACATTTTACACTTACCTTTTCCAGGCACCCACGATGAAAGCCGTCTTCATCTTCATCTTCATCCTGCCCATGCCCCTCCGGGGCTGCAAAACATGCACAACAATTACAATAGCCAATTTAATTTCCCCTAACCCCTTAATCACCGTAGCGGTCATTAACCGCTACAGTCATTAAGGGGTTAACCCACCCTCACCCACCACTTGGGAGGCCTCAATACCCTCCCCCACTACCCATCACATGAGTCCTAACCACCCTCACCCACTAACCCAGGCGGGAGGCCTACCCACATACCATTGGGGCCATTATCCCCTTCCCCCACCCCCAGTACTCACAAGAAAAACAATACACAGCCCCACAATAAACATCATTATATTTATTCAATACATAACCCACCCACTGTGCCCCCCCATAAATACATGATTTATTATTTTACATACAGGGTTAATACCCCAGGCCCACGGGAGTCCACGGTGGGCCTGACGGGTGTCCGTAGACCTCACAGTGGCCCAACAACAGGTTTCAAACAGGGTCTGGAGGCCTACGGGTGGTCCCCGCCAGGCGCCTTGGTCCACCAGGTGGTCTCCGTGGGTCACCATGGGCCACAATGGGGTCTCAACGGGTAGGCCCATGGTTGTCTGGGGAGCCCCGGGTCAACTCACAGGTGTCTGAGGGGCCTCGGGTGGTTCCCACAGGGGTCTTGGGGCACATGGGTGGTCCCTACGGGTCAGCTGTGCCCCCAACAGACGTGGGGTCACCGGTTCTTCCCCGCAGGTATCCCCTGTGGACACCTCCAGCCTGGTACCCGTGGAAAGCCAGAGGAGACCTCAGGTGTTCTCCAGAAGTCCCCCGCAGACCAAAAGGAACCAACCCTGTATGTAAAAAAATAAACCTGACCTATACATTAAATACATCAATCCCCCCCCCCCCAACACATACAATAATGTGAAAAAAAACTATTACCCAGATATGGATAATAGATTATTTGCCCATTATTAAACACATTAAGTAGCAAAATAAAATAAATAAAGTTCTACTAACCTCATCAATATCAAGCCCCTTCGCCAGCAAATTGCCTGTGTCCTCCGTTGCCAACAAAATACATAGCCAAAACATTGCAATTACATTCTGCTATCAATTAACCCCTTAATCACATTATCGGTTACTAACCGCAAAGGTAATTAAGGGGTTAAGCCACCCTGGCCCGATACCCACGCTTCACCAATTCATTTGTACAGTGGCTTCATCATGCAAATTTATATATATATATATATATAAAAAACTAAAAAAGTGGGAATAGTATCAGCGCCTGCAAAACCCAAATGCCACAGAAGTGGCAAAGCTAGGAAAATATTATAACCAATAAGGAAGAGCATTAACCATGCATTAAAAAATAATTATACCAATAAAAATTATAAAATAAAGATAAAATAAAAACAAATTTTATATGTAAAATATACAATACAAGTGAATGTCCAGTCCCAAAACACTGTCCTTTAGAGTCTCTGCAGCCTGAAAAGGGACCACCAATCCCTCATGGATAGCTATGAAAAAAACAAGAAAACAACAGGCGCACTCATAGTGTAGTAAGTAGAAAAATTTATATGGGACTGGTAATTATAAAAATGCGCACTCACAAACGTGACAGGAACATAAGCATGAATGAGTAATACTCAACCGCCAACGGTAGCAGGATATTGACAGAATAAGCGTCCTGGAACTCCACCATGTGCTGCTGGTATCAGTAGCGTGTCGCTTCTGTGTACCGAGTACCAATTACTTCCTCACTCCAACTGGAATCTCACGAGAGTTGTGACATCATGGGAAGTTATCATTTTAGAGCTGCTTTGGGCAAAGGACGATGTAAGCTACGCAGCTGAACCAGGTTTGAGAGAGAAGGAGAGAGAAGGAGCGCCGTTCCCGGAAGTTCCGCGTCCATGTGATGTAACATCCGCCCGGAAGTCCCGCCTCCTAGTGACGCAGCATCCACCCCAAACAAGTGGGGAAGCACAGGAAGGCCCTTCGGCTGCTACTGCAGTGGACAAACAGCTCGGCACCCATCTCTATTGCCTGTTAACATCTGAAATCTTGTGAGTAGGGTCCCTATTTTACCTCATCTGGACCTGCTGCAATCTTATTTGTCTTCCGGAGACCTCTATTTTATGTTGTTTATTAAATAGCTTTTATTCATATTAGCCTTGCTATTGTTTGTTTTGTCTGTCTGGTTTTGTTTGTTTTTGTTTGTTGTCAGTTGTTTTGGACTTCTATGTCAGCAATATGTGATTGGCATACTGCACTATAATTTGTTTTGTTTTCTCTCCACATATTGCACCTATGCACGGCGGGAGCTGCACATCTATTCCTTCACTGCCCTTACGCCAGAGGACACTGTTGGGACTATTCACTTAACGGTTGGACATTTTATATATTCAATTGGACTTACAAGGCGCCGGTTTTTCTTTTTTCTTTGTGTTATCCTTTGTCTGATTGTACTATCAGTATTTACCAGGCGGCCTATCTCACCCAAACCAGGGTTCACTATTTATATTTATATTAGTTTTCATTTTATTTTTGCGCTGATTTACACCATCTTTTTTGTTGTTGAGCTTACAAAAAATGTGTGACTGGACAGAGAGACAGACTGATAATGTCTGACACAGTGTCTCCTTGTCACGGTGGTAACTGTGGTATAACAACGAGCTGGACAGAATTGAGAGGTATTATACAATAAACCTCACAGGTGCATAGCAGTGGGTTTTTCAAAGCACCACACATGTCCAGACTTATCAGTCTTTATCAGTCTCAGAGCTAGGTAACTGGACAGAATGACAGGCTTAGTATGTCTGACAAAATGTCTCTTAGTTAGCCCATATAGTAAATATATCCGGATAAAAGCTCTAGATTGCTGCACAAACTTGGTAGCTTACAAAAAATGTGTGACTGGACAGAGTGACAGACTGATAATGTCTGACGCAGTGTCTCCTTGTCACGATGGTAACTGTTGTATAACAATGAACTCATATAGCAACATATAGAAACATAAATTCCAGAATCAGTTATACCCACTTCCTAAGATAAAAAATAGACGTGTTAGTACTTTTAAAAACGTCTGTACTCAAAAGCGGAGCTAAAATCATATAGAAGTAACAGCAGTGCTATGGGTAGAGGACAGGTAGTCTCTGTAACCTCTCCCAGTGACGTCAGTGCGTCCAATTGCCAATTTGTGCAGCAATCTAGAGCTTTTATCCAGATATATTTACTATATGGGCTAACTAAGAGACATTTTGTCAGACATACTAAGCCTGTCATTCTGTCCAGTTACCTAGCTCTGAGACTGATAAAGACTGATAAGTCTGGACATGTGTGGTGCTTTAAAAAGCACACTGTTATGCACCTGTGAGGTTTTTTGTATGATACTTCTCAATTCTGTCCAGCTCGTTGTTATACCACAGTTACCACCGTGACAAGGAGACACTGTGTCAGACATTACCAGTCTGCCACTCTGTCCAGTCGCACATTCTTTGTAAGCTACCAAGTTTGTGCAGCAATCTAGAGCTTTTATCCGGTTATATCTACTATATGGGTTAACTAAGAGACATTTTGTCAGACATACTAAGCCTGTCATTCTGTCCAGTTACCAAGCTCTGAGACTGATAAGACTGAAAAGTCTGGACAAGTGTGGTGCTTTAAAAGCACACTGCTATATACCTGTGAGATTTATTGTATGATACTTCTCAATTCTATCCTGCGTAAGACGTTGTCAGCAGTGAGATTCTGTCAAACATTAACTGTTTGACAATCTGTCCAGACTCGCAGCCCATTAACACTTACTCACTACCAAGTTTGTGCAGCAATCTAGAGCTTTTATCCAGATATATTTACTATATGGGCTAACTAAGAGACATTTTGTCAGACATACTAAGCCTGTCATTCTGTCCAGTACCTAGCTCTGAGACTGATAAAGACTGATAAGTCTGGACACGTGAGGTGCTTTGAAAAGCACACTGCTATGCACCTGTGAGGTTTATTGTACAGTATGATACCTCTCAATTCTATCCGGCGTAACACGTTGTCAGCAGTGACATTCTGTCAAACATTAACTGTTTGACAATCTGTCCAGACTCGCAGCCCATTAACACATACTCACTTTTCTTGGAAGTGATTGTATACCATTGTTACACTGCCTAACATAGGTGCAGCATTTCCTCTATGCAAATAGCCGTGGGAATAATATGTGTTCACATGATGTTTAAACTGCACAGAAGCTACAATGTTTAACCATCTGTTTGACCATATATGTGGTTAACTACAACGTACATTTACACTATGAGTGATATTAACGCTCCAACATAAATGTCTATCTAACAAAGATCTAGGCGTTTACCGCAGTGTGCACAGATGTGTTCACACTACACTGCACTGATTGTTACGAGGGAGGCCAGAGATGTTATAAGTGTTACATATTGACACTCACTTATACATTTGGCCACAGGCATTGTACCCCCACAGTGCAGTAGTCATTGAGATTTTCTGTGACAGTAGATCCTTACAATACTCTGCACAGGTCACTTATTAACCATTTAGAGTCTGGTGATTAGCTGCACTAATTCAGATGTGCTTCTGTAACTATACGTGATTGTTTTATAGTCCCACATATACGATATATTGGGCTCTATACCCCAATTTATACCCACTTCATTTTAATTCGCACTTTAGATTATAGGCTAGCCTCAGAGGAGGCATAGGTTCACTTATCTGCATTATTTTAATTTTGAGGTATCTCCCAATAAAGATTATTTTAAATAATTCATCAATTCATTACAATACTTGATTCCTCTGGTGATATCAGTGGATGAATTTGTTTATAGTGCTCTCGTTATAGGGGTTTCTTTTTCTTTTGTTGTGCATCTTGCATTGCCCCTGATTGTAGCACCTCCAGCCAGGCTGTAGTGAGGGTTAACCTTTCCCTTCCCCCCACACACCCCCCTTCCCTTAAGTGTAAACATTACATTACACACATATTTAAGCATAGTAAAATACATTTTAATTAGTGTAAAACAAGCTTTTCCAAAAATAATAATTTCTTACCCTGTATGTATATATCGATCGAGACATACATACATACAGTGGCAAGAAATTATATTGCCCAAAAAAATACAATCACATTAAAAAAATTTTTTAAAAACTGTAAAAGTTACAACAATAACATTTTTAGGGTTTACTTACCATTAGTTGACCCACTCCCCGACTCCTGTCGATCGGCTTACTCTCGAACCAATCCACGAACAGGAACCCATAAAATAAAAAAACATAAAATAATAAACTATAACAATTCAGGGGTCTATGTCTTCTATTTCTAATCCATTTCGTCTTTGGGGTCTTCATCTATATTCTTCTTCTGCTCTCTTCCGAGGTCTTCTTCTCTTCTTCGGCCACACCCTGGCCTTTTTTCTTCTGTAGGTGGTCCTTCCTCCTCGGCATCTGCCTTCAAAATAAGACGACATAGACTTTTATAGGCCTATGACGTCACATTTTGGTCAAATGGTTCCCTCGGCCCTGATTGGTATTGGTATATATATATACACAGTGGTTGACAAATCACCAAAAAATCTACTCGCCACACAAAAAAATCTACTCGCCACCTAGTACCAAACGTGTGCTGCTTGGGCCAATATTTACTCGCCCGGGGGTTAAATCCACTCGCCCGGGGCGAGCAAATGTATAGGTTTGTCGAACACTGTATATATATATAGTTGCATGATGAAGCCACTGTACAAATGAATGGGTGAAAGGTGGGTATCGGGCCAGGGTGGATTAACCCCTTAATTACCGTTGCGGTTATTATCCGATAAGGTGATTAAGGGGTTAGGGTACATTACATTGGCTATTTTGATTGTTTTGTTTATTTTGCAGCACTGGAGGGACATGGGCAGGATGAAGATGATGATGAAGAAGGCCTTCATCGTGGGTGCCTGGAAAAGGTAAGTGCAGTATGTATTTATTGTGATTTATATGTATTTTAAATGGGCAAATGAATTATTATCCATATGTGGATAATAGTCATTTTTCCCATTACTGTATTGCATGTGTTAGGGGGCGGGGGGGATGTGTGTTATATATTGCTATGTTTATTGGGGGCAATTGTCCCCAATAAACATGCTATTGTGCCTTAACCCCTTCATTGCCTTAGCGGATAGTCGCTAAGGTGATGAAGCTGCTTTAATGTATTTTTATTAATAGTGTGCGGGAGCAGGGGGTCCCCTGACCTGAACCGCATTGATTTCTGCCTCAGGGACTCCCTGCCTCCCAAGTTACAGACCCCGGTTTTGGGCATCGGTGCCAGTGTCACCGCCATCTTTATAGAGCCCACGTCGCGTCTTGGATGCTACAAAGATGGTGGCGACATTGGCCTCCTATGCCCCATACCAGGGCCTGTAACTCGGGAAGCAGGGGGTCTCTGAGGCAGAAATCAATGCGGTTCAGCTCAGGGGACCCCATGCTCCCGCACAATATTATTAAAATGTACATTAATGCAGCTTCATTACCTTAGCGGCTATCCGCTATGGTAAGGAATTATTGTTTATTTATATGTGTGTTTTGAAAGTAGTGTAGATGTGTAGGGGGTCTCCGGAGCTGAACCGCATTGGTTTCAGGTCCGGGGACCCCCTACTTCAGGAGATACAGGCCCTGTTATGGGGTGCCGGTATCCCTTGCAGAATGTAAATGTCCCGGTCACATGACGCGGAAGCTTGAAAGTGTATGGGATAATGGCACCCAATAACGGGGCCTGTATCTCCTTAAGTAGGGGGTCCCCGGACCTGAAACCAATGCGGTTCAGCTCAGGAGACCCCCTGCTCATATACACTATTATTAAAATAATTTTATTTTCTGTACGATCGCCTGTAACAGCCTTGCATGGAGATGCCAAATCTCCATGCAAATGTTACATGCGGCTTTTTTTTCTATCAGCTACCGTACGTAAAGTTTAAGAAAACTAGCAGGGGAAAAAAAACAACACGTACGATGTGGCTATTTTTAGCACGTACGATAGAAAATGGGCTCAAGACTTTAGTGAATCGCATCTCAAGCTTCACTTTTTATCGGACGTGCTTATTTTTCCAACCAGACGCAAAAGCACAGAGCTTAGTGCATAGCCCCCATGGTATCACAAAACTTTATACATAGTAATCAAAAACAATACAAACAAATACATCCATTTAAAAGCAGAACAAATAACAATCATAAACCAAATTAACATAAAGGACCTCCGTTTAGGTGGGAAAGCCCAGGGTGACCAAAAGTTCAAACAACTAGGCAAAAAACCTACAGTGAGAAAGAAAAAAGTGTTATATACAGAAGCACAATAAAAAAGCAAATGTGCAAACAAATTAGTTAAGATAAAGGTTAAATCCATAACCAGGGAAGGGGGGGTAAGTGGCTGGGGGACTGATGGATGATCCATAAGGTTGAGGTACATTCCATCAAGCTCATCTATATGAAGGCCCCAATATCCAAATCTACATCAAGTCCATGGCGGGGCCAACATTTTCAACTAGTAGATCCAGAACGTCTCTCTTTGACAGAGACGTCTGAGTCTGTTGCCCCCTCTCCAGTTCTCCGCCACTGCCTCAATTCCCCGGTATACCAATCCTGAGGGGTCACCCCAATGCACAGTACTAAAGTGCTGGGAGACACTCTGGTGGCAAGGCCTCTGCGAATATTGCCCATGTGCTCCAGTATGCGGACCCACAGGCTCCGTGAAGTCCGGCCCACATACTAGAGACCACATGGGCATTCCAGGAGATAAACAACGAAAGCCATCCTACAGTCTATAAAATGATCAGTCTTAAAAATCTTTTTAGTGATGTAGGAGCTAAAATGTATTCTCTCTTTCGATGCTTGTTTACAAGCCTTGCAATTAAAACAATTAAAAAAACACACCGGTTTAGGCAACCAATGCGCAGGTTGTGCCAATTCTTCCTTTTTAAAGACACTTGGTGCCAATTTGCCCTTTATGCTTTCAGCTTTTTTAAAGATGACTCTTGGGGCCATTGGTAAGTGGTCTTTTAGCACCGTGTCTTTACGTAGTATATGCCAGTATCATTTTAGGATATTACCAATTTTATGGGCCTCTCGGTTGTATTGAGTGACAAACGGGGCTCCATATCCTATACTATTTTTGATAGTCTTAGGCACTAAAAGATCTTCCTTAAGCAGCCGAGAGGTTTTTAGAAGAGCTTTCTCAATGGTTACTGATTTATAATTTCTCTCCTAAAATTTTGTTTTTAAAAAATGTGCCTGTTCCCTGAAGACATCATCATCGGTACAGTTACGGCGAATACGCAGAAATTGCCAAACGGTAAATTGTTTAGCCAGCGTGGATGGTGGCAGCTACTGTTGAGGAGGAAGTTATTCGCATCAACTTCCTTGAAAAAAGTTTTCGTTTTGATGTTGTTATTCTCAATATATACAGTGAGATAAAGGAAGTTGATGCTATTATGGCTGCTCTGTGATCGGAAGGCCAAATTTAAATTATTGTGATTAATATGGCCAAGGAACAAGTCCAGATCACTCTGACTCCCCCGGCAAATAAAAAGGACATCATCAATGTACCTCTTCCATATGTCTAGGCTTGCCCCGAAAGGATTGCCTGACCATATATTGGCCACCACCCAATCGGCAATAACATTTTTGGCATAACTCGGGGCAAACCTAGTCACCATAGCCGTTCCACATTTTTGTAGGAAGAGGGTTCCGTCGAACCAAAATACATTGTTTGTCAGAATAAAGCGTATCCCATCTTACAAAAATAGTTTTTGTTCAGATGGGATTAGAGGGTCTCTATCTAGAGCTCTCCTGCCTCATACCAATCCTCATGTTGAATTTATGTATACAAGGAGGTGACATCACATGTTACCAATGTAAACTCCTCCTGCCACGATACTTCAGACAGAGCCTTAAGAACTTGTAAAGTGTCCCTTAAATAGGATCTGGCACTAGTGGCATACTTTTGCAAGTATAAGTTGAAGTACTCGGAAAAGTTCTGATTAAGAGACACAATCCCCGAAATGATGGGCCTCCCAGGTGGTTTCAACAGATTCTTATGGATCTAGGGCAAGAAATAAAACACGGCTGTGACCGGTTTAATTCTCATTAAGTACGCAAATTCTTTCTCGCCCAAGATCACAATCTGTTTCCCTTTAGTCAACATGCTTAGCATCTCCTCCTGATATTGCTTAGAGGGGTCTCATACAAGTCTCTCATATGTGACGGGGTCATTTAAGATCCGTTCGGATTGTGAGAGGTAGTAGCCGGTATCCATAACCACTACCCCTCCACCCTTGTCCGCTGGTTTAATGGTAATACTCCTATCGTCAGTGAGTGTCTTTAGTGCCTCCCTCTCTTGTTTACTCAAGTTGTCATGGAATCTATTCTTGCTATTAGCTAGTTTCTCAAAGTCTTCTAGAATGAGTTGATTAAAAACCTCTAAGTAATGTCCTTTACAATGACTAGGATTAAAACAGGATTTGTTTTTCAGGTTAGAATGTATAAACCTATCAAGCAACGCTGTGTCAGTACTGGGCACTGTGTCTGCCTGTGAGGGCCGATTCGTGCTTTGGCTCTCAGCATCCTTATTAAGGAAAAATCTCTTAATTGTGAGCTGGCGTAAATATTTATGAGTATCTATAAATAGGTCAAAGCCACTGGGACCCCGCGAAGGGGCAAAGTTCAGTCCTTTGGCTAAGACATTGTTTGGGCTTCATTTAAAATCTTTGAACTAATATTAAAAATACTACTTAGTGCATTCCTCTTTTGCTCTCTAGGTTTCCTTCTTCCTCGCTTCCCTCTCTGCCTCTTTTTTACCCTTTCGACTCCACCGTCTCTGATACTCCCGGATCATCCAGACATGAGAAGTGGTTCTGTGTCACAATTGGTGACTGGAGTGCCCGGTCTAAAAAAGAGACCGCAGCTTTGCTGAGGTCAACACGTTCCCAAATGGGACTCCTATGCGGATGGCAATCATTCCGGTTATCTCTATATTCCCTTTTATTCTCATGTCTTTCTCTAGGCCTTTCCTCTCTAAACCTTCTGGGAGATCTATCCCATCTTGGGGAACGTTCCCTCCTGTCCTGCCATTCACCCCTTGGGTTCCGGTACTCCCTGGTGTGATAATATGAATCATTGCGTCCTTCCTAGGGTAATGGCTAAAGTGCCTATGATTGTCACCCCTTCCATAGTCTCTATCGTGATATGTTCTTTCCTGATAGTGACTAGTACTGGGGTAGTTCTCAATTTTCTCTCTCTATATACTGCTGAGGGGGGTTGGGCCTTCTTTCTTTTGGAATTAATTCCCTATCCCCATCATAGAAATGTCGTGCTGGTGGTACAATAGTTTCTTTACGTGGGCTACTTCTAACTATTGGCACATTGGTTGATGTCTTCCTTTCTTTCCCTGCTGTGGAGTGGCTCCTGTTTCTACCTTTAGCTTGATCTTTAACTGGTCCCTTTCCCCACTTTCTCTGTTTCCCATCTGTGTAATCTTCCTCATCATGCTTAATTTTTTTTATTTTTGGTGATGAGGATACTCTTCTCTAGAGTATCGAGTTCATCAGACAGTCTTTTATTACGAGAGCTGAAAGTGGGGCACTCCATTAGGGGTCCAAGTACATCTTTTATTTTGTTAATTTTTAGATCTAACTCTTTCAGAGTCTTTTATGCTGTGAAATCAGCAGCTTCATTAAATCTAGACTGCATGTGTCCAGAATCTTGTCCCACATGCAGCTATATTCGATCTCAGCGAGATCAAATGAAGCTACCTTAAAGAATCTGAGGCCCCTAGGGATTCTCGCTACTTTAATATATTCCTCCAAATACGATAAATCGAGGAGTTTACGTAACTCTCTCTTCATCGTCTTATCTAGTTTATCGAATTCGGAGTTCACAGTGTCAGAAACATCTACTTCCTCTTTAATGTTGCTGAGATCGAATATAGCTGCATGTGGGACAAGATTCTGGACACATGCAGCCTAGATTTAATGAAGCTGCTGATTTCACACCATAAAAAGACTCTGAAAGAGTTAGATCAAGAAATTAACAAAATAAAGGATGTACTTGGATCCCTAATGGTGTGCCCATCTTTCAGCTCCTGTAATAAAAGACTGTCTGATGAACTCGATAATCTAGAGAAGAGTATCCTCATCACCAAAAATAAAAAAATTAAGTGTGATGAGGAAGATTACACAGATTGGAAACAGAAAAAGTGGGACAAGGGACCAGTTAAAGATCAAGCTAAAGGTAGAGACAGGAGCCACTCTACATCAACCAATGTGCCAATGCTTAGAAGTAGCCCACGTAAAGAAACTATTGTACCACCAGTACGACATTTCTATGATGGGGATAGAGAATTAATTCCAAAAGAAAGAAGGCCCAACCCCCCTCAGTAGTATAGAGAGAGGGAAAGGGAGAACTACCCCAGTACTAGTCACTATCAGGAAAAAACATATCACGATAGAGACTATGGAAGGCGTGACTATCATAGGCACTTTAGCCATTACCCTAGGAAGGGAGGCAATGATTCATATTATCACACCAGGGAGTACAGGAACCCAAAGGGGGAATGGCGGAACAGGAGGGAACGTTCCCCAAGACAGGATAGATCTCCCAGAAGGTTTAGAGAGGAGAGGCCTAGAGAAAGATATGAGAATAAAAGGGAATATAGAGATAACCGGAATGATTGCCATCCGCATAGGAGTCCCATTTGGGAACGTGCTGACCTCAGCAAAGCTGCGGTCTCTTTTTTAGACCGGGCACTCCAGTCACCGATTGTGACATAGAACCACTTCTCATGCCTGGATGATCCGGGAGTGTCAGAGACGGTGGAGTCGAAAGGGAAAAATAGAGGCAGAGAGGGAAAAGAGAAGAATGAACTCTAGAGAGCAAAAGAGCAACGCACTAAGTAGTGTTTTTAATATTAGTTAAAAGATTTTAAATGAAGCCCAAACCAATGTCTTAGCCAAGGGACTGAACTTTGCCCTTTCGCGGGGTCCCAGTGGCTTTGACCTTTTTATGGATGCTCATAAGTATTTATGCCAGCTCACAATTAAGAGATATTTCCTTAATAAGGATGCTGAGAGTAAAAGCACGAATTGGCCCTCACAGGCATACACAGTGCCCAGTGCTGACGCAGTGTTGCTTGATAGGTTTATACATTCTAACTTGAAAAACAAATCCAGTTTTAATCCTGGTCAATGTTAGGCACGTTCTATAGTGCCGGGCACGTGCTACGCCGTGCACGCGCGCTGATTTTTAGTAGGCTGATATTAGTCAGCCTTTCTATAGATGTGCTGCGCGCGCGCACGGCAGGGAGAGGGGAGCCAACAGACAGCGGCGAAGATGAAGAAATTCATCTTTTCGCGCCGCTGCCTGCGCTCAAATGTATGTATTGGTGTGTATGTGTGTATGTGTGTATGTATGTATGCATGTATGCATGTATGTGTGTTTGTATGGATGTGTGTGTGTGGGGGTAAATAAATGCACACACAAAAAAATTTATTAAACTTTTTTTTTAATTTAAAAAAATCTTACTTACACTCCCCTTACACTTACACTCACACAACATATACACACACATACACGCATATACATGCATATACACGCACATACACGCATATACACTTACCTGCAGCTCCCGGCTCTATATACACGGAAAGCATGCGGCACGTGCACGCGCGTTCGCATAGGAACGCGCGGCCGCACGGCCGCATGCCGCACGGCCGCATGCTGTATATTTGTATATGCTGTATATAATTAAGGATATTACTTAGAGGTTTTTAATCAAATCATTCTAGAAGACTTTGAGAAACTAGCTAATAGCAAGAATAGATTCCACGACAACTTGAGCAAACAAGAGAGGGAGGCACTAAAGACACTCACTGACGATAGGAGTATTACCATTAAACCAGCGGACAAGGGTGGAGGGGTAGTGGTTTTGGATACCGGCTACTACCTCTCAGAATCCGAACGGATCTTAAATGACATCGTCACATATGAGAGACTGGTACAAGACCCCTCTAAGCAATATCAGGAGGAGATGCTAAGCATGTTGACTAAAGGGAAACAGATTGGGATCTTGGGCGAGAAAGAATTTGCGTACTTAATGAGAAATAAACCGGTCACAGCCGTGTTTTATTTCTTGCCCAAGATCCATAAGAATCTGTTGAAACCACCTGGGAGGCTCATCATTTCGGGGATTGTGTCTCTTACTCAGAACCTTTCCGAGTACGTTTACTTATACTTGCAAAATTATGCCACTAGTGCCAGATCCTATTTAAGGGACACTTTACAAGTTCTTAAGGCTCTGTCTGAAGTATCGTGGCAGGAGGAGTTTACATTGGTAACATGTGATTTCACCTCCTTGTATTCTTAAATTCAACATGAGGATGGGTATGAGGCAGGAGAGCTCTAGATAGAGACCCTCAAATCCCATCTGACCAAAAACAATTATTGTTAGATGTGATACGCTTGATACAGCTGCGACCGCCTTTATCCTAAGGTGGCCATAGCCGAGACGCTCTGATAACTGCGGCCAGACGCGGTCTGTTTTCTTTTTTCCAGAGCGGTTTTCGATATATTAGCGCTCGGATTTTTAGCGCTATCTGCAATACTGCAATACGTCTAAAAACTCAGGTGGGTGTTCGTGAGCTGTTGTCTTAAAAGTCTAATAGCAATTCAACCTACAGTACAGCCGTACATTTTCTGCAAGTCTGTGTGCGCGCGCAGTAATTGTAAATTTGAAGATTTATACAGTATTACAAAAATATAACGTTGCGTCTTCTTCGAATATAAAATGATCACATTTCTACAGTATATGTATTATTTAGTAATCAAAACTTTTACTTCTATTCATACTGTTTATTTTATGCGCATGCGTGGACTGTACAGTATGTCTCATTTGAACATTGTTGAAACGCATAGGCGTGTTACAGTATCACATTTCGGCGCATTAAACATTATGATGACGTTTTGAAAATATTTCTTTGAACTGATAATCCATCATACAGCGCTCTCCCCCTCGCCCCAGCACACACACAAGGTATTTCAACTTTTTATCTACAGTACACCTCTCCCACACCATTCCTTGGAATGGATGGCTTTCTGGCTTTAATCTTCCCGAACCTGTCATCACATTCCTGCGGATGCGTTTATAACTTCCCATTCAATTAGAAGTTCAAGTCTGAAAAAAAAAGTTTTTTTTTTGTTATTTTTTTTCCGTTTCTCGACATGTGCTGTGTCTGCATAACAATTATTGATATTCTGATCATCAATCAGTACTGTAGCTTTTTAATTCTACACTAGTCATGCACATGCTTTATGACGTTGGTGGCATACTGTGATTTTTATTTGGGGGTGTGGGGATAAAATCATGATGATGACTTGTTGAAAATATTTCTTTGAACTAAAGGTAATCCTTCATACAGCTTTCCCCCCCTCCCCGCCCCCCCACACACACAAGGCTCAAGAATTTCAACTTCTTATCTACACCTCTCACAAACCATTCATTTTCAAATGGTTGGCTTTGTGGCTGTAATCTTCATGAGCGAGCCTGGTCTCACATTTCTGTGCCTGCGTGTAATTCTCTTTGGGTGGGACCTTGTTGATTATTAATGCATATGCGTGTATAACTTCCCATTCAATTAGTAGGTCAAGTCTGAAAAAAAAGATTTTTTTTTGTTATTTTTTTTTCGTTTCTCGACATGTGCTGTGCCTGCATAACAATTCTTGATATTCTGATCATCAATCAGTACTTTAGCTTTTTAATTCTACACTAGTCATGCACATGCTTTATGACGTGGTGGCATACTGTGATTTTTATTTGGGGGTTTGGAGATTAAAACATTATGATGACTTGTTGAAAATATTTCTTTGAACTACAGGTAACCCATCATACAGCTTTCACCCCCTCCCCCCTCACACCCACAAGACTCAAGGATTTCAACTTCTTTCGACACCTCTCACAAACCATGAGTATGACTCATCCATCCACCCCCCAAACCCCGAAGCCATTCTTTAAAATCTTTAAGGCTTTGTTTATGGTAACGCATGCGCACGTGTGATAATCCTTTCTCTAATTTAATATGTTAATCTGATTAACCCTACTAGGCCCTTAAACCCCCCCCCCCCACCACTTCACACATGAGCCTTACAACGTGAATTTAAATGTTTATCCACACCCGAATTTAATATGTAAATCTGATAAGGGGGAGGTGGTGTTTCAATGATTATGATTATCGTGAATGTAAAGAAATATTTATTTTATTTTATCAGGAATAAAAAATACAAATAATCATGAATAATACAAATTACAGTCTTCTTTGTACACGTACTGTAGTTCTTCTGTCAGTTGAAAATGATGGGCCGATGGATAATCATGGAAGAATGAAAAATACAAATAATCATGAATAATGCAAATTTATAATAATAAAAACAGTAATACAAAGTTTCAGTCTTTCTCTTCTTCGTCATGGCCACATTGCATTCTGTAGTTCATTGAAAGAGGGGGGGGGGTTGTGTAAATAATGACGTGGATACATTATACACACAGTTCACAAAATTTACACATGATACCCCCCTCCCCCCGCCTGTCCATTTTTAGTGCAGATCTCTCTGAAAAGGAAAGAAAAAATGAGTGCAGTTAAGTGCATATAATGGCATTGTGTACTGTATAACTACTCCATATTGGACTATGCAGTTACTACTGTCAAACTACTGTATACTGGAACTCATTATACATTATAACTACTGTATAACTACTGTAAAATACTTTGTAACAAGATTGGTAGTGCAGCTCTCTCTGAAAAGAAAAAAATAGTGTAGTTAAGTGCATACTGTATACTGTAAAACAATCTGTGCCATACTTACCTGTATCATACTGTACTTGGTGTGCCTGTACTTACCATACTATAGTACAGTACTGTACCATACTACCTTCCTGATGCCCATTACGCTCTATCACAATGGGCAACACAATCGCAATATTGTCGATATATTTATTACATCATTCGACGGTGAGTACATTGTTCCAAAAACTCAGTCTGTGTCAGGGTCGCCTAGAACTCCTGCCTAGCCATAGCTTTCTTGTCAACTCGGTGTGCTGCTGCCTTCTGTTTGCTCTGGGTTCCTGTCTTCCTGTTGCTCCTCTCTCTGTCTTATAGTTCGATTTCCTGTCTGTTTCCCTTGCCTTTGTTTCAGGTAAGACTCATATTGCACATGCCTCTGTCTCTGATCCTGATCTGTTCCTGTACCCACCTGTATTTGATTCTGTTCTTTTTAAAGGCCCTTGCTGGTAATCTGGTTTGTCCCTATTTGTTCCTTGCTCCCCGGTCTCAGTCCCTGCTCCCCGGTCTCAGTCCCTGCTCCCCGGTCTCAGTCCCTGCTCCCGGCCCTGTCCTGCCCCACCTGTCCTGTTCCAGTCTCCTCGTTGCCGACCTCTGCTTGTTACCTGACTTCGCTACCTGCCGCCTGCCTCGGACCCCTGCTTGTTACCTGACTTCGCTATCTGCCGCCTGCCTCTGATCTCTGCTTGTGACCCCTACTGCGCTCCTGCTGTTCCGGCCACCGAGATCCTACCCACCACAGGAGTCTCCCGTGACAGTATGCCATTCGCCAACGCATCCTTTTTGGAGGGTTTCACCAGTTTTCGGATATGATCCTTCAGCTAATGCCAGACGATAGGATTGAAGTCTGGCGATCTGTCATTGGAAGGGGGACAAAATGGAGAATTAGTTAAAGAGATACACAGTAAACAGTGGGTAAAAATGAGACGCAGTTACCGTACTTACTCCGCTGGCGTCTTCACCCAGTTGATATCGCAGGCAAGAATATGCGCAGTTGACGCTATGTGTTTGGGATCGGTGTCCTGGTAGAAACGGTGACCATCTGGGAATTCACGTGTGATGTATTCCACTATCTCCGGCACTATTTTCTCTTGAAAAAAAAACTTTATTCATGATTCCTGTAACAAGAAAAGAAAAGTGCTCAAAATAATGCACTATAGTAGTACAGTACAGTGCATAAGGTTACAGCATGTGAGTTTGTGCATTATTTTACCATCAAAGATGACGATGCATCCTGGTCCACGCCTAGAGATGGCGCCTCACACATGCATCTTCACTGGTTGTTTTGGACGCGGCTTCATAGATATGCGTCCTTTTTTGTGGAATGCAAAGGTGGCAAATCTCTCAAGCGATACAGTAGACTCGTCAATAAAGATGCAATCTTGAAAAGTTTCTCCACTGTCGATCCATACCTGTGCCTGAACCAATCTCTTGATCTTGTTTACGTCCCTTATCATAGGGTACACTCTGTAATGACAAGGAATAATTTTATAGCTACAGTACAGTTTCTTAAACCACACTTTTACCTCCTGTACTGTCCAGTACAAACCTCACGTCCATATTTCCATCCAATTCTGTGTCTCATCTTCTTGATGCTGGTCTCCGATACGGATATATTGTGAGTTTTTTGCAGAGTGTCTTTGACCCTTGTGGCACTCTTTCCCATGATTCTCTACACTTATTTGGTCAACCAGATGAGTTATCTCCCTACAATGTAAAGGAAAAACAACAATACGTTATAGTAGGCCACAAGTACAGTACATCATTAATGCTCAGGCCTACAGTATGGCTAAATATATATAAAACTGTATACTGTAGTTATATAAATATACAGCGATATAAATAATATATATACAGTAATATAGTTATATAAATTTACAGCAATATAAATAATAATAAATATATATACAGTAATATAGTTATATAAATATACAGCAATATAAATAATAATATATATATACAGATATACAGCGATATAAATAATATATATATATATATATATATATATATATATATATATATATTATACAGTAATATAGTTATATAAATATACAGCGATATAAATAATATATACAGTATATACAGTGTGACAGAAACCAGGGAATGGTAATAAATTCCATATCTAGGGCTCCCAGGATACTGGACAGCTTCTATCCTGTTTAGGCTGGAAAGTGCAGCCTCAGAATACATGCACTCCATGCCACAGTTTGACAGTTGCTGGAACTGAGGGATGAGAGATCCAGACCAAAGTTTGTCTGCTGCCTGATTTCTGTCACCTGTCCTGCTAGATAGAAATCAGGTACTTAAGGCTGATTTCCTGGTTCCTCTTCCCTCTCCCCAAGAGACTGGAGGCATCAATGCTGCTGGAAGCAGAGAGGGGAAAAGCCTCTCCCCAAACAGGTTAACTCATTCTGTTCCTTTTCTCAAATTGTAAAGATCCTTATTTTTTGTTTGTTCGAAGCAGGCAAGCTGCCCCAACCCCAGTCAGGGGGAACCTCAGTTAAGTTATTGCTCGGACGAGCACGGTTTTGTTTTGCTTGTGTTTTTCTTTTGTATTCAGTGTGGCAGTCTCAGTGCCTGGGACTGAATAAACCAGGCAGTAGCCTGTTTAAAGGAAAAGCACGTTACGCCTCATCATTTAACCTACCCTAGAAGACCGTGTCCTAGCAGTCCTGGACAGACGGCGGAGCCCCGGAGTAAGCCGTTTGTCACATATTGCGGAGAATGTGGGCAGAACACTAAAAGTTCTACAGGTAAAAGAACTTTAAGAAAAAAAAAAAAGTTTTTTTCCAAACAAGATGGAAGACGTGGTGAGTGCGTTGGTACGCAATGTCGCAGCCCAGAAAGAGACGAATAGAACCCAGCAACAGCTGCTAATAGCCCAGCAAGAGACTAGAGCAACCCAGCAACAGACGAATGCAGCCCTCCAAGACGCGAATGCAACCCAGCAAGAGACAAACCGCTTGCTGAGAGAGGAGCAACAACGGTTTGCAAAGGCCATACAGCAGGAACTCGAGGTCCTGAGAGAGGCCATCACTAAGGCTCCACTCGCAGAGGCAGCCCCAGTCCCGAAAATGACCAGGGCAAGCCACTACCTTCAGAAGATGGGGCCCTCGGATGATGTTGAAACCTATCTTCTCACTTTTGAATGCATGGCACAGAGAGAGGGCTGGCCAGAAGCTGAGTGGGCCAGCCTAATCGCACCCTTCTTAAGCGGCGAACCCCAGAAGGCTTACTTTGATCTAGAGCCAGCCGAAGCTAACGTCTATGCAAAGTTGAAGTTCATGATCCTCGCCCGCCTCGGCGTAACCACGGCTGTTCACGCCCAAAGGTTCCACGCATGGTCCTTCACGTTGGATAAAGCCTCCCGATCCCAGATGTATGACCTCATCCATCTTGCCCGGAAGTGGCTACAACCCGAGATCAACTCAGCAAGCCACATCGTGGAACTGTTGGTCATGGACCAGTTTTTGAGGAAACTTCCCTCTGCCCTATGCCGTTGGGTCAGTCAGAGTGACCCCCACAATGCAGATGAGCTGTGGCCCTCGTAGAAAGGTACAATGCAGTAGAAGAGCACCTGCAACCCACAGTCATGGAGCATCCCCACTACCCAAGGTTCCAGGACTCTTCCAGAGACGGTAAAAGTGTACCAGGTTTAAGGGGGCTGAAAAGCGGCGACTGCCTTCACACAGTACTAGCAACAGTGGCTTGCATACTAAGGGCAACAGCCAACATGGAGAGCCAAAAAAGGGCTCTAAGTGGGACACAGACTATGTACCTAAATGTGTAAATTGTTATGAGAGGGGCCATACCGCGAAAGTCTGCCCACTAAATACTGAACCAATGCAATGCAGCAGCATTGAACCTTATTCGTTGTGGTCTCAATGTATGGGCCCTAGTCCAGAGGACCCTTTGAATAACCATCTCTGGGCATTTGTAAAGGTAAATGGTAAGAGGGTTCGGGCACTACTTGACTCTGGGAGTATGGTTGCACTAGTGTCCGAATACCTGTTGCCCTTTGGGAAAAAACAGGTAAACAGTTCACAAAGAGTGGCAATTTGTTGTATACATGGGGATAATCACGATATTCCACTGTTGATGTTCTTATTGAAACAGAGTTTGGTTCTTTAGATTTCAAAGTGGGTATAGTACCCAAACTGGCACATGATGTGTTAATAGGGACCAACTTTCCCCATTTTCTAAAAATGTGGCCCTCCTCTCAGAACAGTGCCCAGAGTTCAATAGCGGACCATAAAGAAGTAACAGAAGAAATAAATCCTTTCCCTTTTTTCAGAAATGGAGGTTGACGAGGGCCCAAATAAAAAGGGGAAAGAGGAAGAGTGCTGTAAAATTCCCTTTCCCATGGTCACCCTGGTAGGGAATACCCCAAATCAAGCTTCTATTGGCCTGGGATTCTGGCAGAAATTACAAATTATTGCTCCTCATGCCCAGAATGTCAGATCACCGCCCCGTTCAAAGCGTATCGTAGCCCATTGGTACAATGTACAATTTGACCGGATTGCTATAGATCTAGTAGGACCCCTAATAAAGTCTGTTAGGGGACATCAGCATATATTGGTAATATTAGATTATGCCACCCGATATCCAGAGGCAATTCCCCTACGTAGCAACTCTGCTAAAAACATAGCAAAAGAGTTAATAGTCCTGTTTACCCGGGTCGGAATTCCTAAAGAGATCTTAACTGACCAGGGAACACCATTTATGTCCCAAGTAACAAAAGAGTTATGCAAACTCCTAAAAATCAAGCATCTCAGAACCTCAGTCTATCATCCACAAACAGATGGTTTAGTGGAACGATTCAATAAAACCTTAAAAAGCATGTTACGCCGGGCGGTCGATAAGGATGGGAAAAACTGGGATTGTTTGTTACCATACCTGTTATTTGCCATTAGGGATGTTCCCCAATCCTCCACAGGCTTCTCCCCGTTTGAACTATTGTATGGCCAACACCCAAGGGGCTTACTGGATATAGCCAAAGAGACTTGGGAACACGAAGTTACAAAAAAAACAAGTAAGGACCTTTTTGGGATTAATTGGCTACTATAGAAGGTTTATTCCCAATTTTGCAACTAAGGCAACCCCACTAACCGACCTCACAAAAGCAAGAGGGCCGCTAATGGTAAAGTGGTCCCCCGAAACCGAACAGGCCTTTAGAAGCCTGAAAGAAGCTCTCTGTGCCCAACCATTGTTGGTCACACCTGACTTCACTAAAGAGTTTTTAGTCCAAACCTATGCATCTGAGGTAGGGCTGAGGGCTGTACTCTCCCAGGAGTCTCAAGGTGAGGAGCACACCATCCTTTGTTTAAGTAGGAAACTAAATCCTCAGGAGAAAAATTACTCCATAGTCGAGAAAGAGTGTCTCGCAATAAAGTGAGCTGTAGAGACGCTCAAATACTATCTGTTGGGGAGAAAATTCCGGTTGGTCACAGATCATGAACCCCTCACCTAGATGTGTCAAAACAGAGAGAAGAATGCTAGAGTGACCAGGTGGTTCCTAAGCCTACAACCCTTTAAATTTTCTGTGGAGCACAGGTCAGGGCACAAACATGGCAATGCTGATGGGTTGTCAAGGAGGCACTCCCTAATATCCATGGTCGCTCATCCCTCGAGGTCTGAGCTGAAGGGGAGGATATGTGACAGAAACCAGGGGATGGTAATAAATTCCATATATAGGGCTCCAAGGACAGCTTCTATCCTGTTTAGACTGGAAAGTGCAGCCTCAGAATACATGCACTCCATGCCACAGTTTGACAGTTGCTAGAACTGAGGGATCCAGACCAGAGTTTGTCTGCTGCCTGATTTCTGTCACCTGTTCTGCTAGATAGAAATCAGGTATTTAAGGCTGATTTCCTGGTTCCTCTTCCCTCTCCCCAAGAGACTGGAGGCAGGAATGCTGCTGGAAGCAGAGAGGGGAAAAGCCTCTCCCCAAACAGGTTAACTAATTCTGTTCCTTTTCTCAAATTGTAAAGATCCTTATTTTTTGTTTGTTGGAAGCGGGCAAGCTGCCCCAACCCCAGTCAGGGGGAACCTCAGTTAAGTTATTGCTCAGACGAGCAGGGTTTTGTTTTGATTGTGTTTTTCTTTTGTATTCAGTGTGGCAGTCTCAGTGCCTGGGACTGAATAAACCAGGCAGTAGCCTGTTTAAAGGGACAGCACGTTACGCCTCATCATTTAACCTACCCTAAAAGACCGTGTTCTAGCAGTCCTGGACAAACGGCGGAGCCCCGGAGTAAGCCGTTTGTTACAACAGTGATATAGTTATATAAATATACAGCGAAATAAATAATAATAGATTTATAAGAATATTTGTAAGAATATTACTTGTACTTTATGTGTGTGTCACTGTTTATAGTAAACAGTAAAGTGTGTACTGAAATGGGGGGTTGTGAGTGCGTGAGTCCTAATGAGTAATAATGAAGTGAGTGATAATTAAGGAAAGAGGTGCAACTCACTATGAAATACTGTAGAAATAGAATTGGATGTAAGAATGTAATTATGATAATTGAGGAAGGAGGTGCAATACAAAATCAAATTGTACAGTACAGTATATCTAATAATTGCTAGGAAAATGGTTCTGTTAAAAACAATAAGCCATCTAACCAATAAAAGTGCTATTGCAGTACTGCACGGTAAAGAAAACATATTGAAAATGCTTTACTTACGCGGTAGTTACCATGGGCATGATAGCTCACGGTGGCTGCTGGTACAACGAGGCCAGAAGTAATTAACCAGCGTTGAATATCTGAAATTCATTGTCCTCTCGTGTACATATCCTTTATTCTCATGCTAAGATCCTTAGAAATCTTTTTAACAGGCATCGCTGCGTGTAGAAAGAAATACAAGCACAAGAATGTATATTCAATGTTGAGTCGATATGTATTCAATGTGCAGTGAATCAACAAAATTGATGGTGTATTTAAACTTTAATGGGTCTCATTACAGTATACCCACTTTTAACACCTGTACCTCAGTCACAATAGGGACACTGTGTATAAAAGGTGACTCAAATTGCATAGCCCACCCCACTCTGCTCTGTTTATGAACTTGCTCTTGTCCAGTTACGGCATTGTGCTTTATACCATCTGCATCCATGGATGAACCCCGATTATATGGATGCAGGAACCCACTGTCTTCTGTCGTGCCTCCCATTACGAAAAAGCGAAAAGCGGGAGCTTTTCCAAGCCACAGCCAAAGCGAAAGGCCAAGGCTAATAAAGAAAACCTTCTGACGACTCCAAAGGCTAAGGCTTTTAAGTTTAAGTTTAAGACGTCATATTTAGCAATTCCTGAACCTGCAGATTTATTTACTCCTTCTTTGCTTGAGTCTATAGCTGAACCATCTGTGTAGAAAATGCATGTGTAATAATCATTTGGAAGGAGAGAGCAGTCAGCAGCAGAAGCAGCAAACCTCAGTGGTTGGATCAGGGCATGAGAATCCTATTGGGAAAAAAAAGGAATTTAAAATTCAATGATGAGGAAAACCGAGTTCTCGTAACATTTATTTTGGAGAATTATGATCGCTTGTATATTCATTTAGTAGGTAAGAAATTAATTAGCAATGACTGTCCCAATTTAGCTTGTAATGCATTATATAATTTTTCGGCATTCACATAGAACTGACATTAACATAAATGTTATTGTGTATATGTACAAACATGTTATATTATAGTGTTAGCAACCATGTTACAAATAGATGCATTGTGCAATAGAATGTAAATATTATATGTATCCCTTGAACCCCGTGGGTACTACAACTACGCGTGCTGCTGTCACCTGTGTGGCTAACAGGAGGCCTGAACCTTCGCTACTGGAGCCTGGGGTATATTTATACACGGTGCAGCGCCTCCACTGATGAGGGATCCCAATGTGGTGGGAGTGTTCCATCACCAGAACCAACATACACAGTAAATACACAAACAGTAAGATATATATAAAACTTCTTTAAATAGACCACATTGCATCAGTCCTTATGTCAATCATGGCATCACCCCACATGTCAATCATTGCATCACCCTTTGTCCTTTTAGTAGCAATGTGCTTTGGAACTTAAACCCTGAGTGTCCAAAAACAATAGTGTATGTGTGAGGAATAGCGCTTCCCTGTTTTGGGGCCCGGTGGTGCACTTATTATACCTCCCTGGTCATAGTCCTAGCCAGGATAATCAGCAACAATCAGCGACTCTGCAACGTGGTCCTGCTGCGCGGCGCGCTGCTCCTTGCATGGATGATTCCACCATCTGACTCCACTGAGGAGGGTCCTCCAGCCGGGTGATCCTTTGGGAACAGTCTCTACTTTTGAGTCCAGATATCCTTTCAGCTATCAAGCTGCACTGACATTCAGGCAATGTCCTGCAGCATATCTCTCTCTCTATTGCTATAGTAGAAAGATTCCCTATCTTAAGGCCTTAGATTTTCTACCGTGTCTCAGGGGACTAACTGGGCTCTGGGGGTGTTACCTCTGGCCTAGTCCCTGGAGCACAGCTCCGTGGACACTACCTGCACCTTCAGGGTCCAGGTCTTGACTTCCCATTTCCTGTCCCAGCAGGCAGTACTCCTTCCTCCTTCCAGGAGCAATCAAGCCCTCTCATTGGCTATCGGGCATCACCTGGCAGCATCTCCCTAAGCCCCATGGGAGTTGTAGTCTCTCTGCTGCTGCATTAACATTGGGGCCGCGTGCACATAAGGCACTGCGCATGCGCGACTCTAATGGCCGCCACGGGAGTGCCTTTCACATGCCCGAAACAGCAAAGTCCCCTATCTTACAGCCGCCGCTTCTGTGCATGCGCAACTCTTCACGCGTGCACACGCACAACATGGCGGCACACTATGGAGGGAGCCACCGGCGAACTGTCGCCCTGCCTTCAACATCCCCACTGCAACAAGGTAAGGGAGAACCGGGAAAGCGGGGGACTAGAGGGGACTTGGCTACATCATCCCCCTGGTGAAAACCTCAACGGCCCCGATTGAACCAACACATGCACATACAACATTATATAATAAAATGCAGTTTCTGTGTACAACTTAACGATCACTCTAAATGAGATTATACATTTCTACAAACATATTTATCACGGAGGCTAGCTTAGCAATTGCTGGCTGCTTAGACTCATAGTGAGGTGCCCCTAATGAATCATTAGCCACTCTAGTGCGAGGGCGTCTCACTCGTTGGCTTCTGAGAGTCTCAGTCTCCATCTCTTCATCTTGGGAGAGACCATCATAGACTTGGGGCCTAGACTCTTGGGCAGAGGGTGAACCAGTTTGGGCAAAGTCTTTTTGTGACTGAACATTGTCTCTGTGTGGCACAAAATTCAGGCTATTAGGATATAGTTGATGACTTGGTGACTCACCTGTTGATGATACTTGAGGCGCAGGCCCATTACCCATTGCTCCTTCGGGAGGTGCCCACCAATCTCTGTTGGAAGTTCCTTCCAGAGGATCTTGAATCGTCTCAGCTATTGAATCTGAATTCTCTGTAGACTCTTCAGGCTCACTATCGGTTACTACAGTTTCTGGTTCTGGATCACTTTCTCCCAGTTGTGGGACAGGCAATAAGTTATTTCGGTGTCAGACCTTTACCCTGCCATTCTGTCAGGAATCCACTCCTGGCTTTGGCTGGAGCCCTTTCATCTGGAGCTTTGCAGGTTCCAGACAATCTATTCCCTGCTTCGGCAATCACCTGCCTCCTGCTGCCTCCTGTGCAGCTCTGGCCTGATTGGCCTCCTGTGCTATTTAGTGCCTGCCCCGCCCTCAGGAAGTGGCTGGACATAGACTTTGCAATCCAAGTTGCAAGTAACTGTGCATGTCACAGACTCCGTGTTTGGCCTGCTGGGCTCCTTGTGCCTTGTATCCTGCTTCCAGTCCCCGGCATCCCAAGGCCTTCTTGCATAGCAGCCCCGGCGCTGCTTTCCTTGTTCCTAGCAGACTTCGCCTTCGCCGCGCTGTAGCGGCTACGCTGGTTTCCCCAGCGTTTCCTGTGGCGTGTCTGCACCTCTGGTTCCTGCTTCCTCCAAGTGAAGTGTACTCCTGGCCTTTTCCTGATGCACTGCAGCACCTTCGCTGAAGCATCTCCGCTGCAGTGGCTTCGCTCAAGGTTCTAGCCTCCTGTGCTGACGTACCTTCACCCAAGATTTCCTGTTGATGACCTCGGCTTGTTTCCTCGACCACCGCTCCTGTGCCGCCTGCCTTGACCACTGCCTGGATAACGTTAACCCTACTTTCTCCAATCCTGACCTGGCTATGTCTGATTATGGAATCCGCACTCCGGACCTGACTCCGTGGCTTAAGGTCGGTGTTTATATATCCCCACCTCAGTCCCGCAGTCCGGTACCAGTTTGTGGCAAGCACGTACGTTACAGTATGTCCAGCCCCACAAACCCTGACCCCGCTGATGTGGGGTTAGGCCGGTTCCACTCTGAAAACCGGTCCCAGTCTGTAAAACAGCCCCTGTCTAAAGATAAGTATATATTTGAGAGACTGCCTCCGCCTGAAACCCAGTCCCTGTTTTTTGGCCTAACCCGTCTCAGAAACACCTCCATAAAGAACTCCTGATTAAGGCCCAGCGCCTTAGAGAGCTAAAACAGACTATGATTTCCTATGTTCCTGCCCCTGGCTACCCTGTGACCTGGGAAAACGTGAATCATGTGAAACTGGCGCAGACTCAAAATATGTTTCATGAATTATCCCTATCTTTGGACCAACACATAAGAGAGCAGGATCCTATCCTTGCCTGCAACGCTGTTATGGGACTGCTTCCCTGTGCTACCAGTCCTGTTGCTAAACCCTTGGGGTTTCCTCTTTCTCATGAAAATTACCAAGCTGATTTTGTTCCTCTTAAGCCTAAGGGAGAAGCTGCCATGGTCCCTAGCCCTGATTTAACCTCCCTGTCTGAAAGCCAGTCCCTGTCTGTTAACCTGTCCCAGTCTGAAAACCTGTCCCAGTCTGAAAACCTGCCCCAGTCTGAAAACCTGACCCAGTCTGAAAAACTTCCCCTTTCTGTAAACCGGTCTCAGTCTGAAAACCGGTCCCTGTCTGAAAGCCGGTCCCTGTCGGAAAGCCGGTCCCTGTCTGAAAGCCAGCCCCTGTCTGAAAGCCGGACCCTATCTGAGAACCAGTCCCGGTCTAAAAGCCTGTCCCTGTCTGAAATGCTGGCCCAGTCTGGAAGATTCTCCCTAACCTTGGACCGCCTCATGAAAAAGAATTACCAGTACCTGGACTCCCTCTCTGCTATGAGGCAGCCCCTCTGTGCTTCACGTCCTGCTACAGGACTCCTTGGGGTACCCCGATTTTCTTGGGATTCCCAAGCTGATGTTGCATGTCAGAAGTTTAAGGAGGAATTTTTCAAGTCACCAGTTTCAAACTCAAGTTCCCTTCCTCTGACTCTAATGCTGTGCCTGATTTAACCCCTGCAAGTCAGCTCTGCGAAGCTCCCATTGCAAATTACTGTATTCCTCAAGCTACCGAGCCTGTTTGGATTCACTGCTTTAACCGCTCTGCCCTAACTAAAGTTCCAACTCCAGAGACCAGTGTCCCTGTCTCTAAAACCTTTGCAGCACCTAGTGTTACCCCTCCAGTTTCTCAGAAAATTGAAATCCCTGCCTGTGTCTCTAAATCTCTTTCATTAGAGCCTTCCCTTCCTGCATTGACAGTTCAAAAAGAAAACAGCGCACAACGCCAAATAGTGAAGTAAGTAATAGAATGTATTACAATATTAAAGGGGTAATAAATCTGCGTATATCAGATAGAAATAACATGTGCATTTAGTGCATATCACACTGGTTACCACTCTGTAGCTGTAAAACAGGACGGTCTGGCACTCAGCTGTCTCTGCAGGAGCCTCTATTATGGTTCTGGGGCATGGGATCCTTCATGCACTCCTCACACAGCAGGACGCTGCTCACAAGGGGATTCCTTTCAAGCAGCCTGGTAATACTGCAGATTCAGACACTTAGTGGGACCGCTCCTCAGCCGGTGATATACTGCCTCCAGGGGAATTCCCCTACAGTCCCCCGTCTCTCCTGTGTAGATTCGCTGCTTTTCCCAGCTGCTATGATCTTAGGGCAGTCCAGAGCTGTTGGAATTGCTCTGCAAACACTTCCGCAACTGCAGGGGCTTACACAGCGTGCCACGATGCCGCTCCGTCACGTGGTGTAGCGGAGTGACGTCACAGTTCTCGTGGCAATGGAGGAATCAATAGGGAGGAAGAAGGAGAGTCCCTTACAGTCTCTTACCGGCGCAGAAATCGCTCAGTTAGCACGGTGGCAGCCAATATAAGCTAATGGTGATACAGATCCAAAGGATGAATATAGGCAAAATTATGGCATGAATACATCCAACATGTTTCGTAAATCTTTTATTCCTTTACCATTCAATTTTTCTGCTAACATCACTAGTGCATTAACATGGTTTGGAGCCTGGTTAACTGTAGAGAGAAAAGGGAGGAACATTTCAAACTCCTGTTCACAGATGAAGTGCTACATGGTCAGCCTAATGAACCAGGTTTGTTTGTAGGATGGTGCTCTGAAAGTGCTAGGACCGTGTGTAATGGAAGGGAGCATAAACTGGGTATATGAATAAAAATAATAGTACTAAACCTTAAGTGGGCATAGGGTACCCTGAAGGTTGGGGTGGGTTGTCCAAAGACACCCCCCCCTTCCTCATTGGGTTAGCCCCAGGTAATGTACTCACGTATTGCTTCTTCCCAGAATCTCCCTTCCAGAGCGTGCAGCTGAATTCGTGTGAAAGTTCAAATAGCCAGGGTGTGCAGCGCACAGCAAGGATGAAAAGAGCAGGTCTTGCAATAAAAATCCTTTATTAGTAAATCATCTGGATGTGGGACAGCAGCAAACTTAATATAAAATAAGTTTGCTGCTGTCCCACATCCAGATGATTTACTAATAAAGGATTTTTATTGCAAGACCTGCTCTTTTCATCCTTGCTGTGCGCTGCACACCCTGGCTATTTGAGCCTAATGAACCAATTGATTTAACAGCAAAAGACCGCTTTAAAATATTGGAAAAGTTATTGCTTACCGAGGGTAAACATTGGCTTGAGACAAAAACCCTTCAGAGTTATCTGGATGTGTGTAGAATACCAAGAGGTCTCAGGTTTTCTAAAAGCCCTACCTTCGGTAAGGATAACTTAAAATTTATGCAGGAGTGGAATAGGATCCAGGATGAGTGTTCTAATGATCTCATTAGTTTAATTATTTATGAAAGGAACCGTGAGATCAAACAATTAGAAAAAGAGATATTGAAAGCGATTAAGGCATTAGAACCTAAAGTGATAGACACTGATTGCTCAGAGATTGAGCATGATCTTAAAGTAAAGTTAGAGTATGAGGAAGATGAACTTTTAAAAACGAAACACAATAAATTTTTAAGAGACAAACTAGATTATCAGCAAGGGAGACAGAGAGACTGGGCGATAAAAGATAGAGGAAGGGTAATAGGTGATGAATATATCCTCAATAAGAAAGAAAGAGGGGGGTCTGCACATTCAAGAAACAGGCAACAGAACTATCACACCTATGAAGAAAAGAGAGAGAGCAGGACAAATAAAAATGGAAGATCAAATAGAGATCGATCACGCTCTAACCATGGTAAGGGGTATCGCAATCCCAATTATAAAGGGAAAAATTACATTGAGGGCTTTAGATATGGTTCAAGGCCACAGGGCCAACATAGGAACTATGAATACGAACATAAAGACCCTCATGTAAGAACATCTAGATACTCACCCAGGAACTCTCCCAAATACTCACCTAAGCGCCCAGTTAGACTAGAACCCACAACAGATTCCCCTTCTTTTTTAGATCTGATCAGAACCAGATTGGAGAGGAAGATGAAAACTGTAAAAGATATACAGAATACCCCACAAGAGAAAAGAAAGATAAGGGATGTGTCAGACGAGGAACACGAGGAGGGACCAGAACACAAAAGAAAAGGGTACTCCTGGGAAGGGACACCTTAGCCAATAAAGGGGTCTTTAATCTCTCCTCCACAGTTTTGAGTAAAGATCAATTGAACATACTTGGAAGGGGCTTGAGTTTCTCTAAGGCCTGTGGACCAAGCTCCTTCCAGTTGTTCAAGGATCTACATAAGTTTACTCGCAACATTACCCTTAAGCGACATTTCCTGAAACAAGATATGGATATTAATCAAGGCAAGGCCGTATTGGTTTCTGCAAGTAACCTTGATTCAGAATCGGTTATTAGACATTCTGACTTCAAAAGTCAATCCAAATTGTATCCCGCACACTCCAAGGGTCATCACATCAATACATTTTTTAATATGGTCATCAATGATTTTAATGTTTTATCACGCAATTTTAAGTCAGGTGATATTAAGCACAACCTCAGTGCTAGTGAGTCAATAGCCCTTAAAAATCTAAAAGGAAGATACAGGTTTAATTATAAGGCAAGCAGATAAAGGTGGGGGCGTAGTAGTCCAGGATAGGTGCGACTATGAAAAAGTAGCCTCACGACTTCTTAACGATACATCATCATATGTGAAATTATCCAAAGACCCTACAGCTGAATTTTTAAAGGAATTGAGGGTTCTGTTAGACAGAGCACTCACCCTCTCTGTTATCACTACAGTGGAATTTGCCTTTTTATTCTCTGAATTCCCAAGGATCCCCATATTTTATCATCTACCGAAAATACATAAGGCTCTGGCTGATCCCCCTGGACGTCCTATCGTGTCAGGTATACAATCAATGACAGCCAACCTTAGCCAATATGTGGATTTCTTTCTCCAACCTTATGTGGGAAAATTAACCTCCTATTTAAAAGATTCTACTGCAGTTTTAAACTTATTTAAGGACTTTCAATGGAAGAATTCATATGTATGGATTACGTGTGATATAAAAGCCCTATATACCAACATACCTCATCAGAAAGGGCTAGAAGCAGTGAACTCCTTTTTGGAGGATGATCATACACTGCATCCACTAAATAGGGAGTTTATTCTTGAGTCTATTAGTTTTATTTTAAAACATAATTATTTTCTGTTCCTCTCCACCTTCTACCTGCAGGTTTGCGGAACTGCTATGGGCACTAGATTTGCCCCCAGTTTCGCAAACCTGTATGTGGGTAAGTGGGAGTCACAGTTTATCATGCCCGATAACCCGCACCTCAGGAATGTCGTTGTGTGGAGGCGCTACATAGACGACATCCTGTGTGTATGGGATGGTGATTGTGCTTCAGCCAGTGCATTTGTGGCTGACTTGAATAAAAATGATTATAATCTCGAGTTCACACATAAATTGGATGCCACACAGATAGATTTTTTAGATCTAAGACTCACTTCGCGAGTGGATGGCACTGTGGAAACCGAGACCTTCTTTAAGGAGGTGGATACCAGCAATTTGCTGATGGCAAATAGCAGTCACAAGAGCACATGGATCAAAAACATACTAGGAGGGCAATTTGTCAGACTCAGACGCAACTGCAGCAATGTAGAGGTTTTTAATAAACAGGCTAACAAATTATTTTTACGATTTAGAGAGAGGGGATATCCTAAAGAGCTTTTAGATAGAGAGATAAAAAGAGTACGTAATCTGGATCGCAACGAGATGCTGATTCAAAATAGATCTAAAAATAGAAATAATGAGAGCCAACAAAATAAGGGCGGATTGGTAGATGTGGCCTTCATTACCAATTACAACTCTGTATATAGGGACATTGAAAAGGTTTTTAGTAAACACTGGGGTATACTGTGTAAAGATCCCATATTGGGATCTCATTTAGACACCAAACCACGGTTTATATATAGGAGAGCCAAAAATATTAAAAACATACTAGCACCTAGTGATGTTTTTGTATGTAACAACACCGTATCATCCAAACAATGGCTTGGAACCAAACCAAGAGGCAACTATACCTGTGGCAAATGCAGTATTTGCAAGTATCAACACCCTGTAAAACAAACGTTTAAATCTAATAATACATTAGAGGTTTTTAATATTGATGACTTTATTTTATGTACATCGACGCATATTGTATATCTGTTGGAGTGTGCATGCGGATACCAATATGTAGGCAGAACCAAACGAAGCCTCAAAATCCGTATCCAGGAACATGTCCGAAACATTAAAATTGGGTTTGACAAACATAGTGTGTCAAGACACTTTTCATTACATCATGGTAAAGACCCTTCTAGTCTTACTTTCAAGGGGATTCAGTTTATTCCAGTTAATAGAAGAGGGGGAGACAGAGTCAAAACATTATCCTCTAAGGAGACTTATTGGATACATAAGCTAGATACCATGTCCCCCAAGGGGCTCAATGAGGATGTGGATATTTGGGCATTATATTAAAACCTCCAGCCCACGTCCTCATTAGATTTAGTGATAAGGCACTCCTAAGTGTTTCCTTCTCCCTGCTGTAGCTCACCTGCTATTTCTAGTTAGATATATATATATATATATATATATATATATATATATATATATATATATTTTTATATTGCTTAAGGAATTTATGATGTCTATTTTAATCTTTTAATATACTAATAATGTGTTTCTTTTCATTCCAGCATGGTTTTATGTTCATGTTAGGTTTAGATTATATGCTAGTGTATTTTTATATATGTGATTGTTATTTGTTAATAAAGTTGTTGTTTTAAAAATAGAAAGAAATCTTCCCTAATACTTTGACCATAGCTCAGATGATTGGTCTAACTCTAATTGTTTGACCAATGAGACATCTCTGAGAGGTATTTAAGACCTCTGGGTAATGGCCAAATTATTCCCTGAAGAAGTAGTTAGATCTACGAAACATGTTGGATGTATTCATGCCATAATTTTGCCTATATTCATCCTTTGGATCTGTATCACCATCAGCTTATATTGGCTGCCACCGTGCTAACTGAGCGATTTCTGCGCCGGTAAGAGACTGTAAGGGACTCTCCTTCTTCCTCCCTATTGATTCCTCCATTGCCACGAGAACTGTGACGTCACTCCGCTACACCACGTGACGGAGCGGCATCGTGGCACGCTGTGTAAGCCCCTGCAGTTGCGGAAGTGTTTGCAGAGCAATTCCAACAGCTCTGGACTGCCCTAAGATCATAGCAGCTGGGAAAAGCAGCGAATCTACACAGGAGAGACGGGGGACTGTAGGGGAATTCCCCTGGAGGCAGTATATCACCGGCTGAGGAGCGGTCCCACTAAGTGTCTGAATCTGCAGTATTACCAGGCTGCTTGAAAGGAATCCCCTTGTGAGCAGCGTCCTGCTGTGTGAGGAGTGCATGAAGGATCCCATGCCCCAGAACCATAATAGAGGCTCCTGCAGAGACAGCTGAGTGCCAGACCGTCCTGTTTTACAGCTACAGAGTGGTAACCAGTGTGATATGCACTAAATGCACATGTTATTTCTATCTGATGTACGCAGATTTATTACCCCTTTAATATTGTAATACATTCTATTACTTACTTCACTATTTGGCGTTGTGCGCTGTTTTCTTTTTGTTTCCATTTCTTAGAGTGTGTGGGGTGCTGAGCCACCCCTAATGTTTATAGCAGCAGACGCCCATATCAACCACACGGTTATGTTATAATTTAATTATCTAATCACTTATTCACTGTGGTATTGTGGTTTACTTTATTTATATATGGTTTAGTCACTGCACTGTATTCAATTATAATAAGGAGATAGATAGTAGCGCACAGTTTATTTCTGTTTTTTCATTGACAGTTCAGGTTTCCAAGTCAAAGTTTCCTTTTTCTCCTTTCCCTGCAAAATGCCAAATTCCTGTTATTGCATCTAAAGCTCCAGTTTCTTGTTCAATGTTATCTTTGTCAAAGTTTTGTAATCATGTTGCAGTACCTAGCAGTAACTCTCATACGCCCATTTCAGAGACCAGTGCACTTTTCTCTAAACCCTTAACAGGAGCAAGTGTAATCACTGCTGCCCCTCAGACATGTAAGATTTCTACCTTTGACTCCAAGCCTGTCTCTTTAGAACCCCCCACAGCATTTTTCTTTCCTTTTGCTGTTTCTCAATCTACCACTTCAGAGATCAGCCTTTCTGTCTCTGATTCCTTTGCAAATTCTCAGTTCCCTGTTACTGCATCCCAGGATTTTCCAGCAGTTCCTGAGTTAATTTGTGAAAGTTCCAAAGCTCCTGATGAAAAAACATGTTTTCCTCCCTCTGCCTCTCCTGTAGCATGTGATTTACCCTTCACAAAAACTCCTGCTGTAAGAGGTGTTTTTCCTGATATACCCGCATGGTTAAATGCACCTAGCCCTGTTTCTAAGGTTCCTGCCATGAAGATAACCACAGGTTCTGTTATGCCTAGTGTTGTTCCCCAATTTTTCCCTTCAGAGACAAGCGCAACTTCTTCTGATTCTACTGACGCATCTACTCTGCCCCTTGTTGTTTCACAGATATCCACTTCAGAGGCTAGCGCAATGCCTTCTTACTCAATCAAAATAACTAGTTTGGCTCTTGCTGCTTCTCAAGGATTCACTTCAGTGACCGGTGTACCTTTTTAGATTCCCCGTGCTCTGTCTAGGGTAGCCGCTGCTGTCACTCAGCCATGCATTTCTGGAACAAACAGACGCCTCACTGAATCTCCTGCATGTCCTGTTATAACCATGGGTGATCCTAAGATTCTCACAGTAAAGCATCATCCTTCCCTCCCTATCCCCCCCACAGTACCTCATGTTACCTCTGAATCTGGGATTCCCACTCCTCAGGCAATACTGTTTCCCAGTGACTCCTCCACTGTATTTGAGGTACCCGTTTCTGACTGCATGACTGCTACTGCAAATTTAGGATTATCCCTCATGGAACTTTTTGTACTACCTCATGTGTTCTCTCTGGATTTCATGTTGTCATCATTAAAGATTGCAACACTCCTATTGGACTTCCTTGCCTTGCCTGAGGTGCCCGTCCCTGCTTCTTGTGCTCTCACTCTGGACACGGGCATGTTTCTCTCTGCTTTTTCCTTCGTGCCTACTGCGTTCCATGTAGATGCCCAGACATCGGACCTGATGTTCTCTAAACCTCACCTACCTAGGGGTGCTGACCCCCTATTGATTGCAGTGCCACTGCTTTTCCGTTTGAAAAAAGTGCTCATTGACAAACGCCCTCGGTGCAGTTCTACAACTATACCCAGAGGGTTCAGAAATAATTCCCTGTTGCCCAGTCCTCTGTGGGATCCTATCTCTGCTCATCCGGAGGTCTCGTGTGAAGAGGGGGGTAATGTCAGGAATCCACTCCTGGCTTTGGCTGGAGTCCTTCCATCCGGAGCTTTGCAGGTTCCAGACAATCTATTCCTTGCTTCTGCAATCACCTGCCTCCTGCTGCCTCCTGTGCAGCTCTGGCCTGATTGGCCTCCTATGCTATTTAGTGCCTGCCCCACCCTCAGGAAGTGGCTGGACATAGACTTTGCAATCCAAGTTGCAAGTAACTGTGCATGTCACAGACTCCGTGTTTGGCCTGCTGGGCTCCTTGTGCCTTGTATCCTGCTTCCAGTCCCCGGCATCCCAAGGCCTTCTTGCATAGCAGCCCCGGCGCTGCTTTCCTTGCTCCTGGCAGACTTCGCCTTCGCCACGCTGTAGCGGCTACGCTGGTTTCCCCAGCGTTTCCTGTGGCGTGTCTGCACCTCTGGTTCCTGCTTCCTCCAAGTGGAGTGTACTCCTGGCCTTTTCCTGATGCACTGCAGCACCTTCGCTGAAGCATCTCCTGCTGCAGTGGCTTCGCTCAAGATTCTAGCCTCCTGTGCTGAAGTACCTTCACCCAAGATTTCCTGTTGATGACCTCGGCTTGTTTCCTCCACCACCGCTCCTGTGCCGCCTGCCTTGACCACTGCCTGGATAACGTTAACCCTACTTTCTCCAATCCTGACCTGGCTATGTCTGATTATGGAATCCGCACTCCGGACCTGACTCCGTGGCTTAAGGTCGGTGTTTATATATCCCCACCTCAGTCCCGCGGTCCGGTACCAGTTTGTGGCAAGCACATACGTTACACATTCACATCGCGTATGCGATAGACAGGGAGGCCTGGCATTTGGGACTCTACTTGGAAGGGTCCCTTTCTCCAGTGATCAGCCAGCTTGTGCTTGCCGGGAATCCCCAAGTTGCGTAGGAGAACTGCGTCTCCCGGCCAGAGCTCCCGATTGCGTACTTTGTACTTTGTGGTCGTACCTCCTTTTGTTATTGGCATTTAGTTTAGCTGTGGCTCTTTCTGCTAGCTGATAGGCACAGTGTAGACTATCTTGGAGTCTCCTCACATATTGATAATGAGCCATATTGGGTACCCCATCGGTAGATACCCGCAGGCGGACGTCAACAGGCAATCTGGCTTCTCTCCCAAACATCATGAAGTACGACATGTACCCTGTGGACTCGTGCCGAGTGCAATTGTATGCATGCACCAAGGCCTCCACATGTTTGCTCCATTCTCTTTTTGGGAATCTTTTAGAGTGCCGAGCATATCTAGCAATGTCCGATTAAATCTTTCAGGGAGCGCATCTCCCTCAGGATGGTAGGGAGTGGTCCTGGATTTCTGAAAATTTAACAGCGCTACAATTCTTTGATAAGCTTGCTCTCGAAAGCTCTCCCTTGATCGGAGTGCATCCGATTTGGCAGACCATAGTGCACAAAATACTTTTCCCACAGCACTTTGGCTACTGTGGTAGCTTTCTGATCTTTGGTCGGGAATGCTTGTGCATAGCGAGTATAGTGATTGGTCACTACTACCACATTGCCTATGACCTTTGAGTCTGGCTCTATACATAAGAAGTCCATGCAGACTAAGTCTATTTGGCCAGAGCTTTTGAGATGGCCGATTGGGGCAGCACAGGTGAGCAGTGTCTTTCTCTGAATACACTGTATGCACTTCATGCAATGTTGTTCTACTGACTCTCGCATTTTAGACCAGAAGAATCGATCTCTTACTAATTCAAAAGTCTTATCTACCCCCAGGTGTCCGTGATCATCATGTAAGGATCATAAGACAAGTTGTTGCAGATGCAGAAACAATTGTCGTAGATCAGGATAATTGTGGTAGGGAACAATCCGATAAAGGAGGCCACGATCAATTTCAAATTTGTCCCATTCTCTCATGAGGATTGCAAATATGTCCTTGAGGACCATTTTCATCATAGAGGGGTCATTTTTGTGGTGAGCCTCACGGACCGCGTTAGCCACTGGATCACTTATTTGGGCTAAAATCATTTCCTTCCAAGTGAAGTTGACATTTTGATTAAGACCCCTGCCATCAGGGTGGCAGTATGAATCCGGAAGGGCCTGGGGTCGATATCCTAATGAATCCACTACTCGCAATTCTGAGCTGAGAACGCCACCTTATCTTCCACTACCGCTGCAGTAGAGCACACCGCCTTCATCCTGGTCCAGGAATCTCCTCCCAAGGCCCGACATCAAGACATAGTGCTCAGCCCCGGTCTTCTAGATGTGCGTCCTCTCCTATATTCAGAGGCCCGGGTTTGTATTTTAATGTGAACTGGTAGTTGAATAAGGCGGCCAACCACCTGTGACCAGTGGCATCCATTTTGGCAGTTTTTAGGATGTAGGTCAATGGGTTGTTGTCTGTTCTTACTTCAAAGGAGACCCAATACAAATAATCGTGGCACTTTTCCACTATTGCCCACTTGAGGGCGAGAAATTCTAATTTGTGAACCGGATAGTTCTTCTCACTAGGAGTTAAGCTTTGGCTCACATATGCCAATGAACGCAGACCAGCAGGGTATTTCTGATGTAACACCGCTCCCAGTCCATTGAAACTAGCATTCACATGCAAGACATAGGGTTTCTCAGTGTCAGCATAGGCCAGAACAGGAGCTTTTCTTTAGTCCAATGAACGCCTTTTCACAGTCTGATGTCCATTTATCACCAAAGGGTGTTCTTGGAGATGTTGTTATCTGCCGAGGCTCCTCTGGGTAAATCTTGAGTAGACTATTGAGAGCACACAAAAATTATCCTAAAGGATAAAAAAGATTCCTCTTGTTGCACTCTATATTATATAATTTTAACAGGTATAGGACAAAATTGTCCTAGCAAAACAAGTATGCTATAATTGCCATTGAGGCTATTGAATCGGTATACTCAGTTAAAAACAAAAATAATACAATTTTATAACATCAAAAATAATAATAATCTGTGACTCAGTGAAATATCTACAGTGATAAATGTTTAAAAGAATCCTCTCTAGGGGTGGAGTGGTTTGGAGACTATATTTATATTTCATACTATAAATCACATTAATATGTGTGTCTGTAATTCTTTTAAATCCACTCAGACAGCTCAGTATAATTTCTAGTAATGCACATATATGGGAGTAAGTATATAACAGCTCAGTAGGCCTTTTTGTAGCAAGCAAACTAAGTTATGCACATCTACTTTTTCTAAACCCTATGTTATGATCATACAGTGGAACTTGACATATATTGATAACAAAGAGGGCATTTTAGTCCCTCCTTTATCTATATGTGTAGCTGATTCCATAAATAAATAGCTGTTTACCAGATATAAATATCAGTAAATGTATGTTGGAATCACAAAGTATAGACACAATTAAATATATGTACACAGTATCCCTATAATAGGGTATATCCACAGGTGATCAAATAGCTATAAGAAAGATATATTCATAGTGAATAACCTAATATCTCACAAAGACCAAAGATATTGAGTAACACAGTGATAGAGTGTTTGTATGTCTGGCCAAAATAAGCCCGCTAGATGCATTTAATGGTGTAGTATAGACATATCCAAAACACAGACACACTTGGTCTCGGCAGACCTAGAATGCATTATAACTAAGTTTGTGCAAATTCCACATAGAGGTCACGGCGGACCTAGAATGTATAATAACCAAGTTTGTCCAAATTCCACTTAGAGGTCACAGCGGACCTAATCAGGTTACAGGCTATTGTTGGGTGTCTGTTGCGTATACACGGTATACAGATCACCCAATAGCCATAAGATATAAGTGGAAAATGTGGTGTTGTAACACCAGTATACTGGCCGTGTTCCCGAAGCTGAGGTGTCGCCCCCTATGACGTCGGACTCGACGTATGACGCATTTGGCGTGTTGCCACGCTTCTTCAGATGGGAGGAGTCTGATTTACCGATCTCTTGCCTGGCTTATATAGCCTCTATTATTGAGGGTGTATCCCTCTGTTCTCCTATCGGAACAGGTTTTGTAAGGAAAACCAATGATATGCATTGTTTCCTAAAGTATTCATCATTGGGTGTTTATTGGGTAAGTCGGAGTCTCAAAGGAGCAATGTATAAATGTATAAAGTATTTTTCTTCTCTCTCTTTCAAATCGAGGTAACTGAACATTGAGAAGAGCTTTTATATGTTTGAGGCAAAACGGGAGATACGGAGTAGATATATTACTTATGTTAAAGGGTCCAGAATGATTTACAGGGTTATAAATATAGTATGTTGTTGTATGGAGATATATGTATAACGAATATAAATGATAATGTAGGAGTGTCTCTAGTCATGTTGATCCGCCCCTATTGGTCAATACGGATTTAAAGTTAAACTATATACCTCCCCTCTACCTCTGTAAACTTAATAGTATGATAAATAATGAGAATGTCGGTGTAAGTGAAAAAAGTGAACTATTAGTGGTTTAAGGAAAGGGGTGATAGTGTGTAGGAATGAAACTATCCATATTGGTTCACCCCTAATGGTCAATGCGAATCAAGCTAAATGATATATATTTTAATACTTCTATATAAGATTAAAGAATATTGGTGAATGAATGGAGTAAGTGATGTTAAGTGTAAATCAGGTAAGTATAGTGATATAAGTGGTGCTTCTATTCTCCTTATGTTCTACACCGATCTGGTTGTGACACTGAAAGTATGATAGTAACGTGTAAAAACAAAAAGTAGCTGTAAAGTAAATAAAATATTTTTTTGAAACATGTATATTAATTATAAATATGCTGAATAAATAAATCCCTCGTTCAAACCTTCTGGACTCTGTGTTTGTAATTGGAATATCCACCGAAATTCTCTTTGTAGGAGACGTTTATCCCAGTCTCCTCCCTGAGAATTTAGTAGAATTTAGTAGAGATATAGACTTAAGTAAACGTGAGATGTATTTGATTTACAGATTAAATACTTTTTGATACCAAATGGACTCAATGCAGATTTTGAAATAACGCCTTTCCTAGACTAGCATTGAGATCCATTTGCTATCTATTTATATTTGTCCTCTGATCTCTATTATGTTTGGTCTCTATTTATACACTCTCCCTATATTTTCTCTTGCAAGTGTCTCCCTTACTCTAAACTTATTGCTAGCCTCTTAAGTATATTGGATATCTACTAATACTATTTCTCTCTCTCTCTCATCCCAATTTGATCTCTACTCCGAGTTTATCGTTTAATTTGAGTTATTTTTAGTTTATTAAAGATTTTTATTGTGTCTTTTTATGTCTTTGGATCACAGGGTTATGTACTCCTTTAAGAGAGAACCTGTGAGTAATTTGCCAATTAGTTAAAAATTATGTAACACACTATTTAAGTAGTAGACCCATTAGGGGTGTTATAGTGCTCCTGAGGAAGCTGACGTTTAGTTCAGCAAAACACGTAGAGCTTGTACACCGCATGCAGCTGCTCCTGATCCAGAGGTGGAGGTGAAGAACCTGCTGTGCCGTCCTACCATCTACTTCTCCCTCCGTCTTGCCGGAAGCTGTCGGTCCTTGACAGATGTGACGTCAGACGCCGTCCACCGTGATCTGACTGAGGGAGCTTTGAAGTGAACGGCCAGATTACCACCACTCCCGATGTGAACTCCACTGCCTCAAAAGATACCTTTATGTGCCCGCTATTGATGTACATATTGTGAGTACATTTCTTATGCTTTTAACTTACATGAAAAACGAAAAAAGAAACAGCGCAAAAAACCTCATGGTGCAGTATATAAAATTATATTGTGGTAAAAAACAGGTGAGTATTGCATGTACATCAGATTTAAAAATTACTAGCAGGACATGTATATGGACATGTTACCAATCAGCCATATCTGGTGGGTTAGTAGCGATCACCGGGTGGAATCTCCTCTCACGTCTCCCGTAGGCAGTACCAGCAACACTCCACTCACTCAGGTAGAAGTCAGCTGCTACACGACGTGGGTACAGCAACTGCTGCAGGAAGGTAAGCTTTCCCTCTGGTTCCTTGGCATCGATTAGCGTGCACGGCATCTACTGAGTGCGCGCGTTGATGACGTCATCAGATGGTGCCGACAGATGTGTCACGCAGTCTACAGCCAGCCAGAAGAGTACCGGGGATAACCGGAAATTGTCCCAGTATGATGAGATGCCTTGAAATGTAGTGGAGGTCCTTGGAGTAGCGAGCACCTGATCATAATCATGATATGATGAGTGGGGATGGCCCCTCGGAGAAATTGCTTGTGTTGTATTCGTCCACCGCAGAGGCGAGGATGAGATCCTGTGTTCGCATCTTCCACAACACCAATTGAATTCGTTGCAAGAAGTCGGACAAGTCTTCCTTATCTTTTTGTCTAAGGCCGAAATACTTGAACCACAGCTCACTTTCTTCTTCATCCTTGCCGTAGATCTATACTAGTAGATCCACCATCTGATGAGCGGAAAGATCAGGGTCCTGATCGCGCTGCGCACTGATCATGGTGGATGCCGGATGTCTAAGGCTTTCCATTATCCGCTGACGTCTTACTGCCTCGGAGCAGGGCCATTCGTCAATCACTTTAAGAGTGTGTTCCCTCCAGGACTCTATGCTTTCTTCACTCAAAGGAATAGGTAGTGTTTCTTAAAAGGCCTTCAGCTTCCTATAATTTTGACCTTGAGAGGCCAGGGTTAGAGCTTCCACTAATTGGGGCATGGTTGACCCTCCTATTGCATTCCCTGTGTGTTGACCAGGGTGGGAATCAGGTCCAGGGGTAGTGGTAAGTTCTAGCCTGGGCCGACCCTCTGCGGGAGAGTAAGGTGACCATGGAGCCTCAGTTAGTAGACTGGCCGCCTGCGGAGTCTCAGGGCTGAAAATCACTCTGGGCAAGAGCGGGTCAGAATAGAGTAGCGAACTCCCCGAGAGTAGATCGTCATATTTCCCTTTGAAGTGGGAAAAACTCTGAGTTTCTGCTGGTGAGGGCACTGGGTATGAGTGTGTATGGACAGGAATTGCCACAGGCAATGACAATTCAGGAAAGACAAGCGGACAGCCTAGAGATAGGGCTCCAGGAAGGTGTAAGGCCCTGGGGTTTCATCTTCTCGGACCTCATGGCGGGTTGCCAGGATGAGAATTTGCCAGCAGAAGGTAGGGCCCCACTTCCGACCTATCTGTCTGACATGGGCAAAACAAGGCAGGGGTCTAAGTTGGATTATGACGTCTTGCGGGTCGAGGTAGAATGGCACAGCCCCCACCGCGACTATTTGGCGGGGTGACTCATTGAGTTCTAAGGCCCAATCGCGGACCTGTTGCTTCGACGGAGAAAACATTCTGGAATTTGGTCTAATAAATAGGGAACCCCAGGTCTAAATCTCTGCAGCGCCTCCAAATGTATCCCTTGTACCCCGGGGGTACTACAACTACACGTGCTGCTGTCACCTGTGTGGCTAACAGAAGGCCTGAACCTCTGCCACTGGGAGCCTGGGGTATACTTATACAAGGTTCAGCGCCTTCACTGATGAGGGATCTCAACGTGGTGGGAGTGTTCCCTCACCAGAACCAACATACACAGTAAATACACACACAGTAAGATAAGAACAGTATTTTCTAATCATATGAATATATATAACCTCTTTACATAGACCTCATTGCATCAGTCCTCATGTCAATCATTGCATCACCCTTTGTCCTTTCAGTTGCAATGTGCTTGGGCACTTATTATACCTCCCTGGTCATAGTCCTAGCCAGGATAATCAGCAACAATCAGCGACTCTGCAACGTGGTCCTGCTGCGCGGCGCGCTGCTCCTTGCGTGGATGATTCCACCGTCTGACTCTACTGGGGATGGACCCCAAGCCGTATGATCCTTTGGGAACAGTCTCTACTATTGAGTCCAGATATCCTTTCAGCTATCAAGCTGCACTGACATTCAGGCAATGTCCTGCAGCATATCTCTATTGCTATAGTGGAAAGAATCCCTATCTTAAGTCCTTTCCCTATATCATGCACTTAGATTCTCTACGTGTCTCAGGGGACTAACTGGGCCCTGGGGGTGTTATCTCTGACCTAGTCCGTGGAGCAAAGCTCCGTGGACACTACCTGCACCTTGAGGATCCAGGTCTTGACTTCCTGTTTCCTAACCCAGCAGGCAGTACTCCTTCCTCCTTCCAGGAGCAATCCTGCCCTCTCATTGGCTATCGGGTGTCACCAGGCAGCTGCTCCCTAAGCCTCATGGGAGTTGTAGTCTCTCTGCTGCTGCATTAACATTGGGGCCGCGTGCGCATGTGGCACTGCGCATGCGCAACTCTAATGGTCGCCGCGAGGGTGCCCTTCACATGCCCGAACCAGCAAAGCCCCCTATCTTACAGCTGCCGCTTCTGCACATGCGTGACTATTCGCGCGTGCGCGCGCACGCACAACATGGTGGTGCTCTACGGATGGAGCCGCCGGAGAACCCGTCATCCTGCCCGCAACATCACCACTGCAACAAGGTAAGGGGGAACCGGGAAAGCGTGGTACCGGAGGGGACCTGGCTACATATAGTTACATCTATATTAATAGAAGACATATGCCTACAAATAGTTTCAATATACTGTACATGTGCTTAACATACACTCTGGCAAACATCATCTCAAATAAATGTTACCTCAGTTCCCATATTTTATAAAATGTAAAACATAGATTTGAAGATATGTCCATGATCAAGGTTATTTTCTTGTATATTTAAAGGAAAGACATCGGCACCGGGGAAAAGGGAATTGTGGGAACACATTCGAGTGTCTGTGTTTGGCTGTGGTAATCAAGTTCGAAGTCATAATAACTGTCGCAAAAGGTTTGACGATATCAAACGGAAATTGAAATCCAAATTATGAATGCAACATTTACATGCTTCAGGCACAGGGGGAGGACCTCCTGCACCCAAACTTGACATTGTGGGAGGAGCAGTTGAGTCCTAGATTGTGGCCCATCCAGATTAAAGGCTTGGAAGGGGATTGGGATATCAGGGTGTGCGATCATCCGTTTCAAGAAGGTAATTATTTTTGTCGATGAAAACAATTTCATAGTAATAAAGTTTTGTTGTTGTTTTCACAACACTTTCAGCAATTATGAAAAATTGAAAATTAACAATGTCACTACTTCATAATACATGGCAAATTATTTTCTGTCATTGTTTTATATTTATTATGTGATTCCAAATTTACACTATTACCCACCCCTTAATACATATATAAATTAACATTACATGATAACATATCAACATAACATTTTGAGTATAGTAAGTCCTCATTTTATGACGCTTCGTTTTAAGATAAATGGCTTATCCGACGCTGTCCAATGCATCCCTATGGCCGGTTTTATGACGCCAAAATGGCTTATCTGACGCTCTTACGGCGCTTTGCAAAGTTGCAACATTATGTCAATCAGAAGGCTGCAGTCAGGGAAATCATCCAGATCAGTTTGTGTGAAGGTTAATGGTGTATTTATGGCTTTAAACATGTCTAACAGTTTTATTATACAGTTCTGGATTGAATAAATATAATGTTTACATCATAATTTATGTGTGTGCTGCATATCTTATTGCTTGAGTAAAATATTTAGTGTATTTTAGCATTAAAAATGCCTTCAGGAACGGAACGTTTGAGTTAAACAGTGTTCCTATGGGAAACCGTGTTTCGCTTTACAACGCTTCGCTATCCGACGCCATTTTGAGTAACACATTGTGTCGGAAAACCGAGGACTGTCTGTACTTCATTTGTTATAGACAAACATTATTAGTATGCACCATAAACAAGTGATGATTTTCACACTTAAAATATCACCCATACAAATATTTAAATGTATTTAATAATGTTATATATTAATGTAACAGATAATTAAACGTTCGTATACTTGCTTATTAACAAAAATATATTTCTATACTCCACAGTGTGCCCTGCATCCCTGCTCGGATCATATGAGCCACCAACTGTATCCCAGGTCACCTCACATATGGCATCCCCATCATTACAGGAGTCCTTACCATTAATTGAAGGTGAGCCCATCAATGAACACTATAATATAAAAGTGTAGCACCTTCTATGCCACAGGTACACTTTCATATGACCTTATTACAGTTGCAAGTGTGACTGAAATAGATCGACTTTTCTACTTAAATACAAAAACACGTGTGATGTAGCTGCAACATATAAATAGTGTTGTTGATGTCTTAAATCAACATCATTATTGATGACATCACAGAAATTTTAGATATTTAGATGCATGCCACATGAAGTTGTTTCGGTTTCCATATGGCAAAAATTAGTGATGCAGAATTGTCCATCATCCATTGACTTCACAATGTTATTTCATATCAAATATAAGTTATTATTGCACATTTAATCAGCAGGCATTGGAACAACTAACTGTGATGGTCATTTAATCTATAAATTAATTTTGTTCTAATATTTTTTTTTACAGATATAACAAGTCCTGGAAGAATATCCGGATTAACGGATTCTCCATGCTTATCGTTAATGGATAGTCCTGTAATAAGGACAGTGGTAAAGGGAAATACCGGGGCGCAACCCCACAACTTGATAAATAATGGAAAATTAACTTGTTCTTTGTTAGAACAACACAACCTTAAAAATCCTATAAGGTTCTCATCTACTTCTCGGTCTCTTCCTATGGCTCTAACAACCCCAAGCAGGATCTATCCAGGATCCTTAGAAAATACGGAGACAAAGGAGAAAAAAAGGGGGAGCACAGGTTGAGGCACACTAAATAATAACAAATTATACAGCTCTGGGATGTAAGTCCCCAAGTTGTTAAATGGGCTGATAATGGAGTGTATAATATCAAAGACACTTACACGGCCTTGTGTAAGTGCTATCACATCAAGGTTTCTTTTCTTCTTCTTCTTCCTTCTGTGTCCTCTTTATACGAAATTTCGTTTCTTCTTCTTGAATCTTGATGGTGGGTTCTTCAAGTAGCCAGCTCGAGTTGCCACCTCCCAGAGTGGCTTAAAAACATTCCATTCGGTCAGTTCCGTAGAATCAAGAGGAATTGCACGGACACTGAGAATTCCAGAAACAGACTCAAGTACTACAGGGGAGGTTTCTCCGCGGCGGTCGGGAGTACTGCGGACGGTTGCGCGGGGTTGCGAAAGTGCGGGCGCGCGTGCTCCGGTGCGTGGACCTCGGGTGATTTTTAAGCAGGTTGCACAGGACTTCGATCAAGACACTAGATCAAGGGGCACGTCTACTTGCTTGAAGTTCCGCAAGTACAATGTCCTTATAGAGTGGCAAGCACAAACTGTTTCAGTTACACTCCTACGCGTTTCATCAGTAGAATCAACTTCCATCAGTTGGTTCTACTGATGAAACGCGTAGGAGTAACTGAAACAGTTTGTGCTTGCCGCTCTATAAGGACATTATACTTGCGGAACTTCAAGCAAGTAGACGTGCCCCTGGATCTAGTATCTTGATTGAAGTCCTGTGCAGCCTGCTTAAAAATCGCCTGAGGTCCACGCACCGGAGCACGCACGCCCGCACCTTCGCAACCCCGTGCAATCGTCCGCAGTACTCCGACCGCCACAGAGAAACCTCCCCTGTAGTACTTGAGTCTGTTTCTGGAATTCCTCATTGTCCGTGCAATTCCTCTTGATTCTACGGAACTGACCGAATGGAATGTTTTTAAGCCACTGTGGGTGGTGACAACTCGAGCTGGCTACGTGAAGAACTCACCATCAAGATTCAAGAAGAAGAAAAGAAATTTCGTATAAAGAGGACACAACAGGAAGAAGAAGAAGAAGAAGAAGAAGAAGAAGAAAAGAAAAGAAACCTTGATGAGATAGCACTTACACAAGGCCGTGTAAGTGTCTTTGATATTATACACTCCATTATCAGCCCATTTAACAACTTGGGGACTTACATCCCAGAGCTGTATAATTTGTTATTATTTAGTGTGCCTCAACCTGTGCTCCCCCTTTTTTCTCCTTAGTCCTGTAATATGCCATCACCAACCTGCTCGTGTGAATACTGATCCTTGACACCAGGAGCACTTTGATTCAATTGAAAGAGCAGAAGAACGTTTAAGTCAGGTATTATATCATGATCAGTTGATGGTTGTTCATGAGAAAATGGTTAGCGAAATTCGACAAATCAAAGAAATGTTGCTGAAGTATAGCGCCAAATTCACCATACATTATCATTTCATGGAATCCATTGCTTCCAGTTTGGTCAAATAAAATGACCTTCGGTCCTCTGCACTGGCATCATCATTCTTTCCTACTTCATATGTAGGCTCATTACAGGGAGCACTATTTTCTCTGGAGAGATCTACTGCCCAATGTGATCAAACAATAGATGTGTCTCCACAACCAGGAATGCCATGTTCGCCCCCAACACAAATGGAATAGTTTCCAGAACAACAAATGGAATTGTGTCCAGAACAACAAATGGAATCGTGTACACAACCACAAATGGAATCTGCTCCAGAATAAGGAAATGAATCCTCGATTCACACACACAACGAAGTGTGTCCGCAAACTGGCATAGAGGCGTCTCCAGAAGTAGAAATTGCCCAACCATCTGCCAAAAAAACATAAAACAGGACATAAGAGAAAAAGAGAAAGGAAATACTGGTGCCCACATTCCTCCACATGGTTAAAAAATGTACAAACACCCACAATGAAGACGAATTAAACAATTTCAGATACATCGTTGACACAACCATATTGCATAATGTTCCTGAACAGAACACCCATGCCATACCAACCTCCAACCATAATGACCATACCTACAATTTCCATGCCAGACCCACCTTCAGCCATCGTGACCCAGAACACACCACAGGAATCAACAAATGTTTTTCCAAAAATTTGCAAACAGTGTGACCGAGATACAAGACGTCCAAAAGAGCACCAAATGAAACGTCCAATGACTCGGTCCCAAAACTTGCTGTGTAAAAAAAAATATGACTGTTCCCTATTTTTGGTTGTTGTTATTGTGTATTAACAACAAATGTTCAAATTTGTGTTCGATTGTTACAAATTTATACATTTATTTTAAAATATATGTGCATACATATACAACACGTAGTACATGTTGCTAAAAAGTGAACATTTATAACATCATCCAGTCATGGATGTCAAAACATGACATAATTTCAACACATGTTAAATAGAAAAGACACAAACATTATATTACATACAATGCATGTATGTAATGCAATCTTAAACACAAATTATGTCGTGCACAATTAAATCCAATTACTATATTGTTATAATGTATATAACATACATTGTTTTACAAGGAATACTACATCCACATCATATCATGTTTTATGCACATTTCTAATACAATTGAAGTACACATTATCCTTTGTATAACACATGAGATTGTAACTCAGTGTACATATAGATATTTAAACTTAAATTTATTAATTAATAGTTGTTCTGTAGTAAAAACTTTAAATTATTTAAAACAATACACACATTTGAGAGAGCTATAGAGCTATATCGCTATATAGCTATAACATATACAAAGATAGTTTAATGCAGAAATTGCCATGGACAATTATAAAACTTTACATCAATATTTTATAGGCACAATCTTTTCTATATTGACTATGATACTCAACACTTAACAAGTAACACATATTTATATGGTCAAGAATTTTGTCAGTCAGTGACTTCATGTATCTGCTTATAGGAGAATATTATATGTACACATTCTCCATTGTATTGTGACCTTCAACAACATTTAACATAGATAAAAAGTTACCATTTCTTGTATAATGCAACATGCTTTCACGGATTCATTTGGAAGTTATTTCTTCATGGTTTTAGATATGGCGCGTTCATCTACCCTTCGAGAACGTCCACAAGATACCTATAAAAATATGATTTTTCAATCAATTGCATTCCAGGACGATAATAAAGCAATTGTACGTGAAATATATGAATGTATTATTGGAAAATACCAATACTACAAAGAAGCTACTCACCCCAACAGCTGGAAAAATTCAATTAGACAAAACTTAACATTTCATGAATGCTTTATTCGAACAAGACCACGTCCTGGACAGAGAAACGGTTGTTGGAAAATAAATGAATTGTAGCAGCGTAGATTTGATCATGGCACCTATACGAAGACAAATACATTATTCAACAGCTACCACAGGAACAATCGTCATTCACACAGTGGTGTCTCCTATGAGGCTACAGCACAGTGCCCCACACAGTATTATTTGGAAGACGGTGCTAACTACTATGGAAACATTCCAAACTTCCAGCAACCATACCAGTGTGCAGGGGAATACATTAGACAAACTCCATACATAGCTCGGCCCGTGTACTGTGCAGAAAATAATGAGTGCCAACCAAGCAACGGGGGAAACAAAAATTATATGCATCACAATGCAATGATGACCTCAACTATGTACGTACACGATATGCCTGCGTGGAACAATGGATACCAGCAAGGACATTGTTGACTTCTTTCAATCAGGTACATGTTGTACTACAGTATAACGGTAGCATTATTTTTCCTTACTTTATTTAAAATGAACATGTAATCTACATAATATAAATAACACTTGCGCTAACAGACACAGGCCAGCTAATGTGTACGATGTTAACTTTTAGAACATATCAGTAAAACTTTAAGAAATTGATGATTGTCTAAATATTATACATTCTCTAATTCCATATGTGCATAAATATCATATGCACAGTGACAAATGATGACTTAAGTTACAGATCGATGTGTTCTACTACAATCGATCTTTTTATATTCATAATCTCATAATATCGATGTATCATCCTAATGTGATGTGTGTAAGTGCTAATTTAACGAGGCAGACACGACTCTTATGAGAATATGCATGAATACGCCCATCTCATGAGCACGCGCAACTTACATTGTGCATGGCCATTATGATGAGTGACTTGAGAGACACTGATATTCACCGAAATACGATCAGCACTTTATAAGTGCAATTATAGAAGTTTAATTAGATAACCATAACTATTACCAGATGTGTACCTTTTGCGTTAACCTATACAATGTTGCATATATCATATTCTGTGTTACGCATGGTTCAGCACAACATTTTATTAATCTAAAATATATATTAATGACGTTATTTGTTTTTCAGATATGATTTTCGAACATCGACAGTATTAAGATTTGATTTGACGAGGCTAAAAGAACATCTTCAAAAACACATTTAGTTAATGTTTAATACACTTTATAGCTTAATTATACAGTAACAATTTAAGGGTAGTAATGATTATATATTTGATGTCATGCATTATATACATACAATGTAGGACATAAATACTCATTACTAATGTTAGTGTATCCTCATTTCATACAGCTCAAAAACAATATGTAGTAGACACTTTCTTAATATTATACACGATTTTAATTGTTAGATGTTTGACGTGCAATGAGTACAGTATGTATATTCCTGCTCCTAGTTACACACTTTTGTTTCGCGATTTTTCACAGATGAAGATAAAATTACATATACAAAGTTAATATTGTTTAATTGGACAATACATTCGTGTGTGTTAAAACATCTGCAACTTTAGTTTCCTGATATACACATTACATACACTACTGAATGAATTTGGTATCTATGTCAACTATGTGTAACTATGTAACTAACACATGATATGTAATAATAAATGTTTTTTGGTTTTGACAAAATAGATTATCATGTTGTGAAAACATACAATATTTATGATTAAACATGAATCATGTTAAAAATAATACAAAGGGGCCTATGCAGAGAGCAGCGGTAGAAATAATTGGAGAGTTTTAGAAAAACTAGATTTAATGGAGAGTTTTATTCTCCATATGCAGAAATGGGCGAAATCCGCTATTTTTAGCATTACTGCATGTGGAGAATTGTAAATGAGGAGATGCGCGCAGCTGAAAGGGAAAAAAAAAAAAATCGCGCATTTTTTTTTGTTTCCCTATAGCCGGCGAGCTCCTGCTTCTTGCCAACTTTAGTTGGCGGAGAAAATTGGAGAAAATCGCGCCAAAAACAGCTGCTAGATGGCGAGCGCGCCTTTCTGAATTCGGATATTTTTCAGACTGGCGAGATGTAGTTTCTCGCCAGCCGCGCGGCGAGATTTTCAAATAGAAAAAAAAAAATGGCGCTTTTTTCCTACCTCGCCATTTTCAGCTGTTTTTAGCGCGATTTTCTCCGGAAAATGGCGAGATTGTAAATAGCGCTGTTCTCTGCATGAGGCCCATAATGTTTTGTATACTCATCTACATTCTATACCACTATGTAAATGTATACATACTGCATTATATAAAGTATGTGGTAGGTTTTCAGTGGTAAACAAAACACAAACCCCCAGCAAGCTCTTTTTGGGAACCCCTGAGCCCCCACAAAATAATACATGTATTTAAGTGTCAAAAAGGAGTGCTATTGTGCGTGGCATATGTATACAACAGACGACAGAGAAGCCCAATGCTACATCCAACATGACAGAAATACACAGTAAAATACTTATATATTCTCTTGAAAAGGGTCATTTAGTTTAACCCTTTGGCCAAAGCGTTGTAAGCTTGCGAGCCACGACAAGGCAGACATCCGTTCGCAAGTCCTAACACTACCAGATAAAATACTAATATACGTCTATTAGGATTACAATTCTCATTTACCTCTATTAGGAGGAAGAAAGACCACATTGGATCTATATCCAGTAGAATGAAAGGACCTACTAACTTGGGAAGTGGGGAGGGATGGCCTTAAAACCTGGGAAGGAGGAGCCACTAACCTCCAACAACTGAAACATCTGAGAATAGGTTAACAAAACACAAAACCACAGCAAGCTCTTTTTGGGAACCCCTGAGCCCCCACAATATATATAAATATATATATGTATATAAGTGTCAAAAAAGAGTGCTATTGAGCTTGTCATATGTATACAACAGACGACAGAGAAGCCCAATGCTACATCCAACATGACAGAAATACACAGTAAAATATTTATATATTCTCTTGAAAAAGGGTAATTTAGTTTAACCCTTTGGCCAAAGCGTTGTAAGCTTGCGAGCCACGACAAGGCAGGTTTTCAGTGGTAACCCGATGGGCTTAACCTTTATTGTATAGCCTGGCTACCCCTTACCATTAAAGACAGGCTCTAACTGATTACATGGCTTGATTTGTCATGCCAATTCAGTTGCGTCTGATGTGTTTTTTTTTTTTAAACTGTGCACCTACAGTATATATTTGCTGGTTTCCTGCATGTGCAGTACTCCTTGAGAAAGCATCACTATTGTGTGAAATACCTGGAAGGACGCTCTCTCTTCTGAGACTGCTACATTTTTAATGTCTCAATAAAGCCTTTGCAATGTTTGCACTACTTGGGATCCCGTGTTCAATTGAATTTGAATTTTGGATCCATATTTTTGCAGATGCTCAAGACCTTCTGCTACTATTCCTGTGATTACCCTATCTCCAGAAGCATGCAAGGGGGGAGGAGGAGGTTTCTGCATCACAGCAGACAAGTGGCACGCTGTCCAGGGACTGATCAAGGAGGTAAGATTGCCTTATTATTCCTTCAGGACCCTGCAGAGTCCATTACGGACCTAACAACATTTCTTCCCCCTCCCTCCATACCTTATGCAATTCACTATCTTGACTGCACTCCGGATCGCAAGAAAGTAACTTAGTGGCTAGCTAGTTATTTTTTTCCGGCTTTTGATACTAGTGTGCGGGATCAGGGTGTCTTCTGAGTTGAACCGCATGGATTTCAGCCCCGGGGACACCTACTTCCTGAGACACAGGCCCCAGTATGGGGTGCTAGTATCCCCTTGCAGGATTCAAATCCGCCGGTCACGTGATGCAGTGGATTTTAAAATTGCGGGGATACCGGCACCCCATACCGGGGTCTGTATCTCAGGAAGTAGGGGGTCCCCGAAGTGAAATCAATGCGGTTCAGCTCCAGAGGCCCCCTGCTACAATTCTGTGTGATTAAACTGATTCAGTCTATCTCTTACTGTGCATCTCTTACAGACAGGTGAATCCCGGTAGGATTCATACAGTAGGGACCCCGACTGTGATGATTCAATGGGCCATTAGTCTGGCTGCTGGAACCTCATGAGAAGCTAGTTACTGTACCTTGCGAGTTCTGCAAGATAAATGGTTGACAACAGCTATCTGCTAATGTATATAATTTTTTTGGACACTGTGGTGGGTATAAACCCTGTAACATAATACCCATGTGTTTTTTGCATTGTTTCATTCTTACCCTTCAGTTTAAGTTTGAATACAGCTCTAATAAAGTTTTCTGAGACTTTTCATTTTACCATTTATTTCAAACACTACTTCATATCCTCACATCAGTGGGATATCTTTCCCTTCTAGTTCTTGCATCTAATCTACACCCTGATTTTAGCACCTCGTAAGTACACTGTACTGTCCTCCTAGCTGTTGCGAGAATTCTCCCCCTGTCCCCCTCCCCTGTAAACGTGTCTACATAAAAGGGAATAAAGAAAAAAAAAACAATTATAGATTAAATTAGTTATTAGGTCGATTTTAAAAACACTCACATTAAAATGTATATACAGTACAGTGCTCACATTTTAAAATGATTTCTTCATGGAGAGAACCCCCAGTCAAGCTTACTCTAGGTGCATAAAAAAAAGTGTATGAGACGCAACATTTAATTTATGTTCTCTGCTAGTATAAAAAAGAATACACTCCCAGTGTAATGTTGCATTTATCATGTAGCTAGGGTAGCCCAAGTTTTTATGAGGTCATTGAAGGCAATTACTCTGGAGACGCTGGATCCAGCTGTCTTCCCTGTCTTCCCTGGCTCATGATTTCTTCTTGTGCAAGCTTTCTATCACTCCAGATGCCTAATGCCCTATGCGTTTCATGACTGGCATGTCACTACATCAGGGTTGTGTCCTATTGGATCAGACGTTTTTTAAACTATAGAATTCTTTGTGTGGAACCTGCCCTCCAATGCCGGGTCTGTTATAAGTACTCAATTGTAAATGAGAGTCCAAAAACACCATAGGGGGTAATGATAAAATGAAGAATCCTGCAGTGTGGTATCCTTAATGGGGACCTATATTCCCTGAAGGAACTGAGCAAAGGAGCAAACCCCTGCGCAGAACCTAATTGGGATGGGCCCTGGAACACTATATCACCACATTGCATGTCATTTGCATAGAATAAAGTCTCTTACTCACATCACTGGAGCATGCCCAATTCAAATGGTGTATGGAGCGTGCTGAAACTTAGCTTGAAACACTTAACACTTAGACACTCCTTGATAAAGTGCTTTGTGCACGAAACATGTAGGATAGTTTTTTGCACATTCATTCATCTTTTATGGATCAATAAAGAATATTTGTAAACTAGCCTTTTGACCCACTCTCCTTGCTGTGCGCTTTCACCTCTATGGATGCAGATTTGGTTTTTTAAACTATTTGTGCCTTGAAGTATATTTTTAAATAACATATGAATACAAAAAGGCAATAATATAAGAATCATGTTCAATATCCTCCTTACAGTATATCATGCTTATTTTACTTAAAGATATACTGCAGTGTCATTTTCTTTTGCCTGGGTCTTGCAGATTGCATCTGATCTCCTGATGTTTTTTTTGCTGCTCGCTGCAGACTCACAAGTGTATCTCCACTGGGAAAATGTTGTTTTTGCATTGGCTGCAATTTTCTGCAGAAATTATACTGTACAGTAGGTGCTTCAAATCTAAATACCATAATGAATAGAAAAAAACGGAAAACAAAGCTTCTTAAATCAGGGCTCCAAAGTGTGCAGATACATCCTTCAAAATGAATACTATTATAATAGGATGTAATATAAATGTATAATATAACAATAATAAAAGTTCAATGAAGATGTTTGGAGAAGTATCCAGGTCCACTAATATTACACGAGTCAAGTTAGAGGAAGGTCAGAAATGCTCTTATGTACAGGGTATACATCTTACCAATGCTCTAAAGATGTCTGGGGAACCCATGTGATAAGGATACCAGACTCCTAGTCTGCTAATGAAGTATGACCCATAGAGCTAGACCATAGTTGTTTAAGGTAGAATGGTCCATAAACTTAAAAAAAATTAATGGGTATTTATGACCTTGTGGATCTAGGTACAGTGTGCTCTCAGCCTGGATAGAATACCAGAAATTATGTCCCAAGGGGAAAGAAGGAGACAGTACACTGCGTTCCAAGAAAAAAAATCAGAAGATTGAAGCAGGGTCGCTAGTTAAAATATTACTTTATTGGATCCACAGCAACATGCTGACAAACAGGAGTATTTAGAGGACCCTCTGATGCATTTTGTCAAATTGAGTGCATGGGCAACACACGTCAGCTTCCACCTTCTGATTTTTTTCTTGAACGCAGTGCACCACCTCCTTCCCACTTTGGACATAATTTCCAGTTTCCTAAATACCACATTAGCTGTCCCTTATTCCCATTCATTTTGCATTCCCATCACATTTCCTCAATATTTTTCCAAATGTACAATCTTCTTCGATCACCATCTTCTTTGGTTTGGCTCACAGAGAATTTAAAAAAAATTGAGAGAGAATGGAGAAGATGGGGGAAAGAGGAAAGAAAGCTTGCTCTTGCTACAGTCTATAGGATGGTGCCAGGGGTGGAGAGATAATGGACAAAACTAAACTTGCCTAAACAGGTGAAAAATACCCCTATATAACTAGCACTCATGGAATATTTATAAGATGTGTACAGAATAAAACTTAACCTTTATTGGTATATGAAATAATAAATTAGAATAAACACTAAAACACCGACACACAACACTAATAGTTAAAACAAGTATTAAACAGACCACCTCCAAATCAAAGAACACAATGATTGGGGTGGTAAACAGAGGGACTATTGAGGACTGGCACCTTGAGATATTCAAGTCCTAATGTAGAAGGTGCCTCAGGGTGGTAAGTTAATAAAGGTACGGAAAAGTGTGGTATATATGTGTAATGTAAATAACAATCTCACACCATCCAAACCACTCCTGATTAAATTGTCACTCATGAAAATATTGTAAGCAAGCTGCAAGGGAAACAGCGGAAGGTGCGGTTGCAAAGAGCACCTCACTGATAGGTAATGATATAGGAATAGTATTCCAACTGAATATATTAACTGCAGCCTGATAGAGCAGATACTTGAGGCTAAATATTGCCTAATTCATTGTATTCGCACTCTATTCAAAAGAGATGGCAATATCAAATAGTCCTTGTAAGCAACGCAATTAAAAATTAAATAGTATCAAACATGGGCTACAGTGTAGCTAGGAATGTATGACTGGTGAATGGAAAACCCTAGAGTCATTGTATTTATAACTCACAGTCAAAGTATCCATTCAACAGACTGACAGTGGTATATAAGTACATCAAAATACCAGAGCCTAATAAGAGCAGTGTATAATGAAATAAACTGCTGCTCAGTTACTCTTTGGTGGCAGTGGTTGCTTGATAATAATGGTATCTTATTCGTTAATATGGGGTACATGAAAATTATTTTCTATAATATATAACCCCAACGAATAATGTGCGGATATATAGCCCTAGTCAGTATATTGTGTTAGTGACCATCTTTATAATCTGGAACCAGTGGTGGTATTTATCAGCTGTTTCAGATAGTTTCAATCTGAAGTAACGTTTAAATAAGTGTCCGCCTCATAATACAGGCAGATCACAGCTCCGGTAAGTATACACACTACGGAGCTCCACCCGGCGTGGTGTATTAATGAACACCACAGAACATGAAGTTGCCGAGTGGAGTGGACTGACTGGGTATATATCATATAGAACGGCAGCCCTCCACACTGAAGATACAGAGGGAGGCTGCCCGCTATTGTCTGCACACCGCCGCACTATCACGCGGGATTACGTCATAGAGTAGCGCCCACAGACGATCGTTTCACGTCCCACTGACGCTTTCTCAAGGTGGCCCCGCCTTCACAATAGCCGGAAGTTTAAATAACCAGGCATTGCTATGGCAACTATAGCGCTGTGGAAAGTATTATACCTCTCAATCAATTAAAGAGATACTTCAGTCTTATGATGTGTTTGTGATTATTAATATATAGTGGCAGGCTGGCTGATTTCAAACCATTGTCAGGAAACCATTTATTGTGAGATATGTTTCAAACATAAGTATCGGAGTAGATGTATAGAGGGAGGGGAGAAAAAGTATTATAAGTAATTACTGGCTGCATGCATAGAGATATTTCAGAAGATGTTCAATGTGAAAGTGGATAGAATAAGGGTAGCAACCTTAAGAAGTTGTCAATACAATTATGGGGATTTTGTAAAGTTATAATAATGAACGTATCAAGCAAACAGCATAACAATAAAGTTCAGATACTGATATGCATGGGCTATTGATTTATACAAAGACAAATTTCTACTGAAGAGATATATTATATACAGTATACAGTAATTCCATATGCATAGACAAATGCACATTAGTTGATGCATATAGTAAAGGTCTGGATGTTGTGAGGGTTTTAGCCAATAAAAGGGGCAAACATAAAACCCTCATTGAGTCCCTGAGGATAGAGGGTACCCAAAGTATACATCCATTTAAAAAAGGAGGAGGGCTGCTCAAAGCTCAAAAACGGAGAGTATGGGGAAAAAAAAGCTGTGTGTGCTTGTGCACGCGCATAGTAAGTGAAACTTCTTTGACTTTTGTCACAGAAATTGTATTTGTGTTGGTGTTGGTGATGTTTTAATTAAAAATCAAAATACAATCTCAATGACAAAACGCAAATAAATTTGACTTAGAATGCGCGTGCTCGGCACACATCCCCTGTATTAGCTATTTGCACTAAGTGTGAATTCCGCGTGTGACAGTGTGCATGTGACTGAGAGTGTGCGTGTGACTGAGAGTGTACGTGTGACTGAGAGTGTGCGTGTGACTGAGAGTGTGCGTGTGACTGAGAGTGTGCGTGTGACTGAGAGTGTGCGTGTGACTGAGAGTGTGCGTGTGTCTGAGAGTGTGCGTGTGACTGAGAGTGTGCGTGTGACTGAGAGTGTGCGTGTGACTGAGAGTGTGCGTGTGACTGAGAGTGTGCGTGTGACTGAGAGTGTGCGTGTGACTGAGAGTGTGCGTGTGACTGAGCGTTTGACTGTGCGTGTGACTGTGCGTGTGACTGTGCATGTGCGTCTGACTGTGAGTGTGACTGAGTGTGCGTCTGACTGTGAGTGTGACTGAGTGTGCGTCTGACTGTGAGTGTGACTGAGTGTGCGTGTGACTGAGTGTGCGTGTGACTGTGAGTGTGCATGTGAGTGTGACTGAGTGTGTGTGACTGAGTGTGCATGTGACTGTGAGTGTGTGTGGGGGTCTGGGGGGGTCAGTCAGTGTGTGTGGGGCTCTGGGGGGGTCAGTGTGTGTGGGGGTCTGGGGGGGTCAGGCAGTGTGTGTGGGGGTCTGGGGGGGTCAGGCAGTGTGTGTGGGGGTCTGTCAGTGTGTGTGGGGGTCTGGGGTTGTTCAGTCAGTGTGTGTGGGGGTCTGGGGGGTTCAGTCAGTGTGTGTGGGGGTCTGGGGGGTTCAGTCAGTGTGTGTGGGTCTCTGGGGGGTCAGTCAGTGTGTGTGCGGGTCTGGGGTGGTCAGTCAGTGTGTGTGGGGGTCTGGGGGGGTCAGTCAGTGTGTGTGGGGGTCTGGGGGGGTCAGTCAGTGTGTGTGGGGGTCTGGGGGGGTCAGTCAGTGTGTGTGGGGGTCTGGGGGGTTCAGTCAGTGTGTGTGGGTCTCTGGGGGGTCAGTCAGTGTGTGTGGGGGTCTGGGGGGGTCCGTCAGTGTGTGGTGGGTCCGGGGGGGTCTGTCAGTGTGTGAGGGGTCCGGGGGGGGGTCCGCGCGGGTTGCGCCCGGGTTTTTTTACCACCGCTTCCTGGGGGGCCCGCAAACGCCCGCGTCACTGGAGGGCTGAATGGCGCCGCTGCCAGCCGCTTCTGCGCATGCGCGGCATGGCAGCGGTAGTGGAAGTTAGGCGGGCCCATGTGTGGGCTGGGAGGGAGGTCCCATTCGGGTTAGGAAAGGGTGGGGGGGGGCTGTCCCGGTCGGGCGATCTCTGCTGTCCCGGGCAGCAGACGGGGAACGGCAACACATGTCACCAGCCGTGGCAGCGGGCGGGGAACGGCGCCGCTGCCAACCTCTTCTGCGCATACGTGGCTTTCCTCCAGTCCCCATGATTACTGAGCATGCGCGGCTTGGCAGCGGATGTGCGGAGGGAATGGCGGCCGTTAGGAGCGGCGCCGGCGGCTATCGCCGCCGCTGCCGCATATGTCATCAGCCATGTGGGGGGAGCAGCGGCCGTTAGGAGCGGCGCCGGCGGCTATCGCGTCCGCCGTCGCATCTGATTTGTGGAGCGGGTGTGATGTCAGTGTTGGGGTTGGGCTGAGCCAGAACACAGCTCGGCCTCAACTGCCAGCACTGACGTCACATCCGTTTCATTTCTGTCTCCACAATCCATTTTTGCCCCAGTTCGAATGAGGTGCCACTAAGGAAGTTTCACTTCAAAAATATGGTAATGTCAATATATTGTAGGACAACAGTAGCTGAATGTGAGGGGAATTCTAGGCGCTGGGTCCGTATAGAACAGATGGGAGAGGTAACCACAAGCAGGATAGGTAGTGACGGAGTTCCAATGGATAAACGCTATTGGGAATATGAGTGTAACAGAGGAAATGTATTTTACCTCTGTAATCCCGTATATAGCCCTCCGTCTTCACTGCGTCTCCTCGTGATGTATAATGGATAACATTTCATAATATGTGAAATCACAAAACCAATATTCAAGTATAAGCACAAGAATGGAATATCATTGTCAAACTAATTTACTATATCTCCTATATACATCCAAACATCAGTAAGATATACTATATCCATAGGGGGATAAAATATTGTAAAATTAAAGAGAACAAAACTAGCATAGAATTTCTTGTGCTTATACTTGGATATTGGTTTTGTGATTCCACCCTTTGAAATGTTATAAGATCTGATATTATAATTCAAACGTTGTATTTTGCTATCTTTCTTGGCTAATACAATATATTGAGTTTGTCTTTATTTTTAACATGTCCTTGATGTATTACATCTGTTGCTTTTGACAATAAGTTTTTTTTTCTGACCTGTTTACCATATATTAGCTTTTTCTGTTTTTTGGATATTTCAGGTCTGGAAAGCATTGTATATATACCATGATCAGTTTACCATATTGATGGGCTAGATATTCTCTCAACATGGACCTATATTTAACATCAATGGTTTAGATTGAATATTAATTTTGTGTTTCAAATTGTCATAGCAACAGGTGTGATTACAATTAACTACAATTACCATCAGCTGCATTCTCAGTACACAGGAGGGACTATATTAGAGTGCTTATCACACAGTCCCAACCATACTCCTTGAGTAAGGGCTTTTAGAGCCTGAAACGTGTGGGAGGTTTTTTCCTGTTGTGTTTTGTTTGTTTTTTTGTTTTTTATGTAGTTTAATAAACTTTTTTTTAACTTTTTCATCCTACTGGTGAGCTGATGGTGCTTATTTCTGGGACTCTGCTGTTTCGTGCCAATCCATTTTTTGGTCATATAAATCCATTTAGCCCCCTTTTTAAGGAGCACCCTATCCCAATCTCCTCTACGGATATTTTCAGGCAGCAGATCTATGCCCTTGAAATGTAAATTTGACAAATCGCCTCCATGGGCACCGTTGATATGTTTGGCAAGTGGGGTATCAGACTTGTTCCTAACAGTCCATATATGTTCAAGGACCCTACGTCTAAACTGGCGGCAAGTCTTCCCCACATATTTCTTGCCACAGTTACATACAGCTTGGTAGATCACCCCAATGGTTTTACAGTTCACAAATCTTCGCATCTTGAAGATTCTAGTATCGTCCCAGTTACTAAAAGTTTTAGAGACTTGAGCGTACTGGCATGCACGGCAACCCTGACATTTATAGTTACCTGGAGATCTCTTGTCTAGCCAGGTTCCTGTAATTATGGGTTCTTAATGGCTATGAACTAGGAGGTCTCTGATGTTTGTAGATCTTCTACTGACCATAGTAGGTCTGGACTGAAGGACATCCCGAAGGTCAGTGTCCTCCAAGAGGACATGCCAGTGTCTATTTACTATGTCAAAGATGTTCTGCCATTGCCTATTGTATGTGCCAATTAGGCGAATGACCTTTCGCAATCGTGGTTTTGGATTGGGATTCAACAAAGATGCACGTTGTGTCCTTTTAGCTCTATTACTGCACCGACACACTTTATTCGAGCAAATACCCAGTATGTACCTGGCAGATACCTGGAATGCGCCGCTCCTCACCTCTGACAAGCCCCGTTGCGTTTGCCTTCCCAGCCTGGGTTCATGCCTGGCTGACGGGCGGCTGATCTGTTAAATGATAATGATTAGGATTTAATAGGCTGCAATGCTTCGCGTGTCTACCAGATGGCATAAATTCATGAATTGTAATGCAGTATATATAGATATACTGTGCAGTATTGCAGCCAGCGGGAATAAAATGCTTCAATCCCTGCCTGGAAATAACCCAATATACTCGGGCAGAAAACAGTCACAAACCTCAATACACCCGGGTATACCCGAATTCGTGGGACTAGCCGAGCTCGAATAAAGTGTGTCGCCAGTGTATATGCTTTTTTAATGCTATTTTTACTGTAGCATCTAGCGAGGAAGCGTTGGTGCATAGATTGAGCTTGTTGTTCAAATTCCTCTTCATTAGAGCAGTTTCTTTTAACTCTTAGAAATTGGCCAGTTGGAATGCCATGTATGAGGTTTTTAGGGTGATGACTGTCGGCGTGGAGGAGACTATTTGTGGCCGTTGTCTTCAGATGGACTGTAGTCTCAATTCTCCCATTCGTTCCACGTGTAATTTTAAGGTCCAGAAAGACAATGCTATCAATCCCAATTTCATTTTTTAGTCGTAAATTAAGTGCGTTCTGATTCAGTTTCTTGACGAATTAAACAAAGTGTGTACGCGGGCCCCTCCAAAGGATAATGATGTCATCAATATATCTAGCCCAGAGGATGATATGGGTAGTGTAGACTTCATTATCCTCTGAGAATACTATTTTGGCTTCCCACCATCCCAGGTACAGGTTCGCATAAGATGGGGCACACGTCGTCCCAATTGCTGTCCCCTGTACCTGGTGATAGAAATTATTGTTAAATAGGAAATAGTTCTTTGTTAATACAAACCGAAGTAGTTGTTCAATGAATTTATGTGATTTGTATATAATAGGCTAGACAAGAGATCTCCAGGTAACTATAAATGTCAGGGTTGCCGTGCATGCCAGTACTCTCAAGTCTCTAAAACTTTTAGTAACTGGGACGATACTAGAATCTTCAAGATGCGAAGATTTGTGAACTGTAAAACCATTGGGGTGATCTACCAAGCTGTATGCAACTGCGGCAAGAAATATGTGGGGAAGACTAGCCGCCAGTTTCGTAGGGTCCTTGAACATATAGGGACTGTTCGGAACAAGGGGCCTATGCAGAGAGCAGCGAATTTTAAAATTGGCGAATTTATTAAAAAGTAGCTTTTTTGGAGAGTTTTAATCTCCATATGCAGAAAAGTGCGAATTCTGCTATGTTTAACATGGATGCGTGTGGCGAGTTTAAATTGGCGAGATGAGCGCTTCAGAAATGTGGTTTTTTTGGCGAGGCAAAACGGAGACAATCGCGCCATTTTATTGGCGCAAACAGCCGCTAGATGCCGTTCGCGCCTCTCTGCATACGGATATTTTTAAAACTGGCGAGATTGAGGTTCTCGCCAGCCGCGAGGCGAGTTTTACAAATAGAAAAGAAAAATTGGCGCGTTTTTCGGAACTCGCCATTTTCTGCTGCTTTCTGCGCGATTTTCTCCAAAAAATGGCGAATTTCGAAATAGCGCTGCTCTCTGCATAGGCCCCCAAGTCTGATACCCCACATGCCAAACATATCAACGGTGCCCATGGAGGCGATTTGTCAAATTTACGTTTCAAGTGCATAGATCAGCTGCCTGAAAATATCCGTAGAGGAGATTGGGATAGAGAGCTCCTTAAAAAGGAGGCTAAATGGATTTATACTTTGGGTACCCTCTACCCTCAGGGACTCAATGAGGGTTCTATGTTTTCCCCTTTTATTGGCTAAAACCCTCACAACATGCAGACCTGTACTACACTGGCGACACACTTTATTCGAGCTCGGCTAGTCCCACGAATTCGGGTATACCCGGGTGTATTGAGGTTTGTGACTGTTTTCTGCCCGAGTGCATTGCGTTATTTTCCAGGCAGAGATTGAAGCATTTTATTCCCGCTGGCTGCAATACTGCACAGTATATATATATATACTGCATTACAATTCATGAATTTATGCCATCTGGTAGACACGTGAAGCATTGCAGCCTATTAAATCCTAATCATTATCATTAACAGATCAGCCGCCCGTCAGCCAGGCATGAACCCAGGCTGGGAAGGCAAACACAACGGGGCTTGTCAGAGGTGAGGAGCGGCGCATTCCAGGTATCTGCCAGGTACATACTGGGTATTTGCTCGAATAAAGTGTGTCGGTGCAGTATATGCATCAACTAATGTGCATTTGTCTATGCATATGGAATTACTGTATACTGTATATCATATATCTCTTCAATAGAAATTTGTCTTTGTATAAATCAATAGCCTATGAATATCAGTATCTGAACTATATTGTTATGCTGTTAGCTTGATACATTCATTATTATAACTTTACAAAATCCCCATAATTGTATTGACAACTTCTTAAGGTTGCTACCCTTGTTCTATCCACTTTCACATTGAACATCCTCTGACATATCAATATGCATGCAGCCAGTAATTATTTATAATACTTTTTCTCCACTCCCTCTATACATCTACTCTGATACTTATGTTTGAAACATATCTCACAATAAATGGTTTTCTGACAATGGTTTGAAATCAGCCAGCTTGCCACTATATATTATTAATCACAAACACATCATAAGACTGAAGTATCTCTTTAATTGATTGAGAGGTATAATACTTTCCACAGCGCTATAGTTGCCATAGCAATGCCTGGTTATTTAAACTTCTGGCTATTGTGTAGGCGGGGCCACCTTGAGAAAGCGTCAGTGTGACGCGAAACGATCGTGGGTGGGCGCTACTCTATGATGTCATCCCGCGTGATAGTGCAGCGGTGTGCAGACAATAGCGGGCAGCCTCCCTCTGTATCTTCAGTGTGGAGGGCTGCCGTTCTATATGATATATACCCAGTCAGTCCACTCTACTTGGCAAGTTCACGTTCTGTGGTGTTCATTAATACACCACGCCGGGTGGAGCTCCGTAGCGTGTATACTTACTGGTGCTGTGATCTGCCTGCATTATGAGGCGGACACTTATTCAAACGTTACTTCAGATTGAAACTATCTGAAACAGCTGATAAATACCACCACTGGTTCCAGATTATAAAGATGGTCACTAACACAATATACTGACTAGGGGTATATATCCGCACACTATTCGTTGGGGTTATATATTATAGAAAATAATTTTCATGTACCCCATATTAACGAATAAGATACAATTATTATCAAGCAACCGCTGCCACCATAGAGTAACTGAACAGCAGTTTATTTCATTATACACTGCTCTTATTAGGCTCTGGAATTTTGATGTACTTATATACAGTACCACTGTCAGTCTGTTGAATGGATACTTTGACTGTGAGTTATAGATACAATGAATCTAGGGTTTTCCATTCACCAGTCATACATTCCTAGCTACACTGTAGCCCATGTTTGATACTATTTAATTTTTAATTGCATTGCTTACAAGGACTATTTGATATTGCCATCTCTTTTGAATAGAGTGCGAATACAATGAATTAGGCAATATTTAGCCTCAAGTATCTGCTCTATCAGGCTGCAGTTAATATATTCAGTTGGAATACTATTCCTATATCATTACCTATCAGTGAGGTGCTCTTTGCAACCGCACCTTCCGCTGTTTCCCTTGCAGCTTGCTTACAATATTTTCATGAGTGACAATTTAATCAGGAGTGGTTTGGATGGTGTGAGATTGTTATTTACATTACACATATATACCACACTTTTCCGTACCTTTATTAACTTACCACCCTGAGGCACCTTCTACATTAGGACTTGAATATCTCAAGGTGCCAGTCCTCAATAGTCCCTCTGTTTACCACCCCAATCATTGTGTTCTTTGATTTGGAGGTGGTCTGTTTAATACTTGTTTTAACTATTAGTGTTGTGTGTCGGTGTTTTAGTGTTTATTCTAATTTATTATTTCATATACCAATAAAGGTTAAGTTTTATTCTGTACACATCTTATAAATATTCCATGAGTGCTAGTTATATAGGGGTCTTTTTCACCTGTTTAGGCAAGTGTAGTTTTGTTCATTATCTCAGAGAATTTAACCTGTAAAATGAGAATGTTAAATATTAAACCTCGATTTGAAATTTAGTAGTGTAGTGCATGAATTACATTGTGTGGTACACGTGTGTTTCTATGGGACATGGTTGAAACGCATATATACGTGCCATTGAATTTCTACATGTATGATTTCCAGACCAGGCTTTGGCTGGAACCCGCCCTTACCTGGCTGCTGTATACATTTTGATTACTGGCAGCCTGCTATATCGGCTGGACCTGTTCAAGGGCTTAAATAGCAGCCAGTGACTTCTAGCCCCTACCTGAAAATTGTATATGTTTCCCTGCGTTCATGGCTTCCTGGGTTCTAGTAGCTGAGCCTTCTTGTTCATGAGCCTTTCCTGTTTCTGTGTCTAGCCTGTTGCTAAGCCATCTTTGTTCATGAGCCTTACATGTGGCTTCCCATTTCCGGAGGCTAGCCCATTGCTGTGGCTAGCATGTTCATTTGGAATCACTGTTGCTGACCCTGGACCGTGACCCCGACCTCACTGCGTGCCACCTGCCCTGACCCTTTTCCTGTTGCCTGGTCTTTGCACCACTCCCACCAGCCTTCACCTCCTGCCTGCTTACCAACTATGGATACTCTAACAGGACTCTGTCCCTGGGCTCTGGTTGGTGAATTTGCATCCCAACCTCAGCACTGCAGGTTTGCTTCCTGATCTGAGACGAGCACTGTCACACTACGCATGCATAAATCTATGGAACCTGATTGAAACACTTAAGCAAGTAATTGAATTTATGTGCTTGTGACCTTATATCGAACCTGGTTGAAACACATATGCGTTTCATTGAATTTTATGACCATGCTTATTCTACAGTATGTAAGAACTGTACTAAACATGTGGGCAGTACGAGTTTGAGGATTTTTTCTGAATTCTTTATATTATCATTAATCATGCAGCCTTTTTACAGTGTCCCTAACCTATCAGAGCTTTGTTTTCTATTTATGCATTTTATGTATACAGTATATTTGTTACATTTTCAGTATACAAGTTGAAATGCTATCCAATTGTTATATTTTCTACTATAATATATCTAGCAGTTGTGTCTATTTGGATATCTTTATCAAAGTCATTATACTGTGATACCATTTCATTTTAGAAGTTGTATAACCTTTTATGCTTAAAGGTAGAGCATTGGTTGCTTGATCATTCATCTAAAATGCATTACTGGTGATTAACGAGTTGCTAGGCAACCCAGTGTGTTTATATACACAGTCTGATAGCTCCATTGTACTTCCCCCTTTGAGAAAGTCGCCCTAGAGTGACGAAACGTGTAAGGGAGCGAAGTCACACTGCACGCAGTGACATTACGTCAGGACGTCGCCGCGCATGCGCACTACCAGACTGAATCTAGTGCGGGATATTCTGCGGCTGTCAGCAACAGCATATCTGTTTTTTATTGAACTTTTGTGAAGATACCAGGTGCCCTGGGGTTCCTCAATGTTCCGCTGTTTGCCTATATCACGGAGTGTGATTTGGGCTGTGGATTCCGGATGCAGAGCCACCAGATGGGCAGTGATTATATTCACAATCGCTTATTTTAAATTTACCCTTGTGAGTGTATTTCTTTCCCGCCTCCCCTTCCTTCCATCATTAAATTTACTTTTTTATGCGATGGGGCGTGCACTCTCTCTTCTTTTCATCCTCTAGGTGCTAATTGGATGTGGTTAATCCTTTTGAGAGCTGCCAAAGATCCCCACACTTCTATTAAACTACTAAATCTACTAATTATTTACCATCTGATGGACTTTTCTAAGGACTGGGTTCTATGTACTTCTACTGCACCGACACACTTTATTCGAGCAAATACCCAGTATGTACCTGGCAGATACCTGGAATGCGCCGCTCCTCACCTCTGACAAGCCCCGTTGCGTTTGCCTTCCCAGCCTGGGTTCATGCCTGGCTGACGGGCGGCTGATCTGTTAAATGATAATGATTAGGATTTAATAGGCTGCAATGCTTCGCGTGTCTACCAGATGGCATAAATTCATGAATTGTAATGCAGTATATATATATATACTGTGCAGTATTGCAGCCAGCAGGAATAAAATGCTTCAATCCCTGCTTGGAAAATACCTCAATGCACTCGGGCAGAAAACAGTCACAAACCTCAATACACCCGGGTATACCCGAATTCGTGGGACTAGCCGAGCTCGAATAAAGTGTGTCGCCAGTGTATTTATTTCTTTTTGTGCACTTATACATATATTGTCACTGTACCCACTTATTGTCTGTAAATATTTCCATTTAGGATTTTTATTTTACACATCACTTTGGCGCTACTATATATTTACCTTTATATATATGAACCAATGCTTTGCCAGGCGAGAAAACAAAGAAGCAGCACTCAAAGCAATATGGTAAATAAATTGTATTAAAGACAATACATCAGCACAGATCAAACCAGAAATATTTTTTAGCTATATGCTTTACTGTGGAGGGTTTTTGTCACTTTTTTTACCCACCATAACCTTAATAAGTGTGGTGAATACCTACTCTTAGTATCAAACCAGTAGAGCCAGCACAACCAACCTCACACTGATGATACCCATCAAGGTTGAAACATGTCTGTGAGTGGGTTTACTGGCTTTGCATCTCACCCCAGCCTATGCTTAAAAGCTGTGTTTAAAGCTGCATGCATTGGCTTAAGGGTTGCTCGGGTAATATGAGCTTGAGACAAAAGGTGGCACTGTGGGCTCATTTGCATGTCATTTCCCAGAATCCCTTGCTGCAGTGGAGTGCTCTGTGCTGGGCGATAATGTTGAAAGACAGGGTTGCAGACTTGTCTAAGACATGCAAATGAACATACATTAATATTTCCATTAGCTAAACATATATATATATATACATTGATATATATATATATATTTAAAAAATGAATAGACAATCCCGTTCTGTGGCTAACTGTAACAGGGGAGTTATCCCTGTTCAGTAAATATGGCTCTAATCCAGCAGTGTGGTGGTTAACAGCTGGTAGTCAATTAACAAACACCACCTGCCTGATAAGGTTGCTTAGAAAAGCCTGCCCTTGAGACAGGAAGTGAGATTGTCCCTGACTCTCACAACTTGTGAGACTGACATGGGGACAGGCGTCTTGAGTCTACCAGAAGAGGCTGCTTGCAAGACACAGGGGAAACTTCTAAACCTGAATGCTGACAAAACCCTGAGGAAAAGGTAGCAACCAGGAACAGAGAAGATTTTCCCTCTAACCACAAGGAACAGATAAGACTTTCATTTATAAGACTTTTTAAATCTGCTTATTTCATGATATATGTTTGGGGCTGGGAGACATGCTTATCTAAAGGGAGTTATGGACTGCATAGTATTTCCCTAGAAATACTCCCAAGTGAATAGAAGCTTTGTTTACCCCTTGTTTGGATGGTTTCCTGATATTAAGGAAACAGGCGCAATAAAAGCCTTATTTAATTTCATGTTAACCAGTCTCCCTACATACCTCTGTGAGCGTCCGCCTACACTAACGAAATGCTTTTATTTGTGCGAGCTTTCGAGATACACTGATCTCTTCCTCCGGCAGTGTTACAATGAATAAAGCAAGCAAAGAGTTTACTTGAAAACAGTGTCTCTTGGAATGTTATCTGTGGTTGTCCCACCCTCGTGTGTAGATGCAATTTATGGCTATAGGTGTTCATTGGCCCCTGAATGTTAGTGATGTAAGAGTGAGTGTGTGTGTTTGTGTGTGTGTGTGTGTGTGTATGTATGTAAAAATAAATGAATGAAGAGCCCACAGTGTATGAAGCGCTTTACAAAAGATGTGTGTGGAGTGAGAGTGTATATCAATTGTGTGGGTAGGTGTGAAAATGTGAGAGAGTGTTGCATTACTAAAAGTGTGTGTAGATACAATGTGATCCCTATTGGTAAATAGGGATGGAATAACATGGAGTACAGTAATTGTATGTGTAAGAAACAGCTGTGTGTGAATACATATAGCACAGTATGTATAGACATGGCCTTTAGCACTCATGGGCAGAGAGTACACTTGTGTCAGTAATGACTCATAAAACTTCGGTCTCTGTTTAGGCCACCGCTAAGTGTCCCGCACCATTGCATAAATTTGTAATCATGCAACCGTCTATTTCGGTGTTTTAAGATTACCTTTGAGTATGGCCACCCTATGATCGTTCATCTTATGGCCAGAGTCAGAGAAATGTTCGCCGACAGGACTGTCTCTTGTTCCGTGTGTGATGCTGTGGCGATGCAGGTTCATTCTCTTGTTCAGTGTAAGACCCTGAGGAACACCTCTCCCCAAGAGGGTTCACCCCAGGCCACAACTGAACCGGCGCCCTCCGGCTCCTGCTCCATAGGATCTCTGCCATGAGCGGGCCTCTCCTTACTCTTCCCTGCCCCCTGCGGCAGCCACTAGTAGCGGCATGCGCGCGCACGTACGCGCAACTTTATCTCCTCCCACGAGAGGGACTCCCGGCCCCAGCTCAGGCCGCGCGCACCTCCCCCGCACAGGGCATGCGCCTGATGCGCGCGCACCGCTCACAAGCCGCGCGTCAAGCAAATCAGCTGGGGTATTATTTCCTCCTATCCCTGTTTCCCATGGGACCGCGCCTCCGTTCCTCCCCCTCTTCCCATTGGTCTCTCTCCTTACATATACCGTGCTCAGCCATTCCTTCGTTAGCTGAGCATAGTTTTGTATGACCTGTGTTAACCACGCATGGTCCGGGGTGGGAAGGGAGCGATGATTTCAGGAACACACCAAAAAAATAGAAAATAAAAACAATAATAGTGCAGTATATCAATACAATCAGAGTATATTAGATATCTTGGCTCTGTAGAAATTCCTACTTACAACAATTGGAATATAAACGGGCAATGGTCTGACTCCTGAGGAAGCTGTCTATGTACAGCGAAACGCATAGAGCTTGCTAAGTTAGTCTGCTGCAGCTGCCCACAAAGTGAAGACGACTGAGTTTTGCTGCCGATCCACTGCTGTCCGTCTCCATTGCCTTCAACCGGATGTCGTCACCCGTTTACCGGAAGTGACATCAGACGCCATCCATCGGCGGAGAGGTTGGAGCTGTGGGAGGACGGGAGTACTCTTACCATCCAGGATCAGCACTCTACTGTCTCACGATACCCTTATGTGTACAGAGATATTGTACTTATTGTAAGTACATTTCCAACTTTCTTTTCCATGTGATAAATAGTGTTTTTGCGATCTATACCATTGGTCCGTTTTTATCTTCCATACACACCACATCCTATCTGGATTCGAGTACATGACACCTGCATGATCTCCGTTTTGAAGTTTCCCTGATCCTGAATCTATTCCCCTGATGGAGATACAACTTCACCTCTACTGACAGAGTCAGACCATTGCCCGTTTATATTCCACTTGTTGTAAGTAGGAATTTCTACAGAGCCAAGATATCTAATATACTCTGATTGTATTGATATACTGCACTATTATTGTTTTTATTTTCTATTTTTTTGGTGTGTTCCTGAAATCATCGCTCCCTTCCCACCCTGGACCAAGACTGCTTTTGTAGGGAATCCTTGCATATTCCTTGGAAGGTTGAGAAGTATTTTTTTGGGTTACACATCATTCTATGTAATATTTTTGTTGCATCTTTTACTTGTACTGTGGGGATTTTAGCGCCGATTCAAATCACTTGGGTTCACCTGTGTTAACCACTGTCGTGCCTGCCTTAGCTCTTGTCTCTTTGTCTTCCCTAGCGATCTTTTGTGTACCGAACCGGCTTGGCTGTAGATCCTCTCTGGACTTTGACCTTTGGCTTGTATCCTTACCTCCTGAACTCTCCGACCTCTTACCTCGGCCTACGGATTCCGATCTACCTCCCGGCTCTGGACCCAAGGCTCTCGGTACCAACTATCCTTCTGGAACCTCCCTTCTCGTCCGGCGAGTATCTTACTTTATCTTATACTCCCGTACGGTTCCAGACGCCTATTTTCCACTTTCCAGTTGTGTCCCCGTAGCTGTGGGTGCAGGTGTTACTCTTCTCACCTCAGTTTTGGGGTCCCTCCTTGTCCGTGGCGAGCACCGCGTGACATTATGCTCAGCCCCACAGACATGGACCCCGAAGAGGTGGAGCAACCAAGCCCCATGCAGCGACTTCTCCAGCTAGAGGCGCAGCTTGCCTCCATGACGCTGGAGCTCTCAAGACTCTCCTCATTGCAGCATTCCCCAGGCCCCTCTGCCATGGCAGCTGCGGCGTTTCCCTCTCCGGGTTCCTCCATGGCTTTGGATCCTCGTCTCCCGGCTCCCAACCTCTATGCAGGGGACCCCCATGAGTGCAGAGGTTTTATTAATCAGTGCGAGATTCAATTTGAATTGTCCCCCTCGCGCTTTCCTATTGCACGCTCAAGGGTGGCTTATATTATCTCTCTCTTGAACGGAAAGGCCCTAGCCTGGGCATCCCCCATCTGGGAGTGGGAGCCTGCTATGACACGTGACTATCCTTGCTTTCTCCGAGAATTTAGGCAAGTATTTGATACGCCTGGTTGCCAAATGATGGCAGATTCCTCTCTCTTTCATATTTCCCAGGGTTCTCGTCCTGTCGCCGAGTATGCGCTGGACTTCCGGACCATCACGGCGGAGACCGCCTGGAATTATGACTCACTCTCAGCAGCCTTTTGGCAGGGTCTGTCTGATGCCATCAAAGACCAGCTGGCCACTACGGAGAGACCCACCAGATTGGAGGATCTCATTGCGGTCTGCATCCGCGTGGACCAGCGGCTACGAGAGAGAAGACTTGAACGCCGACGTGATGGTGGACTTTGCCATTACTGTGGTTATCCCGGTCATCTGCTGGCAAGCTGTCCTCTGCGGCCGGGAAACGCCAAAACCCAATAGGGTATGAGAGGGTCTCGTTGGGTATAATCTCTTCCTCTCTTTCTTCTTCTAAAAAACTTCCCACTCGAATAATGCTGTCTATCTCCCTGGCCTGGAATAACTCCCTGTTCCCCGCCTCTGCATTCATAGATTCCGGGTCTCAGGGAAACTTTATTGATCAGAGCTTTGCCTATAGGAATAAGATTCCCTTCCGATCTAAAGCTGTTCCAGTTGGTCTGGAGGCCATAGACGGGCGTCCACTCCAACCAGCTTTTATTTCCCTGGAGACTTGTTCTCTATCCCTCTCCACGGAGGACGGTCACCAAGAGAAGATTATCTCGGATGTGATCCACACTCCATCGGTAGATGTGATTCTGGGACTCCCCTGGTTGCAACTACACAACCCACAACTGGATTGGGTTAATAAAGAACCCATACGATGGAGCCCCCAGTGCCTCAAGACCTGTCTTCCCCCCAAACGGATATTAGCCGGAGTGGAATTACCTGCAGAGTATAAAACTTCCCTCCCAACGGTCTACTGGGACCTGGCGGACGTTTTCGATAAGGTGCGTTCCGAAGTGTTACCCCGCCCATAGAGACTTTGACTGTCCTATTGACCTTCTTCCCAGTGCTACCCTACCCAAGAGCCGTTCTTACCCTCTATCCATACCCGAGACCAAGGCCATAGCCGAGTATATCCAGGATAACTTGAGGAAGGGGTTCATCCGCAATTCTTCATCTCCAGCTGGAGCTGGATTTTTTTTTGTTAAAAAAAAAGATGGCTCCTTGCGTCCCTGTATTGACTTCAGAGGTCTTAACAAAATTACGATCAAAAATCGTTACACCCTACCACTTATTTCCGAACTCTTCGATCGTCTACAGGGGACAACAATTTTTTCCAAACTTTATCTCCGTGGAGCCTATAACCTTGTCCGCATCTGTCAGGGTGACGAGTGGAAGACCGCCTTTAACACCCGGGATGGGCATTATGAATACTTGGTCATGGCTTTCGGCCTATGCAATGCCCCGGTGGTTTTTCAGGAGTTTGTCAACGAGATCTTCCACCATCTCCTCGACAGCTTCGTTATCGTATACCTTGATGATATTCTTATTTTTTCTAAGTCCCTCTCTGACCACATTCAGCACACTAAATTAGTCTTGTCCCGCCTTCGAGAGAACCATCTCTATGCTAAGCTAGAGAAATGATCTTTTCATCTTTCTTCCATTTCCTTTCTTGGATACATCATTTCTAGCACTGGCTTCTCTATGGACCCAGTCAAACTCAAAGCTGTCTTAGAATGGCCACAACCCACTTCCCTGAAAGCCATACAGCGATTCTTGGGATTTGCGACTTACTATCGTAAATTCATCAACAATTTTTCATCTACCGTAGCTCCCATTACTGCCCTTACCAAAAAGGGAGCTAACACAGCAGCTTGGTCTCCTGTAGCTCTCCAAGCTTTCGATTCCCTCAAAAAATCTTTCGCGTCTGCTCCTATTTTGCATCATCCTGACCCCGGGCTCCCCTTTACCTTAGAGGTAGACGCATCCGACGTCGGTGCTGGCGCTATTCTCTCTCAGAGACAGTCCCCACAGGCCAAATTTCATCCCTGTGGGTTCTTTAAAATCAAAATTCGTCGGCAATTTTTCATCTACCGTAGCTCCCATTACTGCCCTTACCAAAAAGGGAGCTAACACAGCAGCTTGGTCTCCTGTAGCTCTCCAAGCTTTCGATTCCCTCAAAAAATCTTTCGCGTCTGCTCCTATTTTGCATCATCCTGACCCCGGGCTCCCCTTTACCTTAGAGGTAGACGCATCCGACGTCGGTGCTGGCGCTATTCTCTCTCAGAGACAGTCCCCACAGGCCAAATTTCATCCCTGTGGGTTCTTTTAAAAACAAAATTCGTCGGCAGAACGGAACTATGACGTCGGAAATAGGGAGCTCTTGGCTATTAAACTCGCCCTTCAGGAATGGAGACATCTTCTGGAGGGAACGGAGACCCCTATTTCAATCTTTACTGATCATAAAAATTTACTTTACATTGAGAGTGCACGTCATCTTGGGGCACGTCAGGCTCGATGGTCTCTTTTTTTTCCGAGATTTAATTATCTCATATCTTATATTCCTGGCTCAAAGAATCAAAAGGCAGACGCACTTTCACGTCAATTCCTGTTTGAGGACAATTCCGAAGTTATCTCCGAAACAATCTTACCCTCCAAATATATAATTTCGGCCAACTCTTTTGATATCCTGGATCAGGTCATGGCAGCGCAATCTAACCTCCCACGGGGCCTTAAGGTGCCGGTCGGCCGTCTGTATGCAGCTCCACGCTTCCTTAAGAAGATTCTTGAGTGGGGTAATTCTTCTAGGTCAGCCGGTCATCCAGGCATTAGCAGAACTTCTGACCTCATTGGTCGTACCTTTTGGTGGCCAACCATGTTGCAGGACATTTCGGAGTATGTAAAGACCTGTCCAATCTGCACCCAGGTTAAGACAATTCGTAAAAGGCCGTACTGCCTTCTACAACCCCTTCCTATACCAGAACGCCCATGGAGTCATCTCTCCATGGATTTTGTGGTGGATCTTCCAAACTCTAAAGGGATGAACACCATTTTAGTTATCGTGGATCGTTTCTCCAAGCAGGCCCATTTCATCCCTCTCAAAGGCCTACCCAATTCCGCCACCCTGGCAGACGTTTTTGTTAAGGAAATATTCCGCATTCACGGAGTTCTACTTTCCATCGTATCTGATCGAGGTACACAATTTGTCTCAAACTTTTGGCGGGCCTTTGCTCGCAGGATGGATATCACCCTTCATTTTTCTTCCGGGTATCATCCCCAAACTAATGGGCAAACCAAGAGAACGAACCAGACTCTGGAGCAATACCTCTGATGCTTCATCGCGGACAGCCAGGACAATTGGGTAGATTTACTTCTGTGGGCAGAGTTCTCCCATAACTCTTTAAAGAATAGCTCCACATTGATATCCCCTTTTTTCATTAATTATGGTTTTCACCCGGGTCAGCTGCCCATCACCTCAGTTCCTTCCGGGGTTCCAGCGGCCGATGACCAAATCAAGGATCTTCAGGAATCCTGGAAAAAAATCCAAGAGGCTTTGAGAAGCGCAACCCACAGACAAAAGTCACAGGCAGATCTTCACCGCCATCAGGCACCAGTCTTCAAGCCAGGGGATAAGGTCTGGCTCTCCTCCAAGAACATTAGACTGAAGACTCCAAGCCACAAGCTGTCTCCCAGGTACTTGGGCCCATTTTGAGTAGTGGAACAGATCAATCCTGTGGCATATCATCTGGAACTTCCTTCATCCATGAGAATACCCTCTGTGTTCCACATGTCACTGCTAAAACCTGTGTCCCAGAGTCCGCGGTTCCACAGGACACCGATTGACCCTAAGCCAGTCATAGTTCAGGGGCAGGAGGAGTTTGAGATTCAGTCTATTCTGGATTCCAGGAGGACGAGGGGTTCGGTACAGTACCTGGTTCACTGGAAGGGCTTTTGCCCAGAGGAAAGATCTTGGGTGCCCTACCATCAAATACATGCCCCCAGACTGCTGAGACTCTACCACTCTAAATTTCCCCAAAAACCATATTGGAGTCGTCCTGAGGACACTCCTCAAGGGGGGGTACTGTATGACCCCGAGGAACACCTCTCCCCAAGAGGGTTCCCCCCAGGCCACAACTCACCCGGCTCCCTCCGGCTCCTGCTCCACAGGATCTCCACTGCGTGCAGGCCTCTCCTTCCTCTTCCCTGGCCCCGAGGCTGCCACTAGAAGCGCGCATGTGCACGCACGTTCGCGAACCTTTATCTCCTCCCACGAGAGGGACTCCCGGCCCCAGCTCAGGCTGCGTGCACCTCCCCCACACAGGGCACGCGCCTGACGTGCGCGCACCGCTCACAAGCCGAGCGTCAAGCAAATCAGCTGGGGTAATATTTCCTCCTATCCCTGTTTCCCATGGGACCGTGCCTCCGTTCCTCCCCCTCTTCCCATTGGTCTCTCTCCTTACATATACCCTGCTCAGCCATGCCTTCGTTGGCTGAGTATAGTTTTGTATGACCTGTGTTAACCACGTGCCTGCCTTAACTCCTGTCTCTTTGTCTTCCCTAGCGATCTTTTGTGTAGCGAACCAGCTTGGCTGTGGATCCGCTCTGGACTTCGACCTTTGGCTTGTATCCTGACCTCCTGAACTCTCCGACCTCTTACCTCGGCCTACGGATTCCGATCTACCTCCCGGCTCTGGACCCCAGGCTCTCGGTACCAACTATCCTTCTGGAACCTCCCTTCTCGTCCGGCGAGTATCTTACTTATCTTATACTCCCGTACGGTTCCAGACGCCTATTTTCCACTTTCCAGGCGTGTCCCCGTAGCTGTGGGTGCAGGTGTTACTCTTCTCACCTCAGTTTCGGGGTCCCTCCTTGTCCGTGGCAAGCACAGCGTGACATTTAGCCTCTGTCCTGTCTCACCTATGTAGTGGCAGCCCCCTGGGCATTTCATGCACATGATGAGGTACACAACATTGCTGGAGGAACAGGTGAACTTTCCTCTGATTTTGTACTCCAGATTCCTGTGTGGTATTTGTAATGTGCCCACTGTGTGGAGCATTACGCAAGTTTTGCATCTTGCATCCTGGCTTGGTCTCATCCCGCATTGAGTTGTACTGCTGAATAATTTAATCCTCGCCATAATTTTCTTGAGATTATGAGGTTGTCTGTATGATAATAAGGGTGTTTCAGGGAAGACCTGTTGCAGTCTTGTATCTTCCTGGAGGATTGGTTGAAGTTCCCTGGCGATCTTGCGTAGGGCTTCTTGGTGTGGGTTATTTGTGACCACCAAAGGTACCCTGTCACTTGTCTCTTTCTGTTTGTATTCAAGGAGATCACTTATTGGTATTCTGGTGGCTTTGAAGATTTGCTGGTCTACAATTCTGTGGTTATAACATATTACTCCATGTTATTCCATTCCTATTTACCAATAGGGATCACATAGTATCCACACACTTTTAGTAGTGCAACACGCTCTCACATTTCCACACCTACCCACACCATATATATACACTCCCACTCCACACACCTTTTCTAAAGCGCTGCATACACTGTGGGCTCTTCATTCATTTATTTTTACATACATACACACACACACACACTCACTCTTGCATCACTCACATTCAGGGACTATTTAACACCTCTAGCCATAAATCACATCTACACAGGGGAGAAGGACAAGCACAGATAACATTCCAAGAGACGCTGTTTTTAAATAAACCCTTTGCTTGCTTTATTCATTGTAACACCGCCGGAAGAAGAGATCAGTGTATCTCGAAAGCTCGCACAAATAAAAGCATTTCACTAGCCACAGAACGGTATTATCTAATCATTTTTGATTTTTGAAGCTCGGCTTACACGGTACTGATACCTCTACATGTATGTGTGCAGAAAACAAGAAGAAAAAACAGGCGCACTCCTAGTGTGATAAAGTAAAAACAGTATTTATGGGATTGTAAAATATAAAAAGCGCATTCACAAACAGAGTAAAAATAATAGCATTTATGAGATATACTCAATCGCCTTGAAGATGTGAAGGGAATGTATCAGCCGTTGGTGCCACCTCTGGTGTATCCGTTGGTTCAGCAAGGTGCACTGGAGCCACCCAGCCAGATGATGTAAAAATTAGCAACACGGTCAGAGACTCCCTCCAGATACACCTCCCACAGCTATCACGGCTCACCAGCAGGCAACTGCAAAACCGGAAGTGACAGCAGTCCCAAGCAAAATAGCAACAGCTCCAAGGTACTCTCTCCGTTTGTGCAGTATTGTCAGCCACACACTCGCCTCTTTGGGAAACACCCTACGCGTTTCGTCACTAAGGACTTAGTGACGAAACGTGTAGGGCGTTTCCCAAAAAGGCGAGTTTGTGTCTGACATTACTGCACGAACGCAGAGAGTACCTTGGAGCTGTTGCTATTTTGCTTGGGACTGCTGTCGCTTCTGGTTTTGCAGTTGCCTGCTGTTGAGCAGTGAGAGCTGTGGGAGGTGTATCTGGAGGGAGTCTCTGACCGTGTTGCTGATTATTACATCATCTGCCTGCGGTGGCGCCAGTGCACCTTGCTGAACCAACGGATACACCAGAGGTGGCACCAACGGGACAGGCTGATACATGACTAGGGAGGTTGCCAGGCGGTTCCCCCCTCCGCCCGCTTTGTCCCCCGAAAAATTCCCAAATAACGACAGGAGACAGGACTGGAGATAAAATGGCCGCAGCTATTTATTTAAATTAAGAGGGGTAAATGCTACTCCCCGCCAGAATGTACCTTGACAGGAAGGGGAGGGGAGGATCAGCCGGCCCCCGCGCTGCGGCCGTCTGCGCGAGCGGGTTATCGACGTCATGAATATCTGACCTCGCCCACTCGTGCTCCCCTCGGGCTCAAACGGCCCAGCTCTCAGTCAGGCAAGAACAAGCAACTACCCCCCACGAGCCGCCGCAACAAAGGTAAAGCCGATCAATGACCCCTCCTGCTTGGAACCTTGTTCCTTTCAAGATCAGCAGAGTAACAGAATTCCATACTGCAACAGAACAGAGAAGCATTAACATCACATACTCGCTTTATTCCCAGCTACAGAGCATACCCCGCTCACATTGTCTGCCGGTTACCATCAGGTTGCCCTAATTTAACTAAAGGGGACGGGTAGGTGGGATTTGGCTGGCAGGAGGCAAAGAGGATGAGCCCCTGCCAGCTTGGCTTTAAATTAAGGACCTTAGGCCCTCCCCCATGACAGGGAGGGCGGTGCAGGGGGCGGGCCAGCGGGGAGGAAGGCAGCTCCCCCTGGTCATGAAACCCCCCCGCCCATGGCTGGGGGGGGTCGCTTGACCAGAGAGGTTGCCAGGCGGTTCCCCCCTCCGCCTGCTTTGTCCCCCGAAAAATTCCCAAATAACGACAGGAGACAGGACTGGAGGTAAAATGGCCGCGGCTATTTATTTAAATTAAGAGGGTTAAATGCTACTCCCCGCCAGAATGTACCTTGACAGGAAGGGGAGGGGAGGGTCAGCCGGCCCCCACACCGCTGCCGTCTACGCGAGCGGGTTATTGATGTCATGAATATCTGACCTCGCCCACTCGTGCTCCCACCGGGCTCAAACGGCCCAGCTCCCAGTCTGGCAAGAACAAGCACCTACCCCCCACGAGCCACCACCGACGGCTCTATTTAATCCCCCTTAAACTAGGGCCGTACCGCCAACCACTGCAAGACGCTCTCCAATCCCTCCTGTAACCCGATATTGAACAGATCTAACCCCACCTCTGACATGTGAACCCCGTCTGCCCTCAACAACCCCCCTTCAGTCGCATCAAAATCAGGGTGTCTGATCACCCAACCCCCGCACTGCGCCACGAACTTGCCTACCGCCCTATTCACCTGCCTCCGTGCCCTATCCACCACCCGCGGTGACCTGGCACCCCGCCAGGCCTTCCTGTGGACAATGTTGGACCAAACAAATTGCACCGCCAGCCAGCGAGCGAACATCTGCGCCACATCCCTTTTAATGGTTTCTATTAGGTCGACCGACTGCACCGCCACCACGTCATTTCCTCCCGCGTGAATGAGAAGGATCTGCGGCGGTTTCCTGTCCCTTGCTAGTACCAAGAGCCGCGGTAGAAGCTGGCCCCATCGCAGCCCCCTCCCACCCCACCATAAAACCCTAGCCTGCACGCCCAAATCGATGTCTGCTCCGTAAGGCCGCCGAGCCGCTCGCTTCTCCGCCCAGTCTATCAATGAGTCACCGATGATCCAGACCTCCGTCGCCTCCGCATCTACGGGGGAGGAAGAAGGGGGGGCGGCAGGGGATGGAAGGAGAGAGAGAAAGAATCACACCAGCGAAACCTCTTCTGCGCCTGCCCCGGGCCTGACATAGGACCGGTACCTGCTGGACTCCCAACACCCAATCTTCTGTATCACCTCCCCAGCCAGCCATGCCCATGCTGCCTCAGTCGCAGCCCCGATCCTGAATGAGTGAGTCCCGAATTGGGCCGCTTCCAACCCCAAACGCTCAAGGCAGACCCGGAATAATCGCGAACTGGTACCTGGATAATGGGACCCCGTCACTGTGAATGAGTAAAGGCCCGTCCCTGGCGGGCCGCACTTGTAAGTATGCCCTAAGAGCCCCCACCGGGCAAAAACACTTCCCTGGCACGCTTAGCAATGGTACTACCGCACCCCTGCCCGCTTGGTCCGTCTTGGGTCGCAGGATGAAAAGCTGCAAAGAACCTGCCCCGAGCGCCACGTCCCTGGCCTGCAAGCCCCGCCCCCTTTCTTAGAAGTGCAGACTAGCTCCCCTATATGCAATGCTCCAAAGAACGCCAAGGTGTATGCCGCATTAAAAAGTCCCGCCTTGAAAAGTCCCGCCTTGAAGGTTGAAAAGCAGACAAGCCCTGTTATCTAAACCAATGCCTCCATTAACGCCGGAGTTACCGGCCTCCTGGCGTCGCTGGGTGGTGCCCCCCTCAAAAGCCCCGCCAGGGCCCTCCTGACTACAAACACCTTGGTGACGTCAGTCTCACCGCCCAGCCTCAAGAAGAATGACACCCCGCTCAGTTTCCTGCTTATTGTCCTCCCTGCTAACCCCCTGCGGCCCAATTCAATTACGAATCACATCATGGTCAAGACCCCCCTGCATCTCCTTCAACTTCCCTTGAGAAGCACAAGTACTCCCGGCATGCGGCCGCATAGGCTTCCCACGTACCCGGAGCTACCGATGCTCGCACTAGAATGATCACTGCGGGATCCCCAGCGCCCATAACTCTGTCAGGCAAGGTAAGCCGTCCCTGTCCGCTTCTGGTGCCCACTTACGAAACTTTCCCATCTGCAAACGTGATAAAGAGTCGGCAATGTTATTGGAGACCCCCCGGCACATGACGTGCCCCGAACGATATGTTCAATTGCAAGCATGAGAGGACAAAGCTGCGCAACAGATTCACGACCGGTGGGGAACGTGAACCAAAGTTATTCACAGCCTCAACCACTCCCATGTTGTCGGTCCAGAATACGACTTCCCTGTTTGCGAAAGACTGCCCCCACAATCGCACCGCGACCAGTAACGGGAACAGCTTTAGGAACGTTAAGTTTCTAATGAGCTGGGACTCGCTCCAGCGCTTGGGCCAGCGCTCTGCACACCATGCCCCGTTGAAGTATGCCCCGAAGCCTACTGAGCCTGCCGCGTCCGTTAACAGCTGCAGCTCTGCATTCCTCGAGGGGCACCCCCGCCATAAGGTTCTCCCATTGTATGCCCCCAAGAAATCCGACCAGACCCCAGGTCCTCGCGGATCTCTCAGGTGACCCGGATGAAGTGGTTAGGATGCCTTATCCCAGCGGTTGCCGCCGCCAGGCGCCTCCAAAAAACCCTGCCAACCGGCATGATTCGATCCGCAAAAAACAGGTGGCCCAACAATGCTTGGAACTGACGCAGCGAGGTTTTCCTCAAACCCCTGAACTCTCGTAGGAGCTCTTTTAGGGTCGCCAGTTTATCCAGCGGAAGCCTGTATTCCATCCGCGCTGAGTCAATTTCGATCCCGAGGAAGCTGATTAATGTTGTTGGGCCAACTGTCTTCTCGTTGGCTAGCGGGACCCCGAACTCGCGAGCCATGGCTGAAAATTCAAACAGCCATCTTGCGCACAGGTCCGATCCCGCCGGCCCTACGAACAAAAAATCGTCCAAGTAATGCATACACCCTGTGGCCTGCACCCTGCAACGTGCCACCCATTCGAGAAACGCGCTAAAAGTTTCAAAGTAGAAACATGATAGTGCGCAGCCCATGGGAAGACACAACTCAACAAAGTACTGGCCGTCGAGCATGCAACCTAGCAAGTGGAAACAGTCGGGGTGCACCGGCAGCAGCCGGAAGGCGGACTTGATATCCGCCTTTGCCAGCAGAGCCCCCCGACCCATTCCGCTCACCATTGCCGCGACTTGGTCAAAGCTAGCGTAACTTACTGAGCACAACTCGCGATCGATTCCGTCGTTCACCGACGAGCCTTTGGGATAGGAAACGTGTTGGATGAGCCTGAATGGACCTGGGTCCTTTTTGGGGATCACCCCCAGTGGGGAGATCCTCAAGTCTGGGAGAGGGGGGTAGGCGAATGGACCCGCCATCCTCCCCAACTCCACCTCCTTACCCACCTTTTCCCGCGCCACCTCACTATAAACCCTTGCTGATTTCAAATTCCGTTCAAATCCTTATCCCGTCTGGTGAACCCCTCGGAAAACCCGTCGAGGAGCAGCCGGGCTGCGTCCCTATTTGGGTATCTTTCCAGCCAAGGGGTCAGGCTTTGGACGATTATAGGAGAAGGCGCCTTGCTGGCCAGCCCTCCGCCCACCCCTCCTGGAACGGCGTCCCCCGCTCTTAAAGCATTTTGCCTGCGGATGAGCTCCTTCGCTAGTGGCGCATTGGTGTTTGAAGTGACAATATGTGCACTGCTCGTCATTGAAGGCCCAGCACACCCCGGGCTGGCTATCCCCCTGTTTGCCCGTGTTTGCCGTAGCGCGCCCCCCTTCTCTCCCTCCATGAAAGGGCACCGGCTTGTCCGAAAAGCCAATACGGTCAATCCAGAGATCGGTCTCCTTCATGACCCACGTTACCTTATCTTTGTGCGCCGCCATCTTCTGCCTAAATCTCAAACCGTAAAACCACCAGCCCATACCCCCGTGCCTCTGATGGGCCTCCCCAATCATATCCTCATATTTAAACAGAGCCGCACATAAGTAGGGGGACTTTTCCCTGATTACTGCGGCTAAGATTCTGAACGCGCGGGACCAATTGGCGTACGTGCGCAGGAAGAGCCGCTTCTCGATATCCTCCTTCCTAGCCTCCCCTTTTTTATTAGATCGCGCCAACGCCTCCCTGTAATCGGGTAATAGGGATAAGATTTCCACGAAATCCCTTGCCCAAATAGTCTCTTTCTCCTCTTTCGTCAAGTGCGTGCCTAATTCGTTAATGACGCACACCTGTGGAGTCGAATAGGCCCCCGCGGGGATCATTGGTGTCAACGTGGTGTCCACGACCCCGGCCGTGTGAAGAGGCACCGGGGTCATCGCTGGGGGAGCTACTCCGCCCAAGACACCAACCATAGAAGAGACGGAACCCTCGGTGCCAATGACCATGGCCGTAGGTGGATTATGAGACACCAGGGTCATGTTGGTGGCTGCCGGGGCGGGGACTGGCGTCATGGTCACCTCGCCAATGTGCCAGGAGTTCATGATGAAGTCTCGCTTGAGACGAAACGCGTAGAGATTGCTGTGGAGCCTACTGTCCAGGTTATATATTTTATTTGCACTCATCTACATTATTGCACTCCTGCTGCTTTGCTAGCATTTTGCTACCAGCCATTCAGACATTCAAGTTCCTGTTTACACTGTGAACTCTCCCCGGCTGAAACCTCGCTGACATCATCAAGTTCACGCGAGACTCTATTCAGTGTATGCTCTGTGTAGCACCGGAGAGAGGGGAAGGCAGCGTCCCTCGTGGCTTTCGGTCCCTGCCAGGACCTAGAGGGGCTATTGTGGCAAGACACACCGCGGACATCACACCGAAGTCCTCCTCCTTGGGTTCCTGCGTCTGAACGGGCTGAGTTGTACTCAAAAACGCATTTTTTTCAGCTTTGTTTGTGAGTGTGCATTTTTATCCCTTACTCCATAACTTTATTGTTATACAATTTTACGCTATGAGTGCGCCTGTTTTTTCTGTGTTTTTGTAGATATCCTAAGGAAGTGGTGTTCCCTTCATTCGGGCTGCAGAGACTCTTTTGGATAGCAATTGGAACATTTTGGGATTTGTATATCTTTTACATATATTTTTCTGGACATTTTCTTTTTTGATATTTTATTATGTATTTTATTGGTTCATTATTTTAAAAAATTTTTACTACATCCACTGTGCTTAGCATAGGTTTTTTACTTTTATTTGTAATAACATTTTCCATTTCACTTTTATTTATATTTTTACTCTATAGAGATTTTATATAGTGATAGGTTGGCGCTAATATATTTCTTCTTTTGTTATATATATATATATATATATATATATATATATATATATATATATATATATATATATATATATATATATATGTATATATACCTATAGTACAGACAAAGCCTACATTCTTCACTAAGGTATACCACTACATAACAATATGTCACATACCTATAACTAAATATACCCCTACGTATACACATGTACATAAAACATCCCCATCTATATACTCCCATATATACATAAAAATCACCTTACCCATACTACATACCTAAATATATCCACATATATCTATATAAACATATAACATACCTAAATATATCCACCTATATATATACACACATATAAACACACATATAACACATGTAAACATCCACATATATATTTATACATATAAACCCATGTAAACACATGCCTAAACACATCTATGCCTCATGTCTACAATATCCACTACTGACCCCATGCTAGATAGTACACATAAAATCCGTATCTATTGCTTATTGATTTTTAGATCCCCGCAGGGACCAGGGAGCTGTGCAACGCGTCACGTGATCGCGCATGCCCCCCCCCTCCTAATCCCCCTTTCCCGCCGCCCGAGCCGACAGAAGTGGTGCGTGTCGGAGCGGGGGACCCTCCGGGGGCTCAGAAGCCTCACAACCGTCACCCACGCTGACCGCAACTCGCAAAGGCCACGTTCCTTCTAGGAACATAGTGACATGGTTTCTTATGTTAATTATTGCTCGATTAGTCATCAGGTGTGTAATTCCTCACCCAATTTTGTTTAACCAATTATACAACAGTGCCGCACTATATATACATCACATGGGGCAGTGCTAGATACTCTTTGACAAAGTCCCTGGTTGGGACGAAACGCGTCAGAGTTCGCTCTGTAGCAGATTTTTTTCGGTGTATATGCACTAAATAAACTAACCTTTCATTTTATTGCGTGTGGAATCTCCACTTCTATACCCCTGCGGCAGCAGTGAACCACCTTACAACTCTATTTTTGCCCGTTCCTTCTAGGAACTGCCTGCTTGAGCGCGAAAGTGCTCTTTTCATGTGCCTCCCGCATAGGCCGCAACCGCAAATGGCCCCGTTCCTCCTTGAAACTGCCTGTGCTGCTTGCGGCCGATGGACCCCCCTCCCTGCACCCAACCCCTTCGCGGATCCAACTCCCCGCCGGGCTTCAGCCGCGGCCCCCGCAACCAGCAGGGTGAAAAGAAGGGGACCGGAAGGGAGCCTGCCCCGACGAGCGCTCCCGACGGGAGAAGGGAGGGAGGGTCCCCCCCATGAGATAAGCCGTACTCACGCGGGGTTGTCCAAGGTGCAGGGAGGTGTCCAGGTGAGGTCCTGTTGATTTGGCTGGCGGGAGGCAAAGAGGATGAGCCCCCGCCAGCTTGGTTTTAAATTAAGGACCTTAGGCCCTACCCCGTGATGGGGAGGGTGGTGTGGGGGGCGGGCCAGTGGGGAGGAAGGCCGGCTCCCCCTGGTCATGAAACCCCCCCGCCCATGGCTGGGGGGGGTCGCTTTCCCTTCACATCTTCAAGGCGATTGAGTATATCGCACAAATGCTATTATTTTTACTCTGTTTGTCAGTGCGCTTTTTATATTTTACAATCCCATAAATACTGTTTTATACTTTATCACACTAGGAGTACGCCTGTTTTTTCTTCTTGTTTTCTGCAGATATCCTTGGGATTTGGTGATCCTTAAATACGGGCAGCAAAACTCCAGTGGACTAAGTACATTTTTTGGAATTTCAACAATTTTTTATTTTTTATGTTTCATATTTTTTATTTTTGCTATAGATTTCAGTTGTTTTTATCACAAATTCGCCCTTTTGGGGATTCTTTGGTCAATAGCCTTGTTAACTCTATCTGATTTACACAGCTGATTTATCCTTATCAAGCTTATCAAGCTTCCTAAGGCGCTACTCCAATTTGTTTCTTTCATGTATGTACACTGGCGACACAGTTTATTACACTGCGGCCAGATCCGCAAGCCGGGAGATTTCCCGGCTTGCTAGTGGCCGCCCCTCGGCGTGCCGCGCGTCATAGACACGCGGTCACGCGTCTTCGGGAGCGTGCGCCCCCTGCACGCGCGTCCAGGGGCTCCCCGAGGGAGCCCTGGTGTCCCGCGATCGCGGGACAGCGGCAGGGGGTTCCGGGGGACCCGGCGGACCCGGCAGCGGTAGGGAGAGCGCCCCGATCGGAGGGCGCTCTTCCGCTGCTTCGGCGCGCGCCCGTCACTCTCAGGCGCGCGCCAGGCTACTGCTGCGGCACAGAACGGGCAAATGCTCGAATAAACTGTGCCGCAGCAGTATGTATGTATATATATACATACACAAATCATGAATATCTGTCACTCCTGTAGTGATATAATGACCTGGTGCTTATGTCATAAAAAATAATAAAGCATACATTACCAGCAAAGGTAATGAGACAACAGCACTCAGAAGGTATAAGCAGCTATAAACTGTATTAAAGAAATTTTCACATACTGTATATCCATGTGCATGCATTTATATATGTGCAAGTTTTTTTATACCGTTTATAGTTGCTTATACCTTCTGAGTGCTGTTGTCTCCATACCTTTGCTGGTAATGTATTCTCTCTCTCTCTCTCTCTCTCTCTCTCTCTCTCTCTATCTTACCTGACAGGGAGATATGCTAATGGCTATGCAAAGTATATTTAAATGGGTCACGTCCCACACTTCCTAAAAGGATTTACATACCAACTATATAGAGTTGATAATAAGCCTAAGGTACCAACCTAATGACTGGAATGGTGTCAGACCCAACAGGACTTGATCCCGCAACCAGTGCTTTTTAGGCCACAGCTCTAGCAGTATGCACTCAACAAGCTGATGGCTAACACCACTGTCAGCTGTGCTTCACCTTGTTTTTAATTCTGTGTGTCATAAATCGTGTTTTATTCAATCTCTATTAGAATATGAAGAGAGCACACAGCAGGGAGAGGCTGTTAACCCTCTCATTACCAGCAAGTCATTCCATACATTTCAATCTCTCAACGTAGTCCCTCCTCCTTCAAATTTTATTTTGTTATTACTATTAATAATGAAGGGGAAGGGTGCTAAGAAGTCTCAGTTCAACAGGTACAAAAATTGGCCCCTGAAAAATCAGTCACAGCCATGCAATACCTGAGGAAGGGACCTTAGCATCAAGCACCCCTCCTGCTCTTGCTATTAACACCCACCCCCTAGTTGCCCCTTCCACATCATGGGCACAGGTGATGTCTAGTGGATGTGCTACCAGCCCCAGAACTGTCAATGCTGGGGCACAGCTAAGCAGGAAGAACATGGTATGTCAGCATCCCAAGACATATGCAAATATGTAAGGTCTGTGGCTGATAAAGTGGGCCCCTCTAATTTGGGGGAAGCTAGCCTCATGTATAGCAAGGCTGTGCTGTTTTTGCATACACTGGCTGCCACCCATAATATCATAAAGAGGGGCATCACTATATGAATACCCTTGTCCCAATAGAACCCCTAGAGGGGCTGAGCACAATAGTAGTGCTATCCAATTCCCTCCCCCTTCATTCTGGATCCTCTTCTGCACCCCAACCTGCAGGCCCTGGGTGACTTAAAGTTTCTTATGATTAAGATACCCCTGGGCTGCAGAGAGAGAGAGCATTTAAACATGTGCTCACTTTTAAGAGAACGGTTCAGCTGCAGCTGCATCTGCCTCAGGGCACAGATACCATCGAGGGATCCTTTACAGTTCTCTTTGAGGGGGTGCTGTTTAGAATATTCTACAGCACTGAGGAAGTGAGTTTATTCTTTTGCAAGGAGTTGTGTCATGCTTGTAATACCTCCCGCTGGGGGGCTATAAAAGCGATAAGTCCTGCCTCCAGCAACTAGCACCTCACGTGCTTCAGCACAAAGCACCTCACATGCTACAGCACCCCTCTCCGCTGAGTCAATCACAGGGAGCCTTAAAAGAAAAAGATTCACCTTGGGAACTCAAAGGAGGTTGCTGCTCCTACCACTAAGGCAGCCTACAAATCTCCTTCTTTCCAGTCACTATCAACAGTGGCTGACGCAAAACCCATTGCTAAGTGGAAGAAGGGGAATAATGTCACCTTGGCCCCCGAGGTCACTGTTGTCAATAAAACAAACCATACCCCATTATAAGCCCCATTAGTGGTGCAGGATTGACAGCAATTGGCCCATCCTCTTCTGGGAGTGAAATCCCCAGAAAGAGGAAGCATGAAACTAATTGGGGGATGACTAAGGAATGGAATGTACTTATATATGGGACACCTCCTCCCAAAGCAAAAAAAGAGGAGAAAAACATTGCCTCCTCACCAGGTGGAATTGGCTAGCCCATATAAATCCCCAAGCCACCCTGAACAGTTGGTGGCTGAACTGGTGTCAAATATATCACCTCAGGAATAACTATCTTTTAAGGGAAGTGCCATGGAATTAACCCCCATCCAGGATACTGGGAGTGGTGCTGAATGGGAGGATGAAGCAGGTAGTGAGGTGGAAATGGGGGAGGGAGATCAAGTGAGCCCTTCTATTAATACCTTGGAGGATCCCACTGTAGAGATCCCTCCGAAAGAAACCACAGAGCCCTGCAACATCCAGGATATACAGGCAGCAGTGGAGGAGGTTGTTATGGCAGTTCGTGCCTCTGTGGCTCCCAGTAGTACCAGGGATGCCATACCCTCTACTGCTATCCATAAATCCACTCCTCAACATGCCACCAATACGGCACAGTTCGCATGACTCACAGGTTCCACCATAGAGTGTAAAATCGATTCTCCATCTCAGACACCAAGAGGGAAGTCCATTAAGGTCAAGCTGAGAAGGATAGTACCTGCAGAGGAGGGTGGGGAATATAAACTGTTTTGCCTGGGGAGCCCGGGGAAGAACCCATCAGGGAACTCACATGTTTCCTGGAGAACACCCTCTATGGATATAAAGAAAGGAAGGTGGCCCTAAACAAGTGGGGAGATGTAAATTTCGCTCTCTCCAGGATACATGAGGTCCAACAACAGGGCCAAGAATTCTGAAATCTTGGATCATCTCCGAGCCCAGAAAAGCATAAACCAGCTGCGAGAGTACAAGGCCTCAAGGGGAATTGCCTCTGTGGCAAGCATTACTCCTGACACATAAAAATAATGGTTTGGCACATCAGTACGCTCAGTGTTAATGGCTGTAGGGATGGTTTCCACAGGTTCCAGGTATGAACCTATCTGCTAAAGTGAAGGTACACTTTGTATTTCCTCCAGGACACCCATACCACTCCAGATACTGAAGCCAGCTGGCACCTGGAGTGGCAAGGCAGGGTCTTCTTCAGGCACCTCACTTCATCATGTGGAGTGGAGACCCTGTTCTCAAAGTCCTACCAGCCAGAGCTGCTGTTTATCAAGGCTGTTATCCCAAACCATCTACTCCACCTCCAGGTTCATCATATGGACTAAATGTTTAACCTAATGAATGTGTATGTTCCCTCAGGCGGGCCTGAGAGTGAGGTTCTTTGCCAGGCTGTCGACATACCTGGAGACGGTCGAAGCAGGGGAGGACATAGTACTCAATGATGCCACCCTCAAGGCTCTGGAACGAGTCAGGACAGAGTCATACCCCCTCTCTGTGTCGGTCTTGCGGGAGCTCATTGCTCACACATTAGATACTTACACATATGTTAGGGTGTGGCATCATCTGGTGTCCCACTCCAAGATCGACCACCTTTAAATATCTAGCCACCAGTCCAGTGCCATTAGGTTGTCGCCTTTCACAGAACATGTACGCGACAGTGGCGCTCATGCCATCAGCACCCTCGACCACCTATTATCACTTCAACATCTCATTGTTGGAGGACCAGGACTTTGCGATATCGGTCAAGAAGTTTTGGATGGCCTGGAGAGGTTGCAAGGATGACTTTACCACATTGAGTCGGGTGGGACGTGGGTAACGTGCACTTGCGCCTTTTGTGTTAGGAGTATGCCAAGGCTGCAAGCAGGCAGTGCAATTCTGGAATTGAAAGAGGTGTTCGATCCTAAGAAGTTGCTGCCTGCATCAGGGGACCAAGTCCTGCAGCACAAATACACAAGAGAAAGTGCACCCTCCGTGAACTGTTACAGTGAAAGACTCAGGGGTCATTTGTCCGATTCCACGTCCATTTTTATCATGAGATGGATTTATTTCGCACCTCTTCTCCACTCTGGAGAAAAACTAGGGAAACCAAAGGCATATCACCTGCCTTATAGCCCATGATGGTTCCCCTCTGATGGATCCGCAGAGCATCCCGGACAGGGCCTGGAAGTTTTATTCCAAATTGTTCTCTACAGATCCCATCGATCCAGATGCCTGCAGGGTGCTATGGGAAGTGTTTCCTATGGTCAGCGATGGCGACAGAGGGAGTCTGTATAAGTCTCTTACACTAGCTGAGCTCTCTAATGCCGTCCGCCTCATGCACTATGGTAATTTTCCAGGGCTGGACAGGCTGACTGTAGAGTTCAAGACGTAGTCAGATTGCTCAAGTACCCAGCTTTTCACAATGTAGTGATGAGTCCCAAAACATAGGTAGATGTAATAGAGTCCATCATCAATCAATGAGTATGTCCACATAACCAAGATATAACCAGTGCTCCCTGAAAACCGAGGGTGAATGAGTATAAACCCACCACTCTCAATTTCATTGGGAATATAATTATGGTAACATTGTACAGATTATATTACTCACGATCACCTCCTTGTAGGGAAGACGTGCTGCTGCTGATAGAATCCAGGTCAAAGTAAGAAGAGTAGAGCACAGCCGAAAACAGGAGTCAGGAGAGGATCCAAAGTACAAAAAAATCTTTAATGGAGTGTCCACAGCATAGGTAAAAAACTCCTACGCGTTTCGAACGTTTGGTTCTTTATCAAGGAGTAAAGAACTACTGCAGGTCTTTCCCCTTTTAAACCCACCTGGTCCGCCGCCACTTTGCGCCAAAATTGTGTAATAACTTCATGACGCATTCATCCGAGCGCAAGCGAGTCAGATAGAGATTAACTCAAAACATCAGAAACCCTGGGGCAGAGCGGCAATGGATCGCCATGAGGATCAAATTAGGAGATGCAAAAATGTAGGACAGTGAAATACCCAACCCAAGAGACAGTGTCGATCCACCCCTGCTGAAAAGCAGAGGGGGGGACGCAGACACCGTCTGAGTTAAAGGCAAATCAGACGTCCACAGTATGCTCAATCCCAACAATACTATTAACTAAAGTCATGGTTTACAAAAGAAAGGGGATAAGTCCACAAAAATACACATTAATCCACTGAGGGATATGTGAACTAAAAACCATTAATTAAAAACAATCTTAAAGAAAAAAATGATAATGTGCCTAGTTTAAAAAAAAACCTAATGCTGACATTCGGTGATTTCTACAATAATAATAAATATTCATTGAAAACATTTCAGAAGTGACCAATATCAAGATAACATGTATCATAAGGAAAAATAAATACGTTTAAAGAGATCATTCAGCAAACAAAAACAAGAAATAATGAATAAAGATTAAATGACCGATACAGTACAAGACAGAACAGTAAAAATAGCCATTAATCTACATACATTTACTACATAAGAAAATCAAAATGACTGCAAATATAGTCAACTCATACAAACTAAGACAGAAATGGTAACATATTCAATTAAGTGAATACCTTATGAGATCTATTATAGGAATCAACATGTTGTCTATTTTAAGAAGTGACCCAGACTCCATCCTATATTCATCCCCAAAGGGAAGCGTGTTTGAAGCATGAAGATCCAATACGCTTCCCTGCGGTCCAGCAGATTGACATGATCACCTCCTCTCTTATGTTGATGGACTAATTCAATTCCCAAAAAAGAACAATTCTTTACCCCACCTAAGCCACATTCTGAAAAGTGTTTGGACACTTTTGCATTTAATATAGTTTTCAAGACTAATGATGTCCCACCACAGCCTATTCTTGTGGAGCAGCAACCTCTCCAATCTTTGGAAATGTGTCCTTATATCAAAAATGTTGTCTGTGTCAAGGTCCACAACATTCTCAAAGACCCGTTGGGCTTGTTTTTTCTGAATGAATTATCACAGCAATTAAATGTATATGCTGATAAAGTTTCTGGTGAATCACCAATGTCCTCCATACTTATAAATCAATCAGAATAAAATGTTATACCAAACTTCATTCTCTATGCACTGAGGGGAAATGAGTGTATGGTAAAAAGGTGGATCCTCTCCTGTTAGTAAAAAATATATATATGAACTCCTAAGTCAATGGTGCGAGCAACTCCCACAGAGTTTGATTCAATAGTAGTAAAAGGCGTAGCCAGAATGCTCAAGTACCCAGCTTTTCACAATGTAGTGATGAGTCCCAAAACATAGGTAGGCGTATTAGAGTTCATCATCAATCAGTGAGTATGTCCACATAACCAAGATATAATCAGTGCTTCCTGAAAACTGAGGGTGAATGAGAATAAACCCACCACTCTCAATTTCATTGGGAATATATGTAACATTGTACATGTACATTGTACATGTTATATTACTCACATTAAAACCTCCTAGGCGTTTCGAACATCTGGTTCTTTATCAAGGAGTAAAGAACTAGTGCAGGTCTATCCCCTTTTAAACCCAGCTTGTCCGCCGCCGCGTTGTGCCAAAATTGCGTAATGACGTCATGACGCATTCATCAGAGCGCAAGCGCATCAGATAGAGATTAACTCAAAACATCAGAAACCCTGGGGCAGAGCGACAATGGATCCCCATGAGGATCAAATTAAGAGAGGCAAAACTGTAGAACAGTGAAATACCCAACCCAAGACCCAGTGTCGATCCACCCCTGCTGAAAAGCAGAGGGGGGACACAGACACCGTCTGAGTTAAAGGCAAATCAGACGTCCACAGTATGCTCAATCCCAACAATACTATTAACTAAAGTCATGGTTTACAAAAGAAAGGGGATAAATCCACAAAAATACACATGAATCCACGTATGGATATGTGAACTAAAAAACATTAATTAAAAACAATCTTAAAGAAAAAAATTATAATGTGCCTAGTTTAAAAAAAAACGAATGCTGATATTTGGTGTTTTCAACAATAATAATAAATATACACTGAAAACATATCAGAAGTGACCAATATCAAGATAACATGTATCATAAGGAAAAATAAATAAGTTTAAAGAGATCATTCAGCAAACAAAAACAAGAAATAATGAATAAAGCTTAAATGACCATACATAAGAAAATCAAAATGGCTGCAAATATAGTCAACTCATACAAACTAAGACAGAAATGGTAACATATTCAATTAAGTTTATACAGTACCTATTGAGATCTATTATAGGATCTACATTCATCCCCAAAGGGAAGCGTGTTTGAAGCATGAAGATCCAATACGCGTCCCTGTGGTCCAGCAGATTGACATGATCACCTCCTCTCTTATGTTGATGGACTAATTCAATTCCCAAAAAAGAAAAATTCTTTACCCCACCTAAGCCACATTCTGAAAAGTGTTTGGACACTGGATGACTCAGGTCTTTGATTCTGATTAACCTGAGATGCTCCTGGATCCTGGTCTTAAGAGCCCTGGTGGTTCTCCCCACATACCTTTTTCTACACCCATATATGAGTAAATACACCATATAATGACTGTTACAGTTGATAAAACTGTTAATTCTGTATTTTTTATTATTATTAATGTGATTATCAGTCTGGTGGGAACTAGGGAGAAAAAAGGTAGAAGGTGTCATGTGTCTGCATGCACTACACGCACCACATTGAAAAGAACCCTTAGTAATAAAAGGTGTCTGTTTAGAATCAGAAATGGAAATATATATAAACCAATTGTCATGGCACGTCTGAAAACAAATTGAGGACCAGGTTTAGTGTATTTACTTAGTACTGGGTCCATCTTGAGAATCCCCCAGTATTTTTTTTATGATAGATTTGACACTGTTACTTTGCTTATTAAATTGAGAAATAAACGGAGGGGAACTATTCGTCAGCTTGATCTCAACTCTATTCCTCATCTTTCTGTGTTTGATACGTGGTAATGCGGTATGACATGGAAGAAGAGTGGATCTATCTGTGTGAAGTGCTATTTCAAAAGCTTCTCTAGGACTATCAGCAGAAAAACCTCTGTCCACAAACCGTTGAACAAGTTCCTCAGACTGAAAAAGAAAACACTCAATGGTAGAGCAATTCCTCCTCAGCCTGAGGAACTGTAGCCCAGGTATCCCCATGATCACTGCATTGGGATGGCAGCTGTCCGCCCTTAAAAATGTGTTCCTGGAATTGGTTTTCCGTAACACATCCGTTTGTATTTTTCCATTAATATCAATAAACAATTGAAGATCCAGAAAATGAATGTGATGTGAGTGAGAATTAACTGTGAAATGAAGATTAAATATATTGTGATTAAGATAATAAATGAAAGAGTTCAGTGTGGTGAAATCACCCATCCAAATAATAATGAGATCGTCAATAAATCTCTTGAAAAAAATAATATTGTTGCGAAAAGTGTTATTACTAGAAAAAATAAATGGTGATTCCCACCACCCCATAAAGAGATTTTCATAAGAGGGTGCAAAGCTCGTGCCCATAGATGTGCCAACTTCTTGAAAATAAAATTCTCACCCACCATGGACTTTGATCTTTTTTGCACAACAATTGATGTTTATAAGTTTGTTCGGAAGTGTTCTTTGAAGGTATTTTTAGATAAATTTATAAAGATTGATGATATAGCAGTGGCTTGGTCGGAGGTGTTTGATTGGGGTCCGCCGTCATCCATTGGGGACGGCGCCCCCCCATTGAACACCGACTCAGCCACATTTAAGGAATTAAGCACCTTTAAGGATTTTTGTGCAATTCAAGATATGGAGGATCTCTGGCATGAACAATACCGGTTTCCGGTATGTTAGTGCTCGGATTTTTAGCGCTGTCAGCTATACTGCAATACCGTCTAAAAACACAGGTGCGAGCTACTGTATATATATAACGTCACGTCTTCTTCGAATATAAAATTATTACATTTCTATATATACTGTATTATTTAGTAATCAATACTTTTACTTATTTTCATACTGTTTTTATATTATGCGTGTACTGTACAGTACTGTATGTCTCATTTGAACATTGATGAAACGCATAGGCGTGTTACAGTATCACATTTTCAGCGATCTCCCTCTCGCCCCTGCGTACACACAAGGCTAAAGTACTATTTCAACTTCTTATCTACAGTACACCTCTCCCACACCATTCCTTGGTCTCCCACACCATTCTTTGGAATGGATGGCTTTCTGGCTTCAATCTTCCCGAACCTGTCATCACATTCCTGCGTGTATAACGTACAGAGCCTGGTGTCACATTTCAGCGCATGCGTGTATAACTTCACATTCATTTAGAAATTCAAGTCTGATTTTTTTTTTTTTGTATTTTTGGTTTTGTTTCCAGACATGTGCCTGCATAAAAATTCTTGATATTCTGATATTCAATCGGTACTGTAGCTTTTTAATGCGACACTAGTCATGCACATGCTTTATTTATGTGATTTTTCATTTATTTGGGGGTGTGGGGATCAAAACATTATAATGACCTGTTGAAAATATTTCCTTGAACGACAGTACATGTAATGCTTCATGCAGCTTTACCCCCCTCCCCCCCGCACAAACACACGAGGCTCAAGGATTTCAACTTCTTATCGACCCCACCCACAGACCATTCATTTTCAAATGGTTGGCTTTGTGGTTTTAATCGTCCTGAGCCTGGTGTCACATCTCTGCGCCTGCGTGTAATTCTCTTTGGGACCTTGTTTATTATTAATGCGCATGCGTGTATAACTTCACATTCATTTAGAAGTTCAAGTCTGAATTAGTTTTGTTTGTTGTTGTTTTGGTTTCGTTTCCAGACATGTGCCTGCATACAAATTCTTGATATTCTGATATTCAATCGGTACTGTAGCTTTTTTTTTTTTCAACTTCAATTTTATTCGTTTTTGCATACATGGCAAAGCAAAACGTTATCCATTTTGTCATATTTTTACTTATAGAATTCTGCCCTTACAACATCACTTAATGCATAACGCTAAAGACAGACAACATTTAACGCAGGACAAAGGGGTGGGAGGGGAGGGGAGGAAGGGGGGGGGGCTAGCCAGAGGCATCACCTATCCCACGACCGCTCGTCCTGTTTTCGATCTGTCGTCTATTTTAGTTACTGGTAAGGAGGGGGGGTGCATTTTTTGGCATAAATCCGCGGCCTTTTCTGCACCTTGGTTTCTACTGCTCTCCCTGTCGTGTGTCATCAAAGGAGAACTCACCTGTTTCTGTCAATGCCATATGGTAGCAGAGCTCACTCCCGTAATATCTGTCTGCGCCAACCAGGGCAGCCAGACCTTTTGGAAATTTGAGCCAGTGTCGTTAACCAAACTCGTTAACTTTTCCAAGAGACAAACAAGCCAAATTCTGTTTCGGATTTTTTTTGTGTTTTGGTTCCATAATGCTGCGATCTTGCACCTCATTGCGGTTGCAAAATGTGCAATTAAATTGTTTCCCGCTTTAGAGACGTTCTGCGTCGGTTTGTTAAGTAGGAACAGCCACGGGTCAGATTTAAATTTGAGGCCCAAGATCCTCTGTAACTAATCTTTGATCTGTACCCATAAGGGTGCTATATGGGGTCAAGACCACAGCATGTGCAACAGGTCTCAGACCCCCCGCACTGTTTGGGGCATTGTGGGGAGGAACCCGTGACAAATTTGGCTAATTTGACTGGAGTGAGGTACCACCTCATTAATACTTTATATGAGTTCTCCTTTAATGTTGTGCAAATAGAGCTTCTTGCTGCTGCCTTAAAGATTTCAGTCCATTCATCGCCCTCTAAAGTCTCCCCTATGTCAGATTCCCATTGGGTCATGAAGCAGAGTTTCTGTGCGTTGTCCTCTACTGAACCGATCACCTCCTTGTATAGTTCTGAAATTAATCCCCGTGTGTCGCACACTGAGCTTTTCAAAATTTGTTAGTGGTGGCCGTGTTGTGTGTTTTGTATAAAATATTTTTCTAGTGCTTCTGCCCTCCAGGTCTTTAAGTCTAATAATCCGCCGTTTTTTCCTTATTTCAAAACTCTTGTTGTCTAGCCCTGGTGCAAAATCTGGGTTACTGTACAGTGGGGTCATCAATGAGTACTTTGAAGTCAATGAGCACCTACATTTAGTGGCCTCCCAGACTGATAGCGAGTTGCTTACTTATGTTTTTACTTAGGCTTACTTAGGTTTTTAACCTACATTTACGTAACCAAATTAAGTTATGTAATTCTAATGGGGCACACATTTCTCTTTCTAAAGCCACCCATCTTCTCATTTGTGGCTCTGCATGCCATTGTATAATTTGACCTAATTGGGCCGCTTTATAGTATGCCATAAAGCAAGGTACCGCTAGGCCACCTGATTCTCTAGGGCTTTGCATAATTTGCGCTTTTTTCCGTGGTTTTTTGTTATTCCAAATGAACTTGGAGATCTGAACTTGCATGGATAGTATATCTAATGTCACCACTGGTATTGGCAGAGTCTGAAACAAATATAATAACCGGGGTAGAAGGTTCATCTTGACGCTGTAGATTCTTCCAATCCATGAGATTCTATACGAGGACCATTCCCTCAATTCTCCTCTCAGGGACTGCAAGTGTCTGGGGTAGTTTGCCTAATATAGTGACTTAATGTTTTTTTGTGATATTTACACCTAGATATTTTATTGCATTTGGCTGTCACTTAAAGTTGAAATTAATTTCTAATAATTTTTCTGTTATTTTTGGAATATTTAAACTGAGGGCTTCGGATTTGGACTGGTTGATTTTGAAACCAGAAAGTCCATTACATTTATCTAAGAGACTGAACAGGTTGGGTAACGTGGTGAGAGGCCTTGACAAGGTCAAGATGACATCATCCGCATATAGCGCAACTTTATGCATTTGTGATTTTATTTGGATTCCAGAGATGTCTTTATTGCTTCTGATCTGTGCTGCTAGTGGTTCCATGCATAGGGTGAAAAGCGGGCAGCCCTGCCTTGTACCACTCTTAATCTTAAACAGCTCTGACGGGAAGCCTTGGTGCAGGACTGTCGCTGTCGGTAGTGTGTATAACGCTTTGATTGCCCTTAGAATTTTACCCTTCAGACCAAATGCTCACAGGGTGGCCTCTAAATATGGCCAGTCTATTCTGTCAAAGACCTTTTCAGCGTCTAAACTCAACACTATCCCCGGTATCTTGTTGATGTTGATATAGTCAATTATATCTATAACCCTTCTGGTGTTATCAGCCGCCTGTCTCCCTCTAATGAAACCAACTTGATCAGGGTGAATTACAGTAGCGACATACTTTATCGCACTAAATGCCGGCGGCATGCCGGGATCTACCCCAGCTGCCGCCAGTAATAACCGCGCGCCGCCGCGTTTCCCACATGCACACCCCCTCCACCTCGCGCGCAATTTACTCTCCTTCCGGACCCCGAGCCCGGCTTCTGCTCTGCCCCTCTGCTTCCCCGCAACCCCGCTTACCTTAATTTCATCTCCAGGGGTGTCGGGGAAGCCTGCGGAAGCCGGGGAAGCCGGGGAAGCCGGGCGCGCGTGTGACTGTGACGTCACAGTGCGCCGCCACGCGCCGCGGCTACCCGCTTCCCAGCCGCATACAGCCAGCGGCTTTTGCTCGAATAAGAGCTGCCGCTGCTGTAGCCTCAGCAGAATAGCGCTCAGTCTATTGGCTAACAATTTGGAGTATATTTTTATGTCCGAATTGATTAGGGAGATCGGCCTATAGCTTTGACAATTTGTTGGGTCCTTTTCTTTTTTGTGAATTAGAGAAATTGACGCCTTGAGCATCCGGTCTGGGAACGGCTCTCCGGCTAGGACTGCATTGAACATCCTTAGCATGTGCGGAGCCAGGACCCCGTCGAATTTCTTATAATATAAGTTGGAAAATCCGTCGGGGCCTGGAGCCTTGGAAGCCTTCAGATTGTGTATCAACTCTTTTAGCTCTTCCAGGGTAAAATCTGTCTGGAGTGCCTCGCTCTCCCTTCTGTCCAGTCTCGGCAAAGCCGAGTCTGCTAGGAAATTCGAAAGGGCATTACTTGTTTTGACACTGTGATTTACCTTCTCCCCATTATATAAGTTTTCATAGAATGTCTTAAACTCTGCCACTATGCGTTTGGGGTTAGAGGTCAGATCATCTTTCTGGGTTCGAATTGCATGTATTTTATAATTTGGTTGCCTATTTCGAATCTTGTTGGCTAGCAAGGTATCTGGCTTGTTAGCCTTTTCAAAAAAATTCCTCTTAGTCCAACTCAGCGTCTTTTTGGCCTGGGAGGTGAGAAGCAGGTTGAGTTCAACTCTTATGTCCTTTAACTCCTGTAGAATTTCCTCTCTACATGAACTGCTATGTAGTATAGAGAGCTCATGCAACTTTGTTCTTAAGTGGGTTAATTTAGCTTCCCTCTTTCTTTTCCTATTTGCCGCTATGCTGATTAGTGCCCCTCTCATTGTGGCCTTGTGAGCCTCCCACAAAGTGGAGTGGGATTCCACACTGCCTGTATTTGTTTAGAAAAATTGTGCTACTTCCTCCTGGATGTATTGAGCCAGTTCAGGGATCTTGATAATGGATTTGTTAAGTCTCCAGTTTGCACCCGGGCTAGCCAATCTAATCTGAGTACACCCCAGCTCTACAGGGGTGTGATCCGACCATGAAATATCATGGATCTTAGTATACGTGATCTGTGGGACCATTCTTTTGGACACAAAGAGGTAATCAATCCTACTGTTGCAGTCGTGGGGGTGCGAATAGAATGTGTAACCCCTCTCTCCAGGGTGTTGCTCTCCAAACATCAACTAGATTCCTATCTCTGAGAACTTTGACTAGGGCTATTGTGCTTACACATTTTCCTCTACTCTTTGGGGTTGATATGTCTAATGATGGGTCGATACTTTTGTTAAAATCCCCTGCTAAAATTATATTACCTTCTGTCAATTTTCCTAGTTTTGAGAAGAATGACGTAAAAAACTGGGGGTCATTTTCACAGGGAGCATACAGATTTGCTAGAGTTATTCTGCAATTGTGTATTAGCCCTACCAGGATAAGAAATCTACCTTTCGGGTCTCTTTTTATTCTCTCCATCTGGAATGGCAGTTTATTATCAATCAGCATGGCAACCCCATGTTCCTTAACCTTTGCGGATGCCAAATAAAATTGCCTGTAGTTTTTGTCTAGGTACTTTGGACTACTTTTAATGCTGAAGTGCGTTTCTTGCAGGAACAGGACTTCTGTTTTTTTCCTTTTCAGGTCTGCGAAGGTGATACGCCTTTTCTGTGGGCTGTTGAAGCCCTTCACATTTTGTGACAGAAATGTTACAGCCATCTGTGTATGGTGTGTGTGCTTCCGCAATTTTCACTCACCCATTGATTGTCTAATTTTTGCTGTCGGTTGAGCCTCCCTTTCCAGTCTCTCCGATTTTGTCGGTGCGTACCTCTCTCGCCTTTCTGGGGGGGACATGGGAGGGGGGAAGGAACACACAATGGGGAAGATTGGGTAAGACATACAATGAAAACATTTGAGTCAGTGCCATTTTTAGGCCATTCCGGCCTCGGCATCGGTGCCATGGGGTTACTTGGGCGCACTAGGCCCCATCATCTCCGGGACCTCGGGCATGAGTCATCTGCTGACCCATGATCCCCTGGGACTGGGCAGTTTTTATTTATTTATAAAATATTTTACCAGGAAGTAATACATTGAGAGTTACCTCTCATTTTCAAGTATGTCTTGGGCACAGAGTTAAGACAAATAATACATGTTAACACAAACAGTTACATAAATGAGCAGGGTTTATATTATATACAAGACATTGCATGCACTGTTAAAGATAATATATATTATGGGCGTATGAAACAGTTACAGACCAGATTAAAATGTGTGAAAGCCTTAGATTTGAAAGAACTTAAACTGGTGGTGGATGTAAGAGTCTCTGGTAGGTTGTTCCAGTTTTGGGGTGCACGGTAAGAGAAGGAGGAGCGGCCGGATACTTTGTTGAGCCTTGGGACCATGAACAGTCTTTTGGAGTCTGATCTCAGGTGATAGGTACTGCATGTGGTAAGGGTGAGGAGCTTGTTCAGGTAGCTGTGTAGCTTGCCAATAAATAATTTGAAGGCAAGACTGGAAAGATAAACTTTGCGCCTAGACTCGAGTGATGACCAGTCTAGTTCTTTGAGCATTTTGCAGTGATGTATGTTATAGTTGCATTGGAGAACAAAACGACAAATTGAATTGTAGAGGGTGTCAAGTTTGCTAAGGTGGGTTTGAGGTGCTGAGCCATATACTATGTCTCCATAGTCAATAATTGGCATTAGCATCTGCTGTGCAATACGTTTTCTGACCAGGAGACTTAGGGAGGATTTGTTCCTGTAAAGTACCCCTAGTTTGCAGAGGTCTTGGTAGTCAGGGTATCAATGTGCATTCCGAATGTTAAGTGGGAGTCAAACCATATGCCCAGGTATTTAAAACTAGTAACAGGAGTTAGGGTGGTGTTAGTGTTGGTTCTAATCTGGAGCTCAGTCGCTGGAAGCTTTAAAAATTTAGTCTTGGTCCCAAATACCATTGTTACAGTCTTGTCAATGTTTAAAAACAGTTTGTTTTGGGAAATCCAGTTTTCGAGTCTGAGAAAGTCAGACTGAAGTATGTGTTGAAGGTCAGAGAGGCTATGGTTGTGTGCATATAGGATTGTGTCATCTGCATACATGTGTATTGAGGCTTCCTGACAAGCTGTGGGAAGATCATTGATGAACACTGAGAAGAGTAGGGGCCCCAGAACAGAGCCTTGCAGGACGCCACATGTGATGTCCAGGGGGTTAGAGTTAGAGCCAGAGATGGACACATGTTGGGATCTACCTGATAGGTAGGAATGAAACCAGTTTAAAGCATGCTTCCCTATTCCAGAGCTCTGGAGTTTGTTAAGCAGGATAGCATGATCAACAGTATCAAAAGCCTTTGCAAAATCTAGGAATACTGCACCAGTGAGTTGACCCAGTTCCATTCCACACTGGATTTCATTGCAAACTTTTTAGCAGGGTAGTTACGGTAGAGTGTTTGGGGCAAAAGCCAGATTGGAATTGGCTAGGGAAATTTGTCTTGTTATAGTAATCGCTTAATTGGGAGTGGACACATTTTTCCATGACTTTGGATAGGATTGGGAGAAGGGAGATTGGCCTGTAGTTTGAGACAGTGTTTTTGTCCCCACTTTTGAAGATTGGGACAACTCTGGCAGCTTTCCAGGTTTTATGGATATGGCCTGCAGACAGGATAGAGTTGACTATGGAAGAAATCGGTTTGGCAATGGCTGGGGCACCAAGTCTTAGGAACCTAGATTGTAGTAAGTCAGATCCACATTGGCTGCTTAGTTTTAATTTGAAAAATGTGGGCAGTGTTGGGAGGGGGTGGGGCTATAGGGGTACTCCCAGGATGAGATTCAGGTTTGTGGTTTGGGTTGCGTTTCACTAATAAGTTAGTAGCACACCCCACAAAGTAATCAATGACTGCATTTGCAATGTCGGTGGGGTTTGTCAGAGTAATATTGCCCTTAGTGATATTACTTGGCTGTTGGTGGTTAGAAGGCTGGAATATGTTGTTGATAACCTTCCAGAAGTTAGCTGGGTTTGATGTGTTGTGGAGGAGATTGTCAGAGTAATATAGTGTGCTTTTGCATGCCTTGTTTGCCTTGTGCACATGTTCCGCAGGCATCTGTAATGATTGAGATCCTTGGTAGTGCCAGTTACTTTGTGGCTTTTCCACAAGGCATCCCTGAACTGGTAGAGTGCTATAAGGTCAGGTGTAACCCATGGAAGGTGGGTCCCACGTTCCCTTATTCTGCGTAGTGGAGCATGGGTATCACAGAGTTTTAAGAACTCGGATTGGAAATAGTCGAGCGCAGAATCAGGGTCAGGAATTAAATCGATTCTGTGCCAAGGGCAGTTGGTAAGGTCATCCAGAAACTGTTGTGGGTTAAAGTTTCTAAATGTTCTAGTGAGGAGAACTTTAGGGCTTGATTGTGGCGGTTTAATTTTCCTTACACAGTACACTATTGCATGGTCACTGAAAATGTCAGGAAGGATGCCAGAGGATTGGATTCGGCTGGGATTTGAGGAGATAATCCAGTCAAGTCAGGAATGGTTGTGCGATTTCAGGTTTGTCCGTGTGGGTTGGGAAATGAGTTGCGATAGGTTAAACGATTTAATTTGTGTGTGGATTTTGTGGTTTTTAGGGTAAAGCTAATTGAAGTTGAAATCCCCAAGAACTAGCAGCTCACTCTTCTCATTCAGAGAGGAAATGGAGCCAAGAAACTGGGTGATATCAGTCAGGGACTGTAGAGGGGCTTTACGGGGGCGGTAGATGCCAGCAAGCAAGATGGGCTTAGAAAAGGGGAGGCAGATTCTGCCAACTCGGATTTCAAAAGAGGTTGGCCTTGGGGGGCAGTGTAACAGTGTAAATTGTAATGTGTCTGCAATATAAAATAACACCCCTCTTCCTCTCTTTGACCTATATCTCCTAGAAATGGAGTATCCCTGAATGGCAATATGTGCATCAGGGGTTTTAGGGGTTAGCCATGTTTCTGTAAGAACGATGGCTTTTGGTTTATGCATAAGGCACCATGCCCTTAGTTCATCCAGTTTGGGCAGCAGACTCCGGATATGTATATGGGCGACAGATAGCCCATTTTGGAATTTGAAGGGGGTATTCTCAGGGGTATGGGACAGAGTTAAAGTGGGAGGGCCTGGGTTAGATTCAATATCACCTGCTAAAGAGAGTAATAGTATGAGTCAAAATTCCCCTGCTTAGCCAGCACATGCTGCAACCATTCCCCTGCTTAGCCAGCACATGCCTACGGATGGAGGAGCAGGGCCCCTGCCCCTCCTCCAGCGCGTTAATATTTCTAATCCGTTAACTAATTATACAACATTTTCTGTATTTGGTGAACATTTTTATTACTTCCTGCTAGCCACTGGAGTTTTATAACCGGTAACCTTTTACTAACATTTTTAAAGTTAACCTTTAACTTTATTGTGGCCTGTATCCTCTGATCTGCTGTAGGTAGCCTTCTTTTCCCTGATCTCTGTTATCTTTGCCTGAGGTTTTCCCCGTCTATCGTGTATCTCCTCCTCATCCTCATGTGTACTTTGTGACCCACTCTTACATCTAATAGTCAATGGTGGGATTCAGCCGGTTCGCACAGGTTCATGCGAACCGGTTACTGGAATTTTTCAAGTTCGCAGAACCAGTGCATTAACCGGCAGTAGAATCACATGTTTAAGAGCAGAGCAGGACTGCAGGGGAGGTGCACCATCTAGCTGTCTGACCCGGAACTTCCAGTTCCTGCAGCTAGAGCTCCTCACATCCTGCTCTGACTGAAGTAATTGCTCTGCAGCTGCATACCATCTCCCCCCGCCTGTGTGCAGCCAGTGAGCCATGGAGGAGGGGAGGGAGAGATATGATGGAGGTTTGAGAGTGGCTGGGGGAGATGTGAAAAGGACTGAGGGAGATGTGAGAGGGACTGGGGGAGGTGTGAGAGCGGCTGGGGGAGGTGTGAGAGGGGCTGGGGGAGATGAGGGACATGTGAGGGGGACTGGGGGAGGTGTGAGAGGGGGCTGGGGAGGTATGTGGGAGGGGCTGAGGGAGGTGTGAGAGGGGCTGGGGCAGGTGTGAGAGGTACTGGGGGAGATGAGAGGGACATGTGAGGGGGACTGGGGGAGGTGTGTGAGAGGAGCTGGGGGAGGTGTGAGAGGGGGCTGGGGGAGGTGTGAGACGGACTGGGGAGGTGGTGAGAGCCTGGGAATGAGAGGGGGGACATGGAGGGGGACGATGACAGGGGGACGATGGGGGGAGGACTGGGGGGAGGTGTGAGAGGGGGCTGGGGCAGATGTGAAGGGGACTGGGGGAAATGTGAGAGGGACTGGGGGAGATGTGAGAGGGACTCCCTGTCCCCCCTGTCTCTTTGCCCCACCCCCCTGTTTCTCTCTCTGCCCCCCCCCCCTGGTCTCTCTCTGCCTTCCTTGGTCTCTCTCTGCCCTCCCTGGTCTCTCTCTGCAGCAAAAGAAACAGTATAATGATAATCAAGTAGTGATATGGAAATATCTTAAGAAAGACAAATAAATTATTTATTTCAATCAAATATTGTGATTTTCATTTTTCACAATAAAAGGGCAGTATGGTCTCACCCCCCCTCTCTCTCTCCCACCCCTCTCTCCCTCCCCCCCTCTCTCTCTTCCCCCCTCTCTCTCTCCCCCCCCCTCTCTCTCTTCCCCCCTCTCTCTCTCCCCCCTCTCTCTCTCCCCCCCTCCCCTCTCTCTTCCCGCACTCTCTCTTCCCCCCTCTCTCTTTACCCCCCTCTTTCTCCCCCCTCTCTCTTCCCCCCCTCTCTCTTCCCCCCTCTCTCTTTCCCTCCCCCCCCGGCTCTCTTTCCCCCCCCCCCCTGGCTCTCTCCCCCCCAGCTCTCTCTCCCCCCCCTGGCTCTCTCTCCCCCCCTGGCTCTCTCTCCCCCCCGGCTCTCTCTCCCCCCGGCTCTCTCTCCCCCCCTCCCGGAGAGACAACCTGTTGCTAAAAATGTTGAATCCCACCACTGTTTATAGTCCAATACCTACTATCTTTATATGACCACCATGTATCTCTACATAATCTGTCTGCTAACCCCCTCTACTCCTCTATCTTTTCACTGTCTGTTCTGTGACCCTGTGTGCTGCATGGCCTCGTTTTCCCCTGTCTCCTAGTACTGTGTGAATCTCCTGAGGAAAGGTGTCATCCCCTCTTGCGTCCGGTGATTCTTCCTCCTCCCTGAGAGTTCACACAGCTAATCTCCACTGCAGTGTCCTGACCCCCTCATGACCAGATCTTCCGGCGGCGGAATATGTGTACCCCCGCCGGTGATCCCTCAGTCTCGGCTTGACAGTCCAGGAAGCTGGGGACTCTACTAGGTAACTCTGTGAAAACCTGCTGACCGGCAACCCTTACTATCTGTCCCCGCCTGGATACCTGCAGCCTGAGCAGGATTTCACATAGAGATACCAGCAAGCTTGCATGTACCAAAACGATTTCCAGCTTTATCAGCTGTCAACTACAGGTGTAGCAGGCCCGCTGTTACCTGTCAACTACGTTTATAATCAAGACTGCGGGACTGGCAGTGGCTCGGCACCAACTGAATGGCAACGTCTATGGTGTGTACAGCTGCCGTATGTAATTCTTTTTTTACCATATCAATATCAATGCACAGTAAAGCGATTCTCCTGTAATCAATCGCTTTGCTTTTGGTTATTTAGTTCTTTTAGTCACAATTCGCCAAAATGTAGTCCAGCAATATCATTGGCTGAGCAGCTTCTACAGTAGATACTGAACAATTGGTGAACAGCTAGGCGCATGTGCATTGGAAACTTTTTTGAAACGCATATGCGTCTCATCACATCTAGGCGCATGCGTGTATGTGAACAAGAGATGCCCCCCGAGAAAATTATTGTTGGGACTGACCGAGGGGACTGCGGGAACTTCTTTAGGGGACAGACTAATTTGAACCAGCCATTACAGTAATACTTTTATTTTTCTTCCTCAGAAAAGATACTTTGTCATCACGCTGAGAATGGCAAATGGAGGGATTTCGATGGATATCGCTTTTTGTAATGATGATTGCACACTGCTGAATCTGAATCAGTGCCATTTTTATTGATTAGGATAGAATAACTGTGAGCTTTATAGAAAACCTGAAACAGTATGCTGTTTTTTTCATAAAGTATACAATACTTTTTTACATACTGTACTGTATAATAAACTCTGAAAATAAAAAGTATGCCTTTATTTTGTACATGTATTACAGTATGTGTGTTCTAATAAAAATAATGCGTTTTAAAACTGTTTTGATGTAATGCGTTTTAATACTGTTTTGATGTAATGCGCATGCCTACAGTATACAGTACAGTACTGTACAGTATGCCTCATGCCGCATTGAAACGCCAAATTCTTGTGTTTACTACAGTAACTACTGTACAGTATTCCTGCACACACTTCGACAGTACCAGTTAAACACCCCCCCCCCCCCAAGGAGACACCATGAAACAATTACAATTTAAAACAAGCAGCATTTTTTTTATTTGTGGAGTAAGTAAAAAAACATTAATGGTGTACTGTAAGTAAAAACATTTAAGAATACAATTTAAAACAAGCAGCATTTTTTTTATTGAAGTACAGCAACTGAAAACATTGAAGAATACAATTTAAAACAAGCAGCATTTTTTTTATTGGTGGAGTAAGTAAAAAAACATTCATGGTGTACTGTAAGTAAAAACATTTAAGAATACAATTTAAAACAAGCAGCATTTTTTTTTGAAGTACAGTTACAGCAAGTGAAAACATTTACAGGTGTATGGTGTAAGTAAAAACATTGACAGTATGAATACAATCCAATCACGCAGCGAATTCGATCCCCAGCAGATCGTCCTTCCAGGGACGATGCCTTGTCACGATTGTGCTCGCCACAAACCGGGACCGGACCGCAGGGCTGAGGTGGGGTTATATAATCACCAACCTTAGTCCGCGCAGACTGATCCGGAGAGCGCAGTTCATAGTCGTATGTAGCAGGGTCAGGACTGGAGAAGGCAGCATCGTCAGTGGACAAGCCATGGTCAGGACTGGAGACATCAGGATAAACGTTGTTCAAGCAGGAGTTCGGCAACAGGTAGTCAGGAGTTGGTCTCAGGAAGTGATAGGTAGACCGGAGTGGGCACACCGTCAGGCAGCAGTGGTAGATCCGTGCTTCAGCGCAAGAGTCCTGAGCGGGCTGGAGAATCCTCCGCTTCAGCGCAGGAACCAGGACATGGCCTCTGCAGTAGAGAATGAGGAGCAGACCCCAGGAACCAGGGAGCTGAAGGCAACACTGGGGAAACCTCCGCTTCAGCACAGGAGACAGGAACAGACCGCTGCGTGACACTAGCAGCCGGTCTCAGGAAACAAGGAGCTGAAGTAAACAAGGAGAGTACTCCGCTTCAGCACAGGAGACAGGAACTGACCGCTGCGTGAGGCTAGTAGACGGTCTCAGGAAACAGGGAGCTGAAGTCAACAAGGAGAGTATTCCGCTTCAGCACAGGAGACAGGAACAGACCGCTGCGTGACACTAGCAGCCGGTCTCAGGATACACAGGATAATCAGGAAATACAGGCCCCTGCATGAAGACTAGCAGCAGGCCTCAGGAACTAGGGAATAACAACTAGAGAGTTTAATACATACACAGACAAGCCAAGGGCTTATGGCAGAGGGAGCATTGTGGGAAGGCTGTCTTTAAAGGTCAGTGAACCAATAGCAGAAGGGGCGTGTGACAGCATAGCTTTAATGAGTGAAAATATCAGGAGCAGTTTTCCAGGACTGCACATGTCTTAGAGGCAAGGTAAGCAGTAAACTGAGGTGTGGATTCCTTACACTTGTATGCCGCAAATGCCATTTATGGAGTCTCTCACGATCTTCATTAAATGATCGCTAATTGTAAAATAGCGCCGCAATTCCTCCACAATAGTCTTACTTAAATTTTCAGGAAGAGCCTTTTTGGCTCGATTCCCTTCGTAGTTTACATTGTGGGCCAACCCGCAGTAAACCGCGTAGAGCACGTGGTGCTTGAAAATGTACATGGCATGTTTCTGAGCTACACCACCACTTGAAAACCTATACTTCTCCCTGACTGGCTGGGAAAGGTCGCGCAAGATGATGTCGGGCACCGTCTCAATGCAAGCATATGTGGGTGGGATTCTGGGAGCGGGTGTGCTTCTGGTAGCTGGTGTCCTTCTGGGAGCAGTGTGCTTGTGGCAGAGGGCGAGTGTAGGTTGTCTGGGAGGATGCTTTCCTCCTGTCTTGGTCACCTTGTCTGTGTTGTCTCCTGGCGTTGTCTTGATGGGGTTGTCATGTCATCCTCGTCAACGGCATACATGAACACATATTCTTCTGATGGAGGGGGTGCGCTTGGTGATGGAAGTTTGAAGGTCCCATTCATCCCATCCATGCCACCCTCATGCTCCTGTGTCAGAGATACAGGGACATGAACTCCAAGCAAATTATGTATCCCCGCTATGTCAGTCTCTATCTTCTCCATCCGTTGATCCATCTTCTCCATCCGTTGATCCATCTGCTCCATCCGTTGATCCATATTTAGCATGCTCTCTAAAAGATCTATATTTACCAGCATAGAGATCCCAGGGATATTGACACTTAACCCATTCAGCATGCGGTCTAAGGAGCTGGATCTCTTGCATGGGGTGCTGTGGACATCTGGGTGGATGGGTGCTGAAGAGGATGAGATGGGGGTTCCCTGAAGAGAAGCGGCAGCGTCGGCGAAGAGTGATGGAGGAGGTGACCTTTGGATTTCCGGGAGAGCAGTGGCAGCGGCAGCGGCGTAGAGCAGTGATGGAGGAGGTGACCTGTGGGTTCGATTGGTTGGCTTCCATTTGTTTTGCTTTGTTTCTATATCAGCGAATTTCTTCTTGACATAATAAGGCTTCTTAAAAGCCTTAGCCTTTGGAGTCATCAGAAGGTTTTCTTTATTAGCCTTAGTCTTTCGCTTTGGCCTTGGAAACGACTTCCGCCTTTCGCTTTTTCGGCATGACAGGCACGGAAAAAGAGAGTGGGTTCCTGCGTCCATAGAATCGGGGTTTATCCATGGAAGCAGATGGCACAATTTATTTATTTATTTATAAAATATTTTACCAGGAAGTAATACATTGAGAGTTACCTCTCGTTTTCAAGTATGTCCTGGGCACAGAGTAAAACAAAATAATACATGGTTACAAATACAGTTACATAAATGAACAAGGTATACATTATATACAAGCTAAGTGAAGGTGAAAAAACGGCGCTAACTCTATTAGTGTTTCACTAAAATCTATACAGTGAGTGGTTTTAGCAAAATCTATTGATTTTACAATAATAAAGACGTGCTCAAATAACGTGCAAATGATATTTAAAAGGTTCAAACCCCCTGCTCAAACCCAGCTGGTAGGGACTGGTTTCGCTAGTCCCGCAAATCGTCACTTTCGTTGTGTTCCAGGGGGAGCATGGAGGGAAATAGAACAAAAAAGACAAAAAACAATCTAAGTGTAGACAGTTTTTAGATAATGTAAAATTAAATGTCTTGTCTTGGCTCGTATGTTGTGCCTACTTACAAGATGTAAGTTGTATTCAAGCGGTTTAGACACACAATGGTCTCTGCTAATGTAGTTGTTCTCCACTCTATGAAGTGGTCTCCAATTGTCAGCTCAGCAACCAAGTGTATGTGAAGAAAAATGATACCATAGTGCAGACCAATACAATGATAAAACTAAACTTTATAAATTTAAAAATGAACACTTATAATAAAAATGAATATATTATGCATTGTTCACAATCTTAGTGATCAGGGAGAGAAGAGTGTGTTAACTTCAGGCTCACCCGCCTCTTCCGATGGAACCTGATGTAATCAGCCTCTCTCTGCGATGCTGTGTCTCCGGTGGTGGACTGTGTAACCCAGGCTGTATCTTCCCGTGGGCTGTTGGACTCCCCTTCAGCTGTTGTACATCAGTACTGCGCTTGGAGCTGCCTTTCGGGTGGATGATCTCGCCTCTCTCTCCGCCGGTACGTCACTTCCGCTTTGTCCCGTCACGTCACTTCCGGGCGCGGCTGGTTGAATTTCTGAATGGCGATCACGCCTCTCTCCTCTCCCCTCTCAGGACGGCTCCCACTCTACGCGTTTCGCCAGAAAAGGGTGTGTGGCTTCCTCAGGAGTGTACCGCCCCTTACACTCGGGTATCTTTTATATCCTCCCCAATTGGTATTTGATTGTAAACACTTGTACAAATCACTTAAAAAACACATGGTCTGCACTGGTTGTCATCTCTGCTTCTATACATATGGTGGAGCACTTTTTTTGAGAAGCAAATTCTCTGACTAGTTTTGCAATTTAACCTCTTCCTTTCTCTATGGAGATGTGGAAAATATTTGATCCTAATACTCTTATATTAAAAGGATGATCTCTATACACAGAAGGAGATCAAGGGGACTTTGGTTATGTCCTTAATATGGGACTCGTTAGGTAGAAGGAATATGTTATTTAATAGGTCAATTTTGATAGGATCTAGATTGATCCTGTTTTTCTTGCAGGGAATAGATTACAACATAAATATTGAATTGCAAAAAGCAATGAGGAGTCAAGGGAAAAAAAGGGGGAAAAAAGGGGGGAAGGGAAAAAATTCATATGATGAATCCTAGGGGCCTCAGAGGAATAACAATCAAACATGAAATAATTTCTTACTACAAAAAGTAGAAATGTATAAAAAATGGGAGCTCCATCATATATATGAATACATATACTATCATTACATGTTATACATACTGCTGCGACACACTTTATTCGAGCAAATACCCAGTATGTACCTGGCAGATACCTGGAATGCGCCGCTCCTCACCTCTGACAAGCCCCGTTGCATTTGCCTTCCCAGCCTGGGTTCATGCCTGGCTGATGGGCGGCTGATCTGTTAAATGATAATGATTAGGATTTAATAGGCTGCAATGCTTCGCGTGTCTACCAGATGGCATAAATTCATGAATTGTAATGCAGTATATATATATATATACTGTGCAGTATTGCAGCCAGCGGGAATAAAATGCTTCAATCCCTGCCTGGAAAATAACTCAATGCACTCGGGCAGAAAACAGTCACAAACCTCAATACACCCGGGTATACCCGAATTCGTGGGACTAGCCGAGCTCGAATAAAGTGTGTCGCCAGTGTAGGTTTTCAAGAGGGGTTGATGGTATAATCAATATACAAATTCACATGATTGAATAGATGGGAAATACATGACCTTTTTGATATTAATGTTCACAGTGCAAATATTAAAGTCAATAAATCGATAAGACTTGTAAAACCTTATATTCTACAGCACTTCTTCAATATACATATATACAGAGTCTTTATATAGATGTAGAAAAAACTTATCATATTATGTGTATATCTGGGGGAACTAGGCTGGAGTGACAACAGTGACATAAACATTTTCTATTTGAATAACAGATGTTCATTGCGTGCTGTGGGAGATGAAAAAAGGAAAGAGACAACAGAGGATGGAGAAAGCAAAAGACCGGTTAGTATCATCCATTAGTTTTAAATCTCAATGAACTACAAAAATGGTGCCAGCTCTATTTACATGTTCAGGCCCCTGGGGGAGAGGGTCCGCAACCTGTGAATCCAAAAAGTCTCCCTCTTAACGAGTTCCAGATTGCGATCTCCCCCCCGCCAGTGGCCCGCAACATGTTCTATAGGCATGTATGTCAGACCCGTGGTGTCCCCCTGGTGCTTTTCCATTAAGTGTTTGGAAAGACTGTGTGTTAGAAGAGATCTTTTAATGCTGCTCAGATGTTCTATGATTCTAGTTCGTATTGGTCTCTCAGTCTTCCCCACATACTGCAGAAAGAGAAAGGAAGAGGTTAAATTGCAAAACCAGTCAGAGAATTTGCTTCTCAAAAAAAGTGCTCCACCATATGTATAGAAGCAGAGATGACAACCAGTGCAGACCATGTGTTTTTTAAGTGATTTGTACAAGTGTTTACAATCAAATACCAATTGGGGAGGATATAAAAGATACCCGAGTGTAAGGGGCGGTACACTCCTGAGGAAGCCACACACCCTTTTCTGGCGAAACGCGTAGAGTGGGAGCCGTCCTGAGAGGGGAGAGGAGAGAGGCGTGATCGCCATTCAGAAATTCAACCAGCCGCGCCCGGAAGTGACGTGATGGGACAAAGCGGAAGTGACGTACCGGCGGAGAGAGAGGCGAGATCATCCACCCGAAAGGCAGCTCCAAGCGCAGTACTGATGTACAACAGCTGAAGGGGAGTCCAACAGCCCACGGGAAGATACAGCCTGGGTTACACAGTCCACCACCGGAGACACAGCATCGCAGAGAGAGGCTGATTACATCAGGTTCCATCGGAAGAGGCGGGTGAGCCTGAAGTTAACACACTCTTCTCTCCCTGATCACTAAGATTGTGAACAATGCATAATATATTCATTTTTATTGTAAGTGTTCATTTTTAAATTTATAAAGTTTAGTTTTATCATTGTATTGGTCTGCTCTATGGTATCATTTTTCTTCACATACACTTGGTTGCTGAGCTGACAATTGGAGACCGCTTCATAGAGTGGAGAACAACTACATTAGCAGAGACCATTGTGTGTCTAAACCGCTTGAATACAACTTACATCTTGTAAGTAGGCACAACATACGAGCCAAGACAAGACATTTAATTTTACATTATCTAAAAACTGTCTACACTTAGATTGTTTTTTGTCTTTTTTGTTCTATTTCCCTCCATGCTCCCCCTGGAACACAACGAAAGATACATTATATACAAGACATTGCGTGCACAGTTAAAGAAAATATATATTATGAGCGTATGAAACAGTTACAGACCAGATTAAAGTGTGAGACAGCCTTAGATTTGAAAGAACTTAAGCTGGTGGTGGATATGAGAGTCTCTGGTAGGTTGTTCCATTTTTGGGGTGCACGAAAGGAGAAGGAGGAACGTCCGGATACTTTGTTGAGTCTTGGGACCATGAATAGTCTTTTGGAGTCTGATCTCAGGTGATAGGTGCTGCATGTGGTAGGGGTGAGGAGCTTGTTCAGGTAGCTGGGTAGCTTGCCCAGAAAGTATTTGAGGGTGAGACAGGAAAGGTGAACTTTGCGCCTAGATCTAGTTCTTTGAGCATTTCGCAGTGATGTGTGTTGTAGTTGCATTGGAGAACAAAACGACAAATTGAATTGTAGAGGGTGTCAAGTTTGCTAAGGTGGGTTTGAGGAGCCGAGCCATATACTATGTCTCCATAGTGAATAATTGGCACTAGCATCTGCTGTGCAATACGCTTTCTGACCAGGAGACTTAGGGAGGATTTGTTCCTATAAAGTACCCCTAGTTTGGCATAGGTCTTGGTTGTCAGGGTATCAATGTGCATCCCGAATGTTAAGTGGGAGTCAAACCATAAGCCAAGGTATTTAAAACTAGTGACAGGTGTTAGGGTGGTGTTAGCGTTGGTTCTAATCATGAGCTCAGTCACTGGAAGCTTTACAAATTTAGTCTTGGTCTCAAATACCATTGTTACTGTCTTGTCAGTGTTTAAAAACAGTTTGTTTTGGGAAATCCAGTTTTCGAGTCTCAAAAAGTCAGACTGAAGTATGTGTTGAAGGTCAGAGAGGCTATGGCTGTGTGCATACAGGATTGTGTCATCTGCATACATGTGTATTGAGGCTTCCTTACAAGCTGTGGGAAGATCATTAATGAACACTGAGAAGAGTAGGGGCCCCAGAACAGAGCCTTGCGGGACACCACAGGTGATATCCAGGGGGTTGGAGTTAGAGCCTGAGATGGACACATGTTGGGATCTTCCTGATAGGTAGGACTGAAACCAGTTTAAAGCATGTTTCCCTATTCCAGAGCTCTGGAGTTTGTTAAGCAGGATAACATGATCAACTGTGTCAAAAGCCTTTGCAAAAGCTAGGAATACTGCACCAGTGAGTTGTCCCCGTTCCATTCCACACTGGATTTCATTGCAAACTTTTAGCAGGGTAGTTACGGTGGAGTGTTTGGGACGAAACCCAGACTGGAATTGGCTAGGGAAATTTGTCTTGGTGTAGAAATCGCTTAATTGGGAGTGAACACATTTTTCCATGACTTTGGATAGTATTGGGAGAAGAGAGATTGGCCTGTAGTTTGAGACAGTGTTTTTGTCCCCACTTTTGAAGATTGGGACAACTCTGGCAGTTTTCCAGGTCTTAGGGATATGGCCTGCAGACAGGATAGAGTTGACTATGGACGCAATTGGTTTGGCAATGGCTGTGGCACCAAGTCGTAGGAACCTAGATTGTAGTAAGTCGGGTCCACATTGGCTGCTTAGTTTTAGTTTGAGGAGCGCTTGTGTAATCTCCTCTTCAGATACTGCGCTAAATTGAAAATTTTGGGCAGTGTTGAGAGGGGGTGGGACTATAGGGGTACTCCCAGGATGAGATTCAGGTTTGCGGTTTGTGCTGCGTTTCGCTAATAAGTTAGTGGCACACCCCACAAAGTAATCATTGAATGCATTTGCAATGTCAGTGGGGTTTGTCAGAGTAATATCCCCCTTAGTGATATTACTTGGTTGTTGATGGTTAGGAGCCTGGAATATATTGTTGATAACCTTCCAGAAGTTAGCTGGGTTTGATGTATTTTGGTGGAGATTGTCAGAGTAATATTGTGCTTTTGCATACCTTGTTTGCCTTGTGCACACGTTCCGCAGGCATCTGTAGTGATTGAGATCCTTGGTAGTGCCAGTTACTTTGTAGCTTTTCCACAAGGCATCCCTGAACTGGTAGAGTGCTATAAGGTCAGGTGTAACCCATGGAAGGTGGGTCCCACGTTCCCTTATTCTGCGTAGTGGAGCATGGGTATCGCAGAGTTTTAAGAACTCGGATTGGAAATAGTCGAGTGCAGAATCAGGGTCGGGAATTAAATTGATTCTGTGCCATGGGCAGTTGGTAAGGTCATCCAGAAACTGTTGTGGGTTAAAGTTTTTAAATGTTCTAGTGAGGAGAACTTTAGGGCTTGAATGGGGCGGTTTAATTTTCCTTACACAGTACACTATTGCATGGTCACTGAAAATATCAGGAAGGATGACAGAGGATTGGATTCTGCTGGGGTTTGAGGAGAGTATCCAGTCTAGCAAGGAATGGTTATGTGACTTCAGGTTTATTCGTGGATTGGGAAATGAGTTGCGATAGGTTAAGTGACTTGAGTTGTATCTGGATTTTGTGGTTTTTAGGGTCAAGCCAATTGAAGTTGAAATCCCCTAGAACTAGCAGCTCACTCTTCTCATTCAGAGAGGAAATGGAGGCAAGAAATTGGGTGATATCAGTCAAGGATTGTAGAGGGGCTTTAGGGGGGCGGTAGATGCCAGCAAGCAAGATGGGCTTAGAAAAGGGGAGGCAGATTTTGCCAACTAGAGTTTCAAAAGAGGGTGGACTTGGTGGGCAATGTAACAGTGTAAATTGTAAGGTGTCTGCAATATAAAATAACACCCCTCCTCCTCTCTTTGACCTATCTCTCCTAATAATGGAGTATCCCTGAATGGCGATATTTGCATCAGGGGTTTTAGAGGATAGCCATGTTTCTGTAAGAACGATGGCTTTGGGTTTATGCCTAAGGCACCATGCCCTTAGTTCATCCAGTTTGGGCAGCAGGCTACGGATGTTTATATGGGCGACAGATAGCCCTTTTTGGAATTTAAAGGTGGAATTCTGGGACATGGGACAGAGCTGAAATGGGAGGACCTGGGTTAGTTTCAACATCACCTGCTAGAGAGAGTAATAGTATGAGTAGAAATTTGGGTAGTTGTTTGCAAGTTGTAAATTTGTGGTGTTTTCCATTAGAGTGAGCAGTGGTTGGTGTGCTGGTTTTTAGAGTTCTCCACCAACATTCAGTAGATAGTGCAAGGCTTTTGAGTAGTCCAGGGTGTATGGTGATGTTGGGTGTGGGCCAGGATGGAGGAGTTTTTAGTGGATAGAGGGAGTAACATCTCCATGAGGCCAGGAGAAAGAAAAAAGTTAAAAGACATAGCAGGTTCATGATGCCAGAGGTAGGCAGTGCTGCAAGGAGCTGTTGTGAGCAGAGTGAGTGTGTGCAGACTAAACAGCAGGGGTAGGCCTGTACCTTGTCAAGTGTTTTGCTGCATTGCAATGCTAGGGTCAATTCAGGGTTTCAGTGTTTTGTGCAGTCAGTTTTGGGAGAGGCTGCAGTGAAAGAAGTTGTAAAGAGGTGGGGGGTTAAACTATGCAGGTTAGCAAGCATGGGATCATAGTGTGATCTGAATAGCTTACCATTTGTTGTCTTGAGTAAAAGAGTGTGCAGTAGATCCAGTCCCCAGTCACCTCTAGTCAAACTATAGTCTAACTGTTTTTATCACTTAAAAACCTCACTTTAAATGTCTCGCTGCCTAATGCAGTTCCTGCCCAATGCAGCAAAGGTGTTGGTATTATATACAAAAAACAGTCACATGACCCTCCCCCTCCCCAATAAGTCAGCTTGTTCCATTTGGTCAATTAACAGCACAGAGTTAAGAGGAAAAAAAAAAAAAAAAAAACCTTTTTACATTCAAACATACTAACTTATATATCAATTCAACAAGGCCAGATTCAGTCCAATACACAGGGTTTCAACATCAGGAACATACTTATATATCAATTCAACAAGGCCAGATTCAGTCTTATACACAGGGTTTCAACATCAGGAACATACTTATATATCAATTCAACAAGGCCAGATCCAGTCTTATACACAGGGTTTCAACATCAGGAACATACTTATATATCAATTCAACAAGGCCAGATTCAGTCTTATACACAGGGTTTCAACATCAGGAACATACTTATATATCAATTCAACAAGGCCAGATTCAGTCTTATACACAGGGTTTCAACATCAGGAACATACTTATATATCAATTCAACAAGGCCAGATTCAGTCTTATACACAGGGTTTCAACATCAGGAACATACCTGTGAAGAGAATGCAATTAGATCCATGTCATTTCAGCTGAGGTTATTGGTTATTGGTCTTGCATGAAGAAAGTGAGTATATTAACTATATATATATATATATATATATATATATATATATATATATATATATATATATTAACTGTAGTCTAACTGTTTTTATCACTTAAAAACCTCACTTTAAAATCAATGCAGTATCTGGACAAGGGCAAGCTCAGATATAGATCATCAAGTGGGAGGCTATGCAATGTGTGTCACCTTTTATGCATGGCGCCGAGGTGCAGGTGTTAAAAGTGGGCATATTCTAATGTGACTCATTAAAGTATAAATACACCATCCATTATGTGGATTCACTGCACATTGAATTCACATCGACTAAACATCGTATATACATTCTTGTGCTTGTATTTCTTTCGACACGCAGCGATGCCTCTTAAAAAGATTTCTAAGGATCTCAGCATGAGAATAAAGGAGATGTACACGAGAGGACACCGAATTGCACCAGCAGCCACCGTGAGCTATCATGCACACGGTAAGGCCAAAAAAGCCACAAGGACAGCAACGTTAACTACCGCGTAAGTACTGTAAAGTATTTTGAATACTGTACACTGTATGTTTTCTGTACCGTGCAGTACTGCAATAGCGCTTTTATTGGTTAGATGGCTAGTAGTTTTTAACATAATAATTTTCCTAACAATTATTAGATAAAAGGTACTGTACAATTTTTTTTGTGTTACACCTGCTTCCTCTATTATCATAATTGAATTCCATTCTTATAATCAAATCTATTTGAAAGTGAGTTGCACCTATTTCCTTAATTATCACTCACTTCATTATTACTCATTATGACTCACGCACTCACAGCCCTCTCATTACAGTACACAGTGTTTACTCCCATTCTGACACACACACACACACACACACACACACACACACACACACACACACACACACACACACACACACACACACACACACACACACACACACACACACACACACACACACACACATTAAGTACCGTTAATATTATATCTGTTATATATATATATAGATTTTTTACTGACACTCACCAATATAATACAATTCCCCCATATTTTAGGAGATATAATTAGAGACACATTTATACATTATATCTGCAGAGAGTGGTGTCTCCCTGCTTCCCTCATTGAGAGGCATTATTCCAAATGGACATTTAAAGATTTCCTGCAGCTGAGCACGGTACACTGGGAACGCTGTGTCCTAGTATCTACAAACATATATATATATATATATTGTGACAAACGTCCCTCTTTTGTAGCGCTGACGTCTGCCTGGGATCTTCCTGACACAGTCATCTAGGGTTAATTATACAAACATCAGGATCATGCAAACATCAGGATCATGCTTAACTCAGGCTTCTGCCTGCTTTATTTTCATCCCAGTAAGGGACTGCAGCTTTAACATGTGTAGGCAAGAGGAACTCAGGTAATTACATTCAGCGGTTTACTCATATAAGTGTTATAGTATTTCCCACACTGTTACTTCAAGAAACAAAAAACAAATCATATAAACAAAATCCTATCCCTTTCAGGGATCTAACTAAACAGCAGAATCAGCCTCTCTAACTGTTGCTGGGACAACTAACCTGGTTCCCCAGCTTAAAACAGTGCCCTCTCATTTAGGGTCACTAGATACAGCTTACAGTCTTTTAGATACAGCAATAAACATTTGTTTATCTTATCTGTTCGTGGAGGGAACTCGGACCCAAGTGTCCAGGCAAATCCTCTGGTACTGTGAAACGTGAAGGGGGCGTCCTCCCCGAACTGGATGCAGGGTAGCAGCGACACCCCCAGCCCCCAGGCTCAAAGAAGAGAGACTGAAAGCAAACCTCTCTGCTCTAAATACCTGTGCTAGTGATTAGGAAAGCAGATGAGGGAGAACTAGACACATTGTAATCTGTGGTCTGGACTTTCCATCCACCAGCCTGAGTAAATGTGAAGCTGTTGAATGGATCATTTTGCACTATTCCTGCACTTTCTGACCTAAAACGGGGCAGAAAGCTGCCTAACATCTTTGGACTATGTCACTATATATATATATTTATTTATATATATATATAGATATATATATATATATATATCTATATATATATATTATATATATAGAGATATATATATATATATATATATATATATATATATATATATATATATATTGTGACACACAGAAATATCGCTCTACACTTAAGTCAGTTGTGTCCAAAACAACTGTTGGTAAGTCATATGTGATTAAACTTAACAGTGGTGCTAAAGGTTAAATAAATATGAAAGCAACATAGAGAAAGCAACCTTGTAAAAAGCACATGGACATAAATTAAAGTGTAACAAAAGAGAATTTATAAAGGTGAGTAAAACAGGGGATAAAGTTAAAAGAAGAGGGGGGCTCAACACTACCTAGACAATGTGGACCTGGAGGCAAGGGTCTAAACATAGATCCAAAGCAAAACATGCACAGGACACAGGGGGCTCTATCTGAGCACACCTGTATAATAATCAACCTACACTGGGATAGTGTAACCACATGAAAAATCACCATATAAGCTGTACAATGGTTGCATAGTGTGGATACACAAGTTATAATACAAAGTGAAAAATACGTCACCACTCAGTGTATGGATGTCACAGGCAGACAGGTAGGTCAGAACTCCATGTCAGGTGAACAAAGGTTGGGGCCCCCCTCAGCAAGACTCCCACTCGAACGTGTTTCGACGAGAAACTGTCTTCTTCTGGGAGTGGTGAGGGAGGAAAAGAGCTAGGTGTTATAGAAAAAATATTAGCTGCCAAATTCGCGCCAAACAAGTCAAAAATTGCAAGCAGCTATGAAAGGAAGGAGTGTCTGCTGATAGTACAGCGTCATTGGGTCTATTCAGAAAGAACTGGGCATTTGATTGGACTATTTGAGTCACATGATGGCATCCACGTCAGTCCTTATGTAAACTCGGGGGTGACGCGAGTGACGTCATCACGCTATGAGCGTCGTAGATCCACACGCGACGTGGTGCCTCCCACAGTGCCCTGGAGCAACCACAAGTCAGAGAGCAAGAGGGTGAAAGATTGCAGCTAACGTACAGCTGCCTGCTTAGTCCACAAACCAAATAAACGTATGATGCGCCTAACGTCATTGCATAGCGCGCGTGACGTCATCACGCAATATATGTTATGCCGTACGGTTGTCATGGCAACCATATAAACAAATTTCAGGGATGGTCATATTCCAAAACGGAGTAGGGAGACACACAGTCTTATCATTGCAATAGAACATGATCAAGGGGTACTTGCAAGCATATAATGAAGGCATATAAAACAGCTATTATTACAACACACATCACTGCAATATCGATCTATTGCTAGTAGCCATACAGAATGCTTAATCATTTTGCTTCCATAGGTAAAAGGCATATGATAAATCAGGTAATGTTCCTAATAGGCACCTATCCATATACGTTTGTTAACGTTTTTATGGTACATATGTGCAAGTGCCTAGGACTTTAATTTACATGGCAAGGGACAGAATGGTTATAGGTACAAGTAAATACAAATTTCAAGGTAGAAATACATCAGTTGTATATCTCCTTTTCACCCATCATATTCCTTAACCGAAGAGAATATCTGAGGTGCGTGCCATATACCTGTAAGCTGGCCAAAATACCATTGCAAAATTCATAGTTAGTGATATATATATCTATGGTATCATTGCTAAGACTATACTGCTGCAAGTTTGACAGAATTACTGAGACATTATTACCGCCACACAGTAAGGCAATATCACTGCCTAGGGGCATGAGGAACTGACATAATTGGGTTCAAAGTATTAGGGATTTTGTGCATGAGCCTGTGTTCATGGATTGCACATAATCTAAAAATTGACTTCCAAATTAACCACCGGTTAGCTATCCACCATGATATGTGGAACAATTATACAAATTGATTTCACTAAGTTGGAATGCATGCAAACAAAGAGGTGTTCAATAACATTTTTGATCGAATAGGATAAACCCATTGGAGGTATAAACATCCTGATAAGAGTAACGACTATAGTACATCCGTAGGTACATAGAGTCTGTTTTTATGACCAAAATCCAATTGGAGGCATCCTTCTCAATGGCTGGATGAGAAGGCGGGTTCTGTTGTAAATGAGCAATTCCCATGGATTCTCCAGATGTTGAAAGGATGGTCGCATTGCGTATAGCCACAGGTTCTATTGTAGATGAGAAATTCCCATGGATTTTTCTGATGTGGAGAAGAGGATCACTTTACGTTTGTCCACAGGAGCCACGAACCGTCAATCTTAAACAGGGATGCTAGTTCCCAGTATCAGCATATATGGGAGGAGCAGAGTAAAAAATCCAAGCATTAGGAAATTTACAGACCAAGGTACTGCACCGACACACTTTATTCGAGCAAATACCCAGTATGTACCTGGCAGATACCTGGAATGCGCCGCTCCTCACCTCTGACAAGCCCCGTTGCATTTGCCTTCCCAGCCTGGGTTCATGCCTGGCTGACGGGCGGCTGATCTGTTAAATGATAATGATTAGGATTTAATAGGCTGCAATGCTTCGCGTGTCTACCAGATGGCATAAATTCATGAATTGTAATGCAGTATATATATATATATACTGTGCAGTATTGCAGCCAGCGGGAATAAAATGCTTCAATCCCTGCCTGGAAAATACCTCAATGCACTCGGGCAGAAAACAGTAACAAACCTCAATACACCCGGGTATACCCGAATTCGTGGGACTAGCCGAGCTCGAATAAAGTGTGTCGCCAGTGTATAAGAAAACAAATCAAATCAGAGGGGCAGTAGTTATAAAAACATAGCAAATCCGAGATAGTCATTCAGACCACGTGGTATCATGGTGTCCAACTGCATGATCCATCTGCACTCCCTCCTCAACAAAGCCTTCTCAAGGTCACCGCCCCAGGCGCCAAGAGAGACCATGTCGAAGGCGAATGCAGAAAGGACCGCACTGTCGGACCCATGACAGCGCAGGAAGTGGCGCGCAACTGAGCTAATCTTCTTACAAGAATCTACATCTCTTTGCGCATTTTTGATGTTGCGAGTGTGTTCCAACACGCGGAAGCGGAATTCTCTGGTGGTCATGCCCACATAGGCAAGGCCACAAGGACATTCAAGATGATATACTACTCCCTTGCTTTTGCAGTTTAAAAACGAGAGTATCCTCAATCACTGCTGCGGCAAACACTTCGACAGATGAGCAACTCTGGATCAGTGGAAAAAACGTAGATGTAGGTTTTGTACGTGACAAGATGTCCTTTGTGGAGATATTAATCAGTTCTTGTTCATCTAGGAGTGCGTCCATGTTGTCTAGTGTCTCTATTTCTTCTTTATCCCACATCACAGCTAAAGAGGAGTCCAAGTGTGGATCACGGGATTTCAAAAAATGCTTATGAAGCAGTAATTTGCGGCAGAAAAGATTTAAGTCTTTGATGACTTCAAATGTATCTATGTGGCTTGTGGGCGAGAAGGATAAGCCCTTTTTCAGGACTCTAGTTTGGGCTTCTGAAAGGATGGTATCGGAGAGGTTAATGATGTTTAATTCCTCCCCTACCAGGCCCATCGCTGCTGGTATTGCGGTTTGTAACCGAATGTCTCTCTGTCTCTTAGCTGTCTTCCTTCCCCGCCTTGTCTTCCTCTTCCTCTTTTTCGGGCGTGTGCCCCTGTCTAAAAAAGAGGAGGTAAGCGAGGAGCCGGGGGGATAGGATGTGGAGGTTGAGGCACGAGGTGCATCAACATCAGATGAATCTACATCAGTTGTAAAAGCATCAGAGGACAGAGAGACATCTCGGGCCTGTTGCCGTATCTTTTTAGAGCCCTTGCCTCTATTCCACCTGTACACCTGTTTTTTCTCAAAGTCAGTTATGTCTCTGTCAAATTTCTTTTTTTTATATTCGATTAGGCCTTCCTCATATTTGACTAACTCAGTTTCCACCTTGTCAATTAGCGTGGATGTCACACTATTGAGATCTCTTTTGGCCATCTCAATTTTATCAGTTAGTTCTGTCAACATTTGTTTGTCGTGTTCTATAAGTATTGCTATGAGTTCCAAGGAACACGCAGTCAGGGATGTTTCCCAACGGTCTTTAAGAGAGCTATCTGTGAACTCAAATGCAGGGAACAATTTTATTCTCAGACCTCTGGGATAATTTTCAGAGAGAGGTAGTTGTCAAATGCGGTGCGGTTCCACCAGCTGCGTAACCTTCTCTGTGACAGGTGTTTAAATGTACTTAGTCCGTCAGTCTCTTGAACCCCAGAGTTAGAATTAATAGTGTTAGTCTCATTTGGTTCTGGACGTGAAACAGAAAATGCTGCTATGGCACTCGCAATTCTGTGCTCATCTTGAGCGCTAAAATTCATACTAGCTCAGTATGCTAAATCAGAAAAAAGGAACAACAGGTATTTTAAAAAGTGGAGCTGATATAAGGAAGTTGCAATTCGAAGAAAGCAAAGAGAATATATATTGTGACACACAGAAATATCGCTCTACATTTAAGTCAGTAGTGTCCAAAACAACTGTTGGTAAGTCATATGTGATTAAACTTAACAGTGGTGCTAAAGGTTAAATAAATATGAAAGCAACAGAGAGAAAGCAACCTTGTAAAAAGCACACGGACATAAATTAAAGTGTAACAAAAGAGAATTAATTAAGGGGAGTAAAACAGGGGATAAAGTTAAAAGAAGAGGGGGGCTCAACACTACCTAGACAATGTGGACCTGAAGGCAAGGGTCTAAACATAGATCCAAAGCAAAACATGCACAGGACACAGGGGGCTCTATCTGAGCACACCTGTATAATAATCAACCTACACTGGGATAGTGTAACCACATGAAAAATCACCATATAAGCTGTACAATGGTTGCATAGAGTGGATACACAAGTTATAATGGTAACAAAGTGAAAAATACGTCACCACTCAGTGTATGGATGTCACAGGCAGACAGGTAAGTCAGAACTCCATGTCAGGTGAAAAAAGGTAGGGGCCCCCCTCAGCAAGACTACCACTCCAACGCGTACTATCAGCAGACACTCCTTCCTTTCACAGCTGCTTGCAATTTTTGACTTGTTTGGCGCGAATTTGGCTGCTAATATTTTTTCTATAAAACCTAGCTCTTTTCCTCCCTCACCACTCCCAGAAGAAGACAGTTTCTCGTCGAAACGCGTTGGAGTGGGAGTCTTGCTGATAGGGGCCCCTACCTTTTTTCACCTGACATGGAGCTCTGACCTACCTGTCTGCCTGTGACATCCATACACTGAGTGGTGATGTATTTTTCACTTTGTTACCATTATAACTTGTGTATCCACACTATGCAACCATTGTACAGCTTATATGGTGATTTTTCATGTGGTTACACTATCCCAGTGTAGGTTGATTATTATACAGGTGTGCTCAGATAGAGCCCCCTGTGTCCTGTGCATGTTTTGCTTTGGATCTATGTTTAGACACTTGCCTCCTGGCCACATTGTCTAGGTAGTGTTGAGCCCCCCTCTTCTTTTAACTTTATCCCCTGTTTTACTCACCTTAATAAATTCTCTTTTGTTACACTTTAATTTATGTCCGTGTGCTTTTTACAAGGTTGCTTTCTCTCTGTTGCTGTCATATATATATATATATATATATATATATATATATATATATATATATATATATATATATATATATATATATATATATATATGTATATGTATGTATATATATATATATATATATACAGTATATATATATATATATATATATATATATATATATATATATATATATATATATATATATATATATATATATATACTGTATATATATATATATATATATATATATATATATATATATACAGTGGTCGACAAATCACCAAAAAATCTACTCGCCGAACAAAAAAATCTACTCGCCACCTAGTACCACACGTGTGCTGCTTGGGCCAATAGGAGCTCGCCATGATGTTAAATCCACTCGCCCGGGGCGTGCAAATGTATAGGTTTCTCGAACACTGTATATATATATATATATATATATATATATATATATATATATATATATATATATATTGTTATCGCTGTACAGTATATTTATATAACTCTATTCTATATCTATCTATTATTATTGTTATCGCTGTATATTTATATAACTATTATATTACCGTATTATATAATGTATACACATATTTACCTATACTGTAGGCCTGAACATAAATTATGTACTGTACTTGTGGCCTACTGTAACGTATTGTGGTTTCCTGTAGGAGAAAACTCTTCTGGTTGACCAAATAAGTGAAGAGAATGATGAGAAGAGGGCCTTAAGGGTCAATCTAACCGTATCAGAGACCAGCATCAAGAAGATGAGACGCAGAATTGGATGGAAATATGGACGTGTGAGGTTAGTATTGGACAGTACAGGAGGTGAAAGTGTGGTTTAATAAACTGTACTGTAACTGTACCTATAAAATTATTCCTTGTCATTACAGAGCGTACCTTATGATAAGGGACGTCAACAAGATCAAGAGAGTGGTCCAGGCACAGGTATGGATTGACAGTGGTGAAACTTTTCAGGATTGCATCTTTACTGACGAGTCTACTGGATCGCTGGAGAGATTTGCAACCTTTGCATTCCACAATATAGGACGCATATCTACAGTATGTAGCCGCGTCCAAAACACCCAGTGATGATGCATGTGTGGGGTGTCGTGTCTAGGCGTGGACCAGGACGCATCGTCATCTTTGACGGTAAAATAAGGCCCAAACTCACACACTGTTGCCTTATGCACTTTACTGTACTAGTGTGCATTATTTTGAGCACTTTTCTTTTCTTGTTACAGGAATTATGAATAAAGCTTTTTTCCAAGAGCAAATAGTGCCAGAGATTGTGGAATACATCACACGTGAATTCCCAGATGGTCACCGTTTCTACCAGGACAACGATCCGAAGCACACCGCATCATCTGCGCATATTCTTGCCTGCAGTATCAACTGGGTGAAGACACCAGCGGAGTAAGTACAGTAACCGTGTCTTATTTTTTCCCACTGTTTACTGTGTATCTCTTTAACTAATTTTTTTCCTCCTCAAATGACAGATCACCAGACTTCAATCCTATCGAAATGGTCTGGCATCAGCTAAAGGATTATATTCGCAAAGTGGTGAAACCCTCCATAAAGAGTTGTCGAAAGGCATACTGAGTTTTTGGAACGATGTACTTACCGTGGAACGATGTAATAAATATATCGACCATATTGCGACTGTGTTGCACATTATGATACAGCGTAATGGGCATGCATCAGGGAGGTAGTATGGTTAAGGAGAGGGAGTGGCTCAGTGAGTAAAACACACTGAGTGACACTGAGAGTTTGAAGCAGGGGAGCCTGCAGTGTCGGCTCCTTGTGACCTTGGGCAAGTCACTTTATCTCCCTGTGCCTCAGGCACCAAAACATAGATTGTAAGCTCCACGGGGCAGGGACCTGTGCCTGCAAAATGTCTCTGTAAAGCGCTACGTATAACTAGCAGCGCTATACAAAAACATGCTATTATTATTATTATTATTTTTATTATTATTTTTATTATTATTATTATTATTATTATTATTACTGTAGTATGGTAAGTATACAGGTAAGTATGGCACAGATTTTTTACAGTATACACCATGCACTTCACTGCACTATTTTTTTCTTTTCAGAAGAGCTGCACACCCAATCATGTTATAAAGTATTTTACAGTAGTCATACAGTAGTTCCAGTATACAGTAGTCCAATATGGAGTAGCAATACTGTACACAATGCCATTATATGCACTTACTGTAACTGCACTAATTTTTTCTTTTCAGAGAGAGCTTCACTCCCAATCTTGTTACAAAGTATTTTACAGTAGTCATACAGTAGTTCCAGTATACAGTAGTCCAATATGGAGTAGCAATACTGTACACAATGCCATTATATGCACTTACTGTAACTGCACTAATTTTTTCTTTCCTTTTCACAGAGAGCCACACTGAAAAAAAGGACGGGTGGGGGGAAGGGGGGTATCATGTGTTAATTGTGTGAACTGTGTGAATAGTGTATCTACAGTACACACATTTACACAACCCCCCCCTCTCCCAATGAACTACAGAATGCAATGTGGCCATGACGAAGAAGAGAAAGACTAAAAATTTGTATTACTGTTTTTATTATTTTAAATGTGCATTATTCATGATTATTTGTATTTTTCATCCTTCCATGATTATCCACCGGCCCTCAATTTTCAACTGACAGAAGAACTACAGTACATGTACAAGAAAAGAATGCACACAATACGCATCAGGGATTAGAAAAAGTAAAAAAATAGATATATTTATTAAAACAAAATGAAAAAGGAGCATCAACTGAGGGGATCCAACCCCACCTCAGTATACACACACACTTAATCAAAATAATTCCAACACAAAATCATGAGTGGATCTGTCTAACTATTGGAATAAATCTAAACACTATAATTACAAATGAAAAAAAAGACATGAATGCTCAAAATCGTGGATGATAGTAACCCAGATAATGCTAGTTGCAAGGTTAAACATATGTTTAAGTCTGAAAGGGGGAGGCGGAAACTTACACTGAAGTGCCGAACGGTCCCGCTGGTGAACGTAAGGGGGTCCGGACCACACCACCGCAGAGATGTTGCCACCGCATGGACTTCCTGCAAGTGCTGCCTCAGCCTAACAGCATACGCGCAATGACCTGTCGAGGTTACGAATAGTTAGACAGATCCACTCATGATTTTGTGTGGAAATTATTTTGATTAAGTGTGTGTGTATACTGAGGTGGTGTTGGATCCCCTCAGTTGATGCTCCTTTTTCATTTTGTTTTAATAAATAAATAAATATATATATATAAATATATATAAATATATATATATATATATATATATATATATATATATATATATATATATATATATATTTAATTATTATAATCCCTGGTGCACATTGTGTGCATTCTTTTCTTGTTTTCACAAGGTATCCCCTATCCTAGGGGTTACCTTGTAATAGGAGTTACTTGGGGAGACGCTCCACATATATGCTGCAAGGGGATTAGTGCTTCCAGCAAACTACACATCTGCAGCACGAGCGCTGAATTTCTCATTTCTATCGTTTTACAGTACATGTAAAGTACAAAGAAGATAAAGACTGAATTTTGTATTATTCATGATTATTTGTATTTGAGAAAATAAAATAAATATTTCATTACATTCACGATAATCATAATCATTGAAAGCCCCCCCCCCCCAAAGAAAAAGAAAGAATTACAAAAATTGGTAATTTATCAAAAACATGATTCAGATGATGGTTGTTTTAAATCTCTTTATTTTTTTCTTTGAACTTTAAATTCCCTTTGAATGTGTGGGGGGGGGATTCTTAATGAAGGCTTTGGGTTTGTCTGTGAAGTGCTTAGGGGTGGGCTACACTACTTACTGTAGTTGCCAAGAAGGGCTTATCAGATTAACATATTAAATTCGGGAAGGTGTGGATACACATTTCGATTCATTACATTCATCTAAACAGTACAGTACATGTAAAGTTGTAAACCTCACGAGTCTACACTACAGTAGTTTCTGTAGTTGCCAAGAAGGACTAATCAGATTAACATATTACATTCGAGAAAGGATTATCACATGTGCACATGCGATACCCTAAAAAAAGCCTCAAAGGGTTAGAGGGGGGTGGGTGGATGAGTCATACTGTATGAATGGTCTCGGCATTAATAATCAACAAGGTCCCAAAGAGAATTACATGCAGGCGCAGAGATGTGACACCAGACTCGGGACGATTAAAAACACAAAGCCAACCATTTGAAAATGAATGGACTTTGTCGATAGGAAGTTGAAATCAAATCCATGAGCCGTGTGTGTGTACGGGGGGGAGGGGGGTAAATCTGCATGAAGGATTAGCTGTACTGTCGTTCAAAGAATTATTTTCAAGAGGTCATCGTAATGTTTTGATCCCCACACCCACACCCCCAAATAAATAAAAATCACATAAATAAAGCATGTGCATGACTAGTGTTGCATTAAAAAGCTTGAGTGCCGATTGAATATCAGAATATCAAGAAATTTTATGCAGGCACTTGTCTGGAATCAAAACCAAAAAAAAACCACACAAAAAAAAAATTCAGACTTGAACTTCTAAATGAATGTGAAGTTATACACGCATGCTCATTAATAATCAAAAAGGTCCCAAAGAGAATTACACACAGGCGCAGAGATGTGACACCAGGCTCAGGATGATTAAAAACACAAAGCCAACCATTTGAAAATGAATGGTCTGTGTCGATAAGAAGTTGAAATCAAATCCTTGAGCCTTGTGTGTGTGGGGGGGGGGGGGGCAGGGGGTAAAGCTGCATGAAGGATTAGCTGTACTGTCATTCAAATAAATATTTTCAACAGGTCATCGTAATGTTTTGATCCACACACCCACACCCTCAAATAAATAAAAATCACATAAATAAAGCATGTGCATGAATAGTGTCACATTAAAAAGCTAGAGTGCCGATTGAATATCAGAATATCAAGAATTTCTTATGCAGACGCTTGTCTGGAATCGAAACCAAAAAAAACACACACAAAAAAAAATTCAGACATGAACTTCTAAATGAATGTGGTTATACACGCATGCGCATTAATAATCAACAAGGTCCCAAAGAGAATTACACACAGGCGCAGAGATGAGACACCAGGCTCGGGATGATTAAAAACGCAAAGCCAACCATTTGAAAATGAATGGTCTGTGTCGATAAGAAGTTGAAATCAAATCCTTGAGCCTTGTGTGTGTGTGCGGGGGGGAGGGGTGTAAAGCTGCATGAAGGATTAGCTGTACTGTCGTTCAAATAAATATTTTCAACAGGTCATCGTAATGTTTTGATCCCCACACCCCAAAAAAATTAAAATCACATAAATAAAGCATGTGCATGACTAGTGTCGCCTTAAAAAGATAGAGTGCCGATTGAATATCAGAATATCAAGAATTTTTAAGCAGGCACTTGTCTGGAATTGAAACAAAAAAAAACACACAAAAAAAAAAATTCAGACTTGAACTTCTAAATGAATGTGGTTATACACGCATGCGCATAAATGTGACACCAGGCTCTGTACGTTATACACGCAGGAATGTGATGATAGGTTCGGGAAGATTGAAGCCAGAAAGCCATAAATTCCAAGGAATGGTGTGGGAGATGTGTACTGTAGATAAGAAGTATATAAGAAGTTGAAATAGTACTTTAGCCTTGTGTGCGCGAGGGTGAGGGAGCGCTCTGTATGCGCCGAAAATGTGAACATACTGTAACACGCCTATGCGTTTAATTTTACAATTACAGTACAGTACTGCGTGGGCACACAGACTTGCAGAGAATGTACGGCTGTACTGTACTGTAGGTTGAATTGCTATTAGACTTTTAAGACAACAGCTCGCGAACGCCCACCTGTATTTTTAGACGATATTGCAGTATAGCAGGCAGCGCAAAAAATCTGAGCGATAACATACCGAAAACCGCTACGGAAAAAAGAAAACAGAGCGCATCTGGCCGCGTCTTGTCAGAGTGACGCGGCTACGGCCGCATTAGGATATAAGCGGCCGCAGCTGTACAAGTGCCACGTCCAGCACTTGTTTGATCCATCACCCACTTTGGCTACACCACTTCTGGATATTCAGAGATACCACCAGCACTTGCAAAACAAAGGGATGTGGGGAAAGGTGAAGGGGATGGGTGGGGAAGTGGATTGGGCGCTCCCAAGTGAACCAATAATGTTGTTGGGAATACAACTAATATCACACAATATAACACCAATAGTGAAAAATAAATAAGTGTAAAGTGCAGCTCAACTTCCTCTGATGGGACAGTTCCGGGTCCCAGAAGGGTAGATTGTTTCTTGGAGATGAGGAGGAGCGCAGGCAGGTGTAGCAAAATATGCAAAAGAAAATAACATATATAGTGCAGATGGTAAACACTGTGCAGATAGGTGTAATCTATAGTATAGAACTCACATAGATCGCAGAAAATATCACATGTCAGAGATCCTTCTCTCTCTGACTGGAGCCCTTTGAATGGTAGCAGGGAAATCCCTCAAGGCACGGATATGTATGGATAAGAAGAAAAGCCACAATAGTGCATACTATTCCAATATTGTATTATTCAAACAAATAACACGAGTATATTACACTCACATTCGCCATGTAAAAATCAGGTGGAGGAGAGAACCGCAGCTCGTTGTATGGTGGTGCAGGTGTAGGCAGCTTCACAGTATCCAGGATTCTCTTCCGCGTGTGTCACAGCCGTCGTGTCACTTCCGCTATCGCGTCACGGCTGAGGGCGGAAGTTCCCAATAGAAGAGACCTTATAAGGACCTTATAATGTGAGTGTAATATACTCGTGTTATTTGTTTCAATAATACAATATTGGAATAGTATGCACTATTGTGGCTTTTCTTCTTATCCATACATATCCGTGCCTTGAGGGATTTCCCTGCTACCATTCAAAGGGCTCCAGTCAGAGAGAGAAGGATCTCTGACATGTGATATTTTCTGCGATCTATGTGAGTTCTATACTATAGATTACACCTATCTGCACAGTGTTTACCATCTGCACTATATATGTTATTTTCTTTTGCATATTTTGCTACACCTGCCTGCGCTCCTCCTCATCTCCAAGATACCACCAGCACTGACTGGTACACTGCTCTTCTTATTACATTTTATTGTGAGTAGGTATTTGGGAGCCTTTCATACTCACCACTATTAGTTCATAGCATATTGCAATATATATATATATATATATATTTATTTTCCATATGACTTCTTCGCTTCCCTGAGATTTGAAGAATCGATACCTACTTAGACTTTGGAAACAGTCTACCTCCAAGGGTTGAGAGAAGTTGCATTTTGTATTATTCAGATAATTTTATTTGAATTAATTATATATTTTTTCACTGTGTATTTACTATCACTGTATTCACTGATTTTTTCACTGAGCACTTTTGGAAATAGATAGAGCGCCATCCAGTGCCTTTTTGTATACCTTTATTTACTGGCCTGGGTACCCCCTCACCATCACACCTCTGCACCTCAAAGTGTATGGGCTGTCTGAATCGCCCCAACTGGTGGTTTGACTGACACAGCTCTTGAGGTTACTGGGTCAACCCGACTGTCCTTGTGGGAAAGTCCATCCGCATTTCCATGCTCGCTGTCTTTCTTATGTTGAATGATGAAATCGAACTCTTGCAGGGCAAGACTCCAGCGCAGCAGTCTGGCATTTTTCCCGGACACCCGTTGTAACCAACTCAAGGGATTGTGGTCTTTGAGTACAGTAAAGGGGCGGCCGTATAGATAGGGCTGCAGCTTGCGGATGCCCATACGATCGCCAAACACTCCTTTTCAAAAGTGGTATAAGCCACTTCCCTGGGCAGCAGTTTGCAGCTCAGATACACCACAGGATGCTCTGCTCCCCCACTTGGCTGTGTACAGCACCGATCCCATTGTCAGAGGCATCGGTCTGCACCAAGAACTTTTTGGCATAGTCTGGTGCAGCTAAAATAGGGGCAGTGGCCAGTGTGGTCTTCAGAGCCTGAAATGCACTTTCACAGGCTGGAGACCAGACAACCAGAACTGGGAGTCGCTTCTGCCTCATGTCAGTCAGGGGCACAAACTTCCTATAATAGCCAACAATGCCTAGAAAAGCCATGATCTGCTTCTTTGTCTTGGGTATGGGCCACTGCATTATTGCCTCCACCTTAGCCGGCTCAGGCTTCAGATGCCCTCCCCACACCCGGTGCCATAGCTTCAACACTTCAACCATCCCTACTGAGCACTTGGTGGGTTTTAAAGTAAGCCCTGCTTCCCTAGTTCTTGCTAGCACCGCTGCTACATGTACCAAATGAGAATCCCAGGAGTAAGAAAAGACAGCTAAATCATCCAGGTATGCCCTTGTTTAACCCTGCATCCCCTCTTTATAAACTATTGAACAAGCATTGGAAGGTAGCCGGGGCATTCTTCATCCCGAATGGCATCACTTGGAATTCATAGAGGCCACTGTCACGGTGGACACAACTTTGCCAACACTTTTTATATTTTTGGGTACTCGATTGAACAGAACAAAGCAAAATAAATTGTGATTTATTTCCTTAATAGACAAACACATGACAACATCAGAATACACTTAAAACAACACTTACTGGGATGGGGGAACGAAATAAATTGTCCTTTTCACGAAAGCGCAAGAACTGCAGTCTTTGTTTAAAGGTCCAGTGGCTAGATCGCAAGTTGCCGATCTAATATCTTAGCCAAATCAAAGTATTTTGTAGATCTTCATAGACTTTCGTTCGGGGGACCCCAGGGCTAACGAATTCCGTACTTTGGGGTAAAATCTTGGTTGCGATGGTATTAACCCCTTGCGTACTGGAACCGTTACCGCTGTGCTTTGAACAAAGTTCTGCGTGAAGCATAGTTACATCATATGTGGTTCCTTGATTTCTCTCGACAACAAGAACAACACTAGGGATTGTCCGGTGGCCACAGTTATATGCTGTTTTAGGGTACCTTTAACATGTGCACCCAATCCCCACCGTGGGAACATTTTCTCCATCAATGGCCGCTTTGCCCGCAGTTTGTAAAACCTGGCAAAAAGACTTTCCGGTTTGCAAAGCGCATGTGTCAGCTTGACACCTATGCAACTTTGCATACCTGAGATACACCCTTTTTCTGGTGCCCCTGAGACTGGGGTTTGGTCCCAAGGTGTCAATGGTCCGGGGTCTGCCACTTACCAGGAGTCCGGCCATGTGTACATTATGCTGCTCTGCGGTCTTTCACCCCTGTCACTTCTTTAGACTGAGGGTCGCTGGCTCAGGGGGACCCCCTTGAAGTGCCAGGAAGAAAATACCCTCAGCTCATTCACCCCTAGCAATTTACAGGTCAGAGGATTTTTCCCGGACTTGTAGAAAATACAGTTCCTGCCCAATCATTTTAAAACCACAGTTTTACACACTTTATTCAAACTTAAGGTTCTGGGTGTACTATCACTGTACTTTTTATATGTATTTACGTGTTTTATTTGTTTACACTCGCACACCAAAAACCAGGGTGCTGGGTGCCTCAGTTCCAGAGTTAACCCCCTTAATTGAAATGCCAGCTTGTGGGAGCCAAGTTCACAAAATTATCAGGTCAATTGACACAGTTCCCACAGCAATTGACTTTCCGCCTTGTGGCAGGACGGCCTCGCGGCAGGGTCAGTAAGACGCTAGACACGATGGGAAACGTTCAACTATAGTGGTTTATTAGCCACAACCAAAATAATTACGGGTGCACTGTCCCTTTAAGAAACTACTTTCTTGAAAATTAAAGCCTAGTCCCGTTAGGGACACTAACTCACTTCTTGAGCCCTTACTAACAGGACAGCCAGCTAATCTGGTCATGCCCAAAACATGCTACACAAAGTATAATCGATAAGTGTAATAATAAAGTCTTTTCTGTAAAGCTCCAAACAGCAAACAGGAACACGATTCTGGGGAGCAGGCTGTGTCCAGCCTCGTAGCAATGTTTATCTTTATCCTGGGTTGGGGTCCCAGCTGGTCCCAGCAGCAAAGCTCCTCGCAGGACTGGGGACCAGAGCAGCAGCAGCTGCTACGGCTTCCAAGCCGGGAGAGTTCTCTCCACCTTCCTGTGGAAAAACAAGCTCACCTTGTGTGAGCAACTTCCTGCTTTTTAAAACACTTGTTTCACTCATGAGTTCAGCCCCTGTTTAATCAGTCTTCAGCTGTGTTTTCTCTGTCTGAGGAGATAAACACTCAGTGATCTGGCTGCAGCATCTCTCCATTCACTGTCACAGCCTACTGAGTCAGTGACTCTGTCACATATCCCTCTCCCCAGCGAAACATTGTCCTGTGGAGCGGCCCGTGCACCATTCCCGTGCACCAGCATCTTTGTCGCCAATGTCTGACGTCGGCCCTTCCCTCCCCCCTTTTTTTTTCTTGCCTTCCAATTTAGGCATTTTCTTTTTGGGGTAATTACCAGGCCATCTGGGCCTGAGGACTGGTACCTCACTATCTCCTTTAATTCAGATGCAAGACTGAAATCTTGTAAAACTATGGAGTCCTCCAAGGCTTGTTTGGCTTCGTTAAGCTGCACTCTTAAATCTGCAATCTTTAACTGTAATTTCCTTGATTTCGCGGCATCCGCTGGTATATCCATGCTAACAATTGGCTCTCGCAGCTCAGAGACTATTTCTGCCACAATCTGAATTCTCCGGTCATCATCTTTAACAATACGGAGCAATAATTCCACTAGACACGTTATAAGGGAAGTTGGTGTATTAGGTATCACAAGCATCTCTTGTAGGACAGCAAGAAGGCGTTTCCTGCCTCCTTCTTCACTGCTATCTAGACAGCCGACTATAAGAATCAGCTGCTGACCTATAAATTCTTTAATCAGCATGTCTTCAATTTGTGTCAAATCCGCTTTTTGTTTTTCTGTGAGAACAGCAGGGTTTTGAAGATAACTTAAGAGATAGTCTGCATAGACAGCGGGCTCTGGTAAAACATGTTCCAGTGCAGCCTCCCCTTCATCATCCTTTGACTTTATCTCTACCGCCACCTTTTCCTTGGACTGCTTCAGTGACCCAAACGTCTGTCTTGGGCTTGTAAGCTTTTCCTCCAGCTTCATCTGAGAAACCTCCTGCTGGGCAGCTGTAGAGTCCAACGTAGCATCCCGCTCAGACTTTAGAGACTCGAGCTCCTTGCCTAGGTCACACTTTTGTTTCTCCGCCATCCTGTGGCCAGCCCGCTCAGACTCCAGGTCCTTCCTCAGGTCTTGAAGCAGTCCTTCTGCCTTTCTTCTTTCACTCAGTGCGGCTGCTAGTTCATCTTCGTTAGAATTGAGTCGCGAATCTACGTCTCCTAGCAGACTCAGAGCAAGGCTTAAATCTGTCTCTCTTTCTTTATTCTGGACCTGCAGCTGCTGGTGCTCCTCCCGGACCTTGTCTAGCTCCAGCTGTAGCCGGGCCCCCTCATTGGTCGTGTAGTCCAGCCGCTTGTGGATATCAGCCATCTCAGTTTCATGGTGCAACATCAGGCAGGCCACCTGACGGACGGATACCTCGTTTGTCTTGGCGCGCTGCATCTCGTGCTCAGCCATCTGCGTTTGCAGCTCTTCAATCTGATGCTGCCAGTCCCCTCTCAGGGCCTTCACCTCTTCCCGGTGCTTACTCTGGGTTTGCATCAACGCCTCCTCCATCTTTTTGAGCTCTGCAGTTCTTGTCGCCAGTATCGCTGTTGCTTCTGTCTTCCAGGCTTCTTTCTCCTAGGCATACTGACTCATGGAGATGGAGTTGCCTCTCTGCTTCTCCAGCTCTTGCTCCAGTCTTTGGACCTTCTCATGTTCCCTCTCACACAGAGTCACCTGGCTTCTAAGCTCTGCCTCCAGCGATGCTCTTGTGGCGCTCAACGTGATCTTCAGCTGCTCCAGGGCGAGGCATTCTTTTTCCAGCATTTTCTCTGCATTCTGCAGAGCAGCCTGTACTTCATTTTTTTCTTGCGCCAATTGTGTCTTCACTTTCTGTGCTTGGTGAAGCTTCTCAGTCCCATCACTGACCTGACCAGTCAGGTTTAAAACCTCTTCCTTCATGTTTATATTCTCCATTTTCACAGTCTCTATATCCCTTAGGACCGTTTCATTGGCTTTCTTCAAAGTACCCAGCTCTGCCCCTAGTGATGCTCTTGTGGCATACAGCGTGGCCCTCAGTTCCTCATGCTGTTCTGTGGGGACATACTGGGTACTCAGCCGTTCCTGTAGCACTCGCTGCTTCTCCTTGGCTGCTTGCAGACTTGCATGTAGCTCTTGCAGCTGGCTCTGCCATAAGTGCGTTGCCTGTGTGTGCTGCTGCAGGGAGACACGTTGCATCCTCTCTGCATTCTGCAGTGCTTCCTGCACCTCTAGCGTTTCCTGGATCAATTGCTTATCCACTTTTCCTGCTTGGTGGAGCTTCTTATCACCTTTACTGATTTGATCAGTCAAGTCTGAATTTTTCTGCGTCAGACTTACATTCTCATTCTTTACAGTCTCTAAATCCCTCAGGGCATTCTCATGGGTTTCCTTCAACATACCCAGCTCTGTGTTTAGACTGTGGCCCTCCTGGCGTGAGAGCTCCAGCTCTGTTTTGAGCGTGCTAGCTTCTTGGTGAGAAACTTCTAAGTCTTTGATGAAGTTTTGCACATCACTCTGGGACATCTGATAGCATAGTCTCCAGTCAGGACTTGTTCTCTCTGATTCCATGTTAGCAATTGCGGTGTTGGCCTTATTCAAACTTGTCGTCAGCTCCTCCAACTCATTCCGCAAGAGATGCTCTGTTTTCTTTAATGCCGCATACTCTTGTATAGCTGGGAGTATACACCTCTGTACCTTGGCATTAGCTTCTCGCTCCTTATTCAATTGTTCCTGCAAGACATCCTAATCACACTGGGCAGTTTGGAGTGCAGAAATTAAGGCCTCTTTTCCCTGGATCAAGGATTCAGCTTCCCTTTGCTCCTCCTTTTCCTTTGCCACCGTTCCTGTGACAATTCTGCCGGTCACTCCGGTCTGCAGCACATCTCGGTGCCTTTCTGACGCATGTCCTGACAGCGCAGGTTCAAGTGGCTTGGTCACTTCCCCTGTGATTTGAGGAACAGTTTTCTTTTTCTTCTTTCTTTTTGCTTTATTAGCTCCAGAGATTTCAGTGGTACTGGGCACACGCTCACTGGTATCAGCTTCCACATCTTGCTTGCACTAATAGGGCGTTGCTTGCTTTTGCAGCTGTTTGTCTTTGAAAATTTTGGGGCATACATCTTCCATGTGACCTACTTTATGACAGGCCCAGCATACTAAATTCATCTGTGGGTACGGCTCTCCTCCAGGGGCCACATACGAGTCGTCATCATCATCATCATCATCATCATCATCATCATCATCATCATCATCATCGTATGGCCTGAAGGGACACTGTTTTGTATGGTTATGTACATTGCAAAACTGACACTTGACGGCGGCCATTTTAAAACCCCGTTTTTTGTTTGTTTGTTTTTTTTTCACACCCGACGAGGCAGACTTTGCACAACACATGTAAGTTGTACGAGCTTTACAATCTTTGAACCTTCTGGTTTCTTCTTAGGGCAACTTCTTTGCAAAAATCCATTTTCACTTTCTTTTTTACCAGACAGGGCAAACTTTACCTCACAGCACTTGCTAGCTGCAAATTCACTCACTTCAGCAAAAGGCATTAGCTTTACACAGCAATCCTTTCATACCCGACGGGGCAAAATTTACACTCACCACTTGCTAGCTGTAACTTCCATGCTTCAGCAAAAAATCATTTTTTTTTTCCGCTTGAGTTCAGTGTCTCAACACATCTTCATCTACTGACTCCCAGAGGCGTAGCATCCCACTTCTGACACCACCTGTGGCAGGACGGCCTCGCGGCAGGGTCAGTAAGACGCTAGACACGATGGGAAACGTTCAACTATAGTGGTTTATTAGCCACAACCAAAATAATTACGGGTGCACTGTCCCTTTAAGAAACTACTTTCTTGAAAATTAAAGCCTTGTCCCTTTAGGGACACTAACTCACTTCTTGAGCCCTTACTAACAGGACAGCCAGCTAATCTGGTCATGCCCAAAACATGCTACACAAAGTATAATCGATAAGTGTAATAATAAAGTCTTTTCTGTAAAGCTCAAAACAGCAAACAGGAACACGGTTCTGGGGAGCAGGCTGTGTCCAGCCTCGCAGCAATGTTTATCTTTATCCTGGGTTGGGGTCCCAGCTGGTCCCAGCAGCAAAGCTCCTCGCAGGACTGGGGACCAGAGCAGCAGCAGCTGCTACGGCTTCCAAGCCGGGAGAGTTCTCTCCACCTTCCTGTGGAAAAACAAGCTCACCTTGTGTGATCAACTTCCTGCTTTTTAAAACACTTGTTTCACTCATGAGTTCAGCCCCTGTTTAATCAGTCTTCAGCTGTGCTTTCTCTGTCTGAGGAGATTAACACTCAGTGATCTGGCTGCAGCATCTCTCCATTCACTGTCACAGCCTACTGAGTCAGTGACTCTGTCACATATCCCTCTCCCCAGCGAAACATTGTCCTGTGGAGCGGCCCGTGCACCATTCCCGTGCACCAGCATCTTTGTCGCCAATGTCTGACGTCGGCTCTTCCCTCCCCCTTTTTTTTTTCTTGCCTTCCAATTTAGGCATTTTCTTTTTGGGGTAATTACCAGGCCATCTGGGCCTGAGGACTGGTACCTCACTATCTCCTTTAATTCAGATGCAAGACTGAAATCTTGTAAAACTATGGAGTCCTCCAAGGCTTGTTTGGCTTCGTTAAGCTGCACTCTTAAATCTGCAATCTTTAACTGTAATTTCCTTGATTTCACGGCATCTGCTGGTATATCCATGCTAACAATTGGCTCTCGCAGCTCAGAGACTATTTCTGCCACAATCTGAATTCTCTGGTCATCATCTTTAACAATACGGAGCAATAATTCCACTAGACACGTTATAAGGGAAGTTGGTGTATTAGGTATCACAAGCATCTCTTGTAGGACAGCAAGAAGGCGTTTCCTGCCTCCTTCTTCACTGCTATCTAGACAGCCGACTATAAGAATCAGCTGCTGACCTATAAATTCTTTAATCAGCATGTCTTCAATTTGTGTCATATCCGCTTTTTGTTTTTCTGTGAGAACAGCAGGGTTTTGAAGATAACTTAAGAGATAGTCTGCATAGACAGCGGGCTCTGGTAAAACATGTTCCAGTGCAGCCTCCTCTTCATCATCCTTTGACTTTATCTCTACCGCCACCTTTTCCTTGGACTGCTTCAGTAACCCAAACGTCTGTCTTGGGCTTGTAAACTTTTCCTCCAGCTTCATCTGAGAAACCTCCTGCTGGGCAGCTGTAGAGTCCAACGTAGCGTCCCGCTCAGACTTTAGAGACTCGAGCTCCTTGCCTAGGTCACACTTTTGTTTCTCCGCCATCCTGCGGCCAGCCCGCTCAGACTCCAGGTCCTTCCTCAGGTCTTGAAGCAGTCCTTCTGCCTTTCTTCTTTCACTCAGTGCGGCTGCTAGTTCATCTTCGTTAGAATTGAGTCGCGATTCTACGTCTCCTAGCAGACTCAGAGCAAGGCTTAAATCTGTCTCTCTTTCTTTATTCTGGACCTGCAGCTGCTGGTGCTCCTCCCGGACCTTGTCTAGCTCCAGCTGTAGCCGGGCCCCCTCATTGGTCGTGTAGTCCAGCCGCTTGTGGATATCAGCCATCTCAGTTTCATGGTGCAACATCAGGCAGGCCACCTGACGGACGGATACCTCGTTCGTCTTGGCGCGCTGCATCTCGTGCTCAGCCATCTGCGATTGCAGCTCTTCAATCTGATGCTGCCAGTCCCCTCTCAGGGCCTTCACCTCTTCCCGGTGCTTACTCTGGGTTTGCATCAACGCCTCCTCCATCTTTTTGAGCTCTGCAGTTCTTGTCGCCAGTATCGCTGTTGCTTCTGTCTTCCAGGCTTATTTCTCCTAGGCATACTGACTCATGGAGATGGAGTTGCCTCTCTGCTTCTCCAGCTCTTGCTCCAGTCTTTGGACCTTCTCATGTTCCCTCTCACACAGAGTCACCTGGCTTCTAAGCTCTGCCTCCAGCGATGCTCTTGTGGCGCTCAACGTGATCTTCAGCTGCTCCAGGGCGAGGCATTCTTTTTCCAGCATTTTCTCTGCATTCTGCAGAGCAGCCTGTACTTCATTTTTTTCTTGCGCCAATTGTGTCTTCACTTTCTGCGCTTGGTGAAGCTTCTCAGTCCCATCACTGACCTGACCAGTCAGGTTTAAAACCTCTTCCTTCATGTTTATATTCTCCATTTTCACAGTCTCTATATCCCTTAGGACCGTTTCATTGGCTTTCTTCAAAGTACCCAGCTCTGCCCCTAGTGATGCTCTTGTGGCATACAGCGTGGCCCTCAGTTCCTCATGCTGTTCTGTGGGGACATACTGGGTACTCAGCCGTTCCTGTAGCACTCGCTGCTTCTCCATGGCTGCTTGCAGACTTGCATGTAGCTCTTGCAGTTGGCTCTGCCATAAGTGGCCTGTGTGTGCTGCTGCAGGGAGACATGTTGCATCCTTTCTGCATTCTGCAGTGCTTCCTGCACCTCTAGCTTTTCCTGGATCAATTGCTTATCCACTTTTCCTGCTTGGTGGAGCTTCTTATCACCTTTACTGATTTGATCAGTCAAGTCTGAATTTTTCTGCGTCAGACTTACATTCTCATTCTTTACAGTCTCTAAATCCCTCAGGGCATTCTCATGGGTTTCCTTCAACATACCCAGCTCTGTGTTTAGACTATGGCCCTCCTGGCGTGAGTGCTCCAGCTCTGTTTTGAGCGTGCTAGCTTCTTGGTGAGAAACTTCTAAGTCTTTGATGAAGTTTTGCACATCACTCTGGGACATCTGATAGCATAGTCTCCAGTCAGGACTTGTTCTCTCTGATTCCATGTTAGCAATTGCGGTGTTGGCCTTATTCAAACTTGTCGTCAGCTCCTCCAACTCACTCTGCAAGAGATGCTCTGTTTTCTTTAATGCCGCATACTCTTGTATAGCTGGGAGTATACACCTCTGTACCTCGGCATTAGGTTCTCGCTCCTTATTCAATTGTTCCTGCAAGACATCATAATCACACTGGGCAGTTTGGAGTGCAGAAATTAAGGCCTCTTTTCCCTGGATCAAGGATTCAGCTTCCCTTTGCTCCTCCTTTTCCTTTGCCACCGTTCCTGTGACAATTCTGCCGGTCACTCCGGTCTGCAGCACATCTCGGCGCCTTTCTGACGCATGTCCTGACAGCGCAGGTTCAAGTGGCTTGGTCACTTCCCCTGTGATTTGAGGAACAGTTTTCTTTTTCTTCTTTCCTTTTGCTTTATTAGCTCCAGAGATTTCAGTGGTACTGGGCACACGCTCACTGGTATCAGCTTCCACATCTTGCTTGCACTCATAGGGCGTTGCTTGCTTTTGCAGCTGTTTGTCTTTGAAAATTTTGGGGCACACATCTTCCATGTGACCTACTTTATGACAGGCCCAGCATACTAAATTCATCTGTGGGTACGGCTCTCCTCCAGGGGCCACATACGAGTCGTCATCATCATCATCATCATCATCATCGTATGGCCTGAAGGGACACTGTTTTGTATGGTTATGTACATTGCAAAACTGACACTTGACGGCGGCCATTTTAAAACCCCGTTTTTTGTTTGTTTGTTTTTTTTTCACACCCGACGAGGCAGACTTTGCACAACACACGTAAGTTGTACGAGCTTTACAATCTTTGAACCTTCTGGTTTCTTCTTAGGGCAACTTCTTTGCAAAAATCCATTTTCACTTTCTTTTTTACCAGACAGGGCAAACTTTACCTCACAGCACTTGCTAGCTGCAAATTCACTCACTTCAGCAAAAGGCATTAGCTTTACACAGCAATCCTTTCATACCCGACGGGGCAAAATTTACACTCACCACTTGCTAGCTGTAACTTCCATGCTTCAGCAAAAAATCATTTTTTTTTTCCGCTTGAGTTCAGTGTCTCAACACATCTTCATCTACTGACTCCCAGAGGCGTAGCATCCCACTTCTGACACCACCTGTGGCAGAACGGCCTCGCTGCAGGGTCAGTAAGACGCTAGATACGATGGGAAACGTTCAACTATAGTGGTTTATTAGCCACAACCAAAATAATTACGGTGCACTGTCCCTTTAAGAAACTACTTACAGCCAGCTAATCTGGTCATGCCCAAAACATGCTACACAAAGTATAATCGATAAGTGTAAAAATAAAGTCTTATCTGTAAAGCTCCAACCAGCAAACAGGAACACGGTTCCGGGGAGCAGGCTGTGTCCAGCCTCGCAGCAATGTTTATCTTTATCCTGGGTTGGGGTCCCAGCTGGTCCCAGCAGCAAAGCTCCTCGCAGGACTGGGGACCAGAGCAGCAGCAGCTGCTACGGCTTCCAAGCCGGGAGAGTTCTCTCCACCTTCCTGTGGAAAAACAAGCTCACCTTGTGTGAGCAACTTCCTGCTTTTTAAAACACTTGTTTCACTCATGAGTTCAGCCCCTGTTTAATCAGTCTTCAGCTGTGCTTTCTCTGTCTGAGGAGATTAACACTCAGTGATCTGGCTGCAGCATCTCTCCATTCACTGTCACAGCCTACTGAGTCAGTGACTCTGTCACATATCCCTCTCCCCAGCGAAACATTGTCCTGTGGAGCGGCCCGTGCACCATTCCCGTGCACCAGCATCTTTGTCGCCAATGTCTGACGTCGGCCCTTCCCTCCCCCTTTTTTTTTTCTTGCCTTCCAATTTAGGCATTTTCTTTTTGGGGTAATTACCAGGCCATCTGGGCCTGAGGACTGGTACCTCACTATCTCCTTTAATTCAGATGCAAGACTGAAATCTTGTAAAACTATGGAGTCCTCCAAGGCTTGTTTGGCTTCGTTAAGCTGCACTCTTAAATCTGCAATCTTTAACTGTAATTTCCTTGATTTCACGGCATCTGCTGGTATATCCATGCTAACAATTGGCTCTCGCAGCTCAGAGACTATTTCTGCCACAATCTGAATTCTCTGGTCATCATCTTTAACAATACGGAGCAATAATTCCACTAGACACGTTATAAGGGAAGTTGGTGTATTAGGTATCACAAGCATCTCTTGTAGGACAGCAAGAAGGCGTTTCCTGCCTCCTTCTTCACTGCTATCTAGACAGCCGACTATAAGAATCAGCTGCTGACCTATAAATTCTTTAATCAGCATGTCTTCAATTTGTGTCATATCCGCTTTTTGTTTTTCTGTGAGAACAGCAGGGTTTTGAAGATAACTTAAGAGATAGTCTGCATAGACAGCGGGCTCTGGTAAAACATGTTCCAGTGCAGCCTCCTCTTCATCATCCTTTGACTTTATCTCTACCGCCACCTTTTCCTTGGACTGCTTCAGTAACCCAAACGTCTGTCTTGGGCTTGTAAACTTTTCCTCCAGCTTCATCTGAGAAACCTCCTGCTGGGCAGCTGTAGAGTCCAACGTAGCGTCCCGCTCAGACTTTAGAGACTCGAGCTCCTTGCCTAGGTCACACTTTTGTTTCTCCGCCATCCTGCGGCCAGCCCGCTCAGACTCCAGGTCCTTCCTCAGGTCTTGAAGCAGTCCTTCTGCCTTTCTTCTTTCACTCAGTGCGGCTGCTAGTTCATCTTTGTTAGAATTGAGTCGCGATTCTACGTCTCCTAGCAGACTCAGAGCAAGGCTTAAATCTGTCTCTCTTTCTTTATTCTGGACCTGCAGCTGCTGGTGCTCCTCCCGGACCTTGTCTAGCTCCAGCTGTAGCCGGGCCCCCTCATTGGTCGTGTAGTCCAGCCGCTTGTGGATATCAGCCATCTCAGTTTCATGGTGCAACATCAGGCAGGCCACCTGACGGACGGATACCTCGTTCGTCTTGGCGCGCTGCATCTCGTGCTCAGCCATCTGCGATTGCAGCTCTTCAATCTGATGCTGCCAGTCCCCTCTCAGGGCCTTCACCTCTTCCCGGTGCTTACTCTGGGTTTGCATCAACGCCTCCTCCATCTTTTTGAGCTCTGCAGTTCTTGTCGCCAGTATCGCTGTTGCTTCTGTCTTCCAGGCTTATTTCTCCTAGGCATACTGACTCATGGAGATGGAGTTGCCTCTCTGCTTCTCCAGCTCTTGCTCCAGTCTTTGGACCTTCTCATGTTCCCTCTCACACAGAGTCACCTGGCTTCTAAGCTCTGCCTCCAGCGATGCTCTTGTGGCGCTCAACGTGATCTTCAGCTGCTCCAGGGCGAGGCATTCTTTTTCCAGCATTTTCTCTGCATTCTGCAGAGCAGCCTGTACTTCATTTTTTTCTTGCGCCAATTGTGTCTTCACTTTCTGCGCTTGGTGAAGCTTCTCAGTCCCATCACTGACCTGACCAGTCAGGTTTAAAACCTCTTCCTTCATGTTTATATTCTCCATTTTCACAGTCTCTATATCCCTTAGGACCGTTTCATTGGCTTTCTTCAAAGTACCCAGCTCTGCCCCTAGTGATGCTCTTGTGGCATACAGCGTGGCCCTCAGTTCCTCATGCTGTTCTGTGGGGACATACTGGGTACTCAGCCGTTCCTGTAGCACTCGCTGCTTCTCCTTGGCTGCTTGCAGACTTGCATGTAGCTCTTGCAGCTGGCTCTGCCATAAGTGCGTTGCCTGTGTGTGCTGCTGCAGGGAGACATGTTGCATCCTTTCTGCATTCTGCAGTGCTTCCTGCACCTCTAGCTTTTCCTGGATCAATTGCTTATCCACTTTTCCTGCTTGGTGGAGCTTCTTATCACCTTTACTGATTTGATCAGTCAAGTCTGAATTTTTCTGCGTCAGACTTACATTCTCATTCTTTACAGTCTCTAAATCCCTCAGGGCATTCTCATGGGTTTCCTTCAACATACCCAGCTCTGTGTTTAGACTATGGCCCTCCTGGCGTGAGTGCTCCAGCTCTGTTTTGAGCGTGCTAGCTTCTTGGTGAGAAACTTCTAAGTCTTTGATGAAGTTTTGCACATCACTCTGGGACATCTGATAGCATAGTCTCCAGTCAGGACTTGTTCTCTCTGATTCCATGTTAGCAATTGCGGTGTTGGCCTTATTCAAACTTGTCGTCAGCTCCTCCAACTCACTCCGCAAGAGATGCTCTGTTTTCTTTAATGCCGCATACTCTTGTATAGCTGGGAGTATACACCTCTGTACCTCGGCATTAGGTTCTCGCTCCTTATTCAATTGTTCCTGCAAGACATCATAATCACACTGGGCAGTTTGGAGTGCAGAAATTAAGGCCTCTTTTCCCTGGATCAAGGATTCAGCTTCCCTTTGCTCCTCCTTTTCCTTTGCCACCGTTCCTGTGACAATTCTGCCGGTCACTCCGGTCTGCAGCACATCTCGGCGCCTTTCTGACGCATGTCCTGACAGCGCAGGTTCAAGTGGCTTGGTCACTTCCCCTGTGATTTGAGGAACAGTTTTCTTTTTCTTCTTTCCTTTTGCTTTATTAGCTCCAGAGATTTCAGTGGTACTGGGCACACGCTCACTGGTATCAGCTTCCACATCTTGCTTGCACTCATAGGGCGTTGCTTGCTTTTGCAGCTGTTTGTCTTTGAAAATTTTGGGGCACACATCTTCCATGTGACCTACTTTATGACAGGCCCAGCATACTAAATTCATCTGTGGGTACGGCTCTCCTCCAGGGGCCACATACGAGTCGTCATCATAATCATCATCATCATCATCGTATGGCCTGAAGGGACACTGTTTTGTATGGTTATGTACATTGCAAAACTGACACTTGACGGCGGCCATTTTAAAACCCCGTTTTTTGTTTGTTTGTTTTTTTTTCACACCCGACGAGGCAGACTTTGCACAACACACGTAAGTTGTACGAGCTTTACAATCTTTGAACCTTCTGGTTTCTTCTTAGGGCAACTTCTTTGCAAAAATCCATTTTCACTTTCTTTTTTACCAGACAGGGCAAACTTTACCTCACAGCACTTGCTAGCTGCAAATTCACTCACTTCAGCAAAAGGCATTAGCTTTACACAGCAATCCTTTCATACCCGACGGGGCAAAATTTACACTCACCACTTGCTAGCTGTAACTTCCATGCTTCAGCAAAAAATCATTTTTTTTTTCCGCTTGAGTTCAGTGTCTCAACACATCTTCATCTACTGACTCCCAGAGGCGTAGCATCCCACTTCTGACACCACCTGTGGCAGGACGGCCTCGCGGCAGGGTCAGTAAGATGCTAGACACGATGGGAAACGTTCAACTATAGTGGTTTATTAGCCACAACCAAAATAATTACGGTGCACTGTCCCTTTAAGAAACTACTTACAGCCAGCTAATCTGGTCATGCCCAAAACATGCTACACAAAGTATAATCGATAAGTGTAAAAATAAAGTCTTATCTGTAAAGCTCCAACCAGCAAACAGGAACACGGTTCCGGGGAGCAGGCTGTGTCCAGCCTCGCAGCAATGTTTATCTTTATCCTGGGTTGGGGTCCCAGCTGGTCCCAGCAGCAAAGCTCCTCGCAGGACTGGGGACCAGAGCAGCAGCAGCTGCTACGGCTTCCAAGCCGGGAGAGTTCTCTCCACCTTCCTGTGGAAAAACAAGCTCACCTTGTGTGAGCAACTTCCTGCTTTTTAAAACACTTGTTTCACTCATGAGTTCAGCCCCTGTTTAATCAGTCTTCAGCTGTGCTTTCTCTGTCTGCAGCATCTCTCCATTCACTGTCACAGTCTACTGAGTCAGTGACTCCGTCACAGCCTTTCAAGATACGGCGCTAACAAGGCACGGATACATTCTATCGTTAAAACCCTTCAGAACTTAACCACAAGCCACTTATTCAATGGACTTGTGGTTACATGGTCAAACCGATAGAAATAGATACCCATTCTACAAATGGCTCTTTAACTTTTGTCACGCTTCTTCAATCAGCGCTATCTTTGGTGCTCACTACTCCATCTTGTGTCTCAAAAGGATATAGCAGGCAATGCATTTACTTTCATTACAGCAGGCAGGGAATAGCCTGAAAATGGGGGTTAAGAAAGCTGGGACAGGGCAAATACAGTAGTGCAGTGCAAATACTTTTAACCCCTTCATTCCCAATGCGAGTTAGGATTAATCAGCCGGGTATAAACCTTTATTTTAGGCCTGATTAATCCTTTGCTCGTCTCAGCGACTTGGAGTGATGAAAGCTGACTTCAACCTCCCCTCCTGGGTCAGGGGGATTTGCCAGTACCCATTACTCAAATCCATTGTGGTCAGATACTTTGCCCCCGCGGGTACATCCAGTAACTCATCCATGCGGGGCATGGTATAAGCATCTGAGACCGTCCCTGCATTGAGCTGCCGGTAGTCCACACAGAAGCAGATCCTTCTTAGGTACGAGGACTACGAGACTGCACAATTACCCCCAGGGCCATCATTTCTTCTACCTCCCGCTACATACTGCCCTTCATCTCTGCAGATTCTTGGTAGGCATGCATATGTAGAAGACACAGATCACCTGTGAGTACAGGATGATCTGTAATATGTGTTCTTCACGGCTTGTCCGAGAACAGAACCCTATACTGCTCTAGCATCTGCCTAGCCACTTCTCTCTGCTGGGTACTCAATTGGGACCCTATCTTCCCTTGCTCCACTGTACCCCCCTGCCTAGTTTTTCCTAGGGGATCAGGCAGAGCATTGCCTGCCAGGACCCCCATCAGTGGGCTACAGATAGCCAGCACTGATGCCTCACTCAGTGCAAAGTACTCCGTGAGCATGTTAATCAGATATGTCCTAGTTCTACCTGTCTCTCCATCTAACTGTGCAACATAGTTGCACTGATTCATCTTTCTGAAAATCGTGTACGGTCCAGACCAGGCAGCCATTAATTTATTCTCCCGAGTGGGCTTCAGAACAAGCACTTGCTGAGCTGGGATGAATGATCTATTACAGGCATTCTGATCATACCAAGTCTTCTGTTTGGTCTTAGCATCCCTGAGGTTGTCCTGTGCCTACCCAATGAGCGTTTCTAACCGGTTCCGGAGATTTACCACGTACTGAAGCACAGAGGGATCAGTATTGGAAGTCTCCCTTTCCCATCCCTCATGGAATAGGTTGAGAGGTCCCCGTGCCCTGTGAGCATATAGCAGCTCAAAGGAAGAAAAGCCAGTAGATTCTTGCGGTACCTCTTGGTATGCAAACAGCAAGTGCTGCAGATGAATCACCCAGTCTTTCCCCTCTGCCTTTAGGAAATCTAGCAGCATCTGATTCAGGGTACCATTAAACCTCTCGCATAGTCCATTCGTTTGGGGATGATAAGGGGTCGTGCACTGGTGCTTTACCCCACACGCATCCCAGAGACACTGTAACAATTCACTCATGAATTGTGACCCTTGATCAGTTAGAATCTCGCTATGGAAACCTACCCTAGTAAAAATTACTAACAATGCCTTTGCCACTGCCTTTGCAACTATGGTCGCAAGTCACAAGCGCTATAGCCTCAGCGTACCTGATGGCAAAATCCACCACTGTGAGGATATTGCGCATTCTTTATCAGCTGGGAACCATAAGGGGACCTACTATGGCCATAGCTACCCTCTGGAAAGGTTCTCCAATCACCGGTAACTAGCTCAGGGGGGCCTTCACAGGATCACCCGCCTTACCTACTCGCTGGCAGGCATCACAGGAGCAGCAGAACTCTGCCACTGCGCCTGAAGCCCCGGCCAATAGTAATGCTGCAACAGCCGGGCTCTCGTGTGAGTGACCCCCTGATGCCCTACTAGTGGAATGGAGTGGGCAACCTTCAATATTTGCTGCCTATACTCCCTGGTTACCACTAGCTGTTTTCTACCAGTCCATACCCTATCTATCCCGGTAGAACCTTGCTCCCTATACAGAAGCCTGCGGTGCCACAAGAAGTGGTCTGACACATCACTTTCCCGAGACTTGGACAACTGAAGTCTCATACCTTCTAAGCTGGGGTCAGCTTTCACTGCATCCCTAAATTCTGTTCCTAACACTGGCCACCCACCCTTAGTCTCTAAGTCAGGGGAAACAGGAACAGGGGAAGGGAACAGTAAGTCAGTCCCTGGTCATGACTCAGTCTGGCTTACCTTTCTGGTCTCCTCAGCTCCTCAGAAACCGCTGGAACCATGGGTCCCAAATGCAGGGGGACAGGGGTTGGTGATGCTGCTATCCTTGATGACTGGCTCCTAGTGACTGCTGCAAAAGGATCCAGCTCTGCTGTGAATACACAGGTTACCTGCCCCAGGTCGTTAACGAGCCAAACTTCGGCATCCAACCCTGGCAATACCCCCACCTCCCTCATGTCACGACCGGCATCCCAATTCGAAAAGACCAGGGCAAACTGGAGCAACCGCGGTCCCACGTCTGGCATGGTCACATGCTTACCAGTGGCTGGGAGACAATTCTCTGGTCGGAACATATCAGGTCGGACCAGGGAAACGTGGCACCGGTATCCAGCAAGCCGTCCGCTTTCCGATTCCCGATGGTCACCATCCGCAGATGCTTCTGCCGGACATCATTACGCTGCAACCCGACTGGTGCAACCTGATGTCCCTCTGTCTCCACTGCTGGTTCCTGGGGGTCAAGCGCAGATCTCTCCATGGACGTCCCTCTGTGGGTTTATTCCACAGCTGAACTTGACTCCTGTGTGTGCCAGTCGCACACGGGTGACTGACCTCGCAGCAGGAGAACGTTGCCCCTTATGGGGTTCACCGGACCTGCACGGTCCTGGCAGTCGGGTCTGAGGTTACCGATCTTGTTGCACATTTAGCATCTCATCTCATGCTTGAACTCTGCTGCTTTATAATTGCTGCTGGCTGCTGCTGCAGGTTTGTGCACCCACTGAGGAGTTTGCTTGGGCCCCCGGTCTGGCATAGCCAGTCTTTTAAGAGCACACTTTTCATCCATCACTGCACGCCTGCAGATGAACTCAGCCATCAGGCAAATCAGGCAAATCAGCCATCCTGGCAGCCTCCACATGGGTCTTAGGTTTACGGTTAAAGACCCATGCCCTCACATTCGAGGGACACTGCTGCAGTTGCTCCTCCTTGAACATTAAGTCCAGTAACATGTGGTACTTTGCTGCAACCCTCCACCCACTGAGTACTCTGGCATGCCATCTGGGCACCATAGATCACCATAGATCACATAGGACTCCTGAGGTTTGCATTCCTCTGTCCTGAACTTGCCTCTGTATGCTTCTGGGGTGAGGGCATACAGCAACAGGAGCAAAGTCTTCACATGTTCATAATCATCCCAGTCGAGTCGTTGGATAGACTGCAGAGTTTCCTTTCCTTGCCAGACTGCAAGGGGTGCATTCGTAGCTCCCGGTCCTGCTTTGGCACTCTGTAGCTCAGACACTGTTTCTCAAAGTCCGATAGGAAGCAATCAATTTTGTCTGTGCCGCAGACAAATTTGTTGAAGCTGTGATGATTAACTTGGGGAACAGCCTGCTCTCCATTGACCAAGTGAGATTGGGAGGTCACCTGTCCATGAATAGCTGCCAGCATGCGAATCCACTCCTCGGCTGTAGCGTTTTCCCCCCATGAGTCAAGAAGTGTTGTTAGTACAGAGTTAGGGGGTCCTGCAAGTGCAGGGACAAAATGAACTGTAGGCACAATTCCCCCGCAGCCCCAAACCCAGTCCTTCACCAATATCCCAGTGAGTATCCTCTCCCTCCCCATGTCCATCTTCCCACAGGATTGGAATCCTCTTCTGTATCCTGGGCTGAAGTGTCATCGCTGCAGCTGAAGGTGCCATGCATTCAGGGGCAGCAGTGCTTGCTTCATTCTGCTCCAAATCCTCCTCCAGTTGTGTCTTTGCCCGACGAGCCATTGGTAAGCCATATTCTTCACACCGGAAAATGAGCCTGGCACTGTCCCAGGTTCAGAATTGCCCATCTCACTTGTCCATAATTCACCCGCAGGTGACAAGTTATGGCACAAAGAGTGACTGTGTTTTTCACCTCTTTTGTAAATCGTGTGTGCACTATCTCACACTTTGGGAGCTCGCAACTTTGAGTCCACCGCTATGCTATAGTACCCTGCAAGATACTATATCATAGGCTCAATCAGATCACAACGCTGTCACCAGAAAAAAGCCTGTCACGGGAGACCAATTCTTTTAACACAAAAATTTCCAGGCATCTGAGTGTGAGGTCTTAAGAGGAATGAATAACAGATCTTAAATGGACCCTGAAGTAGGTAAGTAATAACAAACAGCTGAGTATATCTTGATTGTAGAGCTCATTGATAGGTTACTTGCTGCCAATATTGATCAAAGAAACCCTGCCTGAACTAGCAGGTGCAGTTATACATCAGTACATTCAGCGTGTCCCAATGTGACTGGCAGCAATCATAGAGCATAACATAATCCTCCAATAACATCATGGTGAAATTTGTTGCTCACCTAAACGCTGTTGGTAAACTGTCCCAGAGGCGTGCATCCAGCTAGGATACAATGCAGCGGAGCACAGCCAGTCCAGAAATGGATAATCCGGGGCTAAGCAGATGAACTAAAAAAATTATTTATTGTGGGTGTACAGCATGGTGGCACAAGGATATACACCCACAATAAATATTTTTTTAGCTCATCTGCTTAGCCCCGGATTATTAATTTCTGGACCGGTTGTGCTCCACTCTCCCCATGTGGAATCCCACCGGCATGTTTCCAGAATGAAATTCACAGAAATAAAGTCTCTATGCACCAATTCCCAGGAACGGGGTTGGAGCGCAAATAGAGCCGCAAACCAGTCTTTGGCTAGTGGCGCTGCCTACAACCACTCTTACTCCGCCACAGGTAATCTTTTTGTTCTGCCCTTGCAGAATTCTTTCCCAAATCCTTAGTTCTAATGAAATCTTGAAGCGGGGTACAATCCTTAGTTATGATGGAATAGTCTTTGTACCGCGCAATGTATTTCTTAACATGATGGAACACATTTTGATTGGCTGCAAAGACTTTTAAAAGCACCAAAGTCCTATCTGTACTGTGTGCAGCCAATCTCGGTGTGGGAACCAAATCTCCACACTATGGCAGAGTTGCCCATAGTTCCTGCAGCCGGGCAAGGGGCTTCATGGTATGCCAAGGGTCATGCGCTAACATCACACCTGAGCCGCTTAGCATACCTGACCAAGCCTCCTTTCCAGTGGCAGAATGTTTACCTGAAAAGAGTTTATGCATGACTCACTGGCCGGAATGGCTGGCCATACCTCTGGAAATCACTGTACTTGTGAACTCAGTGTTTCCGCTGCTCCACCTGCTTGAATATAAATGCGCTTGCTCTTCATAATTTTAATACACCAAAAGAAAGGGACTTTCATTCACTACTTTTTATAACACTTAATAACACGGAAAACACAATAGCTTTACTGTTAGGACCCCTGCAGCATTGTAAGGGAGTGAAGAGGTTAACTCCCTTCCTAGACTGCACAGGTGTCAGATTTCACACCTGAACAGGGAGGTGTGGACAATCAACTCCTGACTCCTAACAGGGATAAAAGACAGGAAGCTGTCAGAGACATTGAGACTGCTTCCCTCCACAGAGGGAGAGAAAGGAAGTGAGAGGTCTCCCAGCCGGGGAGAGTCAGGCTGTATTGGACACAAGGACTGAGAGAAGTAGGCCTGCGGGGTCCAGCTGGGAATCACATCCTGGATAAACACAAGGACGGACAGATAAGTGTAAGCCCTTTATTTTTTCTGTACAGAGACTGTTACTTTGCTCCATATACCAGAGCATGTTGTGGGCTGGGAACCAGGTTAGTTGGCCAGCGCCGTTAGCTAGGGACATGCTGGTGTAGTTAGTTTCCCTAACGGGAATAGGATTTTATTTCATTATTTTTGTGTTTTGCCTTAAAGGGGTATTAACCCCAATGTTGTGGTTGCTGTTTGGTGGCAAATAAACCACTATAGTTAAGTGGAACCCTCTGTCTGTGCATCAATCTACCCTCGCCTACAGGCTGCTCCGTCACAAGCATTCATACCAAATTTTCCAGCGCTGGCATACTCCTAACCTAAGTTAGCTCAGGCTGCTCCGTCACACATGGTGTCAGAAGTCGGATGCAGTGTCTTCAGAGGTCGGCAGAAGAGTCGCATGCAGAGGATCACAGCGCTGGATTAAGCAACAAAACAAGGAGACGGTGACGCACAAGTGGTACTGATCCTGGAAGCAAGATGGCTACAGACGGTAACCCATGAGAATGACTGATTCTGGGAGTGAAGTCTGTACCACAAGGTGTGTGAAAAAAAATAATAATTGTGCTGACGCAGTGAATACAGACGGTGACCCACGAGCGGTACTGATTCTGGAAGTAATTGCTGCCACACCGCATAGGACTACCAGCTGTGCATGGAGTGTATGCAGAAAAGTGTGAAAGTTGATACAAGAATGTGCTGAAGCAGGGAAACTTTTACAGACGGTGACCGATGCAAGGTACTGATTCTGGAAGAAAAAGGTGATTGAAAAGTTTTAATTGATGTTTTGCTGAAGTCCAGGCTGTACAGCGATGACGAGGACCCAGGGCACTCTTAAGAGGAGTGTCCTTACTTGCTGGAGTATGAAGAGTACCGTCAACATGAGAAAGATTGTCTCCAGCGACTGCGACAGCAAGCAAGATGTGGTGGGCGAGGAGAAAATTCAGAAGTTCCAAGCAAGGAAGGTGAACACAGTATTACTCATGCCTCAGACCCTACCAAAACAAAGGAAAATAAAAGGAAAAAGAATAGTTTGCAACTGAAAGCGGAAGGTACAGAAAATCATCATTCCAAAGGGAGCCGAGATGTTCTGCAGCCTGTAGGGACTGGCGGAATTCTCCTGGGAATGGCGGAATATCCTATGATGAATATGATGAAGGCGTGGATTCAAAAGGAGACAGCAAAGGAAAAAGATGAGAAAAAAGTTGATTAATTGAGCCTGATTAAAGATGCATTGCGAGTTGCCAAGCATGACTATGATCTCCTCCACGAACAGTTAGTTAAAGAGGTAGAAGCTAACACTGAGCTACAGAGGGGTCTCTCCACAGCGATTGCCAAGTGTGTAACTTTGGAGATGACAAAGCGTCACTTGCAGAGCGAGTTCCAGGACATGAGGACTAACCTTGAGCGGTCAAATGCAGCTGCTGCCACCAGGGATGAAGAGGCAAAGGTTGAATTGGAAGTCTCTCAGAAGGAGATTCAACATCTCACCGCAGGACTGAATGTATACTGTCGCGGCCGAGTTTATTCGAGCATTTGCCCGGTCTCGGCCGCAACAGTAACCTGGAGAAGAGGCCCGCCGATCGGGGCTTCCCCCTCTCCTCTCCGGGTCCGCCGGGTCCCCCGGAACCCCGGAACCCCCTGCCGCCGTCCCGCACATCGCGGGACACCAGGGCTCCCTCGGGGAGCCCTGGACGCGCGTGCAGGGGGCGCAGGCACCCGATGACGCGCGGCACGCCGAGGGGATGCCACTAGGGATGCCACTAGCAAGCCGGGAAATCTCCCGGCTTGCGGAACTGGCCGCACTCTATTAAAGTGTGCCGCCAGTGTATGATTACACTCTTGAAGAGGTCGGGCAAACTCTATAGTCTGTAAGAGAGGAGAAGAAAAACCAACATGAGAAGTATCAGAGTTGACAAACAGGTCAGTGAAGGAGAAGAGAAGCTTCACCAAGCAGAAGAAGTGAAGAAGCAATTGGCCCTGGAAAAGCTGGAAGTGCAGCAAGCACTGATGAATACAGAGAGAGTACTGCAAGGAGAGCGTGTTACCTTGGAGCAGCGCAAACAAGCAGAACAGAAGCTGCAGAACCAACTGCAAGGTCTGAGCGCAAGTCTGCAGAAGGCCAAACAGAAACAGGCAGATGCTGAGAGGAATCAGCAAAGGCTACAGGAGCGTCTAAAGGCCCAGTTTGTCCCCATAGAGCAGCATGAGGAGCTGAAGGCCACACTGAGCATAACCAGAGCATTGCTGAAGGAGGAACTTAGAGGCCAGGTAACTCTGTATGAGAGGGAGTACGAGGCGGTCCAGAAACTGGAGCAAGAGTTGGAGGAGCAGATTGGCGGCTCCATCCCCAAAAGTCAGCACGCCCTGGAGAAAGAGGCATGGGAAATGCAAGCTGCGACAACCATGGCAACGAAATTGGCAGAGCTGGAAAATATGAAGGATGCGCTGACGCAAACCCAGAGCAAGCACCGGGAAGAGGTGAAGGCCCTGAAAGGGGACTTGCAGGATCAAATTGAAGAGCTGCAGGCGCAGGTTGCAGAGTGCAAGATACAGCTCGCCGAGAGAGAGAAGGTGTCGGTCCATCAGGTGGCCTGCCTGACATTGCGCTATGAAACCGAGATGGCCGATATCCACAATCGGCTGGACCACACGGTCAATGAAGGGGACCCGTCTGCAGCTGGAGCTGGACAAGGTCCAGGAGAAGCACCGGCAGCTGCAGGTCAAGAATAGGGAAAAGGAAATTGAGTTAAACCTTTCTCTGAAACAGCTGACAGACGTGGAATCGCAACTCAACTCCAAAGAAGTTGAACTAGCAGCCGCACTGAGTGGAAAAAGAAATACAGAAGGACAGCAACAAAGACACTACCAGGACATGGGAGAAGCTGCTAGAGTGGTTCAGACGGGATATCAATCCTACCTCCTAACCAAACAAGCTGTACGTTCCTATAAGCATATCTTCAATGCTGTTGCAATATTACAATTTGCTATAAAGATGAAGTTGGAGAAAGAGATTCCAATGCTAAAAGAGACACGGTTACAGAAGGAGTCCATGGAAAAAATGGCGATGGAATTACAGGATGTACTCAAGGAACAGAGGTCTCTAACGGATGAATTAAATTTAAAGGAAAGCCTAGATGTGGAAGAGATTGAAAGATTGATAAATGACATTACAGTACTGAAGAGAGAGAAAGAGTCTGGAAAAAAAGTTTTGCCCACAGTTAAAATATTGGAGGCTGAAAATATGACGTTGGAGAAAAAGGTTACAGATTTAAAAATGTGTGAGGCTCTGTCAACCAGTAAAGTACAGGTATCTCCAGTACAGGAAAAGGTAGTGGCTTTGCCCTAGAATCTGTATCCCACAGAGACTAATGCCCATGAAGACAAGGGTACAGTGAGAGATGGGGATACCACTCAACTTCAAAACGAGAGTGCAAAGTTTGAACCGCCTGAGAAAGCACTAGTTAAACATTCAGCTGCCCCGCAGGCAACAAACAAATGTATGAATGCAGAATTAAAGGCAGAATAAACCTTATCTGATAAATCTAAAAAGATTGGATATTCTATGGAAATGGATGTACAGTGGCGACCAACTTTATTCTAACTCGGCTAGCTCCGCGAATTTCAGATTATCCCGGTTATCTGCGGTTTTGTGTCGTTTTCTCCCGGGGTGTATTGCGTTATTTTCGCGGCTGTGATTTAAGCATTTTATTCCCGCTGGCTGCAATACTGCAATGCCGTGTAAAAACGTATGGGGGCGTTTGCGAGCTGTTGTCTTTGAAGCCGAGAAATTCATGAATTGTAATGCAGTATATACTGTATATATACAGTATATACTGTATAACAACAACCCCTATAACCCCTAACATACACATACAGTACTGTATATGCACATCAATGATACTATAGGCCATCCCCTGGCGAGATGTGTTTGCAGCAGAGAGAGATCCGCTGCTCTCTCTGCGCAAACATCAGCACATTAAAAATTATTTAAATACATTTTTATTCATAGTGTAGATGTGCAGGGGGTCTCCGGAGCTGAACTGCATTGGTTTCAGGTCCGGGGACCCCCGTGCGGTTGTATTAAAAAGGTGCTTGGGAAAAGAAGTCTCACCAAGGAGAACCAATCCCATGGATCTGGCCGGAAGGTGGACCCAGATTGTAAGTCGACAAAAAAGAAGAGGAGTCCAAAAGACTCCCCCGTGAGGCCGATCTGTTTCCTGAGAAGGGGGGGATGTTTAAATGGCCGAGTGTGCGCATGTTTAAATGGCCGAGTGTGCGTGGGGCTGCACTCTGAGGGTGGAGGTATGTAAGGGAGTGAAGAGGTTACCTCCCTTCCTAGACTGCACAGGTGTCAGATTTCACACCTGAACAGGGAGGTGTGGACAATCAACTCCTGACTCCTAACAGGGATAAAAGGCAGGAAGCTATCAGAGACATTGAGACTGCTTCCCTCCACAGAGGGAGAGAGAGTAAGTGAGAGGTCTCCCAGCCGGGGAGAGTCTGGCTGTATTGGACACAAGGACTGAGAGAAGCAGGCCTGCGGGGTCCTGCTGGGAATCACACCCAGGATAAACACAAGGACAGATAGATAAGTGTAAACCCATTATTTGTTCTGGACAGAGACTGTTACTTTGCTCCATACACCAGAGCATGTTGTGGGCTGGGAACCAGGTTAGTTGGCCAGCGCCATTAGCTAGGGACATGCTGGTGTAGTTAGTTTCCCTAACGGGAATAGGATTTTATTTCATTATTTTTGTGTTTTGCCTTAAAGGGGTATTAACCCCAATGTTTTGGTTGCTATTTGGTGGCAAAAAAAACACTATAGTTAAGCGGAACCCTCTGTCTGTGCATCAATCAGCCCTCGCCTACAGGCTGCTCCGTCACAAGCATTCATACCAAATTTCACAGCGCTGGCATACTCCTAACCAAAGTTAGCTCCCTGTGTGGAAAAGCGGCTGGCGTTTTTCCTCTTTGCGGTTTGGCAGTAAAACATTGTTGCAATACTCGGGACTAATACATAACCGCGACCGCACTCATACAATGTAACTTAGTATAATTATGTGGTAATTGTGTTTGCAACACTCTGAACTAACAAATAACCATGACCGCACTCATTCAATGTAGCTTAGTATAATGCGTGTGGTCTCATTCCTAGCAGGACACATAGAGAGAATTCTAACGCCAGCAGTGGGCTGCAGAGCTAACACTAAACATTCACAATATGACTCAGGGGCACCCAGCTGGGCATACTGTAATACCTTTATTTACTGGCTTGGGTACCCCCTCACTGTCGCACACACTCACATCTAATAACTCCTTGGTAGTCGCTGTAGAGCTTGCCTCCTTCGCGATCCACACAAATCCACGCTACCGCATCCGGTCGTCCGCTCTGAAACTCTGGTAGCACACAGATGAGACGGACTGCTATGGCAGCTGCCAAGGATCAGAAAGGTCTTGTTAAATAGAGCAATGCGTTTCACCAAGAACGGCTTCCTCTTTCAAATGTGGACTCCAGTATGTCAAACGCACCTCAAGACCTTTGAGAGTCCGCATACTGGAGCACATGGGCAACATAGAGAAGAAACTGGCAACACATAGTCTTTCACGCTACTTCGATACTGTTCATTCTGGGAATATAACAGGACTAAAGTTTAGGGTGATTGAATGTGTACCCCATAATTGGAGAGGGGAAGATAGGTTGACAAGCCTTTGTAAAAAAAGATATATATAGCCGCGGCCCCTTTTATTCTAACACTTCACTGATATTTTCCGGTGACTTTTTTCGAATGCCACGCGCTTCGCTGCTTTCATACGGCGTTCATGCCATATTCATGTCGCAATCATGCCGGTGTCCACCGCGCTTGATCTGTTTAATGAGAATGTTTCGGATTTAATTGGTTGCAATCCTTCGTGTATCCGCCAGGTACAGATATTCATGAATTGTAATGCGCATGCACTTCAGTAATGTGTCGACTTGCAGGTGTATAAAAAATACCACAGGGGTCCTTTGTGAATTGACCTTGGTACTGAAGAAGTTGTACAACATTGTATCTATTTAGGCGTTTCATATTAAAAACTAAATGCAAAGTGTCTGGTGTTCTATACCATTGTCCAGAGAGGTCCAGAGATGAGTACATCACTGCAGTCCGTGTTCAGAAAGCCCAACATAACGTACGCTTATTTAATATGGTCAGCAATTACTTCAGCAGATGATAAGATGGCCACAGTTGGTCAAATGTATCAATATTTTATCGAAAATGATGACACAGATTTTCACCAGATGCTCTGGGGTGGAAGCGCGCGATAAGAAAAAAGTTATGTATCGATCCGCGGTTTTTTCGTATTGCTCCTGCACCCGGAGTTACTGGAGGAGGGTATTGGTGTGTTCCCCCTGAATTTTCCAGTACCTTTGTAAAACCAACAGAGAATCGTCAGTCCCAGCCAATCAATACACCAGCACCAGCACCGGCTTCCAATAACGGTCCGACTGTCTGTGAAAACCTGCTGACCGGCAACCCTTGCTATCAGACCCCGCCTGGATACCTGCAGCCTGAGCAGGATTTCACGTGCAGATACCAGCAAGCTTGCATGTACCAAAGCGATTTTCAACTTCCTTAGCTGGCAACTACAGGTCTAGCTGGCTCGCTTTCACCTGTCAACTACGTGTATAATCAAGACTACGGGACTGGCAGTGGCTCGGCACCAACCGATTGGCAAAGTCTATGGTGAGTACGGCTGCCGTATTTTATTCTTTTTTTAAATATCAATATCAATGCACAGTAAAGCGATTCTCCTGTAATCAATCGCTTTGCTTATGGTTATTTACTGTAGTTCTTTTAGTCACAATTCGCCAAACTTCTACAGTAGATTGGCTAGGTGCATGCGCATTGTAACCTTGTTGAAACGCATACTGTATGCGTCTCATCACATCTAGGCGCATGCGTGTATGTGAACAAGAGATGCCCCCCGAGAAAATAATTGTTGAGACTGACCGAGGGGAGTGCAGGGACTGACTGTGGGAACTTCTTTAGGGGTCTGACCACTGAACTAACCATTACAGTATTTACAGTATTTATTTTTCTTCCTCAGAAATATAAACTTTGTCATCAGGCTGAGAACGGCAAATGGAGGGATATCGATAGATAATATCGCTTTTTGTAACGATGCTTGCACACTGCTGAATCTGAATCAGTGCCATTTTTATTGATTAGGATAAAATAACTGAGCTTTATTACATACTTTTTTACATACAGTACTGTATAATAAACCCCAAATATAAAAAGTATTCATTTATTCTGTACATGTATTACAGTACAGTAGGTGTGTTTATTTTATTGGTGGGTGCAGTAAGTACAAATACATTAAAGGTGTCCAATACAGTAAAAACATTGAAAGTATGAATACAATCTACAACAATCAACATTATTTTTATTGGTGGAGTACTGTACAGTATCTTTCTATTTTTATTGTTATTGCTGTATATTTATATAACTCTATTCTATACAGTATCTTTCTAATTTTATTGTTATCGCTGTATATTTATGCTGTATAACTATTCTATTAAAGTAATATCTACTGTATATTTGGCCATACTGTAGGCCTGAGCATAAATGTACCTGTATTTGTGGCCTTCTGTAAAGTATTGTTGTTTTTCCTTTAAACTGTAGGGAGTCAACTGTTCTGGTTGACAGAATAAGTGAAGAGAATGATGAGAAGTGTACCTTAAGGGTCAAAGACAATCTGCATAAAAATCACAATCTAATCGTATGTGAGACGAGCATTAAGAAGATGAGACGCAGAATTGGATGGAAATATGGACGTGTGAGGTTAGTTCTGGACAGTACAGGAGGTGAAAAGTTTGATTTAATAAACTGTACTGTACTTATAAAATTATTCCTTGTCATTACAGAGCGTACCCTATGATAAGGGACGTCAACAAGATAAAGAGAGTGGTCCAGGCACAGGCATGGATTGAAAGTGGCGAAACTTTTCAGGATTGCATCTTTACTGACGAGTCTACTGTATCTCTGGAGAGATTTGCCACCTTTGCATTCCACAAAAAAGGATGCATATCTATGAAGCCGCATCCAAAACACCCAATGAAGATGCATGTGTGGGGTGCCATCTCTAGGCGTGGACCAGGATGCTTGTCATAATTGATGGTACAGTATAATAATGCACAAAGTCACATGCTGTAGCCTTAAGCACTGTACTGTAGTGTGCATTATTTTGAGCACTTTTCTTTTCTTGTTACAGGAATCATGAATAAAGTGTTTTTCCAAGAGAAAATAGTGCCTGAGATTGTGGAATACATCACATGTGAATTCCCAGATAGTCACCGTTTCTACAAGGACAAAGATCCGAAGCACACCGCATCAACTGCGCATATTCTTGCCTGCGCTTTAAAACTGGGTGAAGACGCCAGCGGAGTAACTACGGTAACCGTGTCTCATTTTTTCACACTGTTTACTGTGTATCTCTTTAACTAATTCTCCTTTTTTCCCCCTCCAATGACAGATCGCCAGACTTCAATCCTATCGAAATGGTCTGGCATCAGCTGAAGGACCATATCCAAAAAGTGGTGAAACCCTCAAAAAAGGATGAGTTGGCGAATGGCATAATGAGTTTTTGGAACGAAGTGCTCACCGTGGAAGGCTGTAATAAATATATTGACCATATTGCGACTGTGTTGCCCATTGTGATAGAGCGTAATGGGCAAGCATCAGGAAGGTAGTATAGTACTGTACTGTAGTATGGTAAGTACAGGCACACCAAGTACAGCATGATACAGGTAAGTTTGGCACATATTGTTTTACAGTATACAGCATGCACTTTACTGCACTAATTTTTAATTTTTAGAGAGAGCTGGCTGCACTACCAATCTTGTTACAAAGTATTTTACAGTACAGTAGTTCCAGTATACAGTAGTTTGAGAATAGTAACTGCATAGAGTAGTCCAATATGGAGTAGTTTTATAGTACACAATGCAATTATATGCACTTAACTGCACTATTTTTTTCTTTCCTTTTCAGAGACAGCTGGCTGCACTACAAAAGGACGGGTGGGGGAAGGGCAGGTATCATGTGTAAATTGTGTGAACTGTGTGTATAGTGTATCTACAGTCATGATTTACACAAATCCCCCCCCCCCTTTCTCAATGAACTATAGCAGGCCTGCACAACATACTGTACGGCCCGCGGGCCGCATGCGGCCCGCCTGGCCTCTCTGTGCGACCCGCGATGAATCCGGCCTGGCGACAAATTAATTAATTAAATAATTTTTTAAAAAAAAGTTTAAAAAATGGCGACGATTCCCTGCAGTCCCGGCGTGCATGCACAGGGCCCGCTCCCCCCCCTTCGCAACGTGGGATGGAGGGGAATCCTCTGCAGCCGCTCCCCCCCCTGCCCCCAACGTGGGGCGGAGGGGGAAGCAACACTCAGCTCCTCTGCGGGCCCGCTCCCCCCCCCTGCTCCCAACGTGGGGCGGAGGGGGAAGCAACACTCAGCTCCTCTGCGGGCCCGCTCCCCCCCCCCTGCTCCCAACGTGGGGCGGAGGGGGAAGCAACACTCAGCTCCTCTGCGGGACCGCTCCCCCCCTTCTCCCAACGTGGGGCGGAGGGGGAAGCAACACTCAGCTCCTCTGTGGGCCCGCTCCCCCCCTCTGCTCCCAACATGGAGCGGAGGGGGAAGCAACATGCAGCTCCTCTGCGGGCCCGCTCCCCCCCCCTGCTCCCAACGTGGGGCGGAGGGGGAAGTAATAATTAATAAGTAATTCAGCTCCTCCTGCGGCCTGCTTCTCACCGCTTCCCTCCGCGGCCAGCTTCCCGCGTCCCCCACCAGCTCACCTCCCGTGCCCTCCTCCCCCCAGCCCGCACCCCCAAGCCCACCTCCCGTCCCGGGCAGCTGCCGCAGGTATATCGGGGGCAGGAGGGGAAAGCGTCCGGCGGCAACCTGCACCTACCCGGTCAAGGTAAGTCACTGTCACCCAGTCACTGTCACCATGTCACTGTTAGTCACTGTCTCCCACCCAGTCACTGTTAGTCACTGTCTCCCACCCAGTCACTGTTAGTCACTGTCTCCCACCCACCCAGTCACTGTCTCCCACCCACCCAGTCACTGTTTCCCACCCACCCAGTCACTGTCACCCACCCAGTCACTGTCACCCACCCAGTCACTGTCTCCCACCCACCCAGTCACTGTCACCCACCCAGTCACTGTCACCCACCCACCCAGTCACTGTCTCCCACCCAGTCACTGTCACCCTGTCACTGTCACCCACCCAGTCACTGTCACCCTGTCACCCAGTCACTGTCACCCAGTCACTGTCACCCAGTCACTGTCACCCTGTCACCCAGTCACTGTCTCCCACCCAGTCACTGTCTCCCACCCACCCAGTAACTGTCACCCACCCACCCAGTCACTGTTAGTCACTGTCTCCCACCCAGTCACTGTCACCCACCCAGTCACTTTCACCGGTTTACCCAGTCACTGTCACCCAGTCACTGTCACCCAGTCACTGGCTCCCACCCAGTCACTGGCTCCCACCCAGTCACTGTCTCCCACCCACCCAATCACTGTCA